>NW_028277168.1:1927500-2580000 GCF_051122295.1 Plectrocnemia conspersa | reverse complement strand
GAGGGGGGCAATTCCTTTACCTGCCCCCCCCCCAAATAACCTCTGACGCTTCTCTCCATTAGGGTAATCAATGATATTTCATTTTATGTGAACTCGGAGATAATTATTCTGGTTATTTTGTTTATTGCATTGTAGTTGGGTTGTTAGAATACCTGTTAAAATTTATTTGATCTTATCAGATCCTTTAACAAATCGTACCGGAAATTTTTCTAGTCATGGAAAATATTACCGAAACGACGTTCCAGCTTGCAAAACTACGACTTCACCACAAAGTCTGAAATCAAAGAATTTAACCCGATCTTCAGAGACTATTTAACGACTAAGAGACACAGACAAGACTATGAGAACTGTAAAAATAAATTTAAGGTTTGCACAAAATTATAGTTATATCAAGGAAAATCTAAGCAAACCGATAATTGGTATTGATAATATATTATAATATAAATTAATTAAAAAATATAAATTATAATTATAAAAAAGTATTTTTTTTAGAGCTAAAATTGTGCTCTTAATTAATTAAAAAAATATATACATTTGGCATCATTGTAATTTTTTTTATAGATAAGCAGTTATATTTTCTTTGTGACAAATATATTATCGTATAGTGATATAATACATCTCGTGGACATCACTATCTTTGCATCTGTACATTAATGTTATTGATTTAAATAAACCTATACATCTATTAATTAATTCTTCATGAACACATTTTACTAAGGCCTATATTTATTTGTCCAGTATATTCATATATGATCACATGTCTCATTTAGAGCAAACCGATCATATATTTATTTTTATACTGTTTCACTAAAATAATACCGACCGTTTAAATATGATTTTTTGCAAAGGCTTTACTCATCATAGAGTTTTCTCACCTCGAGATATTCTCCTCTCACAACAGTCAACTCCTTGTCATTGTTAGCAGTGCGAGGGTGCGTCACGCGTACAACTTTTCCGCCCCTGGCTATCACATCTTCGGCCCAAGCCTGTCCCATATCATCTTCAAGCAAAATAATACAGCATAAATACAAACCATAATTGGGCACGGCTAGTAATACATTCTTAAAACTACCAAAGCATTAAATTATATTTATAGCATACCATTATCTGGCGTGATCCTCCTATTTTCTTGCGGGGGAGCGGGCGGTATGTCTCTGGAAGGCGAAGAGCCCGCCGAGTCCGAGTCCAAATCCAAAGGACGCAACGGAATCTCAGTCATGCGAATGTTTCTAAAGACAGTGAACGTATTAAAAAATGATAAAAACAAATGTAAATACATTGAGATGAAAAGTGTACCTCGAATACGAAGTGTATTGCTCCCTTTCCCTATTATAATGATCATCCCTATCCCTGTGCTCTTCGACGGACAAACGAGGCTGATGGAAATTGGACAATGATGCATCTGAACGTCGCTGAGATGATCTACATCGAGGATGGACGACAAACATGAGTGTAAATGCAAGATGATGAATGACATGTTGATGTAAATCTAACAAATTATTACCTGGGTGGCGTTTCGTCAACCACAGCAAAGTCAGGACTCCATCCATCCATGAATACGGGCTGATAGCGCGGAACTGTTGTCTTCCATTGATCTCTGATTGTCAATAAAGTATTAATTAGATCTTCAGAAGATTATTTGCAGCAAATGGTCAATGGCAACATTTACAACACACTTACAAGTTGTGCTAATCTCAATTAAAATGGGAGAATTAGTAAGCAAACAATACTTAATTATTTCACACAACATTCTGTGTGAACAACGATTCAGAAAAAAAACATTCCACAGAGACTAAATATGATTTACATCTACTTAGTAGACTGCTTTGAAGAAACTTTGATCAAGAAGCGAACTGTAAAGTTGAAATCAAACTGCAAGGCAAGCATTTCCAGTCTCTTAATGAAGAACTCCACAAAAGTATTTTAGAGGGTTTAAAAATTGCATTGAAAAATGTGGTATATAAATATATATACATTTATTTTATTTCATTATGGCCAAAGCTTAGCGGCACCCTGGTAACACTGGCTTAACGGACACTCTTCCCGTGGAAACTCTGGCGGGCTAGCACACCGGTGTGGGCCCGCGCTCCGTTCATTAGTAAACAATATGTAACTATAAATATTAAATAAAATACTACTGCAGCGGATCTGTGTCTAATTGCCACCCATCACCTCCCGTCGCTAAAGTAGTATTAATTTGAAATATAAAGAAATACAAAACAAATTATTTTTTTATAGATTGTATCCATCGGTGGATTACATTAAAAGTCAGCATAATATTTAGTAAAAATATTGACTGAACGACGACGCTAGAGAAAAGTGAGCTGTTCCTATCACCACATAAAATTTCTCATATTGCATAAAACAAAATTATATCTACAGTACTCTTTGAAATTAATAGTAAGTTAATATATCTAATCTGGTGGAGAGGGGGGCAATATAAAAATATTTTATTTATAAGTGATATTTTATAGGATCTGCAATCGGCTGAATTCTTATACAATATTTATATTTTTTAGTAGATATTATATAATCATTACCTAGGAATGAGCCAAGCGTCTCCGAGTGAATGCCACAATTCAGTCTCCTTTGACGTTACACAGTTCACCAATAAGTTGATGGTTTCTCTGGTGAGCAGCGGCTGGACGACTTCTGATGCTAATCTTGGATCGGGACATGCATCATGAGAAGCATCGACTATCAAAGCTGAAATAAATACATTGTTTTATAAACATGATGAGAATCATCACAAGCATTAAGCAAATGAATAATTACCTAAAGGCGTAAAGAGAAAATGAACGAGTTCCGGTGCATTAGGGTCATGTATATGAGCTTTCAGTTTCGATAGCAAGTTGAACGACAGCTTGAACTTTTGGAATATATCATAGAATTCATGTTCCGGCGGCGGCCTAGTTCTCAACGATAACATTCCTTCACCAGGATCAGACCCCTTTTTGGATTTTCTCGTTCTAAATCAACCAAACACAACCAATTAATAATTCAATATGACAAATTATTAATATAATTGCAATTATTACCTTCTCCTGCGTTCTAATTCTCGACTAGCCGCAGCCGCATGCTGGAGTCTCGCTATGAACTTTTCGATATCGTCGAAGCATCTATTCAATATGGCAATGTCCTGTTCGTAGAGCTTATCCGAAGAAGTGCTTGACGTCTCGTCCTCGTTGTTGCCGTGAGGAGTCAGCTCTGAGTCCGATACTGGATCTCTATATTGAGTGAAGTTCGGTATCTGATTCCTCTTGACCCGATCGCCGCCTTGCTTCTCCTTATCTCTCTCCTTTTCCATGATGAAATCCCTTCCGGGTTGTGGCTCTTCGCGCTCCTCGTATCGAGCGGCTTGGCTGACGCGACGGTCCGAACTTCCTTTAACGCCACTGAAATATATTCAATAACAATTAGATCTAATCCTACAATTTTAAACGATGTATATACTTACACATCCAATTCAACGGAAGCATTAGATACAACACATATCTGTGATTATTAATAATTTAAATTAATAAATTCAGAAATATTTACCTAATGTGACACAAATCTTCAACCAAATCCTGAGCGTTCACGTCGTGACATTGAAATATGTGCATTTCCGATCTAGCACCCACTCTGCCGCTCACTATGAACGCCAATATGTTGTTGTACATCTCCATCGGATCGTTTGATGTAAAAGCTGTTGGTTCTTGAATGGATGACGCGGAGAACCTCTCCATTATCGACTAAGAGTCAATAGTTATGTTTAGAATTAATGTACACATGAATTATATTGATTGTGCTGTATTATATTATACTTACTCCGCTTTCGTAGTCCATAATCAAAACCCAAGATCCATCCAAACATAGTTGCATTTTTTGTGACCATATTCCTGAAACATTTAAAAATTTAATTTATTTATTGTTAATATTAGTAAGAAAAACAAGAAGTGCAGGATGTGAAAAGATAAGCATTTTATTGAAGCAGGAATGATAAGATATGAAAAATAGACACTTTATAAAGAGGATGGTTTTTTAAGAAATTAATTTTTTGGCTTCGGTTGTAGTTTTTTTATTATTTGATTTTTAAAGATATCATTTAAGATTTATGTAGACATTCAGATAATTATTTAAATTACATCTCTACAACTGTATATTCAACAGATTATACCGGTATGTGGCGAATTTCTTTGAAATAAATTTCTGGTAGTCGATAAGGTAGATTGGAAACGGCTACACGCAAGGCGATAAATATTTAATCCTTTATGATTTATGGCGCGTATTTAATTCGTTAAGTGGTCTCCCATGGTGTTTCGTTTTAAATGAAGAAGCCCATTATTAAAACTCTTTTGCCCCTTTTTTATGAGTATATGCATTAATCCATCCAATTATAGATAGAGTGGTTTAGTTGATGAACCTGACAAAGCTATTAATTATCCAGTTGAGCTCCGTAGTTTTAAGGGTATTAGGTAGCGCAATGTTTTAAGCAATACAATCGATTAAGAAACTCTTAGTTAATGAGGCTATTCATGAAGCAACTAGTTGTGATTAAATTGCATCGCCGGGAGAACAGTAGATAGGGTATGATTTCAGCGATGAGAAGGAGTATTAATACACTTATCTAATCAACTAATATTACCAATACCGTTGGTTTTCTCAAGCTGGAGCAACCGTCTCATGCCATCGGCCGGGTAGACGATCCCAGTTTCTTTGGTCACGGTGAAAGTGGCCAAGTGCTCCACCAGGTACACGGGACGGGAGCTGCCGCCCTCCGTCTGGCTCGTCAGCGAGTCGTGGAATTGCTCCTGCGACGGGCTGTACTGAGTGCTGTTCTTCAGAGCCATCTTCAGGCCTTGTTAGCTTCTTCGCTGCTGAGCTCAGATGGCAAGGCGTGCGCTGCGAATCTGAAACGAAATTTGCATTAGCTTCAATGAATCTATGGATAATTGGCGATGCAAGCGTTGCATTTTCGCCGTGGGATGAAGTTGCTCAATGCCGACGAATTTTGCAATTCGCTAATAATATGCAAGGCGATTATTATCGCTCGGCGAATAATTTGTCCCACGCGAATAATGCGATGTCTATACGTTTGCGAAACGATTTCGCGCGCGAATTTATGGTTTTTTAATTGATTGTTCAATTTGGTGTATGTCTTCAAATTGGAATGCGAAATACAATTGTAATTTTATCTTCTAGTCTTGCGTTAAATGATATTAAGCGCCAGTAAGCTTAAAAACTGGCCAGTCAGTGGTCGTTTTTATAATATTTCGATCTCATTAAGATTAGTAGTTTTTAATTAAATGACATGCATTTTTCTAGCACAATTCAAGGGAGGGGCAAATTCCCCTACTCCCCCCACAAATGACAAAGTATATTCAAAACAAATTTTGGTTAATAGGAGGGTGAAAAAAAAACATTTATCACTTCTCAGAAGTCAAAAATCCACGTCAAAAGCAATAAAATCGTGACGGTGCCGATACGATTTTCTTGTCTTTAACGTGAAATTTTGACTTCTGAGAAGTGATGATTGTTTATGCGCTCTCCTATTGACCAAAATTCGGTTTGAATATACTTTGACCAATGCTCTTATATTAGAAGTCCGTAGTAATATTGGTAATGATAAGACTTGGACTTTTCATGAATTTATGTGTATGTTAAATAATATTTTTTTACCCATTTAACACATACATAAATGAGCATTAAATGAAGACTGTTAAAAACTAAAATTAAAATTTAATTATTTTTATTATTCTCTATTTTAATACAGCGGTTTTTTACTGTACTCCAGCGTTTCCCAATTAAATGTAGTCACAGAACTTTTTTATATTTCATATAGCTTAACAAGCTCACTAAAATGTGTTTTGCGTAACATGCATATACCCTATTTGCGTTAACACAGTCAGTTCGAGAGTTATCCATTTCGTTATTACTCATAATTGAGAAAGAGAATCCTGTTTATATTTTGCACAAATTTATAGACATTAACATCATTAGTATATTTTTTATATTTATCAATCGATCGGAGTAATGATTGGGCGACCACACACAAGCCCTCGTTACGATAACACGCAAGGACTTTCCAGTGTACTGAAAAAATATTTCTTTGTTGCGAAACGGTCAATGATACAATAAATCACTGGATCTACAGAATTACCGTTACAGTATACGACATTGAACAATGCCCATCAAGCAAATGTTGCTTTCTAAAGGCGTATACATATTTCGCTGTTTTAATAAACGGGTACATTTATTGGCTGAATGATTGTAATTGGTCAGCAAGCTTCGCAGCCCTGGATACTTAAGCCTGGACCCCGATGAGGAGCAGCCACTCGAAGATAACATACTGTCATGGCGCTCACATCCCGAGAGGGACTCGAGCACCACCGTAGCAGAGAGGTATCATCCTCCGCTATACCATCGCTGCCACGGCATTTACAAGACTTTTGAGGACCTCCCACGGATATCATCCCTGCGCCAGCTTCTCCACCACCGCTCGGAGAAAAGATCTCGGCACTTATCGTAATATAATCTAATAAAACTCTAACTAGATCACACCCCTAGGGTTCTCAAACCTAACATAAAAGAATATTGATCCGTATCGTGTGCTTTAGAGCTAATGGCAGGGGCGTAAACCCAAACTTGCCATCTCTTTCGCAATTATGAATAATCGTGAAATGAAAAGCTCTCGAACTGACTGTGTTAACGCAAATATGGTATAGAAACAAATTTCTACCACCGAATTAATAACTTTATCATTCGCTTTGTCTGTAGTCATATCTCCCCAGCCATATTTGATTACTTTAGATGTATTACCCTATTTAGAAAATGATGCTGTACTTATTTAAGTGACATTTATATTAGCAAACAAAGTTATACATATACAAGTACGTTGATTTATCTAATATACATAGCAATAATATCGGATGGAATTTCATCAAATCGGAGATTGTTGCCGCGGAAAAAATTCGCTAAGATAAGATACGGATTACAGAGAAGATCGAAAGAGACACGGACCAAAGTATGATAATTCGTAATTCACCAATAGGCCGTTTGAATGGAAATCGACATTCCAGCGCCACTCGAGAACGAGTTTACGTGTTCGCAGAGAAACAAACAATGGTGTCTGGAGTGGCGATTCAAAAGCGCGATAGTGATTTTTCTAGAAAAAATACACATAATGCGAAATTAAGAATTGAATTATGTACGATTACGGTATTGGGTTTTTATTGTGATGCACGATTTGGAAGATGAGCCAGAGGATTATTGACAGACGAAAGCGAAAGTCAAAGGGCAAGGATGCTCCAACGTCGCGTACAGAATAATGCAAATATGTTTTATAGTTGAAAAAAGACAAATCTAAAAACATAGGTGTGTCTCTGTAATGGAATGCCGAATTGTAAATAGAATTTTTTTATATTTCTCCAATTCATTGGACTGTCTTACAAATCTGTGAAAAAATTAGATACACGACTATTTATATTTCTGTAGTATTTTATCATAAGTTGTATAAATATAAATGAATTTTCAATTTTCGAAAGCAAGTTCTTGTCTTTAGGTATTAAAATATTAATTTTTCACTCACTGTATTGTCTTTGGCTACCAAAATAAAAATGGTCAAAATATATAATGACTGATAAATCGACATTTCAAGTAAGTAAATGTAGCAATCATATAGCAAAATACTTTAAATCGATGACGCTCTACTTTAACAATGGCCAATTAAACACTTTTATCTAAGAAATTCTGAGTGATATGAGTCAAAAATGCCGCACGAATTACAATCGAATGTGTCATCGATCATAGACTGATCGGAATTGATAAAATAATTTAGAGCGAGTCAACGAATCCTTCACGTGCATTTGTAAAACGTAGTGCATAACAATGCCTGTGTTCTGTACAAAAGGTACACCTATGCGTGTGAGTTTGTTTAGAGCGACTGCTGGAAATCTGTATTGTAAAAGGTTACATAAATATAAATTGTTTATGATAATATGTTTTAGAACCACAATTAACTTCATACACTACGCTAGGAACGCCCAAGAGGAAGTCGTGCACCATAGTAATGTATGTGCGAGGAGAGGTAACGCCGTTGGAATATTTAATGTATTTTTTTCATTCACACGCGTCGGTTGAGCGTCAACGGATTGGTAAGCCATTATGCAGCTATGGGTACGATTGTAGTTTTGTTAAAATAATTCGAGACTTAACAATGAAGCAATTAACACTCTGTGGTCTAAAGATGGGCTCTAAGTGTTAACGATTTATGGAAGTAAGCGGCGAGTAATTGCGGAATGAATATGATGGGTCATAGCTATCTACAAAATGAATGTTCAAATTGTAGAGGTTCTTATATTGTACATAAGGACGGAATAGCGTAGTCCGTAACGACTCAGACTAGCAACTCTGACGTTACGGGCTCGAGCCCCGGCAGCGGAACTTGAATTGTCTTCTTTAATTTAAAAAAGAGGGTCTTTTTAGGGTATAAGTCGCTTTTAAATGAATTAGCTGAGCACACTATGTGTCTGTCTTAATTGTCTGTCTATAATCCAATAAATGTCCTTCATATCCCACCAAATGCATATCGGGGTGTAATCCTGTACTCAACGTTGGAATTGGGGGTTGATTGTAGGGTTCTCAATCGAATATTAATTATTCGTCCGATTTTTGACAACATGAATATTCGTAAAACATTTGTTTATAAAATACTATCTCAAAAAAATGAGAATGAAACAATTTTTATAATTGAGAAACACAGGTAGGTATTTTTTTCTCAATATACCCGAGTGACTAGTGCCGCTCCAAAATTCATGGTCTTCTATGTGCCTTTATTTTGTTTCGAAATGCGAGACAATGAGAGGCTTCTTCTTAACAAACAAATGCTTTTATGCCTTCGAAAAACATTTATGAATATAATATTTATCAGTGGTCTCTACTATGATAGAAATATGCAGAATTCATTCGTTGAACGAAACAAAACGTTGGAAAGGTCCCTCCTTTATTATTGTTTAACGCTTATCTCAAAAACAGGTGTGCGTCGCAAATTTTTTTGATGGTCGTGTTACGTTTTTGTATTTTTTGTTTTAAGACGCACATATTTTATTTGTCAATTTAATAATTTGATAGCAGTAAATTTATTTCTAAAGATTTAATTTATATGCAAATTCGCACAAAAAAAATCCGATACAGATACGATAAAAACTGAGAAAAAATTTACGAATAAAGCATTTTTGACCAATAGGAGAGTGCAAAAACAATTATCCCTTCTTAGAAGTCAAAAATCCACGTCAAAAGCAATAAAATCGTGCCGTCTCAGTTGCAGTGGGAACACTCCCACTGCGAAGTTTTTTACTTTTTTATAAATACATTCTTGGTATGATTTTTCCAGAGTCGGGGCCCTGTCACTTTATTTGCTGATTAGCGTTATGTACAATACAATACGTTAATTCAATTTTTTTTTAGATATTTCTAAGAAGAAGTACGGATTATAATCGACGTTTTATCAGGAGCGTCTTAATACAATTTATTGTATTTCCGACGTAGAGCGTACTCAATGAAGTACTTTTTGTTGAGGGGTGGTGTCGACAATCTGATGCTCGATAATTTTAATTTAAATAGTCGTTATTGCGTTCCTTACTCTTTTGAAATGTAATAATACATGTTGTGTAAAACCCAAGATCCAAACCTACAGCATCCGAAACGAGCAATGAGTCGTCGAGCATCGCCGATTGAGCAATTGAACCGGAGGCACCGTTGCTCAATCCCCCACAGCCGATAATTAAATAACATATTACTATCGTTCTATCTGCGTTCGGTTCTATTGGGTCTTCTATCGGTTCGACGACCCTGCCTGTGCACGCGCTATACGTACGTGCTCTCGTATAACGGGAGCTTCGACCGCATGAATGGACAGCCCTTCGGAACCATCGCTGCTCGGTTCGCGATTTCCGAGTCTAGGTCAGTGATCGAACCGCATTCCTGCAATGGTCGTCTACTATCGCTATTTTGCTATTCTATTGTGAATTTGTGAATAATAATGCACGTGTGACGGCTACGTCATCGTGGTCGTTATGCGGCGCCAGATTCCTGAGTCGATGTGGCCATCACGCGAGATTGATTGGTACAGTAAACTACGGCCGATGCGTTAGAATACCTTTGAAGTATTCGAACCACTATCAATAAAAATCCATTGCAAAATTTTATTTTGAAATAAAAAAAATCATTGATTCCATTTAAATAAAGAATTCGAATCAGATCTGATAGTAACAGACAACACTACATATAAAAAATAACAACAAGTGTATTTTAATGGCATTTTTTATGGGTTTTTACATTTTCTTGACATATATTTTATAATTTCACTGGCGTTTCAGATAGATATATGCATATTTCTGTACTGATGTTTATGATACTCAATTTGATAATTACGAAACGTTCATTAGCTGTTCAAACCCAAACCGAACCTAAGCAAATGTACAAAACCCAACTTAACCCAACGAAAGTTTTAAAACTAACTATAGTTTTTAAGCTTTTATTAGATTATATTTTAGTATGGTTTAATTTATTTTAAATTTTGTATAGACGTTACAATTCTGTAAATCTCTGATCATGTTTAAATACGTGTACCAGATAATCCATATATGAATAAATACAATCTTACTGATACCGTGCAATAAAATTGTATATCGATTGTTAGCAAAATTATATTTATACTAGTGGAAATACAACTTTTCTGTAAGGTTGATTTTTTAAATTTATTTGGAAAATATTTTTGAGTGTCAGGTTCACCACCACCCAATAGAAGAATTAAGTCGGCAGGTCTAAAATCTTTTAGAAAAAAATACAGGCGTGAGAAATACGGCAGCACGGGTAACCAACGATCACTTCCTCAGAGATTTCTCTAAAACTTTACTGAAATGCACACTTTAGAGGCTTCGAGGCTAAAAAGTTTAAGAGCTCTCACACTTGAACTAAATTCATACGAATTTCAACCAAGAGGAAGCTGACGCAACATTGCGGCTGCTTCTCTCTTCGCATCTCTTGGTTCAGATTGATGTCTGAAATCCAGAGTTGAACTCGCGTTGATAATGCCAGAAGCCTACTGATTTTCCGTATCAATTACTGCACAATAATAAAATAAACACTTGCGGCACGAATGTTAGGCTTACACAAATAAATAAATAACCTGTGATATGCTGAAGAACAGTAGAAAGACTAAAAACTGATCAAAACACTGCTTGTTTATGCTCTTTATAAAAATGTAGTAATATATTTATAATGAAATAGGGTCATTACAATATTAGAACTTAATCAAATGTCTATTTACCTATCATGAGAAAAATACATTACAGAGTGATTAACTGCAGTTTTCTTATCAAAAACCTAAAACAAAGTACATATACCAATTTTAATCGGCATTCTGACTTGAAAATACATGTTAATTTACAAATTTTATTATCTCAAAATAGTGTTTGTCATTTAACAGATTTTCATATGTAAAAACAGCCACAATCTTCATCGTCAAAAGAAGAACAAGGAATAAACGTACTATTTTAAAATATTAATTACAATAACATTATTAATAATAATGTTTTATATGCTTTCAGGATACCAGAAAAAAATATTCATCCTATATATTTAAATCTAAATTGCCATAAAGAGGTGATGGAATAAAAAATATTTCGCGCCAAAGTCGGAAAGATATTATAAGAAAAAGGCGAATTTCTTAAACATGGGTCAGAATTGGACGATTTGTAATAATTGTTAAGCCCCGTTCCAATGGACAGGCAGCAAAAAATAATTAAGACTCATTCGAGTGTACCCCTCATTGTAAATTTGTTGTAATCTAATTAACAAAAACTATATATAGTTATATATTTAAAAAAAATCTACCTTTCTTTATGCCTTTGTGAAGTGATGCGAATGTTGAGAATGAAGCGGATCACTTTTGCCTGAATTTTACCATAGCATAATGTATGTATGTTCACAAACTTTTGAATAAGAAAACATAAAGCAAAAGAGGTTAAGAATTTATGCGCTATCAGTAGTAACATTTTTTATTAAATATCCGATAACTGAATCAAATTGTGATAATTGTAAGAGCCCGTCCCGAAGGATAGGCAAAAAAAAATAAGTAAGACTCATTCAAGTGTCCCCTTCCACGGAAATCTTTAGTAAAAGGCGAAAGATTTATTCGTTTTGAAGGGAGACCAGAGTACATACCATTGTTGGGGATTAAAACATACTATATTCCAACCCCAATGTATTTTGCTTGCTAGTACCGATGTATACTAGCGACATCTAGTAGATTTTTTGTAATTGAAAGATATAATTCTTTAACACTATGTGTTTTAATTGAGAGTTGATATGGCGAATCTTTTTGGAGAATCGAGAGTCGAATTAAATATTAATATTCAGTTTCTAGCAATAGTGAAAACAAAATATTTACTGAAACAGAAACGTCTTCAATATTATTATGTATAATTGAATAGAAGACATGATAAAATGCTGAACTATTACAACTTTCTTGTAAAAACCTAAAAATGCGTATCAAATATTGAAGTACATATTCATATGTGAAATTACAGGTTAATTTACATTTTTTTTAAATATTATGAAACAACATTTGTATTAGTTTTTTTTAATATAAATCCAGCCAAGATCCTCATGAATGAGAAAAAGGATGAAGAAAAGTAAAAAGTAATATGTGTGTGCTTTGTTTTCGAATATTACTATATCACATGAGAAATATATTGTTCTCAGTCGTTTGAAAGGATTGATGTATATATGTTACACCGAATCCGTGAAATTACTTATTGCGTGAAATCAGCAAAAATTTGCCTAATTCATGAAAAGCGCAAGCCCGTTGCCTAATTCATGAATTAGGCAAATTATCTGCAGAATGCGTGCATTGGGCATAAATTGTTTTGCTTATTGCATACATTAAGAAAATGAGATAGTAGCGCTCCGGTGGAGTTTTTTGGAACTAAGACAAATGTCATTTGATTATATAAAAACAAACGCTCGGTAACGAGCGTTCCCACTGCGATGGCGCCGATAAAATTTTATTGCTTTTGACGTGAATTTTTGCCTTCTGAGAAGTGAGTATTGCTTTTGTGCTCTCCTATTGATCAAAATTCGGTTTGAATACACTTTGATCAACACTCCAATATCAATACATTTTTAAATAAATACATCACTCATATAAATTTTATTTAGTTTTTTATGTGCTTCGTGGCATAAAAAAGCTGCTTTAAATTGAATATGAGTGATAATTAAATATCATTTTTTTAAGTAAAACGCTTGACAAGAAGTGAGTTCCGGCACCTTTTTTGTTTAAAAAAAGCCCTAACTACAAATAAATATTTACCACTAGACTGAAAGTCTAGGAATTTGTGATATCTACGTATATTATTAATTATAAATTATTACGTGTAATATAATTTATTTAATATATGTCACTGCAGCTATGGCAGGTTTATAATAAAATTCGGGTGTTGCTGCCGGGGCTCGAACCCGCGACCTCAGAGTTACTAGTTTGAGACGTTACGGACTGCGCTATTCCGTCTTTAAATACGTTTTTGTCTTCCTTGGAATTTGTGTTTATTTAAAAAATAATATATACACAAAAATATATTATTAGTAAGTAAAATAAATGCAGTCTATATATTAAACTATTGTTTTAGAATATTACTTAATCACACAAGAAAAACTATTTCCGCAATGATTACATTGTTACCAGTCTCGTTAAAAAAAATCGAATCGTGAGTAAGACTAAATTTAAAAAATAACATTGTTGTTAAATGGATACAAAAACATGAATAAGACGGACTAAAAAGTTGGAAAGTATCATAGTTTTGTGAAAAAAGGAAAATAAGAAGTTATGAAAATATAATGTCTTCAATATTTGGTGATGAAAATTCAGCTGAGTTGCAGATTATTGAACTGTATAATGGTTTTACAGCATAGTATTTGACAAAAATAAACAGAAAACCATTAGAAAAATATCTACAATTCTCACAGCCTTCATGTTTTAAAGTAGTTAACGAATATTAAGGTAAAGAAGAACGGTATCAAGACTAATAATCTGATAAAAACACTGCTTTAGATAGATATTTTAATAGCCTTGTGGTAGGATAGAATTTTTATTATTCACATCTAAGTTTATTCTTTCCATAATTCACTGAAACTGAAACAAATTAACATAAAACCTTCAGATATTCTAAAAACTTCTCAAACATTAAAAATATAAAACTTAATTTATAATTCAATAGTTTTCTTATACATTTAAATATTTAAACTGTATTTGTATTATAATTAGATATTAATAAGAAATTAGTTATCGAAGAATGAAAGTAAGAACAAGTGCTCACCGTCTAGCAGTCAGTTTGAAACTTCCAATGTATTGATCTTATCAAAATTACGATTGAACTGATTTCATCTAATGAAAAATAAATGACACTGCTCTAATTGCGTCATTGTAACAATTAAGCAATAAATTCATCAATGTCGTCACAATTTGATGACAAGATAATTTTCTAATAATTTATATGATAGTACACATTATAGTTACGATCAGTTCGTATACACGATATGTATTTATTTCACAACAAAAAATATTTAATGATAACAATTATGATTTTTAATACTGCAGTTCAAAATAAGCCGTTAAAAATAATAACTATATACACAAAACCTATATTTTTAGCAGTTCTCGTCTGCGAATTATTATGTTTCCAAGAATGAATCTCTCGTGAATGTTAATCGCTTTATACTTATCTTGATTTGCATCAACTAAAAACACAGTTAGATATATTTATATATATATAGTTACATTACAGATACTTTGACCTACAAAAATGTAATAAATCAAAGGAAATGATTTGATAATATTATTCTAATAAAATCCATTTCAGATTAGATATTTATAAATTGAATTTCAATCGTAATCGTATAATTTTATTGATACTTAATATATAATGTAATCTAGAATCTAGATCTATTCAGTAAATTGATTATATTGAAAGGTTAAAAAAACCTGTTGTCAAACTGCATTATTGGAATAGTTGAGATACATCAGTGTACAGTTATTGAAAATTATCTAGTACATAAAAAAAAACATATTGCATTTTAAGACCTTGAGCTGCGCCCTAATGGTGTCATGACATCACATAGAGACCTTGTTTGATACATTAAAAAAAGTACTATTGATTACCATAATTTAAGACAATTATAACAATTTCGTCGATTGCAGATTCATCGTTTTTATATATTGCATGTTTATGACGTTGCAACTATTGAGTTACTAAGAAAATAAATTAGTAAACAGTGCATATAAGGAATTTCTTTGAAATTTGTAACTAGAGACAATAAACATAAGCTTTATTATGAAATTATATTTCAATTCAGCAAATTATTTTTACTATGATAAATTAAAGCGTGTCATTTTAATTTAATTAAAAAAAAAAGCTTTGTATATGAGAGACGAGAATCTTACCTACGCGACGCATTTCGGTCAAAAGCGGGAGACGAGGACGAATCTTTTTTTGTACTACGATATTGGGATTTTTTTCATATACGCCCATCTGTTGTAAATATTTACTTTTTGAGATAAAATCTACTTTACATTTTTTTTAAAATGAGAATCCCTCAATGTTTACTTCCAAAGCTAACAGAGATATTTTCAAGCAGGAAGTATTTTTTTATCTATTCGAAAATAGATTCACGTCATTAAAATTCCGGTCATTATGTTGATTAAAATCGTGCATTTGAAAGTAATTTACTTTTACGATCATATAATAAATAAACCACAAAATTCTCAATATTATTATACATATTTGATTTAAAATTGCAATTGAAATATTTATATATATGTATTATGATAAAAATGCCGTAGAGATATTCGTATCAGTAAATTATTAAGGCATAGAAATATTAATTTCGGGTTATTTAAAATGACTCAATCGAAGTTAGTCAATTTTAGGTGATGTCGTTACATGATTTTAATATATTAAAACTTTTTATACAGAAGAAAAGACGGTACTTTCCTGTCATCAGGAGGAATATTTATTTATATACAATTATAAATTACATTTTTTGAATAGATTTGTTGAAGAGAGTTATTCATGGGGTGTTCACTGTTCCGACTAATGCTCAGAAATTTTTGACGAACGAATGTCAACAGTGAAAAAAATGAATATAATAAAAGAGGTTCTTGCAGTAATTGCATGGCTTATGTTTCAGTACGAGGCAGTGTTTTGCTGCAATGTTTTTTAAATAAAAAAGTATTGTAATAAAAAATCGTGCGTTTAAATTTTGTGATATATAATTAATATACAAATTTGAGTAAAATATATGAAGACTGAGATTGAAACATTTATGAAGCGTATTACAAGAAAAATAGAAAATTGCGCATTTAAAAGTATCCCCATATTTTAGTTAAAAATGTATTGTTTATAAGTGAATGTTTTTTACTAATTAAAAAATAACACTTTTGTTGTTCTAGTATTTTCGCCGAGGCTAGTTTTGAGCGCGCCACCCATTCGTATCTCGAACGCGCACATAAAACAATCACTATCTCGTCTCGATAACTCGATTCAAGGATTCGACTAGATAATAATATTTCAACACAAACGTCACTTTGAAAATATTCGATAATAATAAAAATAATAAAATGGCTGCCGTTGGAAGAAACGTCATTTTGACCGAAATGTCCGCCATTAGAGGCAGGGTCAAATAAACAAATGAAAATAGTATTAAAGTTATGCGGTTATTGGAAATAGTCGAACTGAGGGCCCGGCGTTGGGGGGCAGCGCCTCGGGCTTCAATATCCAGTTAGAAAGCGAACCGCAGAACGGAATGCAAATTCCGGAGCGGTATGTGAAAAATGCACGGATCAAATTATCCTTCAGAAAGAGTTATGCGGCGTTATGGGAGGCCTAGCAAGGCTCCGGGGCTCACCTGTGTCACAACGGCGCTCCGCCGACGTCGCACAGCGCCTCCGCCGCCATTTTCGCCGCGACTCACTTTCAAACGTTACCTGTTGCGGAGCCTCTCGTATACGTGGACTCTCGGCGTCTCGCCCTAGCCGCGCGCGACGGCGACGAGTGCGACAGAGACGGGCGATAGCTTATCAGAGGGGGTGGCGTTCGCAGCGCCAGTGTTGTCAGGTGCCAAAATCCAGGTGGACGCCGTATATATTTTTAAATAAAATATTATTATTATTAAAATAATATTTATTTAAAAATATATTCCAAATAATATATTGTAGCAAATATAGGTATGTATATGATTTTTTAAATATTCATATAAATTTCACATTCTGATTTACAGTGCTACTAACATCGGAAACTCGAATTGGACCATCTGTTGTTGTATATTTTGTATTTATCTTAACTATGCTGTATTTTTCAAAATATTATATGATTCATTGAGCGAATATAATATTGTTGCACAATAAATACAAATGTACTGACTCTTTTGTTTGTTACGCCGACGAGAAAAATGTATTTTCTTAAAATATCCAAGGAATAAAACTTATCAATTAGTTTTATGAGACCCTTTTAGCAAGTCTTTTGCGACTAATTTCTTCGCAACGATTACGAGTGGTCCAGTAATTGAGATATATTATAGAAAAATTGAAAATATTTTTAAATTTCTAATAATGGCAAACGAGTTGTTAAATGTATAGCACGGTTTTTTCCATAAAGATTTGAATATGTTTTTGGAATAATTTAAAAATGCATATTTATCAAGGTCTAGATGTTTAGATATCGTCAATTTTTATGATTGATTACAATAGAATTACAATCAATTGTTATCTTAAATGATATGCAAAACCATAAAAATAAAACAAAATAATAGCATTTAGCATTACTTTTTATTTTTTGACTATAAACACATTCAAGTATGGATCGTACATTTAATTTTTACTAAAAAAAAACATATTTTTTAAAGTAGAACTGTGAATTAAAATTGAACATTGATAAAAAAGTATACAATCTCAATTTATATCGCACGATAAAATATTGGAATATATTTGCAAGATTATGAAGAATTGAAATATACAATTAAAATATTAAATATAGGATCATATATACATACATATTTATATGTTAATACTAAAAGTATATATTTTTCATATTTTAAATCAGTACGAAATAAAATTAAAATTAAGGCTTAAAATATAAACATATAATATAAACGCCTATTATTTTAGAAACATTGACTGTCAGAAGAAAACACAGGATCGAACATGTGGGTCCAGCCTAAATCTAAGGTGGGCAAACTGTCATTTGCCTGGGGGCGGCAAAAATTAGTGTATAGAAACTTAGTCTCGTACATTGTCAACACTTTGCAAGTACTTAACAAGTTGGGCGACTCCTCGATGACATTGACAAATTTTTGCAGACCATTTAAAAGCAAACAATAACTGACGGTTATTCCCGACGCACATCTCGTTGCCTCATGCCACAATCCAAAGCGATAAAGAACTCATTTTAAAAGCTTTCACTAGAAAAGTTTATGGCTCTTGTCCAGTATATCGTCTTAATTAATTTATTCAAAATTGTTTTCTGATAGTTTTAGGCAATTTTTTATAAAAAATGCATATGGGGGATTTGCACGCCCCTTTAATGAAATCCGCAGTATTTATAATATATCATTAGTTTTTAAAAATATAGTATTTTTTGCATTTTTTAAATTAAACGTTTAAAAGCACATGGTATTTTTTTTATATAAATACATTTTATGTTGTAAAAATAAGGTTTTTTACTTTTTTTAAATACCTACAAAATTTCGCAGTCAAAAAATCATGTTTTAAATAATAAAGAGCGGCAAAAATTATTTTTGCCCATGGCGGCAAAAATCTGGACCCGGGCCTGTGTGTTTTTTTGTGTATTGTCTTGATTTATTTCGACGAAGAATGATTCATAGAAACGACAACTTGTTTCTTTTACACAAATGGTTCCAAAGGACTCGCAAAATTGCCGATGGACTTTTGGTGGAACGCGAAGCTGGCTCTGTACGAATTATATACGAATTTTACAAAAATACACAAAGTCTGAAACGGCAAAAACGAACCCAGAATTTGCAAAATTATAATTTCATCATTAAATTTACATAATTATGTACCTCTTTTCTGAATTTAAATTAAAATTTATAGTCGATTTTCTCTGTAGCATTTTTTTGGTGGAATAGTTTTAAGTAAAATTTTAGTTTTCATATATGTCTTTCGTGTGAGCATCGAAAGGCAAATTTTTTTATAACAACCCAAAAAATTCTGGCTTAGAATCAGAGACGTATTTTCAGCTTTTTCCAAGAAGGGGGGGGGGGAAAGTTATTCTGTCAGTGGTTGTGTTTCTTTGATTTAATTTTCTTTAATTTAAATTCTTAGTTTTTCATTAAATGACATGCATTTTTGGATAAATTAAAGAAGGGGGGGGGGAATGCCCCTCTGCCCTCCCAAATGTAATATAAATTCTGACTCAAATATGTGCTATTTTTCGTATACATATAATATGTGAAGGATATGTAGCGTAAATAGAGATGAGGGGGGGGGGAGGTCAAAGAGGGCCGCCTTCTTCGGAGAGTTTTGGCATATAGAAGACATGTATTAAGTTACAGATTTTTAGGAAGGTCATATTTTGTATTAGATAATTGTATGGGCTGGGGGGAAGGGGAAAGTTAGCTCTTTGGAATAAATTTCATTTAATTATGAAAATGAAATAATATTCTAGCAATAAATGTATAAAAAAATATAGTTTTTAAATTAATATATAAATATATAATTTAAAAACTACTTTCGGATTTTTTGGCCCAAGAGGTGTGACTTCGCAGCTAGAAATTGACATATATCAAAACAAACTATTGTAAAAGTGTATGTGCTTTTCTCTGAGCACTGGTGGACAAGCTGGCGGGGATATGATGTCCTCGGGATGGTCCTCTGAGATCTCTTGTTGCTTGTCGCCTGTTGTTGTTTGCCTTAATCAATCATCTGCGGTTTGTGTCTCTATGCAGTGTCTCGTCTATGATGATGGTCAATCGGTTGCCGCTCTACAGTCTGTTTGTCGATCGTTTCCCTGTAGGGCATTTTGTACCGTAGGTTAGGAGGTCTCCAACGAATCACAACCATACATAAATTTGTTGCGCTCGTATATTTGACTAACGAAATATGTTTGAGCTTTTAAAGAGTGAACTTTGCTAGATGGTTTTCTATCGCCCGATGGCGTACTGTTTGCGTGACCATAATGCACAAAAGGGAGTGAATTCTCTGTATTTATGATGATAGTTACGACGTGCTTCGACACATTTATGTGCCAGTCTATTACATAATTGTAATTATCGTCAATATAATATAAAAATATTTAATACAGAAGAAATACTTTTTTTATTATATTCAATGGCATTAAATTATTTAATTAAATATATTCATTCAAAATTACTTGGACTTGGGGTAACACTTATTTAAAAAAACTTTGGACCACAAAAGGGCGGTGCAAACCCTAGCATCTATACATCTTTTAATGATGTATTTAAACAATGCGTCACAATGATCTAAAACTAAAATAATATAATAAAATTAAATTTGCAATTAAAAAAAATATTATTATACTAAATTATTCGGACCAGCTCTTCATAGTTGACACTGTTAAAGTTATTAAATCGCATGAAAATTCAAAAACCAGCTTTCTTCAAAGTCGATTTTTGTGTATAGTAAATTATAAATGGAAATACATTTTTAATTGACCGCAAACTTTTTTGTAATCGTCCATATCGCGCTGTGTGGCGCACCGCAAAAATTCACTATCCGATAGATTGTCGGCTGGTGTTCGAAGTCAGTACGGTGTGGCAACTCGTTTCACCTGTTCGCGGGCCGCAACAGGTGTTTCAGATACGACAGTCGACCGTCGTGGTCTGCGCCGGCGACATGGCTAACGGCGCCGGTCCCCAGCCGAGGCTCTGCCATGTCATTAAAGTTGATTCCTTCGACGGTTACGGCTTTAACTTGCTAGCGGAGCAAGGAAGACCCGGACAATACATAGGCAAGGTGGACAAAGGATCTCCCGCAGAGACCGCGGGACTCAAGCAGGGCGACAAGATCCTCGAGGTCAACGGCGTCAGCATAACCAACGACAATCACAAGCAAGTGGTGCAGAAGATCAAGACAGTCCAAGGAGAGACTAAACTGTTGGTGGTCACCCCTTCGCCTGAGGACCGAGTTCCCAATCCAGAGAAGACCAAAAAAGCTCAAGACAAGAAAAGCTCTCAACAAGAAGATAAGCTCCCAGACAAGAAGCCGGACAGTCCCATAGAAGACGGCAGAAATCACAACATCTTCACTCCTAAAGTTCCAGAAATCACCAAGCTAAACTTGACCATGACCGCCGCAGAAATGAGAGCCCAACTAGCGGCCAAGAAGAAGGTAGATCCCAAATCGGCCAAACTGGACGTTAAATCCAAGTTCGAGATCGTCAAGCAGTTGTAGCACTTTTTGACTATGAAAACCCACCCGACCGGTTTGAGGCGCAACCCCGTGGGAGCATCGCACATTCCAACGCATGTACCCCAATCTAAAGAGTGTTGTTCAGTGCTAGTTCTTCAAATTTATTGAGCAAACAGCGGATGAGATCACCGCTAAGGTCATATACAGATAGATCTATACGTGCATTAAAAATACTTTTTTATGGGACGCTCGGCCAATTCCGCGATAATGTTATGTACAGTTTGTATAAATGTATAAAATTGTGACAATATGGAAGCACTGTCACGGATCTGCGAGAGCTGGTTCAACTTTTATAATGCAAATTCGGAACGTTTAACCCTTGTACTTCAAACACAGTTTCAATCTACTCATACTCTTACAAACTATCTGATTATATAACCACGCAATCGATAGTTAATATATACAGCATTTCCAAGTATTTGTTTACATTAAACTAAACTTACAGTCACTGAATCTATAGCTGATTCTGAATCAGCCATTGTAAGTGTATTTGTAACACACATGAGAGATTCACGATTCACGATTGAATTGAATTGCTGTTAACAATTTCATTTATGTTTTTATTCCACGTATTCATTGTATACGTGCAAGTGTTTTTTACCTATATTCTCAAATGTTACATGCTACATAGACGTATGATTAAATTTACAATATTTTCATGGGAGTGCAAAGTTGCGATTCGCGCGAAAGTGAATACGACTCGGTCAACTTTTTATATCTAAACGACCTTGCCTTTTGTATATATTTATATTCTCGATCGATACGAACCCAATGCTGTCACTCCTCGTCCTTTTATACATAAACAATTTACAATCTGGGAATGCATTTGCGCATTGTTTCGCACCATCGAGCGTCAAAAGGGTTAAACGGTGTATTATCATGTTACTTTAAGAATTAAATTTTGGCCATACTGATTTTAAAATATGTTATAATAAACATAAGTGCAATTTGGTTTACATTGTCGATGATGATCGTACCGCGACTGACATGTTGTGTAAATATTTAATTTGCCAGTACGTATAAAAAATCGCATGTAGTTTATATCGTATTAACTACAAAGCATTGTACATTTACTTATTATTGAATATGTTGTCATTAGTAATATATTATTATTATTATTATTAAATAAATAAATCAAATTTATTTTTAAACATGATAGTTTTATTTATCGAACGCATTCGCGTATGGACGTGAAAGATAACGTATATTATCTTATCTACGGAGAAAAGCCAAACAATGCGACTATAAATGTACTAAAATAAAAAATATAATTTATCACACAAAACATAAATTTTCTCATGTAATTGTTGCATTGTTTAATTCGTAATATATTAAGATATTTAAATTTAAAAGAGAAATTGTAATGTAAGTATTATAATATAAGAATCCCATTTATCTTTCAATATAAATTCCAGCGTAATAAACTTAACCTAAATATATATTTTATTTATACATAAATAAATAATAATGCTTACAAAATTATAAGCTCACTTTCCAATTAGACGATCGAAACTTTCGATTGTTATTGTTTTGCAAATCAAATTTCTAATTGCGTATTCTAATGGAGAAATATAAATAAAAAATAAATAATAATTCTTATAATTTATCAATCTGTGATTGACTTACACTTTCATTTCGTTAAAAAAAGTAGTTTAAACATATTTTACACATACATATTTTTTTAATATTTGAAATATTATTACTAATTGCTAAGCGCTTAAATTAATTAAATACATAGTGTGTGTATTGTCGATCATAATGGGTTTCAGAACGTCTTCGAGAATCACTCGACACTTGCCGACTCGTCCAAGTGCTAGGGTCGCTAATAAGCGGAATTCGGCTAACACACGACCTGAGGAAGCGGGTGGGAGCACCCGGGGACCATCGTCTATGGCAGACGCCATCCGGCTCCTTAATACGCTGGAATTGCATATTGATCTGTTTAATGTCAGCTACAAAGAACTGGTCCGATTCGTATAATTTAATTTGAATATTTTTTTTGTTTCTTTTTTATGTATTATTTTAGTTATATTAGTGTATTAAAATAATGCAATGTATTAATTATGACCATCGTGACGCATTAGGATAACCTGTTAGGTCATTTAATTTAAATTAATAAATAAATACAAAGTTTTTACACTTATACCTCAATACACGCGGTTTTACTTTAACGCTGTCAATAAAATTATGTAAAAAAAGGATTTGAAAAAAAAATAAAACGCAAAAATTTATAATACAGAATAATCTGCAGGTAGATATAACTATGATAATAATGATTTTGCATCATTTTTGTAATGGTATTATTAAAAAAATTCAAAATTAAAAAAAATTTTGCGCTTAAAATTTACGATGTCAGAATTTTCATCAAGTGAACAATTTATACAAAATTACATGTTATATTAATTACTTAAAAAATGGCAACTACAATCACTAAACTAAATTGTGAAGCGGTATGGGATTAATTGGATATCCGCAAATGCCACATATGATTAAAAAAAAATAAACGGAAGATTACGATAGTAAAAATACCAGAAAATATAGAAGATAATAAACAACAACAATCTTCGTAGAATACAGCAGTTATCTTAAAGTTAAATAGCAAAACGTACCTTAAAATTTGGGCTCACTGTAAGAAAAGTTATTTTATGTGTATGGTGGGATTGCAAATGGATTGAGCATTACGAAACTCTTAAATATGGCCAAACAATAACATCAAGTTTCTGTTGTGTAAGAGGAAGTAAAAAAAGACATGCAGCTGTCAACAGAAATTTAATAGTTCTGCAACACTTGACTGGAAGATTATATCTCATCCACCTTATTCTCTAGACCCTGCTCCTTACGATTATTTATTTCGATCGATGCGGTAAAAATCAAATAGTATAAGATATTAAAAGGGAGCTATCGGAATATTTTGTATCAAAGCCTTTAATATTTTATACTAATGGAGTTAAAAAATGACTGAGAGGCAGAGAAAGGGTATATTATATCTTTAAAATAAGATTATGTTTTATGTTCCTAAAATATACTTTTAAAAGTGATTTTTTGTTTCAATAAAAAATTGACATTTATTTCTGGATTACATAATATTTTAATTTTATTAATATGAATACTGATTAGTTTTACTGATTAGTGAATTTTGAATCAATCAATCGAGTAATAATAATATAATAAAAAAATAATTTAACCTTCAAATGCATGTTTTTGCTATTTGGTAATGGAGAAAATTTTACACGAGAATGACTTTTAAATGTTGCTTAATACAATTAAAAAGATTTACATTATTACAAGGCAAAAAATTGATGCGCCCTGGTGATGTACACTTAGTGTACATGGAAAAATTTGTAACAATAATAGTGATTTCATGTTGGAATACTAGAAAAATTATTACGTAATAACATTTAAATGCATTTTGTTGGCGTTTGGAAACATACTGAATTTTTAAACATTGCTTTTTGCAATTCAAAAATAACACTATAAAAAATAATGCATTCAAAGGTTTTTATTGTGCTTTTATAAGTATACTTTTTTATTTCAGTAGGATTATTTCTCCTATTAATATTCAAACTTATCATAAAGATAAAAACATATTAGTGATATTAATTATATAATCCATTAAAAATATATCTTTTTAAAATATTTAATTGCAGATATCAATCAGATAATTTTGGGCTTTGGCAAGCACATCTGCGTTGTATCTAAAGTATTATAGATTTAATGGACATTTTTTGAAAAAATAAATATAAATAATATTTTAAGTTGGAGATAAAAGTATACATATGTATGATTTGTAATTTGTATTGCATTTGCTTCAGATTGAATCAAATATTATGTACAGTCGTTTACCGGTTGTTAGTCGTACACATATCAACTCTTACGTGTGTGAGAAATAACAAAAAACCCTTCTAAGCTCATCGCCATGACTTCTTTCACCTTGCCGATGGCTCCGTCCTTGACGGTTAGCAGCAATGCACGGTTAACATTCCGACGTCACGTTCGCAGTCTCGCTCTATCGCATCATCGATTAGAGTGTGACCGATAATTGCATCGTCGTACGCAATCCGCGTTGCGCAAGCTGTCTATATATTTGTACATTATTTTTTTCCTACAACATAATAATAAAAAAAAACAAAGGCCGTTCCCATAAGTCTCTTCAGCTGTACACGATTTCAGATATTATTAAGCCTTACGTGAGTCATGGCTGTTTGAATCACCGCAGGTTGAGACTGCGGGAGGGAGTTTATCATTGATTGCATAAACGCTCTGACACGAATGGTTCGAATACGATTGCGTTTTTTTAAAACCACGTTATGCTGTCTGATTGAGATAATCGTAGGAATGTCAATAACGGTAGCATTTCGATTGACATATGTGGCCACAACCAGAGGCGCAACTAGGCATTTGGTGCCTTTTTAAAAAATTGTTTTAAAAGGTGGGCCATAAAGATGAGCGGGTTAGAATAAATTATTAAAAAAAATACTATGAATCTTAGTGTATTTTCTTTAATTCATATTAAAGTAAACATTCAGGAAAATTATATATTAAAAATAACATTATCCAGGTGTGCTCCATCGCGTTGCAAATATTGTTCAAATCTAGACCTCAAATTTGTGAAAATTCGCTGACACATTGCGCGCGGAATAGCAGCCATTTGTTCTCGAATATTATCTTTCAATAAGGTCGAAAAGTCAAGATGAGTCAAGTCAGGACTCTTGGGAGGCCATGAAGTATCACCTCGACGTGAATGAGTTTTCACAAATTTTACAAAGAGGTCCAGATTTGAACATTGCTTGCAACGTAATGTTACACCTCTGGATAATGTTATTTTTAAGATATGCATATGATTTTCCTGAATGTTTACTTTAATATAAATTAAAAAAAATCAAAAAATATTCCAAACCGCTCATAGGCAGGTCCGGCGCGTGAGGTTTTTATGTGTGTATCGTTTTATAGCAAATAAATTTACAGCACATTGCTTTTTTCATGTAACTTGAAAAATCCTGTTGCAGCACATCAATGTTAATAGATTAATAAATATTATTTTATATTGAATAAAACAATTTTGATTAATTTTAATTTGAAATAAAATCTCTGTTCCTTAGCATAGAAACGGGCAATGTCAATCATACTTTTATTGCAATCAGGGCATTCCAGGTTGTTGTTATAAATCCACTTTGAAACTGTCACTAGTGTATACTCTTCAATTTACCGAGACAAATATTTTGGCTATATACTCTCTTTGACACATAATGTTATTTTAATATTGATATACACCTTTCTTTGTGTCGTTTGTGATCCATTGCATTACATTTATTGAGTTCCAGAATAGCATTATGATTTAAAACACTCTTTCACTGAAGTGTCTGGTGTTTATTTTTGCTAAGACAAAGTTTGTTATTAAATATTGTACGTGTTGCTTCAGGCGTTTTCTATGTGGGTTGAATTATGGATTCCAAGCGTCAGGCTGAAACAGTGGATGCGAAGAGAGAAGCGGCGATTTCTGCAATCTTCGCTGGTCTAAAGTTGAAACGATTTACAGTGAAGTTAGGGTTTTTTTAATTCGGATGAAGTAAATGTTCAAATGTAAATGTGTCTCAGATTAAGAGTCGAAGAGAAAATTCTCAGACAAAGTCTGCGAAGGGTTGAAATGACTATTGGTGGCCCGCGTTCCATTACGCATTATATATTCTCAAGGCGACGGATATTTTAATCCTTTTTGATTATGACGCGTACTTTGTGACCAAAGTTGTTACAAGGTAGTGGCACGACGGTATCCCATTTTAATGAAAAAGCCCATTTCTTCTTAAATGGTTAATACTCTTTATCACAAGCGCAGGAACGTCATTTCAGATTTCCCAGGGAGACGGGGGGGGGGGGTAGGTATAAATTTGTCAGTCAGTGTTCATTTTTTAGGATTCATAGTTATTTATTAAATAACGTGTATTTTTCTAGCCAATTCAAGGGGACATCCGTGTTTAGAATCCACGTCAAAAGCAATAAAATCGTGCCGTCGCCATCGCAGTGGAAACGCTTTGTAACAATATTACGACCTACAATAGTGAGAGTCGATTGAATTTTTCTATTTAATATTTTCCGTTCTCTTAAATAAAAATAAAATAAAATGAAAATAGTCTCATTATGACGTTGTAATAATTATATGTGAGAATACAGAGTGACAAGTGCAGGTGTATCTAATATTTAAAATTATTACAGGGATTCACACGCACTTGACAAAAAATCAATTAAGAAATTTTCGGATTACTTTTACTAATCACAGGTTTCATAGATATCGATATCGTGAGATGATCTCAAAATTGGATTTCATAATCATTATTATGACGTGTCAACAACTTCATTAAAAAAATCCGCAGATATTTTTTACAGTTTGGCTTTTTATTTACAATATGCAGCTTTGCCCAAAGTTTCAATGCAAATATCACGCCAGTGAAAATAAAAAAAATAATATTAATTTCTGATATTACATATGTAAAATTGTTTAACTGAATTAAAACTGCTTCATATGAAATGCATTACAATGGTCAATTGCGTCAATGAAACAAATTGCTTTGATGCTGAAACATAATGACAATTTTTAACAATGCACGGCAGATGAGGAAACCTTGAATTTCACGTGATCAGAAGGTCGTCGGTGTGTGCAACTAATGTTATAAAAATTTATTATGATGAACTGCATTATCTCGAGTAAATATTTTGTTGTGTAATGGGAAATTTATGTGAAATTGTCAATGCGAAATTTTGTAATTGTTTGATTGATTTGCGAATAATTAGGACATAAAATTTCACAATGCTTGTATAATTTTGTTTTCGCATTGTTATATTGATATTTAGTAAGTTATAAATGCATATTACATAATATAGGATAATTGAATCGGATTTTATTGGAATATTAAGAGAAAACTTATTAAAAGGATTATTTAATGGTAAGGGTCGCAAACAGGATCAAAAATATTTTGGGCTCGACGGGCCAGAAAGCAACATTTAAGTGAGCCTAAAAAAAACGCAATTTTCTCTAAGACTTACAATTTTATTTATTCGAATCAATTATGAATTTTGACATCTATCGCAAATTTCTTAAAATTCGTGTCTCAGTAAAAAGCTTTATTTAAGAAAATACTGTTTTCTTTATTTATGAAAATATAAATGAGCTACTTGTAAATTTGCTTAAATTATAGCTTCATTTTCCTTATTTTATTTTTGATAAAAAAAATCTGTTTATATTCTACTCTGCTTTAAAAAATGACACTCGGGTTCAGTAATCTCTTTCTTTTTGACTTTTACAATGACGAGACCAATATCCACGGATAATTAAATGAGAACAAAATTTCGCAAAAAGCGGTGCACTTGGCACTAAAGATGTTGTCGAATTATAAGCAATAGGAGCACCACACACGTTTCTATCTCTCGACCCCTTAACTCATAGGTTTTGCGTTTTGTTATAGCTCACACTTTAAATTGTAAAATTTAGTTTTAGTTCGCAAGCCGGATTTGGCCCGCGGGCCGTAGTTTGCCGACCTCGATGCATATTATTACTGATAGATAAAAACAATTTTTTTTATAAAGCTGTGCAAAAATGTTTTTTATGTCGTAAATGCAAATCTTTTGATACGTAGAAATAGGCAGTTGTGACATAGTAATCCATTCAGTGGTTTCCAATGCTGTTGAAATAAGAACATCTAACGAATGCAAAATAATTTACATAAAAAATTGCAATCAATGCCAGGATTAAGGGGCGTCCAAACGTTGTTTCAATGTACCAGCACAGAACACGAAAACTTAACTCTTACAATGTAATTATATTTTAATAATAATGTAGGCCAATTCAAAACCCTCACCTACTTTGAATAAACCCTTGAACTGTTCTTGAAGGAATATTTTATAAACACTCTGATATAAAGTACATTTTTGGTGGCTCCTATTTTGCTTTATTAGATTATGTCGTAACAATTGAAAAAATAGTATTGTGTGACATGCCAATGATTTTGATCATAATCTGGACGCCCCTTTAGATACACATCGTGTTCAACCTCTTGAAAAACGATAGTGAACGCTTCGTTTGCCAACAGGCGTCAATTAGTACCGATTTTTCGAGCAAACAGCATTTTGACAAGTCCGTCACGAACTATGAGCAATTTGGGAGTATCATTCGCTTCGTTGGTGATGCGATATTGCAAGAAAAAATATTATAGAATCCGTCGATTTTGTCGATTCATCAATGTCGATGATAATAATTGCCGGTAATCGGCAGGGACCAATCTTTTGAGCTCATACTGTGATAACATTCAGTGATCTTAAGTACAGCATAATGATGATTTTCCTCAAAATCGTGTAATAACACCGTTACAGGCACAATTAACATAGCAAACAAACCGGTTGGTTACAACCGTGACATTTTACGACATTCTTTCCATAATTTTCGCCTTCGATTTTGATATAATTGAATAAGTTGCATAATGTGTGTTCTGAAGAACAGGAAATATGGACGAAGAGTAACCTGTTATTTGCGGTTTGTTTTGTTTATCATTAATTACCATGCATGTTTGTTTACATGTATGTGTTAACATTTAGTGGAATGACTCATATATAATTAGCAATTTCGATTTAAGCTATAAATTCATGGATGAAAGCGTTCTGAAATAAATGACAATGTGAAAAACGACCTTCAAAATTAAAATAAAGCAGTTTAAGTTCAAGTACCTTAATCAATAATATAAAAAGCAATCATTTCAACTGCATGAGTTTAAATAAAAAAATGATTATTTTTGTGACTTTACACAAGGTAGACTCTGATTCGAATAATAGTGAATGTTTCCTGTCCGAGAATCATCGATGTGTTCTTCGAATGATTTGCGTTTTGAGAGTAGGCACTGTAGTCGTCATTGATTGCTAGCAATTTGTGATGTGACTGAGTGTAACATATTTTATAACGTTCTTTCGAAGGACTAATTGAATACCAATCGTATTAAGAACTAATTCCACTACTACGAAAAACCGACATTCGAAATGATGATTCAAACAATGCTTATTCGATAGTGTTTCATAAATGAGGTTTGAAGCTCGTATAGAAAATGGTTCAGAAAGTTTTTGTTAAATAGTGGATTGTGAAAGTTTGAGAGGCTATTGTGCGATTCTGTATGTTCTATCGTTTTTAACGTCAGACAAAAGCTATTAAAAAAAATAGAGTAGTCGTTTGATGATTTTTAAATTATAAAGCTAACAAGTTTTTGTCATAAATGTGTTTTGAGATGAATTTTTATTATTTTATTTTATTTAAATAATATAATATGAACATATAAGGTTATGTGATGCATTCCCTTAATTAAAAAATCGTATTATATATTAAAATTTGGGTCTGAAGAAGTTAAATTAACTCCTGGTGACTTAAGGAGACGTTAGGCCAAATCTGACGATCGAAAAAAAGGCTGCATTAGTAAAATATTACATTGGTATCAGCGTGAATGCTTAGAAGTAATCTAGTGAAAATTATAAAATAAATGTTGCTTTTTTATTTTTTATAAACGCCAAGAAAATAGGGGAAAAAAATCATTACATAAGGGTACAAATTGCTAGTTTAAAACTGTTGGAACCAACAAGTTAACTGTATATTATTTTTATTAAAAATAAATTCGCATAGTAACAACGAAGCAATTTTTATAGACACATGTTACAAATTAATTAAATTATATGTTATTAATTATTTACACGTGTTCAACTTCGGAAAATGCACTGGATATTGGGAAGAAGATCCTGGAAGATGACACTGGAAAACAAGATACTAATTTACAAATCAATAATCAAACTAGTATGAACATTCGGGATTTAACTCTGATGTAGTGCCTGCGTTTTAGGGTTCTTAATCCACGATTGGAATAATTTATCGAATATTCGTTTATATTATCTCAAATAAAATTAGAAAAAAATGAAAATAATTGTATACTTGAGCAATACAGATCGTTTTCTCTCAATATACCCGAGTGACTAGTGCCGCTGTAAAATCCACGATCCTTTAAGCGCCTTTATTTTGTTTCAAAATGCGAGACAATGAGACGCTCCTTCTCAACAAAAAATGCATTTAAATGCTTTCGAAAAACAATTGTTAATATAATGTTTGTGGTGGTGTGTACTATGACCGAATTCACAGAATTCGTTCGTTGATAGAAGCAAATTTTGGAAAGGCCCACTTTTAATATCGCTTAAAGCCTATCTCAAAAATAGATGGGTATCGCAATTTATTATGATTTTCGTGTTATGTTTGTTGTTTCAATACGGTTGTAGTTCAATAACTCGATCGCGGTTAATTTACTTCTAGTTATTTAATTTATATGTAAATACGCACAAAACAAATGCCGATACGGATCTGATTTTTATGTATATTAAATTTGTTCCAAACATTATTAGCTATTGTATATACAATAAATTCGATAAAATTATGTATGTAAAATGATCCATCAATTTTGTTGAATAAATTTAATCGCAGCTGACCTTAATTCTGGTGATTTCATCTATATACAATTCAGCACAAAACAAACGATGAAACGACATAGAATTTGCTTAAAGAATTATATACAGGAGATAGTAAGTTATTGAACATAAATAGGAATAAAAATATGTACTTTAGCTAATTTTATTTTTAACAAACTTTATTAAATTGAAAAATTAATATGTTTTTTTTTTCACATCATGAAATGAAAACATGGAGAATTGAATCGGTCGTTCTGCCGAAATTCAATATGACTTCATAGAAATAGCCATTAGCGAATGTGCACTTTCGATTGAACCTACAATGGGAATAGGGCCGCTGAGATCGAACCCAGATCCTGAGAAAACATTGATTCCGGGCCTCATGACAATAATGGCATTTTATATATTTTTTAACATAATAAATAATAATAGGTACGAGTTAACCGTTTCTATGCTACAAATAAATATTGCAGTATGTTTTCTAAAATCATATTTTATGCGAAATATTTTAATTAGACATTATTAAAAATATCTACGTGATAATTAGTCGTGTTTTTTTTGTTTTTTTAGAAGCAGGAGCGCGCTCCTGTACATTTTATAAATCTCCAAATTTTTAAAACGTGCCAGAAATTCCACAACAATATCAAAACTGAAAAAAACATGTTCCTATCTGCGCCCGTATAACACAAAATAATTAAAGTAACAATAGCCAGTTCAAATCTATAGGTTGTTAAAGTCATAAGCATACAACACAGAGTCTTTCTTCTGTGACATATAAACACCGATTGCCTTTTCTTTTGAATTTTGAAGGAATGTATCGACCGTATTCAGGGGAGTGCAACCTCGGTTGACATATGATCGCGAGCTTCGGTAAAATATAAATAACATCTGTCAAATAAATTAGATTAATTTATTTATTTACGAAAACAAATGCAAAAACTGATAAGTTATCAGTGATTCCTTGATAACACTTAAGTCTGTTGCAATCATGAAACAGGATAATAAAAATATACATATTTTATTAAGAAAATTCTATAATAAATTACTGAAGTATTGAAATAAAGTTTTATTCTCACAAAACATTAATAAAAATTGAAATATTTTGCAATATCAATACTATCTATTTTTAAAAAATGGGGGGGGGGGGTGTAAGTTATTTTTTGTACCACTGGTAAAAAAAATCTTCAATTGCTCTCAAAAGTGATTTAGAGATATTTAGTTGAAGTTTTTCTCGCCAAATTGTTCCCACAAATAATTTCGAACTGGATCGAGAAAATGACAAAGTATGACACATCTCAATAAATAATCTAAATCACTGCAACAGATATAATGATTTTTTTTATATTGTTCTAGCTCTTGTACTAAACTAGAATATTACACTATAATTTTGTAGGTTACGCTACCTGCTCTAAAAACTGTTTTTTGTCTGATTGTGAAAAACGAAAAATCGATTATCTCATACGGACGAATTAATGCATTAATTAGAGCACGTACAAGGCCAACAATAAATAATAGTTTTAAAAAGCTGTAATTGCGACGGAAAGGAAATATAAGCGTCATATCGCTAAATTTATTTGTGCGTAGAAAAAAACTTAAATTACATAATAAATTTAAATTACATTCTTGATGTCTATTTTATGCTGTCTCATTGCGTGTTTTTAGTGAAAAGCTGTATGAAGAAGTATGGATGTCTATTTGGCGAAAAACTATGTAATAAAGCAGGGCTGTGGAGTCGTTAAAAAAAAACACGACTCCGACTCCGACTCCGATTCCGATATTTACCAACAACACGACTCCACTCCAACTCCGACTCCGACTTCGACTCCGACTCAAAAAAGTTTAATTTTATCAGGTATTTTTGGTGTTTTTCTACACGTTTAATATTTATACGCTATACACATTCATTATTACGCAATTAAAAATTCATAAATTTCATAATTTAAGAAATGCTCGGAGTCGCTCATTTTTCACGACTCCGACTCCGACTCCAACTCCGGCCAAAACACCACGACTCCACGACTCCAACTCCGACTCCGACTCCGACTCCACAGCCCTGTAATAAAGTCTAAAAATTTGTTTTCATTTTTTTTCAAATATGTGTTCAATAATTATTATTCATGAAATAAACGCGCTAAATAAGACATTTCAAGTATTCAACAGCTTTTGGTCCTTTTCAGTTTCGTTTTTCACAATACGCATGCGCTTCAGCAGCACACGATATCACGTGAATTTTCAATGGTAGACCGCGTGCAAAGAGACCGCCGCACAATGGCTACCATTACGTTGGTCTTTCTCGTCAGAAAAACGCAAAACAGGCGTGAAACGGCGTCAATGCAAAGTAAAATAGCTCTGCTGCCGATTGTGAAACGTGGTCACACTAGATTACAATTATTATGGTCGCAATCTTCCCCATTGTGGGCTTGTTGTTTTTGTTCTTTGAAAAAATTAAAACAAACACGTATATGCGTGCGTGTATAGAACGTATTGTGTTATGCAAACGTTTTTTGCAATATAATTTAGTTAATATTGTATTATTATGAGAATGGTTAACATATTAATATTATTTTAGCAACATAGATACGCTTTCTGTCAGCTGAGACTGTTTCTGAGTGAATCGAGTCTGTAAGATGTGAGTGAACATAGCATGACACAGTAACGCAAGCGGGCCATAGGGCTGGCCCCCGATGGCCAAAGGCTGTGTCTGAGGTAGCATAAACACCCCTCGTAGACCTGGGGGTGGTGCTGTTACGAGAATAATACGCAATGCATGCAGTGTAATGCAATGCTGGCCAGCCAACGAGTGCTCGGGATAAAAATGAATATAACTCCAATAATATATTTAGTACTACGGGGGGTGGGGGAACCAGCTGGGTGCCCACCCATAGGGTTGGACTCGTAGGGTATTATTACCGGTAACGGCAGTGGTGTACGCAATGGATTCTATGTAATTTTAGTTCCGTCCTTTGGATATTATTATACAAATTTACACCTCCGTACAATATTTCATAATATATAAGTTTGACAATTAATATATTATACAAGCTATATTTAAAAGCGTACTACTTAGATGAAAACATACGATTGTGTATAATATGAACACAATCCAAAGTGCATAATTAGCTTCATATTCATAGCAAACAAGAAAATGTATGTCAGATAATTTACGGAGCATTGTATTACACTATTTATATGTATGCAAATTTCCCATAATTATTTTTAACTCAACTGCCAATAAAATAATGGCGCATTTCAATGAATATGTTAACAATTAAAATTATGTCAACAAACATATCTTGTGTTTTTTTCGCGATATTCATTTCAGAAATTCGCGTCGAGGTCGGTCTATTATGGAATAGAAATGATTTTTCAGATCACACACATGTAGCCTTATCATTATCACATACATATGGATGACTGAATGAATAGTACATGTGTGCTCAGGTGTGTACTTGCATTACACATCATTGTGGCTTGTTTTTATGGCGATATCAGGAAACCGGCGTCATTGTCGAACCATTTTTGCATGACCGATCTGCAGATGGACTGTGACAGACAGGAAAAGTGATGTAATTCGCACAGTGGCGTGGGAATTTCATAGAACTGCGACGAAGACACCTGAACATACGAGAGGCTGCTAATTCGACAATGGAGGATAAACAAGAATATTATGGGTATTGAATTGTGTAGGCGTTGTCGGTTTTGATTGTGTTGATTCATCAGTTGTGACGTAATCGATACTAATGAAGAGGTGAGTAGAATTTTGTGACCTGGAATGTTCACAGCATTGTAATGTGATGTTCATGTACCCAGGACTCGTATAGAGCTTCACTAGTTTATTTGTTTACTAAATTCGAATGACATCAAAAACATGTAAGCTTGTATCATGTAATAAACTGTATATCAAACAGATCAAATACATAAATTTATCACTTGAAACTACACCGCTACCTGATTTGTAGAGATGTACAAAAGTCATCCCGATAAAAGTGTGATAAATGGTGTATTGAAAACTTAAGACCAGTAGCCGTTACTTCTGCAACTGCTAAGTTGTCGTAATCACTGATGGCATAATTTAGTATCGTTTGCTTTAGAGCTAATAGTAGGTGCGTAAACACAAATTTGCCGTCTCTTTTTCAATTATGAATAATGATGAAATGGATATCTCTCGAAGTGACCGTGTTAACGCAAATATAGTATAGAGCACAAAACAATATGAACAATATGACTCAAAAAAATTACAAATTGCGAATTTTTTTAGAGCCTTTTTTTTAATAATTTAATTTGTACAAATATTTTTAAATGTTTTGCAACCGCTGCATAAAAAGAGGTAGGTCTGTACCAGATGCTTAAAAATATGCATGCTTTCTTGGAAGCTTTTAATAGAGGTTGGAAGTATTTAAATGTAAAAAAATGTTTACGACTTTTTATAAATATTTGCTTTGGTAATCTAAGAATGACATAAATAATCAGATCGGCAGATTGCTAAAATGTATGGGTGCTTTCCATAAAAATTTTCTACATCGAAGATTTTAACTTGCTCTTAAAAGTGATTCCGAGATCTTTAGTGCAAGATTCTTAAACCAAATTTTTCTACTAGGATCGTAGGAATAAATCTAATGACAAACAAGATCGAGAAAAAGATCAACATAAAAGGTTAACGAAAGCACATCTACATAGGGAATCAAGAGAGAGGAGTCCGCACCAGATCAAAACTTGAAATTTGTAGCTGCCATATTTATGTCATTAATAAATAGCGTAAGGAGCAGAGGAGCCAGAAATATTAAATATTTAATATAAAGGCTTGAAATATTCTTTCGACAAATCGGCCGCCATAGGGTGCAAACGCTCACAAACTTGAGTATAACCGAGTTAAATCATCCGAGTTTTTTTATTATAATGTCCCATAACAAACCTTGTCGAAGGCCTTCTCAAAATCTGTATATAAGACGTCTACTTGAATTCTCGCAATGAGAGATTTTGTCACCATTTTGGTGAAAGACAGAAGGTTAGTGACGGTTGCACGGGTGGGACTGGCGGAAGTGTTCAAAATTACATATGAATTTATTTATTTTATCTTTGTTACAAAACTGTTATTCAGTGTTATTAATACGTATTTGTTTCATTGTAAATAAGAAGGAAACTCATATTACTGCTTTAGCTCTCACTATAGAAAAAGTCCAGGAAGTTTTGTACTCGTAGCATAAAAAATGATGTTCAAATACTATTTTATCTATTTCCACATTACTCAACAGTTTAGCTCTTATTCATGCGTGAAAATATTAAAGTTAGGAACTCATTATGTTTTAAAATTGTGCATAATCCGTGTTTTTTTTGCCTTTTCATGAATGAATATGCAACGGCTTATTTGTATGCATTCGTGAAAAATATCATTCATAAACATTCTGTCAAAGAGTATTTAGTCTTGTTTGTTGTTTTCGTAAACGCTTGTTTAACAGCGAATTTATCGACCATGAACACACGTGTTTTATGCACGCGAAAACATTATGTTTTAAAAAACGCTATTTTTAAAAGTAAACCTTGCATAAATAATAATGAAATTAATTATACAATAGACGCTTTGTTATTGGCGTGGTGGTTATGGCCGGATATTGTTTGTATTTAGGCTGACGTAGTGTTTATATTTTGTGGTGAAAGGCAAAACAGGAACTGTCTAAAAAAAGCAATAAAATGGGAAAAACTTGGTGATAAATACACATAACCTACATATCAAGATAGTTTTTAGGTCATATATAATAGAAAGAATGTCAGATATCATATTGTTTATAATTCTTAATGTATTTTTTAAGATAACTCTTATCTGTATGTATGAAGTATCTACACACACTAATATGAATTAAAGATTAGATTTCTAGCTTAAAAATATTGAATTCCAGAATGATTTCTTTTATCAACTTGTCTTTCTATTATATTAGTTACCCATTGAAAAATCGAAAATTAGATTTTAAAAGTATTAAATTAATTGAAAATAATAATGAACTGCATTAAAATATTTTTGTATTCTATAAAAACAGAGTGTACGCTTATGCTATCAAAGTTGCTCAAATCCATTATTTTAATAAAATACATATTAAATAATGCTTCATTGATATGCTTTGAAAATTTCACATATCCAGCTGCATTGTTACTGAAAACAACTATTAAGAATGTGTATTTCTACATATGTTGAAATTTAAAGTAATAATTGATTAAGATAAAACCTTATCATTTTATCAATTGTTAAGACAAAATGAAGTTGGAGCCATATATTCAGTGCTTCGTAATCTATTTTCATCCATAATTTAACACAAGAAAACATACTAATATTTTTTTAATATTAGATAAAGTGCAAACACAAAAATATTTTTAATGCAGTAATCAAGTTATATCATATATTTTTAGATAATGATCTAGAAATATTAAATACATTTTTCAAACTTTCGAAAAGATAATGTTGAACATATTCTCTATGGGATGAAGTAGCTTATTATTAGAGAATTTTCAATACCTACTCAGTAAGATGAAGAAAATCTATAATAAAGATAATTTGTGATAATAGACACCTGGAAGTTCCCTACAGATCAGAGCATAATATAGTAAGACATATAGGACACATTGGAAATACTTTTTTGCACTTTTGAAAATTCAATAAAAAAAAAACTACAAGTCTTATTTCACTGAAAGAACATAATTAAAACAATGTCGTCTAAATGTCTAACATTCCGCGGCTGGCACCTAGGTTTTGAAATACTCTATGACACAGAGTGTGGGATTCCTGACAAATATTCGCCTTAAGTTAAGGCTGATTTAAGTAAAAAACGATCTCATAAAAAAAACTGGGCTGCGGAGAAGCCATGAGATGTCACTTCTACGCGATATCAATTTGTTAGGATTTCTTACATTTCTTAACCACCGGTATAGTCCCATTTAAATATATGGCAGGTTGCCCAATCAGGCACCAATCATATGTAGGTGTAGCTTCAAAATTCGATGTAAAGTCGATCTAGGTATCGCTATAGCAGCAGAACGCTTGCGAATCGATAAGCCCAGATCTTCTCGTGCAGACTAGTTAGCTTGCGCGACATTCTCTTTGCTTCTCTTGCTCCATAGCCACCAGTTTTTTCCTATTTAGCGTTTAATGACTATCATGAAGCATTGGGATTTGTAAGATATTCAGATTTGTAATAAAAAGTAAAAAATAAAATATTATACATTTTTGAGTTTTTAGTTGCCTTAAGTATGTCATTAAAAAAACAGTGGACTCAAATTAGGTCCCTGCTGTACTCCAGATCGAGTAAAATAAAATTCGCTTACACACGACTACTTAATTGATTCAAGAACTAGCTGATATGATCGTTCGAGAAACTAAAATTTAATAACTCATAAGAAATTTTGTCAAATACAATACATTTCTATATATTACTCTATATCTACGTGAATTTAAGTATCACTGCCTTTAAGAGACAAGAGATAAGTGACCGCAGAACGACGCGGAAGAAAAGCGCGTTGCAGGTTCACTAAAGGTTGCCGACAATAATTATGGATAATATATTTGTAAAGAATAATATCAAAAAACATAGTAGTATAAAGTTTTATATGAACGATTTATCATATTTTTGTAGGTTAAGGTGATTTTTGTGCTCTAAAAATTAGGAAATAATGATATTAACCTCACAGCTCTTCAGTAATCTGATCAGGAGCTTCCCAAAATATTCTATGTAGAAATGTTGACTTTAAAAATAGTCATAGACGAGTTTAAAATAGTGGCAAAAAGTTTTTATCGCAATGACTCGATTTGCAATGAAGACGAAGTTCAAATTTAAAAATATATAAAAATTTTGAGCACACACTAGAGATAAAATCACAGATCGAAAAAGCCAGGACAACATTTATTGAGTTCTCTTACTTAGGGCAATAGTAAACGAGACAAATATAACCAGAATATTTGATAGTAAATAATGTAATAAAATAAGACGAAAATAATATCCCTGATATTTTATATTTCAAACTGTCAGAACCACACAATCTGTTCTTTAGACTTTTAGTAAACAAGATTTTTTTCGTTAGCCTTGTACAAATTATTGTGTATATATGTAAGTGGACATTTGTTATATTATCAAGACTACCAGAACAATGCGATGATCGGTGCCAAATTCAAAAGAATTCGCTGCATATAATATAATAAATTCTTGTGATTATTCCAAAGAATTAATTATTTATATTTTTTTAATCATCATTATACAAATAGTACGTTTCAGTTTTGAATCACTGCGCTCATCAGATGATTGAGAACTCTGCATAATTTTCAAAGGTATATAAGCTCAAATCAGACCATACTAAATCACTTTCACAAGAAGCACACATAGAGAATCAATCAGTCAGAGATTGACACTTCGCTTTCGACTTGGAATAAATACTGGTTAAGTCGAAACCATTACATTCAGAGAATTACTGATTTATACAAGTTAGATATTATACAAATCTGAGCGGAAACATTATATTTTAAACGGTATTCATTAACATTTCCAAAGAACTTGTATTAAAATTGTGAACCTTACTTAAACAAATGTACAAGTCGGTTTCAAATGGCAAAGAATGTGGTGCGAATAGTTAGTAATTTCTACAATACATTCCGGCAAAAAGTCTAATAAGATCTCTAATTAGACAATAACAAAGAGTTTAGTTCCGCCCCGAATGATCAACATTCGGCAGAAGCTTAATGTCTGGAAGAGACGTTGGACTTCCTTTCAATTATCAATGGTTATAAGTCGGAACTTTAAAATGCACTATAAAGAAAACTGGTCGCGAAGTATAATCTATATTACCATACATTCGTAAGAAAGAAGACTTTTGCCTGATTATTTGTTTTAAAAATTAGTCAGGTATTTGACCTTAATATAAAATTGTATCTATATAAAAAAAACTACTTATCTCATTGGAAATGTAATCCGTGTTTATTTTTTGAGGCTATATTTACCACTCGAAAGATGGACTGATTTCATTCCAAAAATAGATTAGTTGCTATTTCAAGCACTTAACTTGATAAATGTATTCTTTATTGAACTGTTGCCTACAAAACAGTAATAGTATATAAATTGAAAAGTATGTTATTATAATTATAGCATGAAATGTGCTAAATCATTATAGAAACGCATAAAAACACGTTCAATGTTTGCTATGTTATATTATTATTTATCGACAGTAGCCTTTTTTTATATATAAAATTTCATTTTTTGCCCTAATTATCTAATTATTTTTTTACCCCAGTGTGCGCCGACTCAAATTATACATTTTCTTAATATTTCAAAGTAAGGTTCAATTTTAAGTCTACGTAGTAATTTAATTTAAAATTAATGTCCGGCTCGTATCTCATCCCTTAATGGCAAGGGGGAGGGTTGATGCAAAAATTTTAAAAGTTCCCCGTGTTATTGGCGTTTGAATAAAAATGGGGGAATTAGGTAAACAACGAACTGGCAGATGTTCCACGCGCACATTTTTACAATAAATGCTCGTTTTTATTGTTATTTTCATTTTTATGTATTCCAAATCGAAATGACATCACTCATTGTGCAAATAAAATGATCCGATAAATTATAAATGACTAAAGCTTTATCTCGGCTCAATTGGCAATAATAATTCCTACGTAACGCATTTTTAATAAAAAAAACTATTTAGCGAGAAAACGGTAGATATCTAATATCAGATTTAACCCATGATTATAATTAAAATATTTGTTTAGTAATAAGTCGTATGTCATTTAATAATAATATAAAATCAAATATAGTTTTAGAATAAATTCACAACTTAATTAATACTTTACTTTAAAAATAAAATTATTCCTGTCAATATAAAACCATTAAGCAAGAAAACGATATATATATATATATTACATCGAATTTAACCAGGTTTTTATTTTCTATGTTTGTTTCTAAATCTAGCGAATTAATTACTCAGTCTAATTAGTGACTTCAGTTCTATCATGATTTATAAATATAAAGCAAAGTAAACACAATTAACAACTACTAAGTAAACAGAAAGACCAAACTGAAATCAAATTCTGTAAATTAGTGACATATATTTTTATTAATTACTGCTTACAAACAATAGGTGTCACTATGTACGATTTAGCTTGATTTTATTTTAATTATGTATTATTAAGTACTATCACATATAAAACATTTTATTACAAGATTACCTAAAATTATTTACGATTCATTTAAGATTTTATCACGATATTCGAGGATCACAATCCGCGAGATTAAAAAATCTAGGAAAACCTAATCTGTGATAATCTATCTGAATTATAATAATATAATGTTTACTAAATTCAATCTCTCAGACATGAAAGTTAATGAAAAATATTATAGTTAATATTAAATATACAAAATTATAAAAATAAAATATAAGCTAATAACTGATTGAACATTTAATAAAAAACATACATATAAAATACATCACAAAAAAATTTAAGATCATTATACCAACATGAAAAAGAACTAATTTTTTTTATTCTGCGTATTGTACCTGGAATATTATTATATACATTTATAACATCAAACCTTAATTTATTGATATTTTTACGTCTATATTATTTAATAAATTCTAATTAAAACGCTACTAATTAATTTAATAATAATTAATTCAATATTATTATTTAATAAATTCTTATTAAAATACTGGTAACATATTATTTCTAACCATTCCAATACTTAAATTATATTTTTAGAACTAGTTAATATATTTTTTTAAAACAACTTATTTTGTATGTTTTGCGAGTCTAGAAAAAATGATCGTCCGAAATTCACCACCAGTAATTTACTGCCGCGTCAATTAATTGCATAAACAATTTATAGTATATAAATAGTCGGTAGCATAGCATATTTTACTGTCTGAAAGCAATGAACTATGTTTATACAAACTCGCTTTTTCATTGTTTGATTGACAGTGCGGCAAATCTAAAAAATTAAATTTGTAAATCAAGACGTATTTTAAGAGGTTTAAGTTGGATACTATTCTAAAATGTCTATGAAACTCAATTTGAAAGATGCAAACCTAAGCTAAATTAATTAATCTAATAAAAATTTAAAAACTATAATTACTTTTAGAATGTCGGATGTAAAAAACTATAATTACTTTTAGAATCACCAGATGTCGGAAACTTGTCTTAAGAATTAAAAAAAAAATTGGTTAAAATGGTTGCGATTCCTGCATTTTAATAAAAAAATATGGAGATGAGTATACTAGAAAAAGTGGAAATGATATTTTTGGTTGTAAGAAAATAAATAAAAATTAAATCCAAGCGGAAAAATTGTTACTAATTAATTTTTATTAATTAAAATTAATTCAAGTTAAAAACCAATATTTTTTTGTAAACATGTATGTTATTTGTTACAGTATAATGAAAAAGTATTAGTTCTATTTTTAGGTTTGGGTTTGAACAGCAAATGGACGTTTCGCAACTGTTGAGTAAGTGAATATATTTTCAATAGTAATAATATAATATTATTAACTCAGTTGCATGTAACAAAAAACATATTTATAATTTCACTGGTCAATATCAATGAAACTATTTATTCACTGGGCGGATGGTAAAAAAAACACCTGTTGAATAAATATATTTTTAAGTAAAAATGGCCATTAAGTTAAAATATGCTAGTGAGCATTTGAAGGTTATAAAATTGCTTATGCGATCAATTGATGCGGCGATAAACTGCTAGCAATTAATTGCTGATGGTGAAATGCGGGTGATAAATATTTCGAACCACATTTTGTGCATCATCATCTAATATGACCATTTAGAATATTGTTGCACAATAATTATAAAGAGCAAATAAAATACTACCTTAGATTGTTTTCTCTCTAACTTTAAACAATATAGTTATTTTTCTGATCTGAGAAAAAATACACCACCGTGTTTTTATTTTTCTTTTACAAATATAAACGTATAATCTACAAATATGCGTTAGCCCAATGCGTTACAACGTTAAGTACAATATAAAAGCACAACAAAAAGTGAAATCAGTGACATATATTTTATTGTTTATTTGCCACGATTACAGCATAGTATCAATATATGTCACTACTATATATTTTAATTGATTAAATTATAATTATAATAATTCTGTCCATCCAGACACGATAGACATTTATAAACACTAAGGTTAATATAGGACTCAAACCTATGTTTTTCAGATATTAGTTGACTGACTCAATCATTTTTTATTGGAAAGGCAATTAATTTTGAGAAGCAGTTTAGCGTTACAAACGTAACACACATTTTTATTTTTACCTATAGAGCTAATTTTTAAATATCTTTATATTATCCGTAATGTAATGGTTAAGTTTAAAGAAAAGTAGCAATTCATTTCTGCATGATTTTAATACTTTTACGGAGTAACATAAATTATAATATAAACTACCTAAATAAAATATGGAAAGCAATAAAATATTACCACAAATAAATTATGAATTATATAGAATCAAAAATAGATAAATACTATATTGAAAGTATTAAAGAGATTGTTAATTCAATAACAACCGTTATTAAAACTAGAAGAAATAAAGTGGATTAAATAAAATAAGTAATACTTAAAACGTTAAAATTTGTTTTCTGATGATACTTCAGTTTATTGTTTTGGTTATAGTATTAAATAAGTGGTTATAAATTAATAATAGTGATCTACTAAAATTAAAGGTATGATAAATTTTAATTAAATGTTACATAAAAAAGTTGTAAATATTATGTAAATAGTTAAAAAGTAATTATAGATAACAAATACATTTAAAAAAACAATGTATATACATTTAAGTTTTAAAAAAATAGTTAAAATATGTATTGTCTAAGATAAGAAATATGGTGAATATAAAAAAATCAGATAAAATGATGTTAGAAAAAGTATAAAAGATGACAATGAGAGTTGCTTAAAAAAATATATAAACTACTCGTACAATATGATTGAAAAATTGGATGATAGAAAAATATTACAAATTAAAGTTTTTGAAAGTACTTAAAGTAGTAAGTCATCAATAACAAATAAAGTCATATATTATTATTCTTAGAAAAGAATTAATAGAGATTATCAAGATAATTTTAAAAATGTATAAAATAAAATCTGAAAAGTATTAGATATATTTTCAGTAAATTTTTTTTTTTAAATCTTCAAATTATATTTAAAAAATTAAAAATAAATATAATAGTATATATAAAATAGATCTTTTAATATGTGCATGTGCGTATTATTAAGCCAAAAACGTCACGAAGGGAGAGTCGTATCTAAAATTTTACACATTTCACCCCTTTTTCGTAAACATGTCACAAAAGGGGTGATGTTATATACGTGTGATCGGTGAAATTCTTTTTCTGCCGATCGTAGCCATTGTTAAAGAATAAAAATTTCCAATTTTACGAGAATACAGGGCTCCCCATTGTATTGCGGCATAATGCGAACGATTTTATTTATTTTATTATACACACACACGTGTCGAAGTATATACCTTTGTACTATATTTGTGTAATCAAACGCACAAATAAAATAAAATAAATGGGATCTTTCAGAAAATAATATTTTTATCTTATATGTATAAAATAAATCAATAAATATGTATATACATAATACTGTGCAAAACTAAAAACAATAGTAATACTAATTCCAATAGAAAATGTATTAAAATGGAATTAAAGTTTATTATTTGATCATTATTGTATGAACAATTAAATGCGCTTAGTAATTATTTCATATTATACAGAATGAACAAATAATAAAAATCGAATACGATTTTATATCACTGAATATATTTTTATATTTAATTATTTATTTTAATCTGCGTTTTCTCTCTCTCTACGTTTCGCTAAAATATGTTTCGGTATCCTCAAGAGAATAACTTTGATGTAAAAATTAGTATGAACATATTTGTTTTTAGTTCTATAAGTTTTAAAAGCTGGCCTAGCTCAGGATCATTTTAGTTTTATTTTTATATTTGATTTGTACAGATCATCATCAGACCATTTTTGTTTTGTGTTGCCTCCTGGCTGTTTTTTATGGCTCTCATTTTGCATGCATTATTTTTACGTGTTATTAGTCTTTGTGTTTTATAAAATCTGGTATTTTTTCCATACTTAGTCAGGTCCTCCAAATTCATTCGCTGAAATCATGCTCTTTTTCTAACCCTGAGGGATGTTACTTCGCATTCAGAAAGACACCGTTAGAAACTGGTAATAATTTATTAGTTAAAATGATTAGTTATATTGCGACAAACTATGATGGACGAGATCGTTACTCTCCGAGCGGTGGTGGAGATGTTGGCGGAGAGATGATGGAAGATCCTCAGAGGTCTTGTAGTTGTGGTAGCGACAGTGTAGTTGAGGGCAGTTCCTCTCTGTATGGTCCTCTGTTTCAGCCCGTCTCTGTCCTCTCCTCAATAAAGACCAGTCTTAAGTATCAAGGGTTGCAAAGTTCTCTGACGAATCACAACCATGCAGCGACCATCCAGCCAATTGATGCACTAGAAAGTGTCATTTGCTTAATGGACATCTTTCCGAGGTCGAATTGTACAACGCTTGGCGGTGTTTTTTGTCTTCTGGTGATATATTGTTTCCCGTGACCGTTTCGCAACAAAGAAATATTCTTTCAATGCATCAGAGAATAATTGCTTTTGTGTAGTCCCATCCTTAGATAAGTGCATCGCTAGCCATGGAGAGTATTAATTATAATTTGTAGTAATCTTATTACTTTGTTCGTAATCAAATTATTCGCCGTATTTTTTGATCACACCTCGTAATTTGTAATAGCGCGTTTTATATTTGTCACGTGATAGCGCAGTAAAAACACCGATTTTTACGTCTATGATTAAAGAGCGTTTTAATTGTTTTTTCTCAGATTAAACAATTTTAATTATTTTTTTCTTTCAGATAAAACAGCTAACACTTCTGTTATCAAACAAAATATAAAATATGTATATAAAAAAATAGGTGTAAAAACGACAGGTAAAATATAGATTATCCATGAAACATTTTATAATCTTGTCGTAACTTTTCACTATCGAGAATCGATAGCTTTATATTGTAATCATAGCTATATATAACATAAAGGAGAAAATGTGTAAAAATTCAACAATGGAAATTTCAACGCGCCATAAATAACCCAATAAAATAATCCTTTTGCGTATCACTCTCTGCGTGCGGAGAAAAAAAGTTTTTTGTATTAAAAAATACGACGAGGGAAACCCTTTTTTGATGGAACGAAATATGTGCTCTATACGCGCGAGTATTTTCATTTAATTTATTTTATTTTCACAACAACAAAAAAACAGGGGGGAAAGGCAAGTGTAACATTTTTGACCTACATTTTTTACGGACGACAGTTTAAACACGTGTACCCTTTATTTTCATTGTAAATTTGGCACACTTTCCAAAAGGGTGACATCGTTTTTTTGTGTCGATCACATATTATTGTTGTGCGCACCGAAAGGGATGAACGGCACAATGCTTTTAATCCTTTTCGCCATTTTTATGCCTTTTCCCGATTTTTGACACAAAAAAGTTTATATAGAATTTTTTCTGATATATAAAATGTAAACGGGTAACAATGAAACGCGTCTACTTAAAAGCGGCACGCGATCGACAGATGTTTCATTTTCAAAGTTGATTTAATCTCCGTCGCTTTCATGCCCTTGAATATGATTTTTTTCTTCCGACATTAAATTCATTCTGATTTCATTGATGTTGGCGAAGAAAAAAATGCATATATTTTAACGCGAAATATTCGGTTAAATGGCGCGATCCCTAATGCATTTTTGGGGGAAAAGTGGCATTATTTGAAAGAAAAAAAATACATTAAAAACGGAGGGACAATGTCGTTATGGCGGGGTGTATGTAAATTTTCAATGGCCATCGGATTGCCTCTGACAGGACAGGGGTTGTAATAATCGTTAATTAAAAATAATACCCGCATATAATTTTTATTATGATTGATGTCAATGTTAAAAATATCCAAGATAACGCTTCTGATTTTATGTCTGGGTACTATTTTGAGTTATGTAAATCGCAACTTCTATAGATTCGAAATATCATTAATTTTATACATATTTAAAACTCAAAAGTTTATTTTAGAATGGAAAGTCAATCGCTTTATTTGCATGAATTAGTTGTAAAAAAATTCTAAGAAGCAAATCTTTTAATTTTTTATTTTAGAATATAAAAATATATTTTATTTCTATATGCAATTTTTTAAATAATTCCATGTAGAGAAATAGTGTAGTCCGAAAAATCTATACTGATAACTTAGAGACAGTAGGTTCTAGCTACAGCGACAGACTCGAATTTTTATTTATAAAAATGCGCTCTAATTGACTATCTAAGTTGGTACAGATTTATCCCATTGTAACGTATTTAGCTTACGTCTGTCAGGTATCAAAGAAAAATTATAAAATATCTAACACATTATAAACGATCTATAAAGTAAGATTGAAAAAATATTTTGTATGCGAAAAATCCAAACCTATTCATATTATATAGGCATGAGAAACTTTATCAAAGGCATTTTCAAAGTCACAGTGTTGGTGAAACAGTAGATTTGTTGGTACTGATCTCTTTGCACAAGTTGGTTCAGATTTATTCCGTTGCAACGCATTGGGATTATGCCTGTCAGGTTACAACAGAAGATTAAATTAAAATCTAAACTCTACTCTACTATGTACAGTTTTTTCATCTTAACTGTAGCGAGTGAAGATGAAATCTCAAAAGACGTTATCCACAGCTTGTTACCAATTTAATATTTTGCCTTGTAAGACGTGGTTCAATGGCAGGAAGATGTGGTAGTAATTTAGTACGAGGTATGGTAAAGTAAAGGTCCAAGCCTCGCATTGGAAGACAAAATAGTACGTCAACTTCGGTCTAATGTCAAGGTTCTTCGCACTGTTTTAATATTAAAATTATAACGGAAAAATCTATTATGAATTTTCACTACATAAGCATTTTTGCTATTAATAATCAACTGCAAGTGAATATAATGATAACAATTAAGTATGCTGCAATATGATGTAAATCATATAATTATGTTGATAAAATCGACACTAGCCTTTTGTATATATCACTTTTGAATACATTGGGCAAAAGTAAGAATTTACTTACAAAACCCATAGCATGTCTAAGATTATAAAGTATTTTTTTTAGAATTAGTTTGTTAGGTTTTTGTGACTTATAATCTCGATATTTGTATTATTAAGAAAGACAAAAATGATATGCTTTTATTGGTTTTCTGTACTGAAAAATCACTGTAATCTATCGATAGTTTAAAGATAGTGTCACACAGCTTATAGCAATGAAATCAGTAATGTAAATAACATTTTTTACAGTAAAATTTTTTGATCATAATTTGATAGATAGTATGGCTATGTAACATTGTATTTTACATTAAAAATGTGAGATTTTTTAACAACATGGTTATTGGTTTTGAAAAAGCAATTAATTTTTAGTTTATGTTCATTATTTTTTGTTTATAAACGAAGTCTCTGATGACTTATTTGTTATTGATACTTTAAAAATAGAATATTTTAAACAAAGCTTCTGATGCATTGTTTAATAGTGCAATTCGTAAACATAATTCAACAACAATAGTACAATACTGCATTTTATGTATAATAAAATTGAGGTCAAAGATGATATTTTTTACATGCAATAACATGATTTGTTTCCATTTAACGTAAATGCAGATTGTTCAGTCGTTGAATAAAGCAATAAATTACACATTGCTCTTATTAATGTATTATACATATGTATATTCAAGAACATATTTATATATATTGTATTGAACAACATTGTATGTTCATTTCATTAAACATACATATACTTTACCTTCATTCATATACATTATATTTTTATTTAGATATATTTTGGTCAATCACTATAGAAGGGTAATTAATTTAATAAAAAAATGTACTATAAAATAGTTGGTACACCCCTTAACGCATCTGAAACCCGACCTATGACAAATAGCTATTGAGGGAAATTTCCCTAAATTTGAATTGGCATTATTTGAATAAAGAGCGACCTTTTTGTTAGCGCTCTGCGCGTGCGCCGCGCGGAGCTAATCGGCCCAATCAAGGCTAACCCATAAAGTGATCACGTGCGACGCTAACGCTGGCCATTGTGCACGATACGTATCTGTAATTTTCGTGCGAATAACGCAAAACGACACATTTGAGCGATTTTTTAAAATCAGTGGCAATTTATTTAATTGATATGCATGTTTTGTAAGTTATGGACAGTTTTTGTGACGTTTTGGCCAATATGTCAAATGTTCAAAGAAAAAGAAGAAGGAAAAGACACCATTTGCTTCAATGTGATATTTTTCTAGGTTATGTTATTATACATCAGTGTTTATACCAGAGAATTTTTAAAAATAAAGATTTTTGATTTTTAACATGCAAATTTATTTATTGCACTGCTTTTTTTACTCCTTATTAACGAGAACCATACGGAAAAAATTGTTGTGTGTATAACCCCACTTTCGCAACGGGTTAATCTCACTTTTATTTTTTTAAGAATGGTCGTTAGAGTGATTTTACATTATAAAAAAAATGTTCAGATGGTTGAAACACCCACATTTTTTTATTTATTAAGTTGTGATTTATAATAATTCATTTTATAATCCTGTAATTTGCTTTAGGTAATAAAAAGGTTAAAAATTATTAATTTCTGCCTTATAATTATAATTATTAATAACAATGTTGACGTTAGTAAAGAATTACGTATAAAATTTTCCTCTTTTTTTGGATTTACCAAAACTCTTCTAAGAAGTCTAATTTTTAATTAATGTCAGAAGAAGGAAATTTCCAATGATTCAAATTTCAATTACAAATTCTACCTTGTTAGTAAAAACCTCAAATATGTATCAGTATTAATTAAATATATTATTATTAGTAAGCTAATTTAATTAATTAAAACTACAGAACTGCATCTATAAGTGCTGTTGGCCTTTCAAAAAAATGCATAAAAGCACTTTCAAAGTTCACACTTTTTAATAAAAAATAGAATAACTTCATTTGAAAGTAAAATATCATACAGTGTCTTATCTATTTTCATAAATTTAGAAAAAAAAATTAAGACGTCTGCGCTCGCTATAATGGTTAAACCCCGACTAAAAGTAATTATCAAGAAAAATTAAAACGCACCAAAATCTGCGACGTGCGGTCCCGCGATGATTAGCTGAACTGTGCAATTCTCTTGCACGACAATGCTTGATCACACACTACACAATTGACCCAACAAAATTTAAACTGTTTGAACTATGAAATATTATTTTGCTTATTTTGTTTAATAGAGTTAATTATTAGACGGAAAAATGTATTTTACTATTTATACAGCGATCTGTGTATTTGTTTAATGTATTTAAAGCTTAGACTTATTTTTATGGAATATATTTTGCCTCGTTTATCACATTAAATATCGTTTGCACAAATAAGTCACTTCATAAAAAACACTCACGTCAAACTGAATATTCAAAATAACGTATTTTCTGGTCCTGTTAAATATGGCATTTGTTACATATAAACAAAAATATTTAAAAAAATCTATTTTGGTAATAAACACATTCCATGTAGCTCTTTTATTATTTATATCACATAACTATCCTATAGCCTTTCTCTACACATTCATCAATCCTTAATTTATACTTTTCTAAGTTTTATTGTGGATATTAGGTCCTGAAATGGTTTCGACTTGTTTAAAATAATTGCTTATTTTATTGGTACACGATATAACTGAACCTTAGTTTAACTATAGTAGAATTAGATCATTTTTTAAATTAGCAAAAAATATTATTTTTCGTCCCTGCATTGTCCAGTCGATTTACACGGAATATATTGAATACGTTTCATTTATGATCGTCGATTGTTCGATTAAAAAAAATGTTATATTATAATGCGTCGCATAGAATTTTAGAATAATGACTTTGTATTGTTTGTAACAGGATATCGGACGCGGGGCGATACAGTTTTTGGGGAAAAACTACATTAAAACGCTCCTGTTGCAATTATTCACGATTGGGGTGAACAACACCGGCGACAATGGGGGTTGCATTTGCATTCATGGTAGGCAAATTTTTTTTATTGCGACATTTTTGCATTTTACCCCTCAAAAACGGAGCGTGCCAAAGCACCCTAAATTTTTGACGACAGCGAAAAAAACTATACAAAAATTTGGAATTAATGCATGAGATGAAGTGGATTTTATACAATATGTATCTGTATATATTATGTTGTATATGCTTTTAGAGAGGTATTGGTTTAAAGAAAAGAGTGATACTATCACTGTGTAGTTATTTAGAATTGATTTTATTAAATATAAGAAAACACGGGAAAATAAAAATGAAAGAGATTTTGTGGATGAATCCGTTTATCACAAAGCACATCCGTTTATCGTTGAAAAACTAATCTTTGCTTGGAAAGGATGCGCGCTAGACAACACGTTACATCCTGCGCATAATACTACTGTTCTTCTACCATTAGGTTGACGGTCGCCGGAGTGACACATGTGTTCTAGAATCGATGCAATTGGGTTGCAAATATCCTCATCGGGGTTTTATAAGAGCTTTAATATGTAAATTAGATTTATACGTTGTTATTAAAAGCCCCACAATATGATTTTTTTTTAACAATATGTTGCGAAGTTCAATGTAAAAGCATATTTGAAAATAATAATAATATACATGTAGGTATTTACATAAGCTTAGCTTTGATAACAACATTTTCAAATACTTTTAATTTCGTTATTATTTGCAATTCATAATATTTTTTGTGTATGTGTGTTTTTTATGCATAAAAAACATCGAAAAATATCGCAGCACAAACAAACATTAATTAATAAACAAAAACATTTCGCTTACTGATGCGTTACAATTTTAAATAAATTACGGGGTGCAGCAGCACATAAAAAATACTATTGTTTAATAAAGAATTTCACAATCCTAAGCATTCGGAAATTTAGAACAAATAAGCGATACGTGTAGATAGATTTTTTCTGTTCCATTTTGAGTCGATGCATTAACAGAAATACACACGGATGTGTTAATTTTTGGCAATATGGCAAAAAAATGAGAGCTATTTTCTCTTTCAAAGACAGACACAGAATGCAAATACAGTACAATTTAATCAGATGTCTTTAAAAAGTCGGACATGGGCAACCGAGTAGCATTCCAACTTCAATTTTGGGATTTGGTTAAGCTGCTAGTTAATTCGATACTTAAGTCGTCCGGCGGCCCTCTTGCTCAGTAACAGACGATAGATACTGTCAGCTGCAGTATGTTTATTTATAACAGTTGTGACTTAGCGAAACCAACCAGCTATGGCATATCAGTTCTCTACGACAATTAATAAATTACAATATGGCAAAAAATTGTAGATTAATACTTATCTCGTGGTACATTGTATACGCGAAGCGTCCGAAAATGAAAATAGTACAACAAAAGTCCATGGTCAAGTATTGAAAAGCTTATCTCCTCTTGAAATAAAAATTAAATTAGACGCTATCAGTAAACATTAAAATATTTAAAATATTTTTTTTTAAATATTATATTAAATAAAATATTTGGAATACAGGTGTATTCCAAATATTTTATTTTGTGCTATTTCTAAAGACTCATTAGTTTATAATTCAAATAATGCACAAGTAATCGGTGCGGAATGCTTCTCTCTAAGATTCGTAATTTCTGATTCTTCGAATCTAATCTCAGATTCTAGTCATGATCAAATCCTGTTCGTGACGTCACAATCTCGTCACTCGCCATTGTGTGATTTATCTTCTGCGAGATCATAATTCTCGACACTGTGTAAACGATACGATATTATGTAGTTAATCAATTGTGTGTGACTGTATGTAGTATGTAGCATGTTGAGCAAATGTGGAAAAACCGACAATAAAAAGATTAACCTTCGCTTCTGACATTATTGCTAAATGCAACGACGAATACTTGTGCACTGGTAATTTAGATAAGCTATTAAACTACATTTTAAAGAAAAAGCACATACAAAGTTATAGAAATTGTTATATTTAATGATATGCAAGTAACTGAATATTTTTAATATGCATTTTAGATCAGTGAAATTATTATTAGATTAGAACATTACTGTATTTTATTTAGTATTTTTTCACCTCCACGGCTGACCAATATAGAGGCAGCTACAACTGTCATACAGTGGCGTAGCTATGGCGGGCCGCCCCGGGCGGCACTTGCTTGGGGGCGGCATATTCGCGATGGGATCGTCTAGTGTGGTTCTTAACCCTGAATGCACTAAAACATATATAAATCCACGAATAATAAGATCTTGATAATAACCAATTTATTATTTTAAGAAATGTTGATTTTATGACCCTGCAAAAAATGTATGGGGGGGGGGCGGTAATTTTAGGGATCGCCCTGGGCGGTACATATCCTAGCTACGCCACTGCTGTAATATCATATATGTATGTACAAATATGCAATAAAAATATTATCTAATTAGGTGAAAATTTGAGTCAAAACCAATATTAATAACACCTCTTAATTGTTTTTAGATTATTAGAGGAGTGAGGTTTAGAATTTTTTTAATCTACTAGAAAAAAATATTTAATTAAAGTTTAAATATATATTTATATGAATTATTAAAATTTTGAAGTAGAATATATGTAGCTAATTAAATTTGATATTATAAATAAAGTATTTATTTTTATCAAATTGTATTTTACTAAAAAATAAATATATAAATAAAACAAAGATAAATTCGTTCATCACCATAAGAACATTCGTAATGTCTCCAATCGCGTATATAGTTTGCCGGGCCGCCGGCAGAGACTGCGCTTCCTTAGTAACACACCCAGAGGCTGCTACAACACTTGTAACATATACATCACTGCGAGTTGATTGATGAAGCAATGGCGAGTAGTAGAAGCATTGATGAAACAATGGTGAATAGTAGAAGCACTAATTTTCTTCGTATTTGGCAAAAATAAGCTCATTCATCAAATTTCGTTAGGTCGCGATTGCAATTTGCTGGGCTACCACTAGAGACTGCGCCTTCTTATTTGCTATATATGTGCAATAAATAGCATATTTAACAAGGTGAAAATTGTGGATAAATCAGAAAGTGTCATTATAAACGTTTGACATGAAGGGGATAAGAGGGGGGGGGGTTAGTAATATAGCTACAAAATATAAAATTACGTTATGTAAAATAAGGCTTAAATATATTTATTTTATTACCATTTGTATGAATTTAAAATATATTTAAGTACCGGTATTGAATGCCCTGTAACAAATCAAGGTGAAAAAATGATTTAGGGATATAAATAAAATTCGATTTTTTTTATCAGAATGCCCTCTTTATTTCACAAAAATAATAAAATAAATTTCAATAATAATAATAATAAATTACAATAAATTGTTTTTTATACTATTTCTTTGATAAAATCATTATAATACGAAAAATATACAGCGGCTGACTAGACTCAACAAATCAACCATTTGTTTATTAAAAATTAAATTAAAATAAAATAGGTTTAGGTTGTGTTGTATTTGATATTTACATTAAGAAATAATAATTATGAATTGTGTTTGTCATTTTTTTTTGTATGTTGTGTTTTGTGATTATTTGTATAAATAAAATAAAATAATCATTCGGTACATTTTACAGAAAGCCAGCTGAAAAAAAACAAATCTCCTCCAACATTACATAATTTGTTTCTTTTTTTTTTACAAATATTTTCTCTTAAGTATTACAATATTCAACATTGACAAATAACATTTCATATATCACCCGTAATATTTTTCATATGAAATAGTTAATAGGTTTTTACCGAACAATATTTTTAAATGCATTACATATATATAGGAAATATATATAGCACGAAATCCCGTTCACAATAATCATAATAATAATAAGTATAATAATAATAATAATAACCAATGCATTTCTTTACTTACATATTTTTTTACTAATTTTTGTAAAATTATATCAACCATCTGTAAAAATCATAGATACGAATAATCTTTTATATTTCAATCTTCACATTTATTTAGCAATTGCTAAAAAGGCACACAGCATATTATGTAGTATTTTTATAAATTCAGCAATTACTATTTTTTAATTCATTTTTTACATAGTCGACCGAATTTAGCACAGACCCTCCTAATAGATGTAATACGAATATACTCTCATACCTAAATTACACGTCAAATCTATTGATTCAGATGTTATATCAATGTGTGTTGAAAAATAATATTTTAACGTTTTTTTTATTAATTTAATAAACACAAATAAACCGATAAAGCTCTCAATTATTAATACAAAGAAAGCAAAAAGCTGTTGATATAATTTTTTTAAATTTTAATCAAACATAATCTTACAGAACCGAAAGCGAAGACTATTTTTTAAATCAATAAATCTAAGGGTCTTCTCCTTTAGACCTTACGTGTAATACTTGCACAATTAGAAGAGTTCACAACACAACGTTACCATCAATAAAACATTTACGTATGGGATATATATAATGTATATACGTATAAATATACATATTTATACGTACGTACTTATAGAAGCAAAATTTTGGAATTACTTTTTAGGTAAATGTGATATCGCAGGAAGGCCACGACACTGGCCAAAAAACCAACGTAATGAAAAGCGTGATGATATATATTTTTATTCATATAATGAATGTGTATCAACACATCAATAATTTATCAATACACAACTGAGGTTAAAAATCCAAAAGAGTCAAAAAATATCTCAACATGTACTCGTACAATATATAATAGACACATTAAGATGTTTCACATCTCGAGGAACTCATTTTTTCAGTTAGATTCTCATATAATTTACACTAGTGATCGGCAACGAGACTATCAGTTGATGGAAATGAACGTTGCCGACCACACGAACCGTGCAACATAAAAATCTGCGTCATTTAATGACTCACAAAAGCATATACGAAAACAATTCAACCGATACCCGTAGTTGTAATTCATAAAATAGAACTCCTTAAGTCATATTTCTTAAAAAAACTTTATAATATAACAATTATTCTATATATCAACACACTTTTCTACCCTGCGATACACAACACCGATCAACTACTAATTATTTTTTACAAGGAATACGTAATTATAAGATACATATAATATATATATTCATTTAAATACACAAATACTAATAATCCTTACATTATAAGTAAAATAAAAGATTAGTTTACATAGAGCAGTTACGTTTCTTTTTCTTTAGAATTACGGAAGTTTGTACTGTTTGTTTAATTTATTAAATAAAACTGATCAAGAAAAATAGTTATTTATCTTTATTAATATATATTGAGGTATAATCGGTTTTAAGAAGACTTAAGTTACATCAAGTTTTGTACTATTTGACTGCTTTGTACTAGGAATTGTGCGAATTCGTCCAGAACCGTTTGTTTTTAATATATTTCATTACATCTAATTGACAATATATTTACAAATTAAAAATGCATAATGTGTACAAATGAGTTTTAGTCTCTTTTAATTTAAGTGTTTAGATACTTCATATGCAATGACGGAGCAATCAAAATAATCTCACAAATCAGCAATGAACACAACGGCTGTCCTTAAAGTGTATATACGACACTACGTTTGTTGAATATACACCTTATCGTCAGCTAACCAAATCAAATCGTAAATAATTTAAAAGCTCAATAAGTGGGTGCCGCATGATTTTAGCGAACACATTGATTATAAACAAACAGTTAAGCTAAAAGTAACACAACAAACTATCGCATGAGCTCAGCAAACACAACGTTGAATAGGGACTCACTTTTTATTTTTAAACATGGATTATAAACTAATAGTAGAAATAGATGTAGCACAACAAACCATCTCAAATCATACATAATTTAAAATCTCAATAAAATAGTGTCACATGAGATTACCAAACACAATATGTTGGATAGTGGCTCACTTTCGTTCTTTAAAACATGGATTATAACCAAATAGGTAAGTCTGAGATGATTCTAAATAACTTGTTCTATTCAAATCTCATAAAATTTGAAGCAAATTATACCGAAAAAGTCTTATGGTGCATCTGTAGTGATACGATTGAACCAATTGGTCCAAGAAATGAAACAAAACTAGAACATTAACTGGTCAAAGGTTGCTAAAGGTTATTTCGCTGCATAATAACGCTTAACGTTATAGAAAGCGGGAGCATATACATATATAATACACATAAATTTGTTAAAAACAGACTAAATTTCATTTGTACATCAAATACTTTCAGCTGACGCTTTTTTGTTGATAAGTATAACATAAAATTGTCGCAGAAGTGTTTATATGTTTATTACACCAAGGAGAATTTGAGCAAAATACTCCTTTTGCACTCAATACACGTAACCGTTCACGCACTATGTTTAAATACATATATATGTTTTTTTATATATATAAATAAATTGAACACTATTCTGGAAAGATAGTTAATAGGAACTATTATGGTTGTCACAGGTGCGAAGAGTACATCTCATATTTCTTACAAAAATCACCTTTTTTTGTATAATAATTTCTTCTATTCAAATCTCATAAAATTTTCTCTTATCCCCTAAAGTTATACGCCTTAATAAATGGAGTCATAATATTTGGTACAGTTGTTTTTTTTAAGATGTCATTTTTCAGTCTTTCTGTGTGTAGTTTTACGCCTATGTTTCCCATTCAGAAACGCTACTTTTTCTATCAAATTTGCCAAACCAAGAGCAAGGACTCCTTTTGAACAAACGCAAAGTTCTAAAATGAAATAAAAAAGGCGTTCGTGTTAGTTATTCGTTCATGATTTACATATATACGAGAAACTCATAAATACACATAATTATTATACGGAATTACACATATGTACACGTGCAAATAATGCATCATGAAATTTGTAGTAGGCACCTCCTTGTTTTTTTTTCAATGAATGATTTTATATGATACAAAACTAAATTCAGATTGCCAACGGGAGTATTTTCATCTGAGACGTTCATGCCGAGACGTACCCGTGATTTTTTAATTTGCCGACGTACTCCAGCAACCGTTAATACATTTGAGCGCTCTTGCTGATCAACACAAATAAAAACATTAATAATATTACATACATTTACACATTAATATATATATATATATATATGTATATATATTTTAAACGTTACATATTATGACTGAAAATATTATATATAATATATATATATCGGATTCACATGCGTAAAAAAATAAATGGAATGATGGTAAGCAAACTTTTTACCTAAATAAAACTATTACTCTCTATATTTTTCTGCTAAGGATCACTAAATAACATAGTTAAAATATGCTCACTATGTAAACCAATCAATAGGAACTGACTTTGGCGGACTCCTAAAGACGTCCTCCATATTTTTTTATTTTAAGCACTATATTTAATATGGAACTTTACTAAATAATGTTTGGGTCGTGACTAAGACACTTTGCCCTGTATGCGAAGGATAGTATGTTTTATGTGAAGCAAACTTTTTTTTATTATAATAAACACAAAACAATGATTAAGCTCGATGATGTACGTCATTAGTGTTTCTTTATCTTTATAATAAAAATAAAAGGACTAGACTTCGACGGTGACTAGATATAACTGAGAATCATTTACTAGCTTAATTTTTGATCCCACGATGAAATAAAAATATATATTAAAATGTGAATCATGAGGGATCGGTCAGGAGATCACTTTAAAAAAATAAAATCACAAAAATAAGGGTAAACGTTGTACTCGAGGACAGTTTTAATTTATTAATAAATAAACCATAATTTTAAACATTTAGTACCTTCACAAATTATTTAAATAAAAAAGTAGATAGGGACAGATACTGTACATATATCTAAAAACTAAAAATTCGGCTTTAGGTGTTTGATTAAATTTTACTATATACAAAAATATACGGTTAAAATACAAGTGTTGCTGAGCTGTGAATTTATAAAAAGAACAAGTACTTGGTTGTAGTCATGAATAGATTAAGAGAAGGGAAACGCAGAGTCCCTAGGTATAAAATATTGATATTTTAGTAAATATAATTACTAATTACAGTGTCCCTAGGTACAACATATTAATATTTTAGTAAATAGTGTTACTATAATCATTAATTCAAATATATTGATAAGAATATGAATTAAAAAAAGTACTGCACTGCACAAATTGAAAGAAAATCTTTCATATAATTAATATTTGATCCGAAAGCTATTTGGAAAACATATATTTTTATATAACATCATTCATCTGACGCTTTACAAAGTAGTATCGTGATAATTGAAAAGAAAGTAGATAGGGACAGATAAGACTCACAACTTAAAAATTAGGCTTTAGAGATATAATTAAACATAACTATAGACAAAAATATATGGCTAAATATAACAGCAAGAATCTGTAGAATAAATTTTTGGTTTTAGAGCCATGAATAGATAGAGGGAAGAGAAAATATGAAGAGATGCAGTATACCAAGGTACAAAAGATTTATATTTTAATAAATAATTACTTAACAGTGTTACTATAATCACTAATTCAGATAATATATAAGAATATGGATGACAAAAAGTACTGCACTGCACAGATTGAAAGAGAACATTTGATTTAATTAATATTTGATCCGGAAGCTACATGAAAAACATGTACTTGTATATAACATCATTCATCTGAAGCTTTAAAAAGTAATGTCATGACAATTAACAAAAAAAAAAAAAGAAAGTAGATAGGGACAGATACGACAAACGAATTAAAAATTAGGGTTTAGAGATATAATTAAATTTGAATATAGACAAAAATATATGGTTAAATATAGCAGCAAGAATCTGTAAAACAAATGTTTGGGTTTAGAGCTGCGAATAGAAAGAGAGAAAAGAAAATATGCAAAGATGCAGTATCCCGAGGTACAAAAGATTGATATTTTTGTAAACATAATTACTTAACTGTGTTACTATAATCATTAATTAAGATAATATATAACATTACAAAAAGTACTGCAATGCACAAATTGAAAGAGAATTTTCTATATAATGAATAGTTGACAATAGATATTTCTATATTATATACCAAAAAGAACGAACATCATTCATTGGTGTTCTACAGGGCAGCATTATGGGATCAACCCTGTTATTATATACACTGCAAATATTCCATCGCATCATAGGAAGATCCTGTAGTCATATTATAATATCAAAATATCCCAAGCAAGATCCATAACTGGTTGAAAATAATATGTGCCCTAACAACAAGATAAGCGAATTGTGAATATGTAAATGGTACTAAATAAAAAAATAGGTAAGTTAAAAAGTGTCCTTAAGTACAACACTCCTTTTCAAGTTCATTTGATACTGAAATAAAGGAACCGTTAACGATACAGGGGTCTGCCTTGAAAAATACACAAAGAAAAACATCTTTAGTTACTTAACACCAAAGTACAAATATTTTAATATAGTTAAGATGAATAGTTAAATAATTTATAATATAATCACAGGTGTAGCCTTCTCCCGCCATTTTTTTCATAATATATATAAAAGATCCCACATAAATTTTTACACGCCTCAAACACAATTATTAATAATATATATGTATATGTATATAATCATTATATTTAATAATTATTATTTTATTTATGATAATAGTGAACTAGTACAGACATTTCAATACGCTCTAGTACGTATTAAATCTACAATTATATAAATAGCATTGATTATTTCATATTTTTTTAATTTATATATATATAATATATATATAAAAAGGAACATTGTTACTTAAGTGTTAATTGAATTCTTTTTCACGTACTAATAAAATGGTTAGCACCATAACCCATCTGTAATTTTCTCCTAAAGTTTAATTGTAATTTTTACCCATTTCTTAGTAGGACGAGAATCGCATGCCGTCCGATTATCCCGAGTCATTGATTACAAAAATAAAAACGTCTTATTCCTGTGTCCGATAAGAACAAACGAAATGCTCTCCACTGTCAAGAAACAGTTTCTTTTTTGTATATAATATAAAATTAAACGCTAACGTCGGGATATTTCAGATGGCACGCGAGACAAGCCGCTCGCGAAAAATTTCTCATTACTTACATCTAAAAGTTTATACAAATGCTACAAAAACATTCATTCGTTAAATTATAAATTGGAGCTATATGTTTAGCCGCAATTACAGATACACAACGATTATAAGCATTGGTTGTCGACCCTCCGTCCGGCGGCTTTGTACTCCGCCGGACATGTTATACACTAGTTAAATTATTTATTCGGCCTAGAAACACTTTTTAATTTTCCTTATTATTTCATAAATATATAAAACTTACATAGCTAGAAATAGGAACTATTTTTTGTGTGCTTTTTTCAATAAAAACCTCCCCGTTTAAAAATATCTCTTCCTTCCGCCGAGAACCCCTCGATTGATCGTTCTCACTATATATTTGTTTAAAAAACATGCAACAAATACAAGGATACACCAAACGATCAATTGTATCACTAAATTCTTTGCAAAATATATCCTTCATATTTGTCATATTATTTTGTACTCTTTTAATAACAGCCAAACGTGGATGTTTGTTTGTTGCACTTTTGGTAAAAACCATATTTGGACTTAAGATAGACTAAAGAAAATCAATCATGCTCTTTCGTAATGTTCCATGTGCCAGAATGCCATATATATTTTTAGATACAACTTAAAACTGTAGATTACATATCAAAATCGCTCGAGTCACTATCAATTTATAAGACGAATATAAGTCCTTAGTTATAAAAGTGTTAATAAACTAAAATCAGATACATTTTGAAAGAAAGTACTAGATAAAGTTGTTGTGAAAAGCTGATTATAAATAAGTGTTCTATTGCTTCCATTCATCAAAAATATTATATTTATACTTGATCAATTTTTTGGCACTCACAACGTTACGGAAGAGCACGATCCAAATGTGAAGATGCTAATACAAATTTGGCTATTGTTTAGGCCGGAGTGAGATTAAACGAAATGGTGATCGTGCCCGTCGCTCTCCTCCGAACGGGAAGGAACACAACAGACGGCACGAATTTGCCTCCGCCGACTTCGGAAGTGTTCTCTTCTATCACGAACGGCTGCATGGTGATAGACGCTTGCTCTCCACCGTCTCCCCCGTCTAAGCTTCTAGGAACTGCATAAATGGCCGGCATTTTACTCTTCCTCCTCATATCGTCGCCCCCGAAAGGTTCGCAGTCGTTTTCGGGGACGCCGTCTACGCTGCCGTCTCTGACGGCATAGTGCTGTCCCTTCAGATGCGACTCCATCTCGCCAAAGTTGCAAGATTTAAAATCGCACTCGTAGCACTCGAACAGCTCCTGCTTGGTGTTACCGTTGCTGGTCTGAACGCTCGTCTTGTCGTCGTTGCCTTCGGAAGGAGGAGTCTTCATTTGTCTACTTTGGCACTCTCTGTTAGGACTCGAGACGATCCCCGGTCTCTCTTTCCATTCTGGCAACGAGTGAGCGGTTATTATGTGAATCTGTAACGCTTCCGGTTTGTTGAACGATTCGGGACACATCGGACACAATATGTCCATTTCTGGACCTTGAGCGTGTGATTTTTCATGTACGTATAAGAAGGATAGAATAGACGTGGAGAAAGGACAATAGGAACAGTTGTACGTCTTCATCTCTGGATTGTTCATACCAAAGAGGTTTAGGATTTTCGGTTCAGTCAGTTTTGAGTAGAACGGCATGTCCATGGCGTTCGATGGATTGGGCGTCGTGTTACTGTTGTTGTCCGGTATCGATAATGTGGTCCCGAGCTGTTTGGTGTTCTTGCTGGATTGTACTTTGGCTTGCGCTTTGTAATGAACTTCTAACTCTTTCCATTTGTCGACGCCGGCTTTCCCGTGATCGCTCAATAGATGGGCTTTGAGCCATTTGCTGGTTCTAAATCTGCGGCTGCAGAACGGACACACTTCTACGAAGTGAGCTATGAATCTACTGCTCAAAATATTGGCTTCCATCGGCGGCTTGATCGGACTAGCGGCTTGCGGAGCGTTAAACGTATTCTCTTGCTCGTTGGGAATGTTTCTCATCTGAGGTAACGGCGCTCCCGGTTCGACTATACCGTGCGTGTTATGCTTATGGACTCTCAAAAAGTATTTACTGCATAACTCCTTATTACAAATATCGCATATAACTCCACCTATTTGAGTACCGTTTTCAATTTCTATACCGTGCATCCGTTGCATGTGAGTTTTCATGAAATATTTGTTACACAGTTCTTTGTTGCAGATCTCGCAATAACTGTTCGTCGGCGTCAAAGACATAGATGCTCTACGCTCTCGCTGTGCATTAGCTTCTTTCTCAGAAGGCAAGAGATCGTTAGTTGGTTTTTGTTCGCTAAAAGTCTTCCCTTGAGCATGATATTCTTCAATATGCTTCTTGAGCTGTAGCATTGACGGAAACTCTTTTTCACATATAGTGCAATTGGCTTTCTGCTGTTGAATATCTGAGTTGATCTCGTCGCCGCTCACGGACGGGAACGTGAAAGACTCAACCGAACCGGAAACTGATATACCGTGATCGGACATCATGTGAAATTGTAAAATGTAGTTATTTTCAAACTCTTTCTTGCAAACATAACATTCGACAATCTTGTTCACGCTCAAATCGTTCAATTGAGATATCATAGTTTGCAACTTTTGCAGATCTTCGCTTATGAAAATTGGCGTCGGTGATTGTTTAGCGTTTTCGTTCTTGACTACTTCTTCGTTTGAGTTTTCCTTCTTTTCGTCGATGCTGGAAGAGTCTATGGATTGAGTCGACAGCGGTCTCGTGTTATTGGAATGAGGTGCTTTGATTTGCTTGATCGGTATGAGCAATTCCGGTGAACATATAATCTTTTCTTGGTTCTCTTCACCCATGATCAGATTGAGCGGACTAGTTTGGCCTTCTTTTCTATCTGACAAATCTGGAATTTGATTCGACAGTTCTTTACTATTATACTTCTCCGTCGGCGATGGCAAAAATCCGTGACGTTTGATCTTGTGTGTCTTTAAAAAGTATTTGTTGCAGTATTCTTTGCAGCAGATTTTACAGAATGCTTCGGGGTTGATGACGCCCAGTCTTCTCAGTGTGTCTTGATTGAATCCGGAGTCTCTGGCTCGCTTGGAAGAATCTGGCGAGAGTTTCCTCGGTGTGGGCGTCATGAAAGGTTCTTCTTGATCGTGTCTACCGTCACCTTTAAAGATAAAGTTCTCCGGAATAGTGTTATCGTCGGAGCTGCTTCTGACATCTTCCAGATGCACCGGTCTAGTGTTCAAGCTGCCAGATTGCCCTTCTGCATTGCTCTTGTCTATATCTCTGGCTTCTTCCATCATCCGCTGTATCTTGGCTTTGTGTCTTTGCGAAGCCAGCAGGGCTGCTTCGTACGACTTGGCGTACTCTGCCAGCATCATGTTGTTCTTGAATTTCATGGCAGAAGACGCCAACGCTGCTGGCATGATCGAAGACTCTAGATTCAAACCTTCCGCGTTGCTGTTCGACGGCGTGTTTTCGTATATCCCGTGCTTGTTCGCCTTGTGCGTTTTAAGAAAGTATTTGTTGCAGAACTCTTTGCTGCACAGTTCGCAGTAAGCCTCTGGATTGAATATCCTGATCGGTTCCATGAGGGGCCGCGGAGGCGGAACGGCGGAAGAAAACAGCGGAAACGGAGGACAAAGGGGGTTGAAGTTGGGTGGCATGGACTCTTTGGGAATATCGTGCGGGAACGATAGTGCGTTTTTGTAGATATCTGCCATCTTGGCTTGAAATTCAGCACTCCACGCGTCTATTCTCGGGTCTTGGACCGGCGCTGGGGTTGCGCCGGAGCTGGTTCTCGGACTGTTCTCGTCTGCGTCGTATGGCTCCACTTTGCACTCGATTCCCGCAATGCCAGCGGGTCCTCTGCCGTTCCTTTCCACGTGCTCGTTTTCATAGTGAAGTCTGAGGAGATCCAGTGTTGCGAACATGAGACCGCATCTCCCGCACGAATGCCTCTCGTCGGATTGAAGTCTGGAGTACCTCTCCAAAGATTCGGGGGACTCCTGCAATCGTTCGCTGGTGGATCTCGACTGGGATCGCTCCAAGTTTTCCTTGTCCTCTTGTCTGTCGGTTTTAAGATCGGAACCCGCGTCGATGACCGTGTTTTTGATAACGTACGCGTTCAAACTTTCGATATCGTCGTTTCTGTAAGCACCGTCCTCACTTTTCACAACGTCCACTTCGCCCACTCTGGATATAATCAAACCTGAATCACTACACTTTTCCTCGTCGCTCCGCTCTCTGTACTTGTGGTAGTATCCGTCCTTGGAGTTGTGCCGGTAGCCGCCCTGGATCTGTCCGCCCAGCGGGTTCTTGTTATTGAAGCTCTGGAACTGGTTGGCGTCGTGGCGATTGTTGGTGGTCTCCAGGAAGTTCTCCTTGTTGTGGTTCTTGATTTGCTCCTCGTACCTGAACTGGCCGGCGTACGCGTACGGTTCGTTGTTGTTGGGTATGTGAAGCTTGTCGGGCGACTCGGGAGTCTCAGGACGCCCGAGGGGGTGAGCGGCTAACTCCGACGGGCTCTGGAGGAGGTGCTCTTGCGGAGTGGTCGGGGAAGAAGGCGGCACGGGCGGCTCCGGTCCCAGCTCCCCGGAAATGCGAACCGGGGTGGACTGCTTTCGCCTCTTGGGTTTGCAGGGTGAGGAGCCGGCGGGGGCGTAGGCCGACACCTCCGCGGGCGGCCGCTTGGCCCCCGAGGACATGCTGGCGTCGCGGCGACGTCACCTCAGCATCTGAAAACCATCATCCGACTCGTTAGCGCAATGGGAATTAATATCTTAAAAATATTAGTATTTTTAGTGTTGAGAATCAGACAGAAATCAAAGGACATCACAGAATGACGCGGCACGCGCCCAACATTTTGTACTGCAGCTTGCACATTTGACCGCGTTCTCATGGTCACGAGTATCGGACTCTGTGAGATCCTTTATTTTATTATAATCTAAGAAAAGTCATACTATTTGACATATTATTAGAAAATAAACCAACTGTTACAATATAAAAAAAAGGATTTTTTAAGAAATATACTTTCTATTTTGCAATTTTGAAACGCACTAGACTTAACATTTTTATTTGTAATATAAGGTAATTATTATTAAAAATAAAATAAATTAAAAGCATATATAAAAATAGCTTACTCTGGGGCGTGATGAAAAATAATCCGAAAATATTTATATTGAACAATTTAAAACATTTTTAGCAAATGTCAAATATAGTTTATGACATATAATTAAGTATACTTTACACAATTTATATGATGAAGCATTTTTCCAGTTCACTTTTAAACATAAAATTAAACGTAAAATATCTGAAAAATATTCCTTATATTTAAATTTAATATAGTGAAAACAAATGCAAAAAAATATTTAAAAATTTATACTTTTTATTTAATTACATCATTTTTAATTATTAATAAACGCGTTTTTTAATTATGACGCATTGAAGTTATTCATAAAGTAATTGATATTATAAAACATATTAATTCAAATTGTGTTACATTTATTTATTTTGCATATAATTGGTTTACTTTTAATTATAAAAAAAAAACGAAAGATAGGCACTAATAATTTATATATTATACAACAATTAAGAAAAATATTTCTCATATGAAAAAAATATATTTTGCATAAATAAAATTATTATATATTTTTTCGGTTAGTTTTTAATCGTACATACTTTTTCTATGGCAATTTTATCAATACAATTTATAATATAATCATTTTTAAACGATATTAAAATATATAATAAATTAAAAGCATATTTTTTATTCAGGTTATTCTACTTTTTATTTTAAAAGTAGCCTGAAAATATGTATAAAATCATTTACTGTAAATATTAAGTACTAAACCTGCTTAGTTTAATATAATACTATAAATATTTGTTGCTAAATTAAAATATTACTATTTGCATGTTTCGGTTCAATTTTTTATTCAAATAATCATGTTCTATTTCCAAGCTAATATATTGATTTATTAAGTAATTGATGAAAAAAATATAATAAATTAAGGGCATATATTTTTAATTATAATAATAGCATATTTTCAAATGTATAAAATCATTTATAAATGTATGTATAATATAATATTTAAATATTAAGTACTAAACTTGTTTAATATATCATAATAATATTAATTTGTAAAATAAAATATTTTGCCTGATTAAAATGCTTTTTTCAGTAGTTTATAATAAAAAATATGTTTTAAAATTTAGCTTACTCTTATTTAATTTAGCATATTTTATTAAAATATCTATAAAATAATTGATATTTGAATATTATAATCAATAAATATTAAGTACTAAACTCGCTTAGCTTTAAGAAAATATTTTTCTCATATAAAAAAAATATTTTTATTATTATTAAAATAACATGTTTTATAAATAAATTAAAATAATTATTTTTGATTTTATTGGAATAAAAAATAATAAAAAATTAAAGGTATATTTTTTGAAATTGGATTACTCTTATTTATTAAGTTATTAACCTGAAAATATGTACAATATAATTTATTTATTTAAAATGTATTATATATAAATATTTTATTATAATATATTATATAATACATATGTAAAATATATAGCAATTGATTTTTAACTATGCAGTAATTAATATTAAAAAATATAATAAATTAAAGCCTTAATTTTTAAAAATTAAGATAGCTTTTATTTATTTATATTACTTTATATTAATATGTAAAATTTAATTAAAGTATTAAAATAATGCAAAATACTTTCGCTTAATTTTTATGCATTTTCTGTATATTTTTATTTCTGACCATCTAATATTTTTATTCTGACAAATGAAATTCTGACCATTAAATTTTACGCGTATTTTTAATTGCACTACGTTTCATATTATTATTTAGCACGTTTTATTAATAAAGCAAATAATACTAAATTAAATTGAAAGCATTACTTCAGCACAATATACATTTAAAAAATAAATAAATTTTTACTAAATGTAAAGCTTAATTTATGAATAATATATTTTGCACAATTTGTTAAAACATATTTTTATTCTATTGTAAGCCGGAAATATAAACAAAATTCTATAAATATAAAATTATTCATGAATATTAATAAAATATTTTGAATAATTTAAATTTTTAGATATTTTTCGGTTTATTTTTAATGGCATCAACTTTATATTATAATATATTTAATATAATTGATATTAAAAAAATAAAATACATATTTAAAATAGATATATTTTATACAATATATTAATTCGAAAATATTATTAAAATTCTGTACGTAATAAATTATTTATGAATACTAATAGAATTTTCTATAATTTATATTATTACATATTTTTGGTTTAATTTTAATCGCACCGCTTTTTATTATCAATATTAATATAATTTATATTCAAAAGTTAATATAATTTTTTATTGAATGAAAAATGTGTAATTTAAAATAATAATTTTGTTTATTTTGCACAATTTTAAAGTGTATTGTAAATGTTCAAAGTTATTTAAAGAATATATGTATTAATACTAATAAAAAGTTTAAATTATTATTAACGAATTTTACTATGATAAATAATTACTTAATTTACTTCCTAATATAATTGATATTAAAAAATAAATCATTATTAATATTCGGGTTACTCACATTTATTTTTTAAAATAGAACAATATTTTTCTAATATTTGCACAATTTATACTTATATTTATATACTGTTATAAATAAAAAAAAATATTTGTAATTAAAACTATACTAAATAAAATTAGTTTGGCTTACTCTCATTTAATTAGTATTATAATTTAATATCTATTTACGAAAATATGTATATATAATAATAGTATTTAGTGATTTTTTAAAAGTATTTGAATTTTGCAAGCTAAACATATTTTAAAAAGTATGCACAATTTATATTGTTATTTTTTAATCGCTCCTTATTTATTATTATTTAGTTATTCGACACTGATAACGACTGATACTGATGCACATTTTTTGTGTACATATTTATGGAAACAATTACTATTTTTTTATTGCCCATTCGAGCGGCTTCTTTTGATATTTTAGAAAGCTCCCTAAATATTTCACGGAACCAAAAAAATTACACTAATCTCCACAAAACTTTTGTTTGATTTACGGCAACTATGCTCAGATACCGAGAACTTTGAATTTAAAACTTCCTCTGAAACATCATAAAAACACTTTTAACACAATAATAACAGCACCTTTTTTTCTCCCACAGCACAATAAGCTCCGAAGCGGACCGAGAGGTAGATAAATTAACATTAAAAAAAAACTTTAAAATGGGATATAAAACTATTATGTTTTATATCTCATATACCTGAGAAGGGTTCATATTTTTTTCGAGGCAACATATAAAATAAATAGATGCATCGCTTAAATATTTCCGAGACGACGAAAGTCTTATAAAGAATGCATGCTAACATGGAGAAATCTCACGAGCATTTACCTGCGATTTAGAATTCATATGATGCTTTTTTGAGAAGCAGGATAGCGGCGACTTGGAGATGGTAAAAAAAAAACACCCACAAAACTATTAGATGCGACTTTTTGTGATAAGATCCTTTGGTGAGATCCGGTTTGTTACGGGCGAGGTCAAATCGCCCATCGCTCGAATTACACTTTTTGTAAATGGACTTCAAAAAATATCATTACGTCCTATTGATAAAAAATCTACGTGGTGTAGTATCGAAAGTGTGCGGCGGGCACGCGTCCGTCGTGTACGGGCGGCACGCGCCAACTGAACCCAAAACACGGGAACTGGGACGCAAGGGATGCAAAAAAGGGCGCACGGGGCACGGACCCCTAGAATAAAATAGCGGCCTGCATGTTTACGATATTATAATGGCAGGGACGATGATTTTTTTTTATATATATTTTCAGTTTGATGGAGGAATTTTGAGCGAAATTAACGAGAATATGACGTTGGGGGTGTGTTGGATGTGGACAAACAACTTGTGAAAAGGGACACCCCCCGCATGAGGTCGATATTTTAAAATGACGGGGTGAAGTGAAGGATCGAAGGGAGTTGAATATTTTTATTATTATCGATCAACGCCATTGCGCAAACATGACAACATGTTTTTACCTGAACTTAATTTAATGCTAAAAACTACAACTTAAAAATAAAATATAAAACTGATTTACATAACTACTTTAGGAAGTGCACATATTAAATATCGAGCATTTATAATCTAATAAAGGAGTGGTTTATAAACTTATTTTGAGTAATATAGGGATTTCTTAAGAAATATACATATATACATTCTAGTTTTCATCATTACAATTTTTTTCAATGTAAATATTTCAACTAAGGTCCTGATTTATCTGACGCTATTTTTTTTTCAAAATTTCATGTATTCAAAATGCATAGCTCCTTTAAAATCATTTCAACCTTTTCCAGGAAGGGCAAAAGTTAGCCATTGGGATTTATAGTATTTCATTAAATGACATGAATTTTTTTGGGCAAATTCCAAAGAATCCACGTCAAACGCAATAAAATCGTGCCGTCGCCGTCGTAGTGAAAATGTTTGGTTATGTAGCTTTCATATTAAGATTTTTATAACAATATCACGACTTACAATAAGTGAGAATCGAATGAAGCATATCTAAACTAAATTATGACCAATAGGAGAGCGCAAAAAACAATTTGCTTTTTTCAGAAGTTAAAAATTCACGTTAAAAGCAATAAAATCGTGCCGTTACCGTCGCAGTGAAAATTCTCGGTTATGTAGCATTCATACTATGCTTTTTATGACAATATTACCATTAAGAATAAGTGAGAATCAAATCAAATTTTGACCAGTAGGAAAGCGCAAAAAAAATTATCCTTTCTCAGAAGTGAAAAATTCACGTCAAAAGAAATAAAATCGTACCGTCGCTGTCGCAATAAAAATGTTCGGTTATGTAGTGTTCATATTAAGACTTTTTAAGACAATATTAGGATTTACAATAAGTGAGAATCAAATCAAACATATCTAAATCAAATTTTGACAAATAGTAGAGCACATAAAACAATTATCCCTTCTCAGAAGTAAAAAATTCACGTCAAAAGCAATAAAATAGTGTTGGCGCCGTTGCAGTTAGATATATAATTAATTCGTTGATAACATTTACTGGAAAACCTAATATTTTATAAATAAAAAGCAAGAATTAAAATTAATAAAAATGCAGTATCTCGTGGTGTACCACAAGGGGGCAAAAGTTGGACCATTATTATTTATAATACATACATATGTTACTGTGAATCTATATTCCCTAATAAAATTATACTTTAGCCAACTTAGTCGGTTAAAGCATATTACGCAATAGATTTACAAACAGACATGCATTTATCAGATAAAACTCAAGAGGAGAGGGGCAAGTGCTCCCACCGTCCCTGCTTAAAATAGCATAGAAATATAATATTTTAAAACTATTTACATTATTCACTCTACTGTTACTGTTAGAATTGCACTACGAATGTGGCGATGAGATTACATATAATGTTTCGTAGAACATGGCAAAATAAATATATAAAAAAACATCTGTAAGTATTTTGCTGGTCCTTCGATCCTCGAAGTGTGTGAAGGTAACACCCGTAAGATTGAATAACCGCCGACTAGGAATTGCAATACCGGTAGTACCGATTCCGATTATATTGATATTGGGACAGAAATACCTATGCTACTATAGGTATTTCACTTTGTAATACCAGTAGTACAAAAAAAGTAGTACAAAATTTTTTTTCCGACAATATAGTAAATTAATAAAAGTGAAAAATAAATCATAAAAGTTTTTTTATATACAGTCGTTCCATTGATTTTTACAGTAAAGAATCAGCATATAAAGTATTTTTAGAAGTACCTGAATATAAGAATATTTTTTTTTAATTTATCGTTGTTTGAAACATGAAATATGCAATAACAGACGAGATAAACAGAAAAATGTCGGCAACTTAAATCTAAATTTAATTTGCTTGTTTATTATATTTCCCATAAAAGTAATAGTGACTACATCTTTGTTCAATATCTGTTGTAATTAAAAATGTTTCGACTTTTATATCTTTAGATTTTTGCGCAAAATTCGCAAGCGTGTATCAACATTTAACAATATATTACAACATAAATTTAGCAATAAAGAATTCAGTTCGACTTTGAATGAATGGACATTTTTTCGGTCTTTTATATTACAAATTAATAAAAAAAGGATTAATCAACTTCGCGATAAGATAATAGTCGATTTTTGAATAACATACATTTGCAAAAAAACATTTTCATCGATTGGAAAAAAAATTCTCGACTTGATATAAAAATAAAAGTCTTGGCTAAATTTGCTTCAAAATGTCTGCTTTTCATAAAAGTAATAAAATTTTAACTTTGTTAAAGTGTAGAGGTCAAAAACGTTTTATAATACAAATTAAAAATATTACAGATTTTGAAAGTACACGTAACTAGGGATTCCAATCTCAGGATCCTGAGCGATTTTCAATACCTGATGAGTCCCGAGATTATAAAACATAATCCCGAAATTTTCGGGATTGATTGATTTATCAAACACAATCGAATTATATTATAGTTCGTGTACATACTTGTGCGAGTTGCACGTGTCTTCTGTGGAACAGAGGATGCTCGCGGATAATAAATTATTTACTGCGTTACGCATTGATGATAACATCGAATATAAAATATCATTGTATTTAAATGAGGTTCGAGGGCGAAAAATATAAAATAGCAAAACTAGAGCTCATTTAAGGTGATAAATAATGTCTTAATGAATGTCAAACACATAAAATTTTAAAATTGATCCGAACATCCTGGATCGTAATGGATTACTCATCAATAAAAATGTTATTTATTACCTTTAATGAGCCTTCATTTTACAGCAATAACAAACTGAAATTAAAAAATGAGAAATCAACATAAAACTGCTCTTGTTAGATATTATAAATATAACCTGGAATATTTTTAATTTCATACCCTCGTGCATTATATTTCAATAAAATATTTTCGCCCTTCAATAATGAATAAACAACCGAAACATAATATTCATAGAAAAGATGGTATGGAAATACTTTTTAACGGATGGAGCTACAGCTAAATGTAAAGAATGCAGTATGGTTTTAAAAACTGGCGGATGATCTACCAAAGGACTGCATACACATCTGCTTTTAATACACAAAATGAAAACTCATGAGCCATCTTCTGTCAATTCTACCGAGAAAACCACCAAATCACTTGATCGACCGTTGAAAAGAAAATTAATTTCCGACTATTTTTTAACCAAAGAAGATCAATATATATACTACATCGATTGCTTTGAGAGCAGCTCTTATAGCCAGAAGATACCAAAAAAGCTTGATGATATGTGAACCAAAAGTTCAAAATTTCACTAGCCTCATGTCCATTATAAACCAAGAAATGATGTTATCCAAAAATGCAGGCTCACGCGGTCATCACCTCGAACTGGCATATAAATATTTAATGACAATACCCCCAACAAGTGTAGAGGCTGAACGTGCTTTTTCAGCAGCAGGCTGCTTATGAACCAAAATCAGATCCAGGCTAAATGATGAAACGCTTGATGCTTTGATGTTACTTTTATTAAAAATAATGTTATCCATTAATTGTGTCTATGAATGTACATATGTACATATATTGTCAAATGTTCATTTTTTATCTTCTCAAATAAATATGTAAAACTGTTTCACTTTTTTATCTTTATATTATTTTTTATTTTAAACCCAAGTCTAAAATTATACGTACTTATTACATTGTACGTTATAAAAAACAGATGTAAAAATATATTGTATTATTCATTTTAAATTATTTTTTCGATAAAATAACATAGCTAATATTAAATAAATATGAAAATTATCCCGGGATCAAAATTTTGGGCCAGGATTGAATTCCCTACTTGGGATGTATTTTACACCAGCCGCTTCTCTCTTCACGTCAATTCAATCCAGAATTTAACCTTATACGAAAAATTGCACATTAATATTTTTTCTGGTGTAAAATCATTAATTTAATTCTAGCTCTATTTTTAAATTTTTGTACAAATATGATTATAAAATTAAACAATTTGTAAACTAATCCTAATACTTTATTTTATTTTGCATATGAGAGCTAAAAATAACGAAATTCTTTCGAATATCTATTCTATGTTTATTCAAATTCTATTGAATAATTTAGTTAATATTCGATAAATGTTTTTTTATGTAGTTTTTTAATATACGTATTTATTTGTAAGACTAAAATGAGGAACATAAAGTTTTACCCGAGTATCAAATATTAATCTCAAAATAATTGATTGCAATAACAAACGAATTGGCTACCCCTGTACTAATATAATATATAAAATATAATATTAACATCGATGAACAGCCCTGTTTATCAAGCGTAAACCAATATTCATCGTCGAATATATTTATTTATAAACAAAAACTTAACATACGTACGACAAAAATTCGTCTGGATTTCCAAGAACGTGAAATATGAAAACAATAATAAATGGATATAAAAAGCGTAATATGATAAAGATAAATAATAGGCATTCTTGGTAGTACATATTCTCTTTTTTTCCGTTTTATATGGTAATTTCGCATAAATGGCGGTTAGAATACAAAAAAATACGGATGAATAACATACATCAATTTTAATTATTTATTAACGCCATCGAGAAAGCGAATTTTTATTTTGACTGGCAACACTTACATATAAATAAAGAAACATGTGTATAATATAATATCATATGAAATTATTTTAAGCCCGATCGCTATCGTGGGTACGGCTCGGAAAGCATTGTGTTTCGGCCAAATCAGATTTTTTAATAACGAAATTTATGACGTCATAATGAGGGCGCCATTACAGATCACGCGAAAGTTTAAATTCGCTTTCCACTAATAACATATGAGCAAAAAAAGGTCGGGGCATTTTCATACAGGGTGGTTCATAAATAGCTTTGTTAAATATTTTTACGTTTTTAAATTTATTATATAATAGTAAAGATCTCACAAATTTGTTATAGTAAATATTAAATAAGATTATGTCATATTTTTACAAATACAATTTAAATTTAGATATATTGCTTATAAAATTAATTCATATAAAAGCTACATATTTTATTATACATACATGTATGTGGCACCACATCGTGTATTATTTAAATTTTAACCTTTTCGCCGCGACACTTGTTAGGTGCGAGAGTTCTTTCCGTGCAACTGATTTTTATTTGATTAGATTTCCAGCGCTAATTTTTTTAAAAATCGCATAATATTTAAGTCTAAGAAATTATCTTTGAAGTTCAAAGTTCCTGTTCATATTCCTGTATATATAAATAATAATACACCATTATATCTATATTGAAATGTTTACAAAAATAAAAATAGGTACTATAAATAAATGTGAACATTTATTTTTGCTTCAATGAAATGAGGAGTCGTAAAAGTTTAATGTTATTTTTCAATAACTGATTTCATGTTGTTTTGTAGGCGTTTATATGTTTAATCAAATATTGAAAGATGAGATTCTGAAAGATTTTCACTATGAACATTTATATTTTGATTTTATAGAGATTCAATTTAAATTAGATTTGATTTTTTACGATTTTTTTATTGATAATAAACTGTTCCAAAATTAATTAGGAATATTGTGGCAAGCATTTGTAATGCCGAATCTCTTTTCGGAACGAGATAAAAAAACAGGAATTGACCGATGTCATATAAATCTAAATTAAATAAAATTAATAAAATTTGATAAAAAAATTGAAAAGTTATTTTTTTATTGATAGAAGAAAATGTTTTTATATTTAAAAATTGTTAAAATTTCCGGTTCTCAGGAATTCTTATGATTCTACAAATTTTCAATTCCGACTCCCGGAATTGAAAAAAAATCGAGAACAGCACCCACTACTGCAGCCCCAAGAGCTGCATCAACTGAGAGAGAACAAAATGTCGCTTCGCTGAGGGTCTGTGCTGATATTGTACCTTCAGTGGCAGCATAAATATTTTTTTGTGATACATAATAATTAATACAATGTCTTGCTTTAATGTAAAATTTAGGAATAAAACTTGGCTACTTCCCAGCGTGAAATAAACACGGTAATTATGGATTCAGTTCGCAAAAAAGTCACCATTTACCAAAAGCCTAAAACAATATTAGCAAAGGCAGGTGTAGAAATCACCTACTTGTTCTGTGGCGACCGTTCGCCATGGAAAACTTCTTCTCAGAACAAGATAACGAATTACTTTTCAGAAAATGGTGACTTATCGATGTAAATTTTGGTGGGTCATATAAATTTGTGAAGTTTTGGTTCCATAAAACACCTTCCTCAAAAAAACATATTAATTAGTTTCGTGTTATACACATACCTAACTATTGTTTATAACAGAGGTTTTTAAAGGTTATTTTCAACGAAAACAATCGATTAGATGTTTAGTATGACATGTGTGTTGTCTTATTAAATATTATACCACAGTTTAATGTTTTTATTGAAGATAAACAACAGCGTGTATTATTATAATATTTATTTCGATATGTTTCCTTTGTATTTTTTCCTTGAACTCAACAACTTTTAAGAAAGGGTTCTTTGCTTTCACCTGAATGACAAAAAGGTTAAGAAGCCCTGGCTTAAAGAACATTGAGAAGTTAAGAATTTGTTGCATGCAATTATTTTTTACGTTTCTTACAAGTTCTTTATTTATTTGAAGTATACTTTTATTTTGCTTACGCTTGAATTCTTAAAAATGAACAAATGTTACATTGGTCATTTCTTTGTGTTGAGTTTAAACAAGTCTTTACAATTTTAAGAGAAAATCTCTTTGATCGTATGGCTTCATTTTCAAAGTTTTTGTCTATTCTTTCACGTACAAATATTAAACTCCCTCTGTTTTTTTGAAGGTGTTTCTCTTTGTATAAAAGATTTAATTTGTGTAATATATAGCGTATTGGAGATTTTACTAAGCTGTGTGGATTAATATACAGAAAATAACATAAAGTACTACAAAAATATATTTAACCATAGCTTAACCAATGGTCACAATAATTGTCAGTCTTTAATTTTAAATTTTAGAAAGCCTTGTTCAATTTGACCCAGCTAAAAGCTCATTGATAAATAAATCTCATTAACGATCGAAAAAGTTATATGATTTTCAAATGGCAAAGCAACGTTTGGATCACCTTGTATTATAACATTTACCTACGGTAGTTGGGGTTAAAAAATAAATAAATAAACGCAAATAACGGCAGGTTGAGTTTAACGGGCGTTTTTCACGATTAGTTCACACGGAATTTTCACGTGATCGCCGATTTTTCACGTTAATTAATTATTAATAAATAAAAATTATTACTAAGGCTACACAAGTGATAGATCAGCGCGTGATTTGGCGAAAATATTTTCGTTTTATCGCCGGTGCACGCACGGTTTGACTGTTTTTTATTTACCCAAAAAAGCGTATTAAATGGAAAAATGGAAAAAATTACATAGGCAATGTCAGAAAATAAACCCCTTCAAACAAACGTGTTTTTCAAATAATGTAACCTATTGCGATCGCACGGTTTTGATATTGGAATATTCTTGTGTAGATGTGGATCAAGTTTTAGCTTAAGCTGCGCGCTTAAAAGTAGCCTTGAATTACGATTGCTAGCTGTGTATAATAATCGTTTATGCAAAACAATTATTAATTGTAACAAATTGCCTTTCATAAATCAAAGCATTGATCAAATTGTGGGCGAAGCGTTAATGAAAAGTGTAAACTGTTTTTCTCAGAATTGTGATGAAACAATAATCGATTTATCTCATTTTTTAGGTTTCTGTAAAATAAGCGTAGAAAATATTTTGTGATTAATCTGTGGATGCAATTAAAGCTGTTTTATAAACAGTTAAAATAATTACTTATTTTTAATAATACGTTTAATTGCTTGGTATATCAAAAAGTAACGCTTATTTGATTTTATTAAAACAAATATGTATTTCTAAAATTATAAGAAGTTTAATATTTACAAATAAAAATAGATATTCAGCATTATTAAATTTAGGGAACAAATTATGGTTGGAATAGCGTAGTCCGTATGATTTTGTCTGATAACCCAAAGGCCGCAGATTCGAGCCACAGCAGCAGACTCAATTTTTTTTTTAAAAACCGGCCATTTGATTAATATCTTAAAGTATAGAAATATATTTGCAGCTGGCTGCAAAGTGATCATAAATTATAATACACATAATATTTTATAATTAAATATATATAGTAGATGTCATTGATTCCCAGACTTTTAGTCTAATGGTTTTAATATCTACTTAATTGTAGATATTCATTATGTCTAATTGACTTGATCTATTTATACAGATTTACCCCACTGTAACGCATTGGGCTTACGCCTGTCAGGTTATAATAAGATATATAAAAAAATTCGGCTATTAATCAAATGGCGAAAATAGCGATTTTTTTTAATAAAAAGATACAGATTCGAAAGATTATCTGTTAAACTTTAAATATTTAGTTCAAAAATAACTAACCATTCAGTTTTTAGCATGTAATGTAAAAAACAGACGCTTAAATAATTATTGACCATTAAGCATTGATTTACTGACCAAATAAATAAAACTAATTATGTCATAAAATAATTCTTATACTGAAAATTTTCAAAGAATTCAATAAAAAAATCTACAAATAAAACAATGCGTTTTTAATGTATTTTTCGTTAAAAAACTAAAATATTATTTTTAATCATATATTTATATATGATTTTTGCCAATACTTGACTCAATAGTAAACTGTAACTTAAACTTAAATAAATGACCAGTAGCTAAAAAAAATATCGTAGTTAGCAAAAATAATCAGTAGTTGTATTAAATTATCAGTAAATTATATTAAATAGTCTGCTTTTGTATTAAATATTTTGTTTTTAAAATAAATGCTCAGTTATATTTTGACAATAAAACACGTTGCTAAAAAAATATTAAGAAATTGCTCTTAAAAATTGTAAGTCAGTTACTTAAATAAATTTATTAATGAATGATCAGATGCTTTAATATTAGATTATCAGTAATGGCTAGTCAATAAATTATGTTAAATATTGTTTTTTTTTTTAAATTAAAAGGTTAGTATTATAAAATTTCTTTAAAAAAATAGTAACCTAAATAAACGGTCAGTGATTAATGGTATCATCGATGACTAATGCTAGAAATACATGGGTTCGAATACCATATGAACCATTGTGTTTTTTAAATTTATATCGTGCCGAAAGATCGAAATTCGTGATTTATAAATAAGTGTAATTCCGATCGATTATTAAAGTAAGGTATTCATAGATTTTTCTAATCTCACGGATGAATATAGTGGTGATTAATTTAAATCGAGCTATTAGCTATAAATAATCTACTTAAACTCATATATTATATCTATAATATAAAAATAAATAATCAGTAATTTGATATTATGATATTGCTCATAAAAAAATGTTTTAACCAAAGTTTTAATGAATGATCAGTAATTTTTATAGCATATATACTCTTTCTAAGCTAAATGCTTAGTTTTATGTTGATAATAACACGCGTTGTTAGAAAATTTTCTATTATGAAATTGCACATAAAAATTTGATTATAAACTATTTTTATACAAAAATATGTAATCCTTCAAATCGTATTATAAGTTAAAATATGTATGTTATAAAAATAAATTAGTTTTTGTATTTTAGCTATGGCCAGTTAATAGCCACAATCGCTATATTGACCAATTATCAAAGAGTTACTGATCGCTTAAGACAAAATAACTGACCGTTTATGACAAAGTTACTGACTATTTATTTCGAGGCTATAGAATAGGAGTCAACAAAAATCGGTTAACTCAGACTTCTTTTAGTATTATTTTATATTTTAATCCACTGATAATTTAGTCATTAAATATTAATATATTATTAAAAATATATATTTTTTATTTAAATTCTAGTTTATTACGTAACGATTGGCAATTACACATTTTATCTATAAGAAAAACTTGTTTTGATTTTTTAAATTATTAATATTGACTTAAGAGTTTGAGTCATCTGATTTTTCATCGACAAGTCTTAATTTAAAAAAAAATTGTCATGCTAAAAATATAGAAATGCTTAAATGTTTGTGTTGATTTAATTAGATATTTAAATCAATATAAACATTCGAGGAACACTGGTTTGGAATGTGTTAAAGGTCGAAAGTATACTATATATACATGCGTTCAGATAGCAAATATATTTATATAAATATATTTTTCTTGAGCAATTAAAATTAAATAAAAAATAATAAATGTGAATCTTATCTGAAGCCGCTTATATTGGAAGAGATTTGGTAATAGTAAAGAAAAATACAATGCATATTTGATAGCAAAAAAGGTACAGAAATTCAGTACAATAGAGTCATAAAATCTTAGGTTGTGAATAGTACCTTTGCTTCGTTTGTAAGATAAGCAATAAATTCTGAAAATTTGTTCTTTGAATAAAATCGTAAAACAGGACTACCTAATTTCGGTTAGAACAAAATTATAAAATTTGGGGTTATGCAAGATTTATTTTGTTGGCCCAAGCGGCGCAAATTGCGATCTGATTTTTTCATCTGCGTTTTTCATTCGATTCGCCTCCCCCTTTCACCGATTTCGTTTTCGCGTTTCTAAATTCGCATATCGCGACATGTGTCTTCCCTTTCTGTTTGTTTTCCGCGCCGGGGCATTTCGCTTTAATCTAATCTATTTATTTTTTCCCATATGCGCGGGTTTCGTTTTATCGCGATTACCGGGTATGCTCGCAAAACGTTGTTTTAAAACCGCCGAACCAAAATGGCGACATTATTGAGTTAAGCAATGCCGTTTGCGAGCATAACGCGCGTCTCTTTTATTAAATTTTATTGCGAGAAAAAAATGTAGAGATACACATACACATATATAAAAATAGTAGTGCAATAATAATATTTTTTTAATGTTACACTATATTATGATTTTCCGCTTCTATTAAAAACAACTGTATGAAAAAACAGAAACATGTTAAATTAATAAAAAATCTAAAACATCACCCCTTTTTCATGACATACTTTAAAATCACACTGATAATGACGCTTTATCTCCAATATGTATATGGATTTTCATGGTACTCGTAAGATTAGATATCATTAAATCTGTGGGAGGAATATTAAATAAACTAATAATAACACACGTTGATAAAAAGTCTGTGTTTTAATAAAAATGCGCACCTGTGAAATGCTTTAGATTTTATCAAATTTAATGTTTAGTTTTAATCAATATTATAAAACAAAACTTTTTAGCTTAACAATATATTTAAATGTTACTGTATCATTTAATATAAATATACATATATTTTTTTGAATTTTATTGGACATGTCCAATAAAATAAAATAAAATATATGTTATTATTATTTTTATTATAAAACATTTTTGAGTTTTAATTCTTAAATAATTATATTTTTTTAATAACGTGCATTTTGAAGATGGATAACGAAATGAGATATTAAAAACACAAAATTTTAAAGGAAAGCTTAACAAAAAAAAACAATGAAACTGTATGGAAATTAAAATTTTATGTCGCGTCAGTGTACCATCTGCAATTATTTCTATCGACATGTACATAATAAATAACTAAATGTTATTTATATCAATAATATATTAGTGTAATGGATATTACTCATTCTCGACTTGATTTTATTGTTGTATTTTCAATTAATCAGCCACTCAAATTTTAATTTAAAAAATAATTATTGTTAAAATGGTTACTGTTAATGGTTACTATAACAAAATTTACTATATTGAATATTTGATTTTTATCATATTACATTGTAAGTTATTAAACAAATGAAACGTTTACTGCGCTTTTCTTTGCGTATCTCTGAGGCCGAATTCTAATAAAATTTCCAATTTAATTTATCGTACAAAGTAATTTTCTCTCACCACGTCTAGTTAATTAATTTTTGTTTATACGTAAAAATGCGTCATGTAACAACATTGTCAAATTTACCACTACATGGCTTGTTATTATATAAACTTCTTCTGAAGTCAGGCGTTCATTATACCATGTAAATTAAAATTTTGAACGTTTCGCACGTGAGAACGTTACTATTATAAAGGTTTCCTATAGCAAATAGTTTTTTTGAAAATATAATTTAAGTTCGACTATAGTCGGAATCGTTTTTCTCGGTGCGAACAAAGGCTATTGTTATTTTACCTTCATTTACCTGTTATGTATCTTTACTAATTGGGATAGCTTTTTTATATTGTATATTGACTGCGCCTTAGAAAGACGAAATTTCGATACTATTGCATTCTAAACAATATATTAATTTTTATATGCTGGTCTACAATACTACGAATTGGTAATAAAATATAAAATATCTTAAGGGGAATCGATCGTCTACCTAATCTAAGAGTATGATAGGGTCATTCCATTTGTCCCCCTCATTTATTTGTGCATTATTTGATAAATTTGTTATAAGTACAGCTTCAGAATCAGGGAGAGATAATTCGTTCGCTTGAAATTATATAGCAATAGATAAATATAAATTAAATGCGTTATTCAATGGAAAAACATTAGTTTACAATTAAGATAGCAGATTCTAGAGAAATATTGCCATATTGTGATTTTTTTCTTTTAAAGTAATACATTTCTTTACAAAATATTGAAGATAAGGCCTACCTATTTAAAACCTAAATAATCGTGAATTAGCCAAAAATCATGAATGTAGATAATGTCCAGGTATATTTTTACCTGTTACCTGTTTTACCTTACTGTAAATAACAGATTTTAAGTCACAAGTTTGAATATTTGTGCATTCCGTGAATAATGCAAAAATACATTATAGAATAAAAAAATATTGTAGAATAATATCATTATACAATATAAATCTAATTAGGTGCCTATTGTATGTATGTATTTTTATCTACATATTGAGGTAAAAGGTGTTTACTAAAGCACTTCTATGAAAAATTAATTGAAAAGGAATCCACATAAATATTTTGTCGAATTTATATTATACTTTCAAAAGTATTTCGAATTTAAATACGTTTTATTAGAAAATAGTAAACAATGCACAATAAACATTATAGTTATATATTATGTACATATGTAATTTGCATTTAAATGTAAGAATTATATAAAATATCTGAAGTACAATATTTATAGTATATATGTATATATAATTTTTTTTATCCCTCTGCCTGTTATGATGTTTTTCAGAATCCTATAGAATCACATTTACACCGGTTCATGTTATACAATAATATAAATATAAAATAAATATGTAAAAAACAGAGTTGCATGTTCCTGAAATTATTTAATTTTTTAAGAATTATTATTAAGCTGGTAGCTAATTGTATAATGTAGCAAAAAAATAAAAGCATACATATAAAATATTATAATTTATTATTGTAGAATGGTGTGAAGGTGTTTATTCTAATACTGACGTAAACAACGATCGTTGTTAGCGTTTTTAGCATTTAAAGGGCTTAAAATAAATGCAAAGTTTTTTAAATAAATACAAAGTTTTTAGTATAAAATAGATAGACGTGTTATTTTTTTTAATTACAAAGCTATATGATAGGTAAAAATATCAAATAAAAACATGTTTTTGACACAAATGTGTTTTAAATTTATGTTATAGATATATTTTTAAAGTACAGAAAATGTTACACATGTTTTTATATAATTCAACATATTATTTTCGAAAATTATATATTTAACTTTAATATAAAAGCGCAGTTAACCCTTTTAATGTCAAGCACAGCATACAATCGCCATATCGCATGTTTTTTCAACTAAACTAAACGGAGATAAATATCAATATTCAAATAAAAAATCAGTTTAACCTAATATTTAACGATTTCATAAATATTATTATGAATATTTGAAGTAGGATAATGAAATATATAAATGTAAATAAATTAACATGTGTGGTTTTTTAAAAGTATTATTGTGTATTTTAATTGTAATATTTAATTAATAAGACTTAGCGCCGAAAATTAAGTCGGATGAAAAATCAGTGACAGACTGGTGTCACCGCAAAAAGGTTAAAATATAATTAATTGGCTGATTTTACTTCTTTAGAACGATTTTGATGCAATTTATCCCTAAAAGTTCAGGAAATATCTAGATTATTATTTATGAAAATCATTGTATATTCTTACTATATAATTTAAATCAGATTTTACAATAAATACATTTTGTTACGTATCGCGGCAAAAAGGTTAAGATCATATTCATTTGCTGTTTTTACATTTACGTACATACAACCTAGTCCCGTGTCAGGATTTATAATTATGTACTTATTACGAATTTTTCGGTTCTGTTGAATTTAAGAATTCGTAAAGAAGAGAAGAAATTGTAGTGTTAGTTCGCTATTTATTACCGTGTCAATTATTTTCACTGTTCAATAGATTTATATTGCAAAAGATCGCAAATTAAAAAAAACAATACTGTTTTTCAGACGTAGAATCGTTTTGCAATTTCGTTTTGCAAACAGAAATCTACCTGAGTTTTGCGGCCGTGTCGGAAGAACTTTCCCCATAACTAATCTTAGCTATATTAAGCTTCTAAACCATTGAACACTTTCGATGATACGGACGTCAGTTGACGTCAATATAAAATGTTCCATCAGTGCTCTATGAACATATACTGACGTCAACCGTTTTATAAGATTTAGAGAGGTCATATTAAAAAAAATATTAAAAGAAATGTAGAGCCATCTCTGGACAAAAGATAAAAAAAATTAAATATAAAATTTTTCGCGCATCAGTGTTGCCACATGTGAAAAACTCTGGATCGCAAAGAATTTCCGAATTCTTAATCATTCTATCTCATTGAATAAGTTTAGTTTTAATCACACGTGCTTAGAACAACATTTAAGGAATTTAATGAAAAATAAATAGATTAATACATAATGCGTTTTTCATTTATCGTGACCGTTGCGTTTCTGTTTTTTTTTTAGTTTTCAGTTTTGTGTAGTGTTTTGTTATAAAGTGCTAGAGTTTTGTTATGGACTTAATTTATAATTATATAATTTTCAGTAGTGACTTTTCATATTATTGTTTTTTTTTCTTCTAAAAATTGAAGGCAATTTTGAATAGTAGACAAATTGATATGAAATGATAAAGCAGGGACGTCATTTCAAGGGGGAAGGGGGCAAAAGCTGCCCAGTCAGTTTCCATTTCATTAAGATTTATAGTATTTTTGACAGAATTTTCATTAGCTTAAGCTTGGGTTTGAACAGCAAATATACACATTCACTGTAACATTCATACATCGCATGTAAGTAAAAAATGATAAGTATGTAAATGTACATAACGTATGGAAAATATAAAGTCATATAATTTTACTTGTACCTGCCAGATCAATTATATATTCACTGGTAAACATATATATATATCTACCGGTAAAAATTAATTTTAATATGATTTCACTGAAATTACATATTTCAGAATAGATTCGAGACTGTTTTTTTTTAGTTTTTTTTTGAGGGATAACCCGAGAATTTCTGTTTTAGAATCAGGGACATCATTTCAGATTTTTCTAGAGTGGGGAGGGGAATAGTTGGCTAGTCAGTGGTCGTTTTTTTTTAATTTTTCGATTGTATTAAGATTCATGGTATTTATTTAAATGATATGAATTTTTCTGACCTAAATCTAAGAAGGAGGGGGGGTACATTATGTGCTTTTCTCCACCGCCCCTCCCCCCAATGACGTTCCTGGCTGTGGTATAAGCTTTGAAGTATGTAGACAAGGTGTGTTAGGACTCCCATATTTGGCAATATATTCCAAAGACATTCACACTTAGATGCATTTTTCTGGTCAAATTCAAGAGTGGGGAAATGCTATCATCGGCCTTCTCTAAATGACATCTCTGGGATAAAGAGTTAATTTATCTAAGAATACACACTACATCACTTATTTTTAATTTAGAATCCCCAGTTTGTAATATTTTAATTTTAAAAACAATTAGATTTTTCGAAATATGAATATCGGGCAAAAGGATAATAAGGCGTGTAAAATAATAAAGTGTTTTAAATTTAATCGCATATGTAATAAGTGTTTGCAGTTTTAGATGGAATTGGAGATATACATAAACATACAATAAAAAAATGTTACGTGCAGCAAATCAATTCACTATATGGCAACACCGAGCAGCAAACAAAACACGCCTAATAATGAGTATATATTTTTAATAATTTTAAAATTAATTTTTAATGCCTAATGTTTCGCATAAAATATAATTTCTGCAAATACGTCACAACGGTAGCTAATCTTTATATTTATCTGTAGCATATGTTAAGGAAAATTAATTTGAATAAATCTATAACAATTTTCAAGTCGCCAAATCTTACCGCCCGACGCTGTGACGTCACACGTCGCAGGTGTCTCTCGTCGTTATGCAAACGAGGCCGTTCGCGTGCAACAGTTTGTTGCCGCGGCAACTAACCCGTGTCCAGGCTCCCGATGCATCTCGAGAGCCATCTACGGGCGTAGCGCGGAAGTGGCCAGCGGCGTCCGGTGTCCCCGCGAACGGAGGGGGGTGAAAGACGGGAAGAGCGGTGCGCGGGGGAATAATAATAATACATCAAAAGCGGGCAGCGGTCAAGCGAGCGCCTGGAAAATCAATAAATTTTTAGGCAACACAATAACTCGCCACACGCACACGCACGCATCGGCCGAGCGGCGACGCACGCACACACACTCGCACGCGCAGAGAGTACGGGCGCCAAACCGTGGGTTTCGAGGGTGGCGATTAAGATTGGCAAAAAATGACATCGCCTGATTATGTCTGCATTATGTTTTAATAGTAACTAGAATAGCTGGCAACTCTGATTTAAAAGAAAAGCATTGAAATTAAAAAAAAATCTAGTCATTCAAATAGATTAAACATCACAGCTAGCCATGTAGCTTTTATAGTAATTATGTTTCCGCTTCATCATCGAAAAGTACATATATACCGGTTATGATGAAGAAACATGGCAAATATCCAATGGCGCCCCATTCATCATCTTAAAATATATTTAATTTATGTAAACAGCACAGCGAAAAATTTTATATTTCTATCTTTTCGAACTCCCTTTTATATAAATATATATTAAAGCTTTTTATATAAATATATAATAAAAAAACAGCAAGTAAATGTTGATTAGAAGATTATTTTCGCAGTTTTATGTATTGGTAAATTCAAATAAAATGTAGCTCATTTCCGCATATTTTTTTCAATTTTTTTTATCGAAAACTCATAAAAACCCAAGTAAAATACATTATATCATAAACACATACATACAATGTTTGTATATATTGTCGTTTGGATTCGAATCAACCTTTTCAGTTAAGTCAAAAGTCTATATTTATATTTGTATGAGAGTCAGGTTGTTAATTTATATTTGGTTTATTTTCTAGATTATAGAAATAGTGGTAGTGATATATTATATAATGACTAAGGAATCTTTACATTACTGAATCTTAATAAATTTATTCCTCGGTAAAAACATTGCTAACTTTAAAAAGGGGCTCGACAAAAAAGTTTCCGAATATGTTGAAATTATATTCGAAACATCTACGAAACAGGATTAAACATGTGCGTCTTAATGAGCGATAGTTTTTTGAATATTTTCTTTATTTATTGCGACGAAAACACATGTTAGGAATGATTTATAAAAACGACACATTCAAGTGGTTCTGGCCTTTGTTTTTTTCACACAAAAAGTTCCAAGGGCTAAGCAAAATTGACGATGGAGTTTTGCTGGAGCTCAAGGCTGGTTCTGTCTAGGTATACAAATTTAACAAAGATGTACAAAGTCTGAGACGGCATGAATGACCTCAGAACTCGCACAATTTTGATTTTAAAGTGTTTTTGAGAAGAATAAAATATCGCCATATGAATTGTTATTTCACATTTTGTTATACAAATAATATTAACGTCTGTTTTTATTATTTTTTACTTTGAGCATGAGACTCTACGCGAGTGAATCTGTTGCATTTGCTTAAAGTTAAGCTTTTTTACGATTCTTTGTCAAAGACACAATAAAAATTTACCTAACATTGAAAATCCCAAACCATTAAAGTTCTTACACACAATTTAATCTAAAGATCTGAGTAAGCAATCAAAATTAAAATTAGCATTTATTAGTAGATATAAATTGGTTGAGACGGTGATGGATAGCGAAAAAACAGTTCAATTTTACGAGTCCTTTAATTCATCAGAACCTCAAAAGTAGATTTTTTTAATTATGCTACTCTGTAATAATGATATGGGACTGGGTTATACGTCAAAACATTGAAGCAACTATTTTAAATGCGAAAATACCGATCAACGTGCTTTATAACTGTAAAAGATTGCAAGACTTGCTTTCACAATTTCCATATAAAAATCTCATGGACAATATCTTAAGTTACTTGGCTAAATTAGAGAACATTATAATATAATTTACTGATGCACATTTACTACAATTCATCTGCTCAGCCAATTATATGGTGATTTTAAGTAAATCTTTATGAATAAGATGGTTTAAAAATAAAAACGACGAACTGTGAAAAGCCGGATGGCTCGTGAAAAAGATACGTTCCCGAGTACTGACGTTTTGACCACGACGGGCAAGAATAAGGGACGTGATCGCAACTCTCTAGGGCACAGTTCTGGGTTCCGCAAAAATTGAATGAGTTCTTCCTTTATGGGACAGACTACTGAAATAAAATTCAGTAATTTTATTAATAATACAAATATCGATAACAGCCGATATTAAAAACTGTTTTTAATGATTGTGAAAAAATTGTAAATTTGATCAAATCAAGGCCATTAAATGCAAGATTTTTTATCTTAATATGGGTAGTTTACATATTAATCTTAAATTGTTATCTAAATTTAGGGTTCCTTGAAGAATATTTTAAACATGAAAAGTTTCAGAGATCAATGCTTTAAGGCAATATAAAGCTGGAAGCTAAGAGTCACTGATTATTGACGGATTGTCAACACCGCTTTTAGCAACTTCATTGTTCTTAATATTAATTGGTACTTTTTTAAAAATGAGTGAAAATGTAACGGTTATAGCTTACATTGCAGTAACATGATAATAAAAATATGGTCGTGAAAACTTCGCGAATTACTTCGATAGAAAAATTTCAGTATTATATTTCGATTTTTGCAATTTTAGGTATCAACTCACAACTCTGCAAAAATTCCATTGAACACGTTAGAAAAAGAGCAAGGATCTGCCTCCAGAATCAATGATATTTTCAATCAATACAAAATATTGGGTTTTATTGTTAAGTTTCCGTTGCAACGCGAAAAGCGTTAGCCTGTCACAATTAGGTGATCTGCCACACCAGATAAAATTAAAATTATACACCAGATATTAATTAAATTTAGTATAAAAATAGTTTATTATTAAAATATAAAATTATTGTATTTTATCATGCATTAATTAAGTCTTATTTTATATAAATATTAAAAATATAATTAAAACACTTACTGATTAGTTTTTTATTGTCCTTGAAAACAGTAACGTAAGCACTGAACAAATTTTCTTGGGTTTCAGATACTTTTTCGTCGTCTTCTATCACGTATTTATTATTATGATAAGCAATAAGGGAATGTTTAAGAAATTATTTTTAAATATTTATACACGCTTGCATTTTTTGTATATATATATATATATATATATATATATATATATATATATATATATATATATATATATATATATATATAATTATTGTATCTTTTGTTTTATTTTAAATTAACTATACCATGCTGATGAAAATTCAATTAAGCAAACATTGAGGTTGGGATGTAAATAGCATATTTTTTGCAATACTTGTTTAATTAACTAGCACGATAGAGTGGTTAAAGTCGCTGACTTGAAAGACTTTTCCAATCTCACGGTTGAATATTGTGGTCATCGAATATCGTGATATAATCGGGCTAAGTTGTATATATTAGGTATGAAAAATTATTTTATAATGAGCTACTTTAGCTCGTAGAAAATATATTTATTGTATTAATAAAAAAATAATACCTTTTAATTTTATGTAATATTGTAATAAAACGTTACACATGTGTTGCAATGTGTTTTTTGCTATTTTTGTGTATATTTTGGAATACTAGGAAAATCAGACAAGACTTTTGGTCCGTTCGCATATAAAATGGTATTACATATAAAAAATCTCCGATATGTTATGTGTATAATTATATCAATATTATTTTATACATATAAAGGTTTTATCAAATAATTTTCTAGAAAAAATAACAAAGAAAAGATTTTGGGGTCAATTCATTCCCCTGTTCGAACTGCGCTATCGCATGCCCAAATTTCGTTAGCTTAATATAAGCTTTAAATTTAAATTTTTGTTTGAAATTTCCATAATAAAAATACTAAAATTATTTTCATCGAATAAATTCGCATTAAATTTAATCTCGGAAGGACGCCTAGAAACGCTAAGCCGCAAAACGTGTTTATGTAGCGTTGAAAGGTCGAGTTAGACCGCTCAAAGACGAATCGGGATAATGCAGATTAAACCCACAACGATTTGTTTATTTATATAAATAGACAAATCCGATAAATAGTGGATTTCACCAAGCGGTTGATTAAAGTTTAGATATTTTAAATAAAAAATAAATGTTCGCGAAATCGAGTTGACGACACCTGCGGATCGCACTTGTCAACACACAAGTAAACATCGCGCGTGTCCGAGAGCGCAGTGCGTGGGAGTTCACGTATGTGTGCATAATGCAATACACCAATACTCGTGCGATTACGCACTGAGTGCACACATACACTTGCACTGTTCGATTAACGATTTTGGCCCAAGTGCGATCAAATTCATTACCGCGAGGGTTGCCATGTGAAGATTTCGATATTAATTATATTTTTAAATAAACATTCATCTATCGTATTATTTATTATGATGTATATCGGGGGTATTTAAGCAAAAAATGCATATTGCTAAATATTTTTATGGCAATCAATGATCTTAAAAATAAAAAGTTTTATTTAAGATTTCACATGTGTGACTTTGAAAAGATTTAAGAAAGCGAATCACAATTGACAGTTAAGAAAATTAGTCACTTTATTGTATAAACCAGGGCTGTGGAGTCGGAGTCGGAGTCGGAGTCGGAGTCGTGGAGTCGTGGTGTTTTGGCCGGAGCCGGAGTCGGAGTCGGAGTCGTGAAAAATGAGCAACTCCGAGCATTTTTTAAATTATGAAATTTATGAATTTTTAATTGCGTAATAATGAATGTGTATAGCGTATGAATATTAAACGTGTAGAAAAACACCAAAAATACCTTATAAAATTAAACTTTTTTGAGTCGGAGTCGAAGTCGGAGTCGGAGTCGGAGTGGAGTCGTGTTGTTGGTAAATATTGGAATCGGAGTCGGAGTCGGAGTCGTGTTTTTTTTAGCGACTCCACAGCCCTGGTATAAACAACTAATAACTTTTTTGGGGTTTATTATTAATTAATTTTTATTTCAGATTCTAAGAAAATAAGGTATGAAAATATATTGTATAGCAATTTATGATAAAAAAAGAATATGTAAATCTTATTAAATCTTAGTTTAAACATCCGCATCCCAGAGAGTATACAGAGAGTTTTTCGTAGCGTTTCCAGAAATAAGGACAAGCTGCCGTTTCAAGGATCTCATAAAGAGTAAAAAAACACATAATTATATTACTACTACTGTATTTAACATATTATTTACAGCTGCTATTCATATATGTATGTATAGTATAAACTATTTCCTCAAACTTCTCAGACCCAGTGCACATTTTGACGATGTTAATTACCATATTGAAGTTTCTAGTTTCAAAACACTGACATATGTGATTTTGCATGTAAAAAGCTTAGGGATGTTTTTTATTAATAATATTAAGCCACAAAATAATAGAAATGCTTTTTTTTTGGAATAGAGCGTTCCATTTATGACCCAAAAATATAAAAAGTCTGATTTACGATAACGTCCGATAAAGCGTTTCATTTTATGAATTCGAGAGGGAGGGCGTTTTAATTTAACACAGTATCGATTCTCACGACGTCTTCACACAAATGATATTGTTTTATGGCTTTTATCATTACGCTACTTGTTTTTTTTCTTCGTGCGAGCAAATAAATACGCACACTCTCGATGGAGTGGAATCGACAATAGACTTCGTAATTGAATACAAACTATAGGTTGGCAAACATATAATTTAGCCAGTGGCCTCTCGAACGAGCCACATTGTCGCACCGCAGGGCGCCTCCCGCAATTTCCCACCGAAAAAACAAGAAAAAAGAAAAGAAATAAAGAACACACGCGCGGGGGGAACGTGTCGCGCGATTGACGCAACCGACACGAAAATATTATTTGAATCCTTAAAAAGGCAAAGCGCCGGATCCGGCGCCGCCGTTTTTCGATCCACACGAGCGATACGAATTTCGTAGGCCGTCGATCAAAACGACACGAATTATGTCACGTTTCAAAAATATGGCGTTAGTTAAGTTTGTGTCTCGGGCCAACCCCACCAACCCCAAGACGGAAACGTGACATTGTAATGCGCCACAAACAAAATACATGAATATTTCATTGTATTTGAATTAAATTAAAGACGTTTGATTGTAATGAAATTTTAAGATGGACTCTGAAACATAGTGGAAAGAACAGTGCGATTTCTAGTACTATACGTATAAGTTTTGGGCACCCCAATAAATGTGCAGTATCTTACAAAATCGTGAAAATATAAATAGAACCCGATTAAGGTAGTTTAAAGTGCTTAATTTAAGCTTATTTTTAATATTTATAATAGTTGACCCATCATTAGCTTTAATTACAGCTGCAATCCTTTTTTGCTTACTGTCAACTAATGACTTGCAGGTGGATGGAGACAATTTTCTCCATTCCATCTGAAATTTTTCTCACAGCTCAATTTTGGATTTGCAATTGTATTGGGCAATATTTCCTTTTAATTTGGCTTATAAATTCTCTATAGGATTTTGTCTAGTGACTGTGTAGGCCATTCTAAAAGAGTCAAACCCTTTGACGCAAACCAGCCCCTGCATTTTAGCGAAGTATTCTTGTAGGAATCGAATGGTAGCGTGGTTTGGGCTTGGAAATGTATTCTAGTAGGAATCCATTAAAGTGGAATATAACATTGAAATATAAATGTCACTATTCATACTACCCCTCATAAGTATATAGGTTTCATATCCCTGCTGCTGCCATACAACCCCAGATCATAAGTGGAAACGCTCGTTAAAATTCGATTTAAATACACTTTGACCAATACTCTCAAATCAGAATTCCATAGTAATATCGGTAAGAATAGCTTTCATATTTTTAAAACAGTGTAATATAAAAGTGCAGACAAACTATGGAGTTATATGCGAAATGCGACGTTTGTCTGTATTTATTTTTTGATTTATTTTCCTCTGAGAGATGAGTTAGTAGTTTGTATTTTGGACTTGAAAATTCTAAAACTATAATTTTGTTCAAAACTTTCATTATGTTAGCTTTGGGTTTGAACAGAAACAGGACGTTTCGCAACTGTGAAATTGCGTTTCAGCATATAATTTAAGTTAAATTATATTTTCGTAGTAGAAATATAGATATACCAATGAATATGTATTTGGACTTCACTATTGAAAAATACTCATTCACTGCAACATTTATACATCGGATGTAACAAATATTGTTAAGTATGTAAATGTATTTATTACTATATATGTAACGGTTAAAATCATATAAATTTACTAGCAACTGCCAGATAAATTATATTTTCACTTGAAAAAATATGTATCTATCGGTGAAAATGTTTTCCGATATGATTTCACTGAAATGAGATATTTAGAAAAATGTTTTCAAGATAGATTCGAGACTGTTTTTTGCAGATTTTCTTTGAGGAATTACCCGAGAATTTCTGGTTTAGAATCAGGGATGCCATTTCAGCTATTTTAATATATTTCTATTTTATTAAGATTTGTAGAATTTAATTAATGACATGCATTTAAAGCACCCAGAGACTATAAACGTATTATACTTGTATATAAATTATATAAAATATGTGTATAATTTTTTTTAATAATATATAAAAAATATTATAAAAAAATTTAATTGGTAATAAATTATAATTGTATATAAAAAAAAATGTATAAACAAATAATTAAATATTTTTTTGGAATAAATTTGACTCACGATAATAAGAAAGCACCATAAAATTAACTTTTTATTTAAGTTTAAATATCAATTTTTTCCTTCAGAACCCACTATAAATTTTCGTGTAAATAAAATCAATGCACTTCGTCAACAAATTCTCAAAACTAACATTTTTGCAATATTTTATTTATATTAAGTTTCAAAATATTCCGTTTCTTTGTAAACATTTTTTTTCAAATAGAAATAAAACAAATTTTATGATTTTAATTTTGATAAATATTGCACAATTTAAAATGCCAAGAATTACACAATAGCCACGCCAAATTCAGAAGGCGAGAATTTATCATCATTTACAACATAAGCTTCGAGACACATGTCTATAAATATATTGTATAGCCTCGCACCAAATGAGCATTGTTATACGTATCCTTTGTAATTATCGAACGGTTGTCCACAAATGATCAACTAGGGAGTTACGCTTTCACTAAGAGATGTATCGGAGGCGGAACTAAATAATAACATAATTGGCTATAAATCTTATTTTTCTCGCATTTGTATGAGCTTCTTAGAAGAAGACAAAATAGTAGTGTAGTTCTAAAAAAATAAGTACTGAAACACAAGGCCGGCATACGCATACGTAAACGACTCACTGGTGTTCAAAGTAAAAATTTAATTAAATCAGACGTTAATATTATTTTTACCACAAAATACGAAATTACAATTTATATAGCGATATTTCATTATCCTAAGAAGCACATAGAAATCAAAATTGTGCGAATTCAAGGGTTAGTTTTACGGTCTCAGACTCTTGTGAAATTCGTATACATAGACAGAGACAGCCTCGCGCTCCACCAAAATATCATCGTTAATTTTTCGGGGCCCTTGGAACTCTTTATGTGAAAAAAACAAGGGTCAGAACAACTTGAATGTGTCGTTTCTATGAACTTTTGTCTTCGTCACATTAAATGAATCAATCAAACAAAAAAAAAACTGTGGGCCATTAAGACGCAGATGTTTAATCCTGTTTTTTTTTTTTAAAATAATAGGCGTTTCAAATTTTAACATACGTTGACTTTGACAGTGATTAGAAAATCTTTTATGTCAAGCACCTTTTTAAAGTTGGCAATACTTTTTACTGAGGAATGATTTAAAGACTCCTAAGTCGCTATTTAATATATAGTTCTAAAATGTATTTGATATTGTAAATTTCAAGCAATTTTTTTCTATTTGTGTAGTCTAGTTACTTTGCATTTTCTATATGCCATTAATTTATATATTATTTTGAAAAATCAAAATGTCGAGCTGCTTATATTGAAATTATTTTAAATTATATTTGGAATTATTTTATTTTGATGTAATTTTAGTGTTCACCTATTATGCAGATCGCTTACTGTTGTTAATGATACACTTTTCGAGAAATGGGTCCTTAGCGTTAGGTAAAACAAGCGCAGAATAAACTGAAGTTTTTCAACTTTTTTTATTATATCTAACTTTTGTGCAATCTTTTTAAAATATTCCAAACTGAAGTAAATAGTATATACACTCGTGTCCCAGGAAATATCGTGTAAATCGAGGCATAGAACGAAAAATATAATAATAATAGAATTCATAATAATAATAAAAATAATGTTTGTGGTCCGCGAAGGCAAAAAGCTTAGCAACCACTGCTTTGCAAAGAGTGATCTGAGATAAACTATTTTATATATTAAGATTTAGGACTGGGACAACAAAATTGTGATTAACCAATATTTTCGACAAACATTTTGAAAAGAATAATTTGCTACAAATTTAAAAGTTATAAATAAATTTTATATATTAATTTGAAGAGCCGTATATTGATGAACCCTGTTTTTAAAACATCTAAATAACTGTAATTTTAAGCAAGTTAACATCTCTCCAAGAAATAATGACTAATTGAAATCATGAAAAAAAACGTGTTAAAAGCATAATAAACTAAATTTAATTATACCGACATACGGGAAAATCAGATGTTTGGGCAAATTAAATAAATTCATTAAATATACTATTCACAAAACCGTACGGTGTCTTTCAAATATTACAAATGCTAATGAATTTAAAAATTATTTTGTTGGTGGTTGATTGCTGAAAGATAAGTGTTGCCAAATCTCCAACTGCTCAAAATACTTAAATATAATTTTACCTCCAACTCGTCGATGTGAGTAAGCTGAGTAAAATAACCTCCTTCACATCGACTAGCGTTTATAAGCGTGTACATAATGTATATCAGACCCTTTCGTTCGGAATACACTTATCCCTTGATTTACGCGGTAGATACGTTCCATAAAATATCGCTTAAATCAACTGATTATGTTCAAGCAGACTTTGAAGATATACAACAGATTATGTTCAAACTAATTTTCTCTTTTTATAAACATCATTAATAAAAAACCATTTGAAGGTATGTATAAGTTAACTTTATAATAATATGACTTTAATATATGTAGTATGTATGTATGTAAAAAATGGTACAAGATGGTTTTATCACTGCCACCACTGCACTTGCAAACACATATTTATTTTAATAATAAAACAATTTGGCGCAATCGCAAAAGTTGCCTTAACACTCGACTGACCAATGGGTCATTTATTCGGAAATTATATATCCAAAGAATTATTATCGATGATCAGAATTCTTTTTTTCAGTTAATATTTATTACAGTTTATTGGTCAGTTTTTATAAAGAATAACCAGTCTTTATTTTATATGATCTGTATTTTAATCTCAAATTCAATTTTATGTTGACATATGATTAGCATAATAATACATGATCATTATAAAGATGTTAATACAACAAGCCAAGCGTGTTCTTCGCCGCAGCTCTGTCGTTATTCCCGCTTCGTTTATCGCGCAAATACCTTCGCATCCTACATACAATTAAATAGATTCGTTGAGAGTTTTTCATGGGGTATTCAATGTTCTGACCAACGCTCGCTCGCACCTAACCTGTCGGTTTTGGTGTGAGTGAAATATTTTATGAGATATTTTTAAAATAAATTTATTGCCATTTATATGTATAAATGTTTTAATATTTTTTTTAATTCCCATGATTGTCCTTCACCTTTTCACTAATTATTTAATATTTATTCTGACCCTGAATAATATAATTATGAGCATTTATTATTTTGGTTCTGATCGTACTATATTATTATTCTGACCGTATGTTATTTTTATTCTAATCATTTACCCTGAATAATATATTTATAACCATGCTGTTAATAAAATTTTGATCGAGATTTGCTTTTTATTTTGACCCAAAGTTGATTTAAATGCTGACCATTTAACTTGTTGCCTAAAATAATCATCATTTGAAATAAGTTAAATACCCTAGAATTCTAGATGTTTTCTTGTTATTGCATCAAATTTCGATGGAAATTAAAACAACGTGCAATGACGTACGTGTTCATAATGAATTTTGATAGTCGGTTTTTTTTTGGGATAATATAATACAATAGAAACCGTTTTTGTTTTCAAAACAATAAATTCACAATTTGTTTTATAATATACAATAACAACACACATACATTAAATGTCAGAGAAACAAGTAGAATTGAAGTTAATTTACATTTTCAAATACTTTTTTAAAACCTAGTATAGCTCCTATGACAGTAGAATCAGTGTTGCTATCAATAGAAAATTCATCGATAACCATCGCCGAATTTGATAGGTGGCAACACCGTTGATTGCGAGCTGCCATTATAAATTACTCATGGCGTCCTAGGCTGCGTATTGCGATGATATTTCGTATGATTTATGATCAATATCCTCGCGAACACACGTACAAACAGAGCGAACTCACACATACGCGTGTGCGTAAAATGATATATTTTTCTTCACTTGTACGTACGCATGTGCGTATGTATGCGCGTGTGTGTATATATTTTTTGACCATTCGCTACTTCCGTATAGGAAGCGTTTGTCTCACCCACACGGGGGCAGCAATTTGAAACGTACACGTGTTCGCGAGTTTTCACATTCGTGTGCGTGTGTGTGCGCGCGCTCACGAACACACTCGCACAGTACATCTTTCACAAGTGAAAGAATAAGCGGGAGAATTCGGCGGTGTGGGCGGAAGGACGGGAGGAAAACGGGGCGCGCGGGGATAAGACGGGGAGGGCAGAGACGGGGGCAGAAATGAAGGAAGAAAAAAATACATATATCTCCAAATCATTACCCACACATGCGTACACGTATAATTTCATATATGGCGGCGCGCTCTCTTCTCTCGTATTGATATGTGTTCGGGGCGTATAGTGCGAAATGCGCACACAGCAGAGGCTTCGCGAACGCGCCCCGCCGATTTCAACCGAAAAAACAAAATTTTAAATTGGGTAAGACCGAAAGAAAACGTCAGCAGAAAGAAATTGTAAGAATAATGGCAAGCGACGCGTTTAAAACGGGTTTTTATTGTTGCCATGACACGTGTTCAAATAACATAGGTAGCGACCTATACAAAGCATCGTTGCATGTTTTACGCAAATATTCCAGATAATATACGATTGTAACGGGATTCCAAAACCACACAGGAAAACTGGTGCACTGCAAAATTTTTAAAGTTTCACTTTCTTTATAACTTGTCTATGACTTAAAAATAAACGTCAGTTCCACACTGAACTCGCTACCAGTGGAGATTGCTATAAAGTCTTTGCACTTCAATGGTTTGAGTCGCCAGGAGCTATCTCAATCTTAAAGACAATTTTGGTAATTTTAACTTTATTTTAATTTGTCAATATCATCTAGACTCACTAATAATATTAAGTGATTTTATATCAAACATCTAATTTTTACTCAATTAAAAGCGAACCGTTCAAACTAAATCACTTTTTTAGATTTATTTTACGAAAAGTGTCAAAAGTGTACAAAAGATTTACGTATTATTTTTAGGTTGATTAAAAATACGTAAATCTGGCCGTTCTTTTTATCATCTATTTTTTTTAAATTACACAGAAAATCATAGAAAAAAAAGTAAAACATTTTTATAATCGATATTAAAATAATATTTTTTCAAAATTATTTTTATATAATATTCAGAAATTCTTTCGACTTTTGCCGTACAAATTTGTATTAATCAGAGAAATCGTATTGGCGATACCTTGAAAATAAGCAATGTTGATAAAAAATATTGAGTAACATTATTTAAGATTTAGAGGTTTCTTCTGCTACCATTCTACAATATTTGGATGCCATAAGAAAGGTAAATAAATGTAAACAAATGAGTACCCATACGAATTGAGCTGAAAGACAAAAACAGCAACTTTTCAAAGTTCGTTCTTTATGATTATTTTTAGTTCGGTTTTGGATCAGGTGTGACTATTACAACGGAGCTATAATGTAGGTAAAATAAAACTAAACATAAACTAAACATCGGCGCTAGTAAACATATAGAGAAATAATTTGAGACTTGCAAAATTAAACGAATCAGATTTGAAAATGTTTTCTCTCAAAATAAAACATTTAGACTAATTTATTCAGAATGTTAAATTTAATAATCAGAGTGATATTATAAAAACATTTGACGATTTCAAAACCTCTAAAAATAAAGATTTTTATTTATTTATTATAATTAATCATTTACAATTTTTTGTTTAATAAGTAAACCAGTATTTTATATTTATTCTCAGGAAATTATTACTGACGCGTGAAGAGAAATAATAGGTGACTCACTAATTAGTCGCCGACGTTTAAAGAGTTAATATCGCCAATATGATTTCTTCGATTAACAGTATAGTGTTAAAAAAAATGTACGGCAAAAGTCGAAAGAATTAGATATATTTCTGTATATTTTATTAAAATAAGTAAAATTTAAATTTAATAAATATAACAGAATTTTTTTACTTTTTTCTGTGCTATTTAAAAAAAACATATTTTTTATTTAAATTTAAATTTTTTAGCTCTTAGATTCTTCTGAATAAATTATTAAATTTTGTTGATTTAAATAAAACTATCCTTAAATCTTATTATATCCCACATAAATTATATAAATATATAAAAAAAATATTTGAATTTAATTTGTTTTTTTTTATTTTTAAAATTTTTTAACGGAGTGTTGCTATTTTTTATGTTTAAATAACCGCTTTTTCAATAAAAAGATGTCGGATCGAATAGATTTATTTTTAAAATAATTTATAGCGTTTATATGAAACAACATATTTTAAACAAAAAACAACGACACTTCAACTCGCGATCAATATTTTTTAATTACGACAGAGAAACCGAATTATAAATCTTTGTGCTAAAAAAATACGCATTGATTGTGAGAAAAAGACTTGTCACATATGCGTTAAAAGCGCAATAAGCATTAATACTATCAGTCTTTACGACTCGCTGACAAGTACATTGGTATATGATGATTCTAATGATATCATCGTTAAATGTATTAAAAATTGCCGTTTGGCGCGTTTTTAAAATACCAGCTAATCGAAATATGTGTAACGATTCTTATAAAAAAATAATTTCACCCTTATTAGTGCTTACTAAAAAGCTCCTCAAATCCTCTCGACTTGGAATATATAAAAGTTTATCTAATTTAAGCGAAGAGAGCAGCCGCTTCTCTCTTCACTTCAATCCTAGTCTGAAATCCAGAGTTCAAAGATTGGATTCTACAGACGCAGACAAAGCTATGATAACATACAAATTGTATGTGATTTAAAAAATATTACACAATAATAACAGCTAAATAAAGGGATATTTAATTTTCATGTTTTTTTTTCATTTAAAGCTACATTTTGATTAAAATAATCTTGATATGTAGAATAAATACATCCAGCTAAGTAGGCTATATATGCAGCATCTCACTCCAAACAAGATAATCGAATATAATCACATAAAACAGCTACCCTATCTCCCTTTCAAAAATAATATTATTACCAATCCTGTGAGCGCCACGGGCAAATTATTAAAGAAAATGTGCGCCCTTCTGAGTAATGGCTCTGTTCAACAATGGCGTCTTAATTCGCGTATGTTAATTTGGAGTTTGTTATACAACAACCTAACTCACCCCTCTGCTATATTGTGAGTATTTTTGTTTGTGTTGTGAGAACTACGTCGATTCACGCGTAAGAGTACAATTTTACGTATAAACGTACGATTTTCCCCAAATCTATATAAATATGTACGTGAAAAATAAGGAGTGTGTTAGAGAAAGAGGAACGATCTCAAATTTATACACGTATGAATACAACCGTTACGTCGCATTATTATTTTTTCGTTTATGTAGACCACATAATATGTTTATATGTGTGTATGTGTTTTTTTTATACAAATAAAAAATATAAACATGCTATGTCGGATGGGTGAAAAAAATATATTTTCGCATTAAAGTCGGAGTAGACTAGAGTTCTGTTTCTAGACGACGACAACGTAACGCGAGAAATCTCAAGAGAAGACTGTCGAGATTTGGAGAAATGTCGAGTGTGGAGAAATATTTTGTAACTAATGTTAACCTGTCAAGATGGGCAAAGGTAAACAATTTTAAATACACTTCGTGAAAAAAGTAAAGTTTGTTGACTGTTAAAAATAAAACAATACTTGAAAAATTGAATAAGGTAGGTCACGATCTTACAGTCTAGTTAAATTAAATATAATCGGTTAGAGACTTATAAATAATCACACTACTAAATTTATTAAACAATATATGACAATTTAAAATAAAAAAAATATATACGCTTTTTCTTTTCACATAAATTTGCTATTAAACTAGATAAAATATATGTGAAACATCTTTTCTGGCACATCCCTTATTATATAAAGTACGCACACACATGCGTGGTCCATGTGTAGGTGAAACTTCTACTAGTCTTCATTAAGAAATGCATTAAGGGCGTGCGATGGGTGGACACGATGAGTAATGTGGAGGCCCAAAGCCGGGAAGGAAATAAGGAGAGGGTCAAAAATTAAATTCGTTTTTCGGTTAGTGCCTTCTCTACAAATAATACACATCGTCTCTCTCTCTTGGGTATATTAATGTGCGAGCATGTAGAACATGCGCTATTTCTCCTTAATTATATCTAGTTTTTTTAACAGTTCATTATAGTTTAAGAGGTAAAATTAATAAAACTTAACCAGTGAATAATATTTACTTCATTATATATTTAAAGTAACAGAGCGAGATCTATTCTGTAATTTAAATTATGACTTGCTTAAGATAACCACGTTTTTATACTAATCTCTAATTGATATAAATATATATTATAAACTACTTCGCCATATTTTTATTCCAAATTTTAATGAAGTACATATCGTACATAAGTTATTTTATTTTATATTTACTTAATGTAAATACATATAAAATACCTCATAAATCAATATTATTTCTTACTTTAAAATACAATAGTATTATTAAAAAAATACAAAAAACTGCTAGTTATGTTATTCAATTTGTATACAATAATTACACAATTTTTGTTAATTGTTAATCAATAAGTATATATTTATTACCACTCTGATTTTATAAAATACAAATTATCGATTAGGCTAATTAAAAATGTCATATTTTTAAATGCAACAGTATTAAATTCAATCGTGTATTATTAGTAAATATAATATACCACATATATAATAAATATGCGTTTTTTATCAACGGATATCATATTAATTGAACAGCGAATTAGGTTAGATTTTGAGATATTGTATAAATGAATATTAGATTTAGGCAGTATTTTTCATAAAACTATATTTTTTTTATGTTATCATAATTATTTAATTAGAGATACAACTTTTTAAAAATGAAATATAATCGCAAAATGGTTTTTAATACTATATTGAAATAAAAGTTATAAATATATATTTTTTTTTAATATAAACTTTGGTAATAGATTAAGGTTCTACACGTATTGTAGTATATAAACAATTTTTAGTAATTATTTACATAATATTAATTTATTAGCATACTGTTTTATGAAATACAACAATATTATTATTACACCCTATTATCGATATTGTCTATTAAAATAATAAATATAGCATTTTCAAGCACTAATATTACGGATAATACAACTTTTAAAATTGAAAAAAATTTAGTTTAAATAATTATTATGAAATAAAATAATATATATAATTTTTTTTAAAATACCACAATATTTATATGCATTATTTATTTTTAAATGGAAAAATTAAAATTTCTGTTTAATTTACAATAAATTAAAAAACTACAGCAATATTTTTTATTGTTGAGATTACTATAATAAAAAATAGTGGTATTTATATATTTTTGGGATTTATGTTACCTTTAGCAATGTTAACTATATATTACAAATACATAAAAATACTGCATTTATTCGTAATATAAAAATATTTTCACACATTCATATTTACGAAGAGATCACTAATTTTCATATTGAATAATGTATTTGTAATAAATTATTTTTTACATAGGTAATAAATACGAAAAATAGGTTTTAATTAAACTTTTTTTACAAAATAAAAGATATTTGCAAAATTTTAGATTCCGAAATGTTAAAAGAATTCTTTAAAAAAAAAATACTTTGTTTTATAAAAATACAACAATATTTTTGAGATAAAGTGGGATTTGTTTTATATGATATATAAATTATTTACACCATAATCAGGCTTACTAATATTTTTCGTAAGCATATTTTATAAAATTTTAAATATAAAAATGTTTTAAAAAATATATAGGTTAAAAATGTTATAAAAAATAAAATCATATTTTCAAGATTGAATATTATTTTATATATTGTATGTCTTCGGATTGAATAATGTTGAATAAATAAATTATGTTTAGTATAGGTAATAAATAATAAAAAAAATATGGTAGTTTATATTACTTTTTTTTTTAAATATAACTATATTATCAAATATAAATATTTGAAATATTTTTATAACATTTAATATTGAAAATATTTTTATCATAAAATAAATATAAAAAATCAGGTGTATTCATACAACATTTTTTCAAAATACAACAATATTTTTGCGCATAAATAATAAGTTTGCACTTTAGATTTAATAATATTCAATGAATAATTTATTTATATAATTTAATATAATATTATATATGAAAAAATCTTTATAATTTTCAGTATAAATTTTATGGATAAGTTTACTAAATCGAATAATATCTTATAATTAAAAATATGTACCATAGATAAAATATATAAAAAAACAGGTTAATTTTTACGAGAATTTTTTTAATAATAATATATATACTTTTTTAATTGCACTATGGATTAAAAATTATTTGTATTTAGCATTAGTAATAATATATGTAGATAAAATTTTGCTCGATTTATACTACCATTTTTTAAAATACAACAATATTTTTGCGCAGAAATAATATTTATTTTTTATTAAATCTTGCGTTGTAACCTGACAGGCGTAAGCCCAATGCGTTACAACGGGATAAATCTGTACCAACTGAGTAAGTCTGGGAATCGGCGACATCTATAATAATACTTATAAATTATTAGATGTACTTTAATTTATAACCAACAGATGTCACTACAGCTAGAGCCGTTTTTTTTAAATAATAGCCCATTTTTTTAAAATAAAAATTCTCGAACCCGCAACCTCAGAGTTATTAGTCTGAGACGTTACGGACTACGCCATTCCGTATGAATTATGTTACAATTTTTTTAATAAAATAAAATAGCTTTAAGCAGTAATAAAAAAAATCAGGTTAATTTATACAAAAAATAATAAATAATATAGATTAAATATCTGCTTTCTACAAAGAATAATATTTTAAAAATATAAATAAAAGATAATAAATAAAAAACAACAAGACTTTTTTATACTTTTTATTTTTAAATAAAAAAATATTTTTGTGCTTAAGTATAATGGATTTTTATGCTTCATTTTGGATTTAAAATTTTTTTGTAATATTTTCAATATTTCATATATGATATATACAAAAAACGGGTATTTTTCAAAATAAAATAAAAATTGCATTGCAAACCTATGCATAAATAATATAGATTAAATTAAAAGTTTATAGATTAAATAGTGTTTTATGAATAAAATATACTATTTTATAAAAATCTCAAAAAAAGTTCATCTATATTAGTGTTTTGAAAAATACAACAATATTTTTGATCATAAATATTTTTTTATGAATAAATTATATTCAACAAAAAATCAATATGATTTATACAACCGTTTTTTTTTTTAAATAGTTTGATTTAACCACTTTTTATATGTATAGATTATATTTACCATCAGGCTGAAAAAAACATCAGGTTAATTTTACTACCTTTTTATTATGATAAATATATTAATATTCAGGGTTAAATTCATATTTATTAAAATGTAATTATGGGACTATTAAATATTTTATATATAATAATTTAATTTTCTATTCCTACGATTTAAGATTTTAAATATTTATGGAAAGTTTCACAAATCTCGCTCAGACAAGTTTCAGATTTTAGAATATGCATATAATTAAAGTTTTTATGCTTTTATAATTGCAAATAAAATTTTATTTTGTGTGTGTAATTTGACATGCTTAACTTATCATACGTATCACACAAACAATTTTTCTCATACATGCAGTATGAGAAAAAAGTCGTAAATAATATTACTCTCATGTAAATAAATTGAAATTTTTTACATAAGAGTAATACCAAAGTAAGACCAAAGACTTGAACAGCATATTAATACTAAAATGATTAAAATATAGATTAATTCAATTTTTAAATCACACCCTACACCTAATATTTTTTTCGCTGATCGTCCCCAATAATATGTTAATAAGAAACCGTCCCTTCCGCAAAAGTTCGATAAAGAAATACGAACCAAAAGAGTAAATAGGGAATCTTACCTAGAATCTCCACAACCCCACCCCCGTCCCGATCCACGTGTCGGCGAAAATGATAATGATAATAATAATAATAATAATAATAATTATAATCTCGAGCGTCAGCTTTGCGGTATAATGCGTAGATATTGCTGCCTCGGTAATTTTGTTTGCGCGCTACTCGTTCCGGACGTAGTTTAAGAAAATATAGAATATCCGGAAGAAAGAAATCTAATTAAGAAAAAAATATTTGATGGCTCCTTCTTCTCTCCTCCGTCTTCCTATATCCCTCTCCGGGGCCTCGGACCACTCGACGAACACGTACCGCAAACATGCACACACACACGCATCTATGTATGTGTATATATCATGTATGTATATAAATATTTACGAACGTGTGCAATTATATTCGTGCAAATGATATAAATTGTGTGAAATGTATGTTAGGGGTGGCACAGTGTGGAAAATGGGGCGTTTGAGTGGGAGATTTCCATCAGTTGGTTAAATAGTTCTGATTTATTAATGAGTATTATCAAACAAAAAATGTAATCAAAAGCAATAATAAGTTGCACTTATAGATTAAAGAAAATTATGTGTATTGTATCATATATATGATTTCAGAAATATTTACACACAACTTGTAACATATAATAAAGCATTATCTTATAAATCTCGTGACATTTAAAAAAATGTACATGTGTAAACATGTATAATACATGCGGAACAAAGCTCAAATCCGATTTCTTATTCTGTAAATATCATTTTGTGTGTATTATATGTGTATGTGTATGTATTATACTTATACATGCACATTGTATTACATATGTATGTAGGGCAGTTTGAGGTAAGTACTTAAGGTTTTATGAGATATAAAACAGTGGTGCTTAACATGGATTGAAATTTATAAAAAAATAGTGTTCCGCATCCATTGTGTTTGATTCAGATTGAACAGTTCGAAAAAACTGTTATTTTTAGACATAAACACCTATATTTTTTTCAAAATCACAGCTAAAGACAGTATTTATCAAAATCGAAAGCAATTAATACAATTTTTAATTAGTTAAATACTTTACCGATACTTACTAAGTATGGGCCTTTTTCTAAAAAGGTGTATGTAAAAGAATACTGACTCTATAGATCAATTAATGCATCTGAAAATAATTCCAGATGTATTTTTATCGCTGTGTTCAGCTTTATAAAATAGCTGAAAAGCAATAAACGCGATTTAATTTTGTTTGAAAATTGCAATCGCTATATATTGCTCAAGAATTGAAAACTAGATATAATATTTGTACTGTAAAGAATTCTAAAAAGGTGAATATGTAAACAAAGCGATAGTTCTTTAGAAGTTTAGTTAGAATAATATTGATTTTTTAGTTTAATTGCTTTTTATTTAATGTATGCTATTTTATATATGGCTCTGATAATTTTACTCATCTGTACAATTTCACAATTATGTAAATAGCATACGTATTTTCACTATACGCATAATTTTACTCTAAAGCTACATTATTTATATATTATTAATACTGATTATTATTATTTTTATAAAATTATTACTTTGCGTGAATTAATTTAAATATTGCCATCTCCTTTCACATATGCTTTAGTGACTATTTTCTTAATCGAGTATAGTAGTTCTAGTTTGCAACTGAATAAGTTTTGGAACACAATCTCACTATTGAGAGGCAAGTTAATAACTATGCAAAATTTATAGAGCTGTTAAAAGTAGGTGTTGCGAAGAAACCAACCACAAATATTCACATTGCAAGATAAATTTATAATTTTAATTTGTATTTTCAATATTTTTTATATATTAAAAGGAGTAATGATGACTATATCGCTTGCATATAATGATATTGACTTGCAAAGTAAATTATTGCCGTTTATTTCAATTGTCATTTATTTTTATATAGACACCACGGAAAATAGCATAAAATAAAAATACATTTTTCGCAGGTTCTTAGAGTGCAACTGAATAAGTTTTGGAACACAATTTCATTATTGAGAGTTGAATAAGGTCTTAAAGAATACCTATGCAAAGTTTGCAAATCTATTTAAAGCAGGGGTAGCAAAGAATTCGACCACAAATAGCGTTTATTACAAATATTGAAATATATTTTTATATAGACACCACGGAAAATAGCATAGAAATGAAGACAAAAATACATTCAATTTATATAATTTCAATTTTGTAGGTTCTTAGAGTGCAACTAAAGAAGTCTTAGAGCACAATTTAATTATTTAGTGGGGTCTTAGCGAACAACTATGCAAATTTTTTAGAACTTATTAGAGAAGGGGTATCAAAAAATCCGACCACAAATATTCACATTGCAATTTACTATTATTCAATTACTTTTATTTGTATTTTCATTATTTTTTAATATATAAAAAGGAGTAATGATGACTATATTGATTGCATACAATGATATTGACTAAAATAAACACAAATTACATAATTTCATTTTACGTAGGTTCTTAGAGTGCAACTGAAGAAGTTTTGGAACATAATTTGATTATTGAGAATTTAGTAGGGTCTTAACGCATAACTATGCAAAATTATCAAAACCGTTTAAACCAGGAATAGAGATACAAATATTCATATTGAAAGACAAATTTACCAATAAATTAATTATTATTTAATTACTTTAATTTTTTTATCATGTCATTTTATACATGATAAAAAAATGATGATTATATCGATTATTAACAAATTGACTAGCAAGATAAATTATTGGTTTATTAAATTATTTAATACAAATATTGACATATATTTGTATATAAACACCACGGAAAATGGCATAGGAATAAAAACAAAAATACACTCAAATTATATACTTCCATTTTTGCAGGTTCTTAGAGTGCAACTGAAGAAATTTTGCAACACTAATTTTAAATTTTATTAAATAGCAACTATAATAATATATTACAATAAATATATGTCACTATGCGGCAAAGTTTGATTTTCATCATTAGCGTTTTTATACATAAATAAAAATGCGCTGAAAATGCTGCGAGACCCGAACCCGCTGCCTCTAGATTAGGAATCCAGCGGCTTTTATTTAATAATTAACTAGTTGTAAAATGTACGTGAACTTATAAAGAAGAAGTGAATACTATATATTGATATTAGTTAATACAAATCGTGGCTTAGTGATAAAAATTTTAAAGTGATTTATTAGGTTCTTTATTTTTTTCCTTAAAATATGCTTATGATAGAAATTAATTTATTTTTGGCGTATTTCAAACCATTCTTATTTAAAAAAATATTATAAAGTTAAAATGCACATTTAAACTATATTTTATTTTAAAATTAATTCCTTTGTAATATTTCGCAATTAAATATCATCATGCCTAAGAAATTTCTACTTCGGGTTAAATTTACCGCCCCTTTGCATTATTGCTCTTTTTTCAAAATATTTTTATATTTAATTTGTTTTATTCCATTCGTCATGTTATTACAGACTTATTTTATTGTACGTATTGCAGTAGCACGTAATTAGTCGTTAGCGGGACGCTGTTCAGTTTCTTTAGTGATTTTATTGGAATATATTGCAGTAGCATGTATTTGCCTTTAATAAATAAAATTTGGAAGTAGAAAATATTTGACCTAGAATGACATGTGCAAATGTCACGTCACTAATGTTCACAGTTTTGAAGGGGTTTTTGTAACATACATACAGAAACATGTATTTTTTGTTTTTATAGTATAAAAAATTCATTCACCAATTGATTATCTGCAATTTAAGCAGATTTTTTGTTAGCGTAACTGCCTAGTCAATATATAACTATTTAATTTTTATCTTATAATACTATTAAACTTTAGGCGTTTTAATAAATCAGAAAAATTTATCGTGTTTCGTACATTTAAAATATTATTATTATATATGTGTATATCATTTCTTATATAAAGAAGAACGTCATAATCGTAGTTTAATTAAATTACAATCTTTAATTTCTAGACTAATTAGAACCAATCATTATTATAATATGATCCAGTATGATCAACTTCTTAAAATTGAACAAGGAAACTACATAAAGAAGAGAGCGAGTATTAAATTCTGGAGTATATTTATATGTTACAAGAAATTTATGAACTCAATTCTGTCTAGAAGATTTTCAACTTTTTTGTAAATAAAATAGCTAAAAATGCATTATAACATTTATTGTTGAAATAGAGTGCGATTTTACTACACCACTGCCCGCACTTATAAAGCAAACAAATTATCAAATAATAATCAATCACGCGACGTTAAATCTGTGAAAAAGCGTCGGCGGCATGCGAAAGTCGGACCGTTATCGAAGATATATGGCTCGCGTTATGTGGCGATCAATTAAAGGTGAGAACAAAATATAAATAACGCGAGCGCAGGTGTGGGTGTCGTTGGCGGCGGTCTGAGGTCCGGCACCCCCCGAAAACGTGGGGGTGTTTTTCGGGAGTGGGGTGCTTCAGACGAGCATTTTTATTGTTCCATTATAAAAACGTAATATTAAAAAAAAACACAGCACGAACTCAATTTGAAAAATTTGTGTGTAATGTGCTACGAGCTACGTAATGCGGCCCATACTCGTTTATGATTATTTTATGTTTTTAATTTTATACTATATTCAAGATGATAAAATAACCATATGTAAGATACGAAACTAAGGCCTATTAAATTATATTTAAAATGTAACAAAAATATTGGGTGCTCTTCAGATACAGTTTTTTTCGAGCTCTATGAAAATGTGTTGCGGAAGCTATAAACATATAGAAAGAAAGAATATCACAAATAGTCAAACAACTCATTTACATTGAAGGCAAAATTGATATCTCAACATATCTGTTACAAGACCTGCTCTTAAACGGAAAACAGTAGCCACGTGACATTTGCACATGTCATTCTGGCTGCCATTTCTGAGTTAACAGTGCTATTTTCAACTTTCGATCCACTTTTGTTGAACTGAACAGCTACGCGCTAACGAACGTCGATTGTGTAATATACTGTAATACGTGCCAATGAAACCGCTGAAGAAACTAAACAGCGACGTGCTAAAGACCAATTACATGCTACTGCAACTCGCGAAGAGAAGAGACTAAAAATAATGTATATAGCCAAGTATTTAAATATATTTGTAATAACATGATGAATAAACTAATTATATTAATACAATATAACGGTTATACGTCAGTGCTAAAAGTATGAATTTGATATAGAAAAAAAGCTTTGACTATAATATTTTTTCTCTTTAACCGTTTATGTGCCTAAGTATCTTTACGTCAATTCAGTGCTACTTATTTTTCGAAATAAAAAAATACATGTCAAGTGGACTCGAGACTTTGATTATTTTTCGTATAATCATGAAATTAAATTATGTTAAAAAATTAACTTATTATTATTAACTTTAATTAACTTATTATTATTCATTTTAATTAATTTATTATTATTAACTTATATTACTTGTGTTATAGGTACGATAGGTGAAAATTTATTGAAACAATTTAAAAAAAAAAATTTTAATCGAAATATTTATAGCAATATTAAGTTAAAACCTTTACTTTTGTAAAGAAAAATATGTTTTTAAAAACACCAAGGCGTTTAATGATGAATCACATAGCCTGTTCCTGGATTTTGTGGCAAATATTCCAGATGTAGAAAAAACTCTCTCGCTTTCTGTAGATGTTGGCTTAATTGTAAGCAATGATTTGAATAAAAACTCTAGATTCGGAGTTCGCTTGATAGTTGAATCTAATATCTGAAACTCCTTTTTAAAGTTAATTTTTTTATTTCTAGTCGTTGAAATATTTTGGTGGTTCGTGCGACAGTTGTGTTGATTTCAAATATTTTTTTTAAAAGGAAATTAACAATAATTTCGGAAGTTAATAAAGTGGCATCTCGACGACTTAGAGCTTCAACTGCCAGTTTTATAGGAGTGAGTACTTGACAAATATTTTCCAATACGTGAATGTTCGATTCATTCCAAATTTGGCCGATGCCAAGATCAATTAATGATTTTCTAATGCAATTTCGTAACTTTCAAAATCTCGAGATCATGGGTAATAAGGAATTCCACCTTGTCTTCATATCGAGACATAAATTAAGCTCGACATCAAATTCGCTCTTTACATATTTTTGTAAAATTGCACTTCGGAAAGTCTCGAGTCCCGGGTTATTAATTTTTAAATTCCCGGGACTCGAGACAGCAAAAAATCTTTGAATTCTCGGGAATAAATTCCCGGGTTGTCTCGACACAGAATCCCTAGTCGCAACGTGAACTAGCCCCATACGTGGCTCATGTCATTAAAAAGGTTAAGTTAGGTAGAGACTCGTTTTAATTAATTATTAAGTTTTAAAAATATCTTGTAAACGAGAAATTTAATTTTTTTTTCATATAAATTATTTATTAACCTTTTTCATGCAGTACGCAATTTGGGGTTTTGGTCCAGTAACGCGTGGACTATTTTATCGTCTTTGAGATCTAGAGAAAAATATGTTTATATGCTCATTACAATTAAAATAATAATTTTCACTATTTAAAAACGATAAAGGTATGTTGCTAAATATGTATATACCATAAATAAATTTGCGAGTAAACTATTTTGATTGTAATATAAAGAATATAACACAAATAAAAATATTGATGTATGTAATAAGCGCCATACGCATATTTGAATATAGACTCACACACGCACACGTATTCTTACGCACTGCTGGCATAAACCAATATAACTTCTAATTATTAATATTATAATTTAATATGTTTACATATGAGAATTAACGAACTAGCAACATTTTTTATACTAAAAAAATAAATAAAACCGATTAAATCAAGTCAATTGTTTTTAAAGCAACTAAATTTTGTGTGCAAAAGTATAATAATACTAAGCAAAGGACTACATAATACGTACGTAATTACTAAATTATCTGGTATAAAAATAAAAAATAAATTTAAAGATTAAATTACATTTTTTTTTCTATTTTGCATATATATTCACCTTAAGAAATAAGAAAAATGAAATTAAGCCATGAAAACGCGTGAACTGACTGACTGCAAAGTTTCGCTATAACGCAAAAATGCGTGAACGGATCGTAATGTATTAAGTAAGCTTTGATTGATCTTGCTATGTTGTTCATTGCTACTTGGATCATACTCGGATATAATAAAAAAATGTGCAAATGGCAAATCAATAGATTAGCTTTTTTAAAGTATTGTTTTATTTTATGTTATGTGATATTGTAATTAAATTATTATTTTATCAACATAAACCATATATTTTTGTGTAGTAAAGTCTTTAATTGAATATAATTAATGGTAATACATGTTATAAAACAAACTAACACAGAGAGTACTGTATTTAAAACTAGTATGAGTTTATAAAATATGTATACCCAATAATTATATGCTCACTTCATATTATTGTTGATTAGTTTCTATTTATATTATCTAGTAATTTGAGTTATTAATTCCATTAAATTATTATTTTAACATGTACGAAACACGATGACCGACATTGATTCTTTATGGTTTCTAAAAACATATTAGGTTTATTAGTATGCATAATGCTAGCAAGATCATACCACTATATATCCAGCAAATTTTATGCTTAAAGAGACTTAGTATATATAATGTTATGGAAACTATCTTTAAAACGGTTGATTGTGCATTTAAAATTATTTGCTTATATAAAACAATTTCAGGTAAAATTCGAAGGTTTTGAAGAAAAATAATATATCTTGCTAATTTTTAAAAATCAACATAAAATAAATCACAAGTCAAATCTCTTATGTAAAAAGTACTTAATAACAGAAAAACCTAAAACATATTTTTCGTGTAGTTTTAGTTTTGGGCATTAAATACAATAATAATATATATTATTTTTAAGGAATGGCTTTTCTTTCAAATATGCATCTCAAACTAATATAAGTGTTCTTTTATAATAACTCATTATACATACATACATATCAAGAGAGTATCTATATACAAACGATTAATTTAGCGATTGTGAATTTTTTCAGAGACCCTAAATATATACTTCAAGCCACTCCACAAGTTGTTTGCGCTTGCCTTTTTTTGCTTTCGTATTTGCTAAAGATGTCACCACACATTCTCAATTTAAGTAAAACTATCAAGACCATAATTTACTGCTAACTTGATATCCGACCGGTAAAGGTTAATTATCTTTTCAATTTCGCGACTGGCGCTCCAGGTTGACCACCTTAAATGCATACACATATATGTCATATATTCGTGTGATGACTAATCGGAAATTGCCTGACACAATGGCGGTCAACTCGCGGAAATTGGTTTCCAAAAAATCACAAAGCTCATGGCAAAGTCTGTTCAACAAATGTATCTCAGAAAAGTGACTATTTTTGAACGACAACTCTTTAAGGTTCATGGTAACAGCGAGCAAATATGACACAATTTCTATGACAAAAATAAATAATAAAAATACATTGTGAGTTGAATAACCGTTATGCAACGTAAATATTGCGATTCTTAAAGGTCATGTTTTTATTTAGATTAAGGGGACCCGTATATAGTATTTTTTTATATAAGAAAAATTGAAAATAGATGTACGAGTATACACAAAATAGGCTGTGCATTTTTTTGTTATATAAATTAGGGTTATGTCTTGTATAATACTATTTTTATATAAGCGTTTATCCGTAACCTTTATTTATGATATTTTCAGAGAGTTGTAACTTATATTTAGACGAACCCAAAATATATATAAGTATGAGATATCTCGATAGTAATTTCACTCAATATAATAATACATATAATATATTTTCACTGTTTAAATTATAAAATAAATATATTATTTTTGAACCTACTTTGATCTATAATACGTACATAACTTTTTTAATATTTAGTTTGATAACTAGAAATTGAATGGTATGCTAGAGACTTAGATTTCCTAGAAGGATTAAATAAATACGAAACATCTGCCATATTTTTTCAAGAACATATTATTTAATATAAGCTTATTAGGGATTGAGCTTTTCGACACTATGAAACTATTTTTTTACAAAAGTACTTATACTTTGTATATGATTTTATATTGCTATAATATTTATATTTTTACTGCAATATAAATATAAACGTATAACATTTTTTAATTTTTTTATATTTGCGTGATAAAAATATTAAAAAAATATATTACATTTTGTGTCATATCTGAGAGCTTTAATAGCTTTAGTTAATTAAATCACTAGTAATGTCCTAAATCAATATTTTATATTTATACTCAGTGGTATGAGCTACTTATTTAAAAAATAACTAAACCGTTTTTCTGTCGTAGAATTTGCCTGAAAATTGCATATGGAAACACTGCTCAAATATGTATCTTCCTTATTAATTAGGATAAATACTGAATTCTAATTTAAGAAACAATATTGAAGATTTATCAATTTCATTAAAATGTTATTAATCACTATGATTTTATACGGATTAAATCTTAGTAATTTTAGCACAAAATAAACTAAACATTAATTTATTTATCTGTAAAACTTTATTACAGTTTTTTATCGTAATTAAAATTTTACCTAAAATTTAATTCTGTAACTCTTCAGAAAACGTTATATACTATTCATTATGTTTTTCATCAGTAATGCTTAAAGATTTTTACTTTTGATAAAAAAAGCCATTTTATCAGTACTTTGTTCAATGAAATTAACTAGCTTTAAGAGCTTTTAAAAATAAGGAAGTAAAATATTTGTCAAAATAAAAATATGTGTACTTAATATGTTATTGATTCAGGCTATTTTTAATAAAAGCAGAACTTCTGAATTATTTGAGATAATTAATGTTAGATAATGTTTTACCTAAGAAATGAGTTTCGAGCTTTTTATTTATTTGCTGATTAATCCATATATTTTTAAGACATATTGTATATTTTTGATATTTGACAAGTAGTTCATTCTAAAACAACATATCGATTATTTTGTAATGTCTACTTTATCATTAAAAAGTTAATAAATATAACATAAATATTTTATGATATTTGTGGCAATTTGAAATGAACAGACATATTTTTAGAAAATTTGCGACTTAGTACTTAAATAACAATTTTTCCTGAAGTGAAAACTTCTCAACTATTTAAATATCTTAACTAATTAAATTTAATATATATATATATATCGTTTTTTTAAAAATCTGTTTTTTTCTTGTAATATTGTAATTTGTGTTTTTATTATTATGTAGATATAAATAAGCTTTAAAAAAAAATATTTATCCAGAAAATAAAAATATATATTATTTGCATTATTTTTTCCTGTATAATTTAACCAAAAATTGCATTCTGTGTCTCTACTAATCATTAAATACTATTGATTTATTAGCATTTTTATCAGTTAAGTTCAATTGATGATAAAAATTGTATCATTAGTTTTTTTGCTTAGTGAAAGTAATATTTTTTTTATTAATAAGGTGATGCTTAAACAGCTTATTTCAATAGAAAAACTTATAAAAGAGAAATTAATTGATAATACATAATAGTTTAATACTAATATAAATTTATAAAAAAAATATTATGGTTTACGGTGTAAACAACGGTTCATAACTACATATAGATTATTCTATTAATTGGTAAATAAATAATTAAAGCAATTTAAATATAGTATATATATTTTTATCATTTTAAATTTGCGAATTACTTTACTGACATAAACGTAGTTGTAAATTTTGCTTATTAACCTGTTGTTTTTATTTATAAATTATGTATAAAAAATATACAAAGTTGTATGATGTTAGTTAAGAAACAGTGTAAAACTTCAATGACCTTGTAGCAATTTGCACTAAAGAGAGAACTTTAAAAAAAATTGTGTACTCTAATGAAAAAATATGTTTAAATATAAAAAAGCATGTTTTTCAAGTAACTATGAACTTTCTAAAGATACTACAAAATTAAAATTATTTTTTTAATAATATATAATCATCTCAATTTGTAGTTTTAATAGTAATTAATAATATTGTCTTAATTGTCAATATTTTTTACTTGAATACTCATTAAAAATATCTATAAATAAAAGTTTAAAATGTAATATCACAATCTAGTAAAAAATATTTATTGAAGGCACATTTATTGAACTATAAAATTTGCTCAAACGAGATAAAACTTTGAAAGACAGTAAAATTTAGATTTATGTTTAAAAATACTAAAGTAATTAGGGAATCTAAATACCCGCCTAAAATCATTACCCGGTTCTTGGATACAATTTTATAAAGGAACCGGGTACTCGGTTCAGTTTCAAATTTACGGATTGTATATATCTTCTATTTTGAATTATATCTTTAATTATCTTGAATTTTAATTATAATTCATTTTATCTTTTCGATTTCCCGCTCACTACCTACTCTGTATACAGCTGTGATTTACTTCTTAAAAGCACCCAATATCGTTGCCCAGAAGGGTTTAACTAATCTCTAAATCGGTCTTGAAAAATAGAAAAAAAAGACGGAGAACTTTGCTTTTTTGAAATCGACTGACAACAGATGTTTAATTAAAAAAAATTAAACATTATATTGAAATAAAAATATAAATTACCCGGTTATCGGTACATTAAGAAACACGCGGGTACCCGGGAACCCGGTTCCGGTTCTTACCCGGTTCGGAAGCTCTAAAAATAATCGACTTAAACTAGCAGTAATTTTATATGATTTGCTTTTATCTATATAATGTTTTCGCGTATTATGTAGTTTTTTCATATACCAATTATACACACATGTGTTGCTTCGCAACTCATTGTTATTATTATTATTTTATTACTATGTTCACGTAATCACATATTTATCAAATACATTTATTTTAATCAATTCTATTATCAGGAAGAAAGAATTACAATATGGTTTCGCATTATTGTTTATATTAATATTTTAAGTACAATTATTGTACATTGCATTATCATGAAGAAAAAGTAATTTAATAAATTTAATTTGCTCAAACAATAAAAAGATAAAACTAGAATAGGTAAAAAAACTTATTTAATCGCTTATTAAAATTTTTGCTGAAATTGGATCAATAGAAATATTAAGAAGATAAATTTCATATGTATTTAGTAAATAAATTGACGAGCTAAGAAATTAAATACGTTTTATGATTTTTAATAAATAATTGTAGAATCGGTGAATTTTCCACTCGACAAATTTACCAGTCGGTGAACTTTTCAGATACCGACAAGGTGTGTTGGGATATGTCATATTTGGCAATACATCCCAGAGGTATTCACACTTTACACAATCAAATGCCTTTGTCTACGAAGCAAAGAACTGCTGGATTCTTAAATTCTCGACATTTTTTCAATAGTTTAGCGAATATCAGGTGGTTGCTCTCTAGTTATTTTTATTTAAAAAAATCCAGTTTGTTCTTTTGGTATTTGCCAACCTACGTAATTATGCAATAGTATTTTACTGGTGTGGGATATGAGAACAATTGTTCCTACATAAATTCCCCTACACAAATATGGATTGCACTTGATGATACCGATACATACAAAGATGATGACAGTGATTCTAAAGATGTTTTAGGTCAGAAGCTCACATAAGTGCAAGACCACGTGTCATGCGTATCAGTCTAAAGACATTGGATTGGTCAGAATATGACCCTCCAGGAAGTTTAAATAATTTTGAAGGTGTGCCAGATCATACGTTTCTGATAATATCAGAGGAAACAATCACCGTAAATATGTAGTATCAGTACAAGAAAATGGAGAGATGTTATAGTCCCAGAATTTAAAAAAATGTTAGTTTCACTATTGACTATGGCAATTGTTTTACAGTGATTCCATACCACACAAACATAAATATTAAATTAAAAAAATTATTACTATTAAAATATATAATATGTATAAGTGATTTATTTATGAGTGTGTATCTGTGAGTGTGTGTTTTTTTATTGTATTTGTTAGTACTTGAAAGAAATCTGTTTTTCTGTTATATTATGCAAATATCAAACAAAATGTCAAAGTTGCACGGTTGGGTGCCGTGCGACTATCGCCGCGTATATTGACTGTAAAGTGTTAAAAATTAATTAAATATATTTTTATTTTCTTGATACGCGATTTACAGTTTTATGACAATTCATTTAATTATTACAAAAATATGATATGTGGTATATATTCATAGAAAAAAATCTGTAAACACTGCCTTGAAATGATTTTATTTTAATCTGGTTTTGAGCCTCTGGAATTTTGGGTACAGATTTTTTAAAAATTATTTTGACACTAGTAGCACTGGATGAATACGTTACGGTAAATACGCAGTTTAACGTGTGATTTTCAAGGCAAGGTTTCTGAAACGCTCAAATTTATGCACGCGGTATTCAATGTGTTAAGTGATTTGTGTAAAAAGTAAACAACTACGATTTTGTTACTCATGATTTTTTTAAAAAAATATTTATCCAAGATTCAAAATTGAAATTTTTAAGATTGAAGTTGCGTCTGTCGGGAAATCTTTATTGACCGATCAACGTTTTCCACAGCACGACAATCATCATCAGATTTTCCAGCACAATTTTCCCGCAATCATTACAAGATGACAAAGCTTTAGCACAATGTCTCCGCTGATCGATCTCCATCATCGGCTAATTGCTTTCGGGCGATTGGTTCCGCCCGGCCATTTAATCGATAACTCGTACGTGTGTGTGTTTACACACACATAAATATACGTGTACGTACATACTCATACACACACGTGCGTGTGCGTTCCGTGATGTCGAAATATTGTTTGCAGCGGAACGAGAGCGTAATGGCACGAGAATATTAAATAAATATCCACAAAATACATATGTGAGATTTCGAGTGGCGGCGCTCCCCCCTCGGTGGGGGCGCGCGCTCGACGGGGGCGCAGGGGCGCCGCGTAGGGCGGTTGTTACATTTGACACTCTGTCAAGCACGCAACGAGAACAGCGGTAAATCAATATAATCCAAAATGGGAAGGAATAAAAATGGATTTTAAAACCTCGGCGGCGTTGTGTGCGTGAGTGTGTGTGTTCGTGTGGATATGTGTGAGTCCGCGTGAACGAGTTACGCAACGAGACTTTTCCTCGTGTCGAAAATAAAAATAAAATGCCAATTTATTTCGTGTGAGCTTTGACGGGTAGTTTTATCGTATATATTTTTATTTTATTAATTAATTTATTTATTTTTTGTAGCGATCAGGTAGACATGGTTAAAATAGTTAACTCGAATGTTACGTGATTCTAATTAAATTCTTTCTAAAAAAAAATTATTAAATGAAATCTTAGACATGGTGTGAACAAGTTTATTTTAAGGTCAAGATTTTTTTTGTAAAATATTTTTTTAATTAATTTATTTACTTGACTTAAAGATTTCCAATGTTTGCTCTTATGTATTTATGTGAATGAGATACATAAACATTTTTTTTGGGCACAAAATGCATAAGAAACTGGCTGCAACATTCAAGAATAAGGGTTGTAATCGTAGCTCTCTATGGCATTCAACAGATCGCAGCTGAAAATCAAAGTGCATCGATGGATGTTCGGTACTACTCCAGAGCAGCTTCAAAAACTTCGTCAAAAATGCATTGAATTGTATATTAAATTGTATTCCAAAAAATCACTAAGAATAATAATTACTTATTCTTACTAACATTCCATACAAGAAACAAGACGCTGCTCGAATATTAAAATCATTTTTGAATTGAATAAGAAATATAGATTTACATACATTTAATACATACTATAAAAAGCGACATTTTAAGGGTAGATAGGTATAAGATATTCTTCAAAGATGTGCATTTATGTAATAATATGTTCTAATTAAATTGAAACACCTGTGTATGAACTTTAATTATTTTAAAATAAAGTCAAAATTTAACACTTTGTGAGTAGTTAAATAACCGTTAAAATGTTTAATTGTAAAAATACCTAATTGGTGGACTGGTGATTGAATTATTGCATAAAGAAAAATTGCGCAGATGAAAATTCTGAACATAGGTGTTGATTGTCAAATATATTTTACTCTTAATTCCAACTGCTTTATATTTTATAAAAATATATAGAAAAAGAGACAATTAAGGATAGTTAAGTATAAAAATACGAGCACGGCCAGGGGAATGATGGATCCTTAATGGAATAAAGAAACACCTTCGTGCATTAAGAAATAAATTATAATATTTTTTTTAATTTTGTGTTTATATTTATATTATGTTTTATTTTTCGATTCATTTTTTTATTGTATAAACAATTATATTAGCTAAATAAATTAATAATTTTATTTTAGCTGGTGCATTAATAAATTAATAAATATATGAAACATTTTATAAGTAGCAAATTAAATAAATAAAATGTTTTATTGTAAAAATACCTGATTGGTGGACTTTGGTGATTGGATTATTGCACAAACAAAAATTCCAAACAAAGGTGATTGTTTAATTGTCAAATATATTTTACTTGTAATTCCAATTGATTTATACTTTTCTCTATATTTAAGTAAAAATTTGTTCAATTATAAGAAATGTAAAAATGTTAAATTCAACTTTAACATAGGTGATAATATTAAAAATAATGTTAGAAATATGGTTTAAAAATAATGTATGTTCAATAATTATTAATATATATTAGATAATAATAAAACATATTTAGGAGTTTTTGTAAATAAAAAAAATAATTTTAAGGTACATTGTATTTACATATTTAAAATAGATATATTATCCAAGATGACAAATATTTTAATTATAAACTCCAAAAAAATTCTACCCCATTTTAATTATTGTGCAACAATAATATTTATTAAAATAAATTAAATAAAACGCAATACAAAAATTACAAGTAGTTTTAAATAAAAATAGATTTACTAGTTGTAGAATTATGATTGATAGATTTGAAAGGTTGAATGTTCAAGAAATATTGGAGATGAATGTTTTAGTATTTATATATAAGTTATTTATAAATAATATGTTACACATTTATTACGATGCCCCATTATTATCAGAATTTTTACTGTTTAAAATTTTCGCTATGCCTAATTTTCGTTTGCGCTATAATCACCGAACCGTGGATTTTATATATATATATATATATATATATATATATAATTTGTTTTCTGGTAGTAAATATTTATAGGAAAATTTGCAGCAAAAAAACAACTGATCTCTGAATGGTGTAAATAAAACACTTTCATGCAGGTGGGCGATAATTTTTGCCAGATTCGAGGAATAAGGATATTTATACGACATTACTTAGGAAAATTGATGGAAATCCAATTAAGATTATAATTATTATTATTATTTATATCAGAAAATTAATAATCAATACTTCAAATGCGATTTGAATCCTTAAAAGCAATAAAACATTGCTACCATTACAATATTGCATTTGTATTTTAAGTGCAGCTTACAATTTGATTATTTCCACATATAAATAATGTTGAAAAAGGGGATTGTTATGCATATAGTGATACAGATAATGGAGATACTTAAGCTTAGAAAATTACACCACAAACATTTTTAAATATGGGTGCTTTAATCAATATTTTTGGACGATCTTCTAATTAATTGTCTTAATTTGATCACAAAGAATAAACTGTGTTAATATAATTTTTGGATAAAGAAGATGCTGAATCTTAGAAAATAACATCAATGACATATGTTTCGATTCTCAAAATATTGCTGTCTTTAATTCATATTATTATCAAAATAATTTAAACGAAATTTTTATTACTTAAATTAAAAATATATTAACAAAAAAGTTTTTATATATAGACTTTTTATAAAATATACTCGATTTTATTTATAAAAAGGCAGATTAAAAGTAAGAATTAGGTAAATATAGTGAATAAAATATAAATATAAAGCATAAATATAGAATATTATTAAACTATAAATATAGTTATATAAAAACTGAAGTAAAAAAAAATTTATTATTAGCACTTAATAAAGATAATTGAGCGCAGAAATAAAAAATATGCTATCGTTAATAATCAAAAAAAAAAATGTAAAATTTTAAATTTAAATTGTCAAAAAAATAAATAGAAAATGATTTTCGATAAAAAAAAACATTTGAAAAAGAAGAAAAATAACGATATATTTTTCTTGAACTGGAATACAAAAACGATACTACAATATGTACTAATTTAAAGTTTAAAAATAGTATTGCCGTTATTTTTTGATTTTTTTATAACATATCGTGTTTCTATTTTTATTCTATAATTAAATATTTAAATTTTTTTAACCGTAAGGCAATAATAAATTTACTGTTTTAATTATTCTACATTAGAAACAGTATATTTTTGCGCGAGTAAGGGATGCGGATTTTGCGTTAAGAGCTCATAATTTCATGCTTTGTGCTCAAAATCTTGTGCTTCATACTATAAACATAATTTTTTTGTTAGTGAATATAAGTCATTAATAAAATAAATTATTTTTATTTATTGCTACATTCCGATCTACTGATATTAAATTTTTCTAAAATATCGAGATTCATAAGATAAATGAGATTTTTGACAATAATATGTTAGTTAAGATAATTGTATTTTTATACAACGGGTATAAGATATGGAAATAGAAACTAAATAACACAATAACGTATTTTTTAATTAAAGCCAAATTTGATATTTATAGTAATAGTAATTTAAACTACTTTTTGTACAAAAAAAGCAAGTTTGAGAGTTAATATTGATATTTAAAGAGTCAAAAACAAGCTAATTGCATTTTTCTATAGCAGCAAAATACGAGAGGTGAACTCAATAATAAATTAAGTTCTTGCAATTAGTTGGTTAAAGATTGTTTTTTATTATAAAATAATAATATTTAAGGAGATTTTTTTGTATTAATTCGTATATATATGAAATAAATATATTATAATATAAAACATAATAAGAATATTTGAGATAATGTAATGAAAAATATGTTTAGCTATTTGTAAAAAAAATTTTTTTTTTAGTTTAAAAAAGAAATATTTTTATATTTTTTTTTAAATAAAGAATATATTTTTTAAATACTGAGGTTAAGCAAATAAAAATATGTATTATTATAAAACGGTTAAAATATGTATATATAATCATAAACTCAAGGATATGTTAACGAACTTTTCGATCAAAGTCAAATTTAGAATTTATAGCAATATTGAGTTAAACTACACAGTAATTTGAGTATTGAAAAATGCCAAAAGATAAAGAAACAGAAACTAAAAAACATGTGTTTCGTAACTAAACATATAATTTATAGCAATAATAAGTTAAACAACTATGAAATTTTAATACAGAATAATTACAGTTTGACAGCTCATATTGATGTTTTAAGAACGAAAAACTTAAGATAAGAACATGTTAATAAACATTTACATATTAAATTAAGTTCTTGCTAATAGTTGGTAAGCGATTGTTTTTTTATCATGAATAATTATTTTTCGGTAAGAAAAAATGTTATACTGCTTCGTATATTTTTGAAAGAATTAAATTATATTATAAAATAATAAAATAGTAATATTTATGATAATTATTAAAATATTTTTACTATTTAAAAAAAAAATTTTTACTACCTTTACTAATAATTAAGCAGTGTATATTGTGAATAATTCAGTTGTAATATTGAAGATAATGCATAAAAATATTTTTAGTTATCTGTAAAAAAAATAGTTTAAGAAATATATATCATAATACATAATATAACGATTCAGTTGAAGTGAAAAAAAATTGACAGCTTGTATTGACATTTTAAAAATGAAAAACTTGAGACAAGAATGTTTATAAATATCTACATAAGAATTACATAATAAATTAAATATTTGCTTTTAGTTAGTTATCATAGAAAATTATTTCTCGGGAAGAAAAAATATTACACTGTTTCGTAGATTTATAAAAAAATTAAATTATATTATAAAAAATATAATAGTAATATTTTAGTTATTATATAAAATATTTTTAGTTATTTATAAAATAAATAAGCTTAAAAACTTAATATTTTATTACCTTTATTAATAACAATTCAGTTGTAATAAAGAAAGTAACTATTTCTTGTTGCTATAATTTAAAAAATAAATCAAAAATCAATATATTTTTTATAAATTATAAAATATACTTCGATTAGCAAATGTCAAAATAAGTTCCTGACTTTAAGTTTCTATTTATTAAAAAAAAATTTAAAAACTTTAAAACAGTAAAATAAAAGATTTAATAATAAATTTAAAAACTTTTCTAAATGAAAATAAATTATAAGGGAAATATAAAAATTAAATTTAGAGTAATCACGAAATTAAAAAAATCAAATCTTATTTAAAAACATTTATTTTAGGGATTATGCTACTTCTTAATGCATTAAATATAAGAGTGACATTATACATTTTTATTTATTTTGAGTACTACAAGTTTTATATGAAATGTATACCGTATTTTAAAAATGAGAAGTGAAATAAGAGCTTTAAGCAATTTTTCTTCATATATTTAATTTTTGTAATAATCGTTTACAATGATGTAATATATTGTTAATATTTTTCAAACGCAATTTTCTTATGAAACGAATATGTTTTTTTGAAATAAACTAAGAATAAGAAAAATAATATACCGTCACACAAGTGACCAGAAAGGTGATTCTATGTATAGAAATGAGTGTATATTTAATTGTTGAGAAAGTTTTGTACTCATATTTCCGACATTTTTCTCAGAAAAAAAAAGTTCATAAAGGAATCTGATGTATGAATAATTTATTATTAATTTAAATTAAAAATCAACATTATATAAAAAATGACTCATATCATACGAAAATAAAATAATATTTAATCAAAAATCATACAATAATAAATTTACAAACCACACTTTAGAATCCTGACGCGAAACCTACTCTAAACCGAGGAAACGTCTCAAATTACAGTTAACTGACCCCGAAGCTGTTGTATTTCGTTAAGTAAAAAAACCTTGCGTATAGTTTCGCAAGAGAAAAAGCCGAAAAAAGGTCTTGTAGAAACTTTTTGAATCAGCACATGTCGGATATTAGTCCCATGCGTGGAGTTTCATCCCGACAATTGAATCGTCCATAACTTTATGAACAAGAATAAGTAAAAAAACAACAACAACGTAAAACCATAGTTAGGAACGACCTTTTAACAAATTACGAGAGCAAATAAACTAATTTACCATATCAAAAGACGCTAACGAGCAAAATTAAGATACAGATCGACGCCTAATTGGTTTTATTGTACAATATAATACATCTACGTATTATATATTTATGTTTTTATTTATGTGACAAAATGGTGATCAATCAAAAGGAAAATATATAAATATACAAGCATACACACAGTAATAAAGCAATAAAAAAAGTTTGACGCATTTTCCCGACGATTCCGCAAACATTGTACAAGTGACAATCGTTAATCCTAGATAAACACTTTAATATGTGTGTGTGTGTTCGTATATCATATATGATATATTGTGTTGGTATATGTGCGTGTGTGTGTTAACTCTTTGGTAATATTTAATTTCGATTGTGGATGGCAAAAGTGAAAAGTATAATGTGTTTTTATCTTATCGTGCGTTAGGTGTGCCAGATGGCTAAAAATTCGTTTTGGAAATGATATAAGTATGTGTAAATATAATTTTTCAGTCAGATAAAATAATTGATTTTCAGATAAAAGCCCATTCGACAATATTGCATACAATATTTTTTTCTGAATTGTAAATATAGCTATCGAAGTGTGAAAACAGCGCGTGGGCGAAATGCGCAATTGTATTGTGTACACAGGTGTATATTATTTTAAACGAATTAAATAAAATAAATATAATAAATATTTTAATTTTAAAACATAATTTAAATAATACTAATAAAATATTAAAGAAATAAAAAAAAATTGACAATAATCTAAGAATTGAGAGTAGACGTTCTGGCCTTTCAAAAGTTTTTATCGCTTACAATTTAATTTGTATTTTAAAATTATATCTTGTATATACATATATAGTAAATATAGTACTTTTTTAAATAATATAAGTTTACTTAAGAAGAAAACATAATTTACAATATTTTATTATAGCATAAATTGCCATATAAAATACCATAAATATTTTTTTTGCTACAATCAGCATCAATCAGAGTTTTTAATTTATAGAGCCAATGTTTTTATTCAGCTTATAATTTTTTTGATCAAAGTTCTAAAATCAGCCATAAAACTATCTATATTATAATATTTTTAAAGCTATATATTTTACTGAAAAATAAAAATAAAAAAGTTGTAAGAAAATTTTCCCAAGATGAGAAAATAATGTATTTAAATCTCTATAATAAGAAAAAAAGCAATAACTCGAAAGTCATTTAATGTTACACTATATGTGTAAAATTAACTTTGATTTCCAAGAACGACCAATCTGATTACATAAAAGGATGCTGGAGCAAAGGTAAAAGGGATACGCGCGTGACTTAAGCGATTAAGGTTTGTCGCTCCACCGTTCATTTAAATCACCTGGACGCTAATTTAAATAAAATTAACTATTCAAAGTCTCGTCAACTGTATGTGAACAATTACGGTTATTAATTTGCACATTTTTCCGTGCGTCGTTTATGTTGTTCGGTTCAATTTGCTGGGCTCGATAAGTTAAACTATAAATAGGAGATTGGTTAACCGTTGGAATTCTCGTCGTTAAAACGACTTTGTTGAAGTTTATAGAGGGCACGTGTAGATACTTCGAGTTTGATGAGAGTTGGACGTGGGGCTACTTTTAAGTGCCCCGATATCGTTCCTTTATTACTGATACAATATGAAAAGCAATATGTACGCAACACATACGATGGAAAGTCCATACTTTTACGAATTTATATAAAAGCTGATTAAACACAAGGTGGGCTATTCTATTAGTTTTCTTCAAGATATTTATTAAAAAAGGATTAAAAATGAAATCAAATATAGACCAAGCATATATATTTTTTTCTGCGTTGTTTTTATTTAATTTTTTTGACCCTTTGAGTAGTAAGTTAATTTATGAACATTTATTAATTTATTAGTAACATCTGGGAGTGAGTTAACTTTACTTTTTTTTCCATAATTATTTTTTTTGTTTGCTACAAAATGTAGTAAAATAAATAAAAGCACTGTTGTGATTTGATTTATTTTACTACATTTTTGTATGTTTTAATAATTAATTTGAACACATTTCTAGTATAATTTACGTTAATTTATTTTACATATTTATTAAATATTATTCGGCTTTTGTAATTTTTTTATATCAATACAGAGGGTTTCAATATTTTTTAATAAAATTAATATAAAATATTTTTTGGTATTTTAATTAATTTCGTACTCTTCAATTTATTGGTATTATTTTCTAAAGAAATTTAATATTTTTTCAGTTAAATATGTAAATATATAATTAACTGGGGTACCCCAAAACAGTGAAAGATCGACCGCCGTACATGTACGGCGATACTCCTCAAAGGCTTAAAGACTAATATTATACAAATGCATTAAATTTTAAGATTCTATATATGTTTTTGTTTTGTCCTTTAGCTAGTAAAATTCAGTGAAATTAAAATATTGAGTTTACATAAATTGTACAAACGTATAAACTATTTTATTAAACAGCTTCTTTTAATGTAGTATGTTTTTATTAAATATGACAGTTTCTCAAAATATAAATTTAGCTATTGTGATGTAAATATTTACAAAAAGAGTTCATTATCAAAATGTTATTATATTCTTTTATTCATAATTCATTTTATACCTTGGAGCATTTATATTATATAATAATTAATTTCAGAAAAATAATAATTTCAACGTAAACGAATACTTACAAATATGTAGGATTTTTATTTTACTTTTTAATCAGAATGCGCAATGTTCGTTAAAAAAAATATGAACAGTTAATTCACAAAGCATATTTTTTTTAAAACTTTAAAAAACACGAGGATTAGAGGACATTAAAAAATGTAATAAAATATTAATTACACAAAGGTAATACTCAAACATAATATTTTAATATACTAATGAGTCTTAATATGCTTAAGTTTAGTCTTTAAGTATTTTTTTTATTTTGCTAGTTTGATAATTCTGAAGCAGTGAAAGTCGCAGTTATTTCATAAAAAAATCAATCGCTTTATTTATGTGAAAGAAGACCTCACAAATTGTGCGTTTTAAAAACGACAAAATAAGCTTTAAATATTGCCGCTATAAACATACATAAAACTGAGCATTAGTTTCAGAATGATTTCAGAATTAGTTTCATGAGATTCTGGCAAACTATTTGTGAAGGAATTGATTATTGAATCTCTGGATTATAAAAATGTTCTACAATAAATGATAAATACCATTCCAATCTATTTAACTTTGTGCATGTTAACACAAATTTCGAAACAATAATCTGTCGTAATATTATTTTATATAAATATTTTATTTTATGTAAATATTTTTATATAAAAAAAGTATTTTTAATGTATATCAATGCTAGATGCATTGATATACATTCAAGTGTTACAAGTATTCATTGAATTTAAGCTTTAAGTCCAGATATATATTAAGGTATTTAACGGTAAATTTCCACTATATACTAATACCCTGTTAAAAATTTCGATTGGGCTAACTTTTCAGATAGTTAAGACCTTTTATATGTAGTTTGTTCAGGCTTTTTAAACATCTAGTACATATGTTTCTGACTTATAGGTCACTAACTCAAATGGAGTCCCAAGAGGGTTTTCTGTGGGGTCGCCAACTAAAACAGTATGACTATATTATATTTTAATGGTAGTATAATCTAAATATATTATCTGAAAATATCTAGGCAACAAAATGTTACTCTTGTGGATTTCAGTGAAATAATGGTGGAACAAGTATCTCTGTCTAATAATAATACATGTCCATATATCTGTAAGCAAAGATTTATTATTGATTTTTTTTCAAGTTGATGCATTAACAGTGTAGATAATAATTTAGATGATATAAAAAGATTGTTAATATTTTGTAGTGTACTTGAAACTAATACAATTAGTAAGGATATATACGCTTTTGTAATTTAAGAACTAGCTGTAGGTTTTAGACATATGATGACCAAGATAATGCCTTTCAGAAAAATTTCTACTTTATCTTAACTTAATTAACTCTTTAAACGCCAGTGACTTTTAGTGAGTCACATGTTATTTCTATTCACGTGTCTGTATCTTTTTTTTTTGAATAAATATAAAATACTTTACTTTACTGAATAATAAAGCAAGTACAATAATGTTTATTAATTAATTAAAAATATGTTTTTAATAATTCGTTGTTGTTTTAAAAAAATAATTATCAAATTACGGATCGGTGAGTCGCTGGCGTTTAAGTGATTAAAAAGAGTCACTTATCCAGCAAATATATTAAGACAATAAAATATCTCCGGAAATTTTTAATCTAGCTGCAAAACTGTCAAAGGTTTTATATACATTGCCATGTTGATGAATCTGTAGATGAAATAAATAGCGATTTAAAAGGAGAGATTTGCACGAAATGAATGTAGCAAGCATGAATTATTATATTGTTAATTCTTGCTTTTAAAGCAAAGTAAATAAATACACTAAATGTTGAGACATGAGACTGGAGTTATTATTAACTAGTTAATAACATACAATTTCAACCATCGGATTAAATTAATAAATATAAATGTCTCAATGTGAAATTATATTATACAGAGAAACATAATTTCGTAATGTTTTCTTTATACTTGTTAAAATGCTTTTGCGGTAGATTTCTTAAGCAAAAATACAAATAATAGAGAGACTTATGAGGCGACACTAAGACACCCTAAAACTAAACTCAACCCTTTTCTGCAGTGATGTTTTTTCAAAATCTTAGTAAAAATGCTATTATTTATATTTATTTTTAAATAAAAAAATGATGTACTATTTTTTTACCATACTTCATTATGCTTGTATGCAGGCGTTAGTGCTTGCAAGCAAGAAGCACATACTAGATATTTTATCAGTCTAAGTGTAAGATTTATTTTTAGCAGCAATTAAACCCTATTCCATGGAACAATATTTCTACAGTAAAAGTAATGACTTGAAATAGTCAGATACTTTTTGGTTAATAAAGCATTTTTATTTTACTAAATATATATGGTAATATATTATTTTATTTAATTTGAGATTTTTGCAAGCAATTACCGCTATTTTTTAATTATAATTAACTATTTTTTGCTATTTTATGCTACGTACCGCAATTTTGTCACCACCTGCTACAAGGTTTTTAGTAGTTTTAACAAATTGTTTTTTGCAAAAATTACCGCTAAAAATGTCAAAAATATATCAGCTACTTTCAGAAAAATTTTATCACAATCGGCTACAAAATTTTAGTAGCTCCTAAAATTTTTTAATAATAAATCTCGAACCCTAAAATAAAAATTCAAAAAATCAATTATTTTTTTGCTATTTAAGCAATTTTATGCAACGTGGAGCAATTTTTAAACACCGACTAAAATTTTTGAATAGTTCTAACAAATTTATAATAAGAAATTCACGATTACCAATTACTCCTAAAAAATAATTTAAAAAATCAGCATCATTTCAACATCGAATTCAAAATTTTAGTAGTTGTAAAAAAATGCAGTTGTCGCACAAATAACCGCTAAAAATAATTGTAAAATGAGGTACTCTTTTGCTATTTAAGCATTATTATGCTACGTAAAGCTACTTATTTTAAGTAGTTCTAGCAAATTGCCAATAATTTTACAAATTATCCCAAAAATAATTGAAAAATTTAGCTACTTTTTTGATGTAAGTTGATTTTTATGCAACGTAAATAAAATTTTAGTACTTTTATAAAATTGCTAAAGCAATGTTACGTCAAGCAATTTTGTCACCACCGGCTCCAAAATTTTAACACTACTTACAAATTGCTAAGAATAAATTTGCGATTCACTCACAAAAAACATTAAATAAGAATTTAAAAAATCAACTTCCTTAATGCCATTTAAGCATTTCTGTGCTATGTAAAGCAATTTTTAACCACTCGCTCAATTTTTTTAATAATTCTTACAAATTGCTAATAATAAATTCACGATTTTCTTACAAATTACCCCAAAATATCAGTTAATTTTTAATTTAAGCTCATTTTTATGGAACGTAAAAAAATTGTCACCATCGGCTACAAGATTTTAATATTTTATTAAAATAGCAACTATTTCCTATAATTATTTCTATGTTACGTAAAGAAATTTTTTCACCATTGGCTACAAAATAGTAGCTCTTATAAATTCTCGATTTATTCACAAATTACACCAAAATCAATTACTTTTATGCTATTTAAGAATTTCTTTGCTACGTAGATCAATTTTTATTACCATCGGTTACAAAAATTTTGGTAGTTCTTACGAATTACTAATAATAAATTTACGATTTTCTTAAAAATTAGCTACTTTTATGATGTACATAAATTTATTTCTATGTTACGTAAAAAAAAATTGTCACGATCGAGTAAACTGCTAATAATATTGTACAGCATTTATGTCACCATCAGTTTTATCGAATTGCTAATAACAAATCCGCGATTCTTTCACAAATTACGAAAATTTTTGAAAGAAATCAACTAATTTTGATAATTTACATTTTTTTGTAATTTTAATGGGTACGGTTTTTGTAAATATGTAATAAAATACGGTAGTTAAAATTTACAAAACTCACCGGTTTTAAGTACCTCTTGCGGTTTTCATGAATATGTATCGTTATTTAGAATCCAAAGGGTTAGAAGTGAGCTTGTGAATATATCAGTTATGTTAGCCAGCTTGATTCGGTATCTTGCTTCAAAATGGCGACTATTAAAAAAAATAAACGTTGTAAAAAAATAATATAAATTAAAGCAAATAAAATTCAATAAAATATATTTACAAGTGTATTTCATTAAATCTATTCTATTGATGATAAAAAATAATTGTGAATATTAAAAATAAATATTTTAAAATTACATTAGTAATTTACTTATTATACATTTTTTCTTGGAAATTTTTTTTTTTTTTTATTATTGAATTACTCTTTATCAGCAATAGAATATATTAAAAAAACTGCAGAATGTTGATTACTGCAGTGTGAAATTTGTATTTTTTTATTGTGTAATATCATTTAATTGTGTGTATAATACATACACATATTAAGGATGAATAGCGTAGTCCGTAACGTCTCAGATTAGTAACTCTGAGGTTGCGGGTTCGACCCCGGCAGCAGCGGCCCTAGATTTTTTTTTATAAAAATGCGCTATTATTATAAAAAAAGGCTCAGCTGCAGTGTCATCTATTGATTATAAATTGTATGACACATAATAATTAATAATACAGATTCCCAGACTTTTACTTGTAGGTATTCATTATGTCTGATTGACTTATTCAGTTACTACGGATTTGCCCGTTGTGATGCATTGGGCTTACGCCTGTCATGTTACAATGAAAGATTTAATAAAAATAAACATATACAAAAAAACTTTTCTCAAAATTTTAGTTATTAAATATTATATTTAAATTCGTTAGCCAGTTTGAATCACTATTCTGTTTTGAAATTTTTACTTTTGAAAAAAATCGTAACATAATTTTAAAATCATAAAAAAGTATTGAAATCAAAATAGGAAATAAAAATTAAAATATTTTTTAAAGTTAATTTTTTTATTTTTATATGTATAATAAAATACAATTTGTCCTATTTACACAAGAGTGTGTTTTATCAATTGGACGCTCAATTTTTATTTTATACTACTACCCTGTTTAGAAAAGACAGTGGTAAAGACTTTATTATATAATTGCTTGTATGTGAGTAAAATAAAGAATAATTAAGTAAACTGATTTATATGTTGAAAAAAGGTAATATAAATTTTTAAGAAGTATAAATAAACTACAAACAAATTCCTGGAACTTTGTAAATACAATTATATTATTCATGGACAATGAAGCAAATAAGTTTTTTGCAGAAGTAATCTGTCATGTAACGTCAATTCCTTTTCGTGTTCAATTTGTCGACCTTAACATTATTATACTGGGGTGGCGCACTTGAAGGTAGCCCGCGCCCTACTTGCTATAAGTAGCTCAATTTCACTATGAACTCGAACGAACGAGTGACGAGTCCAAGGGTCATACGGTGACGAAGGGCGCGTAGTCCCTTCCGCGTTTTTTACTCTCGCCGTTCGCAGCATCCGTATGTTTTTCATTTCGCGTCATTAGGAAACACCCCTGTGTGTGCGTCCATCTTCTATAAGCGCGTGTGTGCGTGTGCTGTATCGATTTTTTGATTCGACTTTATTAAGATGTTTAATTAAAGTTTGCTCTCGCTCGCTCTCCGATCAACGTTTATGAGAGATATCGCAAGAAAAAATTATTTTTCTCATTACGCACAAGCGTCACGGAGGGCAGAGCCCCCGCCGCCCCGCACACCCTCTCCCATCATCTCCGGGAAGAGGAGGGAAACTTCCTGGAGAAAAAGAAAGAAGAAAAACGGCGCGCAATCTCGCCCCCCCCCCCATAACACCCCCAAAATCAATGAAATGCTACAGTTAAGAAAAATTCATTATAAATATTATTTGTACGCGCCGCCCCCCGCTGGCGGATGGTGGAGGAAGTGGCGTAGAGGGGGCGGCGGCGATGGGGTGTTCTTCCCTTCCCCTCGACCACGCATGGCGTCCACGTATTATCAAATGAGAAAAACTACCATTCCGGCGCTGTCTTTGAAACACCCCGAACAAAATATTTCTCATTTCTCCGGACGCACACACACGCTCCCGCCGCCGAGGAGCGGGTGGGGGGTGTTGCGTGTGGAGGGGACGGCGTGGAAGTGGGGGTGGGCGGTGGGGTAGCGCTGGCGGTCGGGGTGGAAAAAATAAATAAATATACGCATATACGCGGGCGCCCACCGCACTCGTGGTCAGGGTTGGCAATATTCAGTGAGATGAAAAAGAGCTGGACATTTTCAGTTTATGAGCTGGACATTTTTTGGTTGAGCCATTAATTATAATTAAAACCGAAACTATTGTACAATCAGTAGAATAATGAGACGCTAGATTATAGGCATTCTCCAGGGATATCATTAGAACATTTGTACTATTAAATATTTAAAAACTATGCTGTAGATCACGAGTGGCAAGTGCGTCGATTGCGATCGACCAGTTGACCGCGAAGTTCTTTGCGGTCGCCCGCGTTTTAGTACGATATATCGTGTTAAAACATTTGCCTAAACAAAATTATTGGGATTGATCCGTCATCCGCATTTATCTGAAGCCAGAGTAGTTTCAATGTGTATTAATCAAGAAGCTATATCACTTGATTAATTTTTAAAATGCTGGATATTATGTACCACTTGCTATTGATTCTACTAAGTGTTAAAGTTAGCCAATAGTTTAAATACATTCAACATTTAATCAAAATTGTTAATGGTGAATGTTTATCAGAGTTGAACTCAGTTTTTTTCTAAGAATTTTCAGAAATCTTCTAGCAAATAAATGATCAGTATTATATTAAATATAATATAGAAAAATATCTAAATATATTAGGCTATAATTTATTTAAAAAAATAAAAGATCTGCGTATCTGTTTTAATGAAAACGACGAAAAAGTAATTTTTATAAGTAGAAAATCAAATTTTAACCATTTAGTAGCCTATCCAATTATGATTTTAAACTTAATATCAATGCAATATATAATATAATAAAATATGGTGTTTTCCTCTAAAGTTTATAAAAAGTTATTTATTCCAATTTTAAGTATTAACTTAAGATCGGCGCTTCACGTCAAAGTAGCAAAAGCTGATTAATCGCAACTTGGCAAGCAAAGGGTTAACAGTAATCAACATCAATATTTATTAAGGGAGTATAAATTATATGTATAATATTAATTAGTGTAAATTAAAAAGCTAATAACCTTATTTTGCTCCCACTATTTAAATACATATACTATATCATAAAAAAATACTCCATGGTTAATAAAAGCAGCATTTAAAAATCTATTATTAGCAATAATACGTAAGTGAACTATTAAATTTTTTTTATTGTATTTAAGCAGTTGTAATAGATTTAAAAATACATTTTTATCAAATATTCTTTTAAAACTTTTAGAATTTAAAAAAATCCAGTTTTAAGGCAAAATGACATATTTTACTAAAAAAGTTTATAAAAATGTATAAAAAATATATTTAAAATTATTAAGTTTATAAAAATGATTGTATGCGTATTCATATGTCATATAAAATAAATTATTGCACACAATTCACCGCCAGCAATAAATCGATAACACTTTACCGCCGTGTCAATTAATCGCATAAACTATTTATAGCCTAAGAATATAGAATGAGATGGGCTTATACCAATTAATTGATTGACAGTAAGGCAAATCTAAAAAAATACAATAAATTGCTAGTGATTAATTGCTGGCGATAAATTTTTTGAACCCTCATATATGTAGATAAGTAAAAGATGTGAAATATGATAGCTATCCTTTATTTGTATTAAGACATATGATGTCATTAAATCCTCAAAAAAGCAATAAGCATATGAGCTTATATAGTATAGAAGTTTAACTGACAATAAGGCAAAATTTAGGACAAATTTCACTGCTTTAATTTGAAAGCAAGTTAAGAAACGCGAATGTATAGCGTTCTTAAATTATTATTATAAGTGACACTCATGATATATAAATGACACTCTTCTTATGTAGCTATAGAAGTTTGTTGAACTGATATTAGCGCAAAATTTACAGTTCTAACTTCACTCCTATGTATTGTGTGACATATATAGCTGGCGATGAAAAATATTAAAACTAATTTGAAACCATGCCAAAAAACGTCTTTTTACAAATATATTTTTCCTATGACACGTGAGTGACATTAGCTGACCAATAGAGAACTGATCATCGCTACTAAATTCATAAAAAGTACCACAATACAGACTTTACTGAAATAAGTCGTGTGACGCATATCATGGAATTAGCGATGAAAAATATTAATTTTATTAAAAACCTTTTCTTATATTATGATTTTTTTGTATAGTATCTCTCTTTTGACTTGTGAGTGACATTAGCTAAGCAGTTGCAAATTAACCATCGCATTGAATCAAAAATTGACAAAATTTACAATGCTGACTTCATTGCTATGAGTTGTGTGAGACATATATTTTACTTTAATTGATGAACATTACCAATACATATCTAGGTACATACACTATAATATGTTTAATGAAACAACAGTAAAAAAACAATAAAAATCGGGAGATAGTGTGACAATGTGATTATTAATTTTAGGAGAAAAATATATAGAGTGCATTGACTCTACAAAATATATGTATTAAGCAATTGCTTGTGAGAATAAGTATTTTACAGACCTTTTTATTGAGTTCCAAATTATTTGTTCAGACAACTACAATATATACACAGGTATATGAATTCTCAAATGTTATACTATTTTATTTGTTACAGGTGCATGTCTCTAAAACAGTAACATAAACTTTTTTTTTCAGTACTAATTCATCTAATAAAAAAACAGATTTACCAGTGACTTGACAAACGTGTTTTTCGAGATACGAGCAAATTTTCTTAAAATTTGACTTGACATACGAGCAAATATTGTATTATATAACTTCAAAATATTTTTTTAAGTTATGCAATACAGTTAACAATAACAAATAAAAATTTACAATAAAAAAAGTGTTTCAATATTATTTTATTTAAGTAGAAAGAAGCGATTTATCAAAAGTGACAAACAAAAAAGAGTGAAATAGGAATTTTTATTTATTTATAAAGCACTTGTCTAGAAACAATGCCTGAATAATATTGATTTACGTATCATTCGGAAGCAACCACAATGGTTTTGTTTATAATGTGCCACCCAGGAGACTGGTTTGTACTGAAACGGTCATTTCTATGATTTGTCAAATAAAACGAATGATAGTATTGAAAATTGCTTGCATCAAACTTCGACTAAGATTTAGAAACTCTAAGACAGTGTGGAGAGAGACTCTACTATTTTATATCAATACACAGCCTGGACTCTTTCTCGTTCGACATTGCCGCCCGATACTGAAACTATATTTCTCAGATTCTTTAAAGATATTTATTTAATAACTTTATATAGATCATTCACGAGTACTTTTGCATCCGATTTTCATCCGTCAAACGATAGATTTAAAGTATATGTCTGACTGATTTCCCATGACGCTAAATGGTGAATAAACGACAGGAAAGAACACGAACTCGATAATTTTGAATCTATCACAAGCGTCTCCGGCAATTAGCGCACTTTCTCACCGCACTTCCGGTTCCCCCCTCACACGATCGGCAGCCCTGCTTACGGCGGCGGCGGCGCGGCCGCGCGTGTGTGCGTGCGCGTACGTGCGACATGGTGGGGAGCGTGAGCGTGTGCGTGAACCGAAAAAAAAACACCAACACAGCCGCGCTCGCGACGCACACCCAACACATGTCATATTCCATTCCCCTCACACAGGCTTACACCTCGCTAATTTGCGATATTGTCTTCCCTCTCGCTTCTTCTGCTGTGCGGGAGGCTGCGCGGGAAGAAGCGGGGCCCGTTGCCATGCGAGACCAAGTCGGGAGAGGAGGAGAGAGAGTTTCTAATTAGAAAATATACACACATGCCCCGGCTTATAAATATAGGTTAGTTTTCCCCGGCGCCCCCACGGAAACGACGCCCGAGGGGGCGAGGGGGCGGGGAGAGGGCGCCGGCGCGGGGTGGAAATTAAAGAAAAGGAAAAGAATGCGCGGCCGGGCCGGGCTTTTCCGGCCCGTCGTGTGTGCGCGTGTGTGTGCGTGCGAGCGCGTTTTAAACTTTTCCGGAAAACTACGAGATGCATCCAGATCCACGCGTCCCGATTTTCCCAAACGTGTCCTCCTTTTCAAGAGTGAAAGGATGGGGACAGGGAGGATGTGACGGGTGTTTGAAACTATCTTGATTTTTACTATATATATCAAGTAGCAAATTAAAAAGAGTGTTTTTCTTCTGTACCAAAAAGAAAAACTATATCATTTTCATTAGGGCTTTCAAATTTAACAATTTATTATTAGCGTAGTTATAAATTTGATTTATGTACCAGCTTCACATATTTAAAAATACAGATTACCATACAATGACAGCGTATTAAGAAGATGGATGTCTATTGCGTATGTGCTCGAGAATGTCTCAGAAATTATTCGTCTGATTTTTAACTATACGAATACTAATATTCGTTTAACAAAAAAATGCATTTACGCATACGCATTCGAAAAACATTTGGAATAAAATGTTTATCGGTCGTATCTACTATGACCGAAATACGCAGAATTCGTTCGTTGTACGAAATAAAATGTTGGAATGACCCATCCTTTAGGCCCATCGATGATCTTTATATATTTATATAAAATTCGTTTCAAACATTATTAGCTATTGTATATACAATCAATTGCAGCTAAGCGTAATTCTGGTGATTTGAAAAAGCTAAATTGATAAAAAAATGTATATAAGGACGGTATAGCATAGTCCGTAACGTCGCAGACTAGTAATTCTGAGGTTGTGGGTTCGAGTCCCAACAGCAGCACTCGAATTTTTATTTATAAGAAATGCGCTATTATAAAAAAAATGGCCACAGCTGCAGTGACATTTATGAATTATATTACACATAATAATTAAAGATGTCACCGATTCCCAGACTCTGTCTTATGGTTAATACTAACTTGTAGGTTAGGTTAGAACAGAAGTTTTAATAAAAATAATAAAATAAAATAAGATCATAAAAATAATTAATTATTATTTAAAATAATTATTATTAAACAATATTCATGTTTTACAAGCAATTAATTGATTTTTTGCAGTAATTCATAAAATAAAAAAATTTCGGTTAAAACCGAGAAAAAAATTACGAATAATTGAGAACCCTACTTGGAACCCAAAGCTAAGAATCGTTAAGAATAGAATGATTGTCTACAGCAAGTGTCGTGGGCCACATTCAGATTCCAGCTTAATTTACCGGGCCACACATAATTAAGAAGATATAAGGTTCTCAACTAGTCGATAGCGATAAAGTAGTATATCACAAGATAAAATCGGATCAATTCCATTGAATGATTTTTTATCATATAAAATATGTAGTTTTAATTCTGAAAAACTAAAAATGGCAATATACAAAAAGCAATAAATAAAAATAGTGGCGTTGCAAAATTTTTATTATTTTACGATTGAAAGCCACTACTTTTCCTTAAAAAAATAGATGCAAAGTAAAAAATCTCTCACTAACCAATACTTTTGCACAATAAAATTTGCCGCAAAGTAAAAAAAGTCGTTTCATAACCACTAAATTACATATTTTTTTGTTTAAAAATCCCTATTCGAAAGACACTAGTATGAAACTCATGATATAGGGGGTGTAAAAAATAATTAAATTTAATAATATAATATATATATTAGATATATTTAAAAAAACATATTTTTTGTACACAAGCTCGCCTTGAAAAAAAAACAGATTTTGCCAAACTTTGGCTTGAAATAAATCGTAAAAAAACCGAAAGGCAATTTTATAAATCTACAAAAATCAAACTCTTTTAAATCCATTATATTTCTTTCCCATTTTAAAGTCACTGAAAAGACCATCACATCGAGGATATGACGCTAAAATTTCTATTCTAGCGCAATTTATTGTTGGCCTGACACGTATAAAAATTCAAATAAAAAATAATAAATGCATCTCCCGACCATGTCAATGTTAAGGCATACGATTGTTTCTTCATAAAAAATTAATTACAGCTACTTTTCAATTTAATTGTAATTAGGTGAAAGCGGATAATTTATTTAATTAGTGTAAATCATTTACACTATAAACTTCGTACCTGCGATATACAGTGAAGCTTACCAGATCGACTCAATCTTATTCTACAGAAAGAAAGTCAAATAGCTTTTTCATTTCACTCGTTACAGTTTAGATTCAGCTCATCTGTAGCTTTAGAGTCGCCTGGATGTACAAGATGCAGAGCCACGGCAGAAACGATCCATTTACGATTATGTTATTGAATTTTAATATCACGTACAACAAGCATTGTTATCGTATAAATTATATTTTATATATAAAAAATACTAATAACTTACTATTTAGTACGTTTAAACAATCTATAGTATGAAGTATATTTGTATCACATTTAAAGGATATGAAAATATAAAACATGCTTTTCAAGACTAGTGAAAATAAATCAATTAAAATTATTATTTTAGCTTTCGAGTATTATAAATAAAATTATAACACTTTATCGTAAAAATAACTACTAAAGATTTGCTTATAGTTGAAGCGTATCAAATTAATTGAAATGTTTTTCAAGATTGAGAAGATTAAATAACTAAAAAACAGCAAGTTAACATAGTTTATAGTTCCTAAATAAAAAGCAAATATATCAGGGATTTCGAATGATGTGAGCAAAGTATAAAATTACTATCGTAATATTCAAAGAGCTTTAGCAATTAACTAAAGTTAAAAATGTATGTAATATAATGAAATTGATATATAGTAATTAAGTAGTGTTATTTTTAAAATAAAATAGTAATTTTATATATATGTATAATGATATTAATAGCGATGAAAAAATAAACAATAGCGATAATTGAAAAAAAACAATTTTGCGTATGTTTTATATATATGTTGACATATTTAATACATTTTTTAATATTGCAGATCCTTTTACATGTCCTAGATTTTCTTACGCAATATTTTTGGTGCGTATCTCGGTTTTTATATCCTGAAACCTTTCTTATGATTTTGAATTAGATCCTCTGTTTTTAAAGCTCTTATTAGTGCTTCATAAAAACACAGGTAATGTTTAATTTTATATAATACATATATTAGTATATGAACAATATTTAAATGAATGTTGTTTTTTTAATAAAGCAAATAATTTACTTTTATACATATATTAGTATTTAATAAATATAAATGATTTAGGAACGAAATTTATTTTGGGATAATACTTATCCACCAACAAAAGCAGAAAATGAATAAATTTTAACATAGACTTAAGCATTTTTTTAAATTAAGCACTACTGATAAATTATTTATAAATAATTTACAATAATAAAAAAACAAGATATTTTATTACTTTAAATTGATAATTAGACTCAAACTACACTTTTTATTGTTTTTTTTTTATATATAATTCCATATGAGCCCAAAATACATATACTAATATTATCATTTGTTCATTTTTTAATTTACGTAATTATGAAACGTAACGCTCAGAAAATTGGCTATACAACCACACCGAGGAAGCGGCAAAAGCCGACTACGGCTGCTCCTACACGTTAGAATTACAATAGTAGAATTTAAAACATGATTTGTGAATTCAGAAGAGAAATAATAATAATATGTGACCAAATAATCAATGGGATTCTAATACTGTGATTACTGCAGAAGAGATTTACAAGACTTTCTTTTTTCACCCATACTTAATTCTGCCGATATTTTGAAAAAAAAAAATATTCGATATATTTTATTGTTCAAGTAAAATAAAAAAAAATTGCGGAAATTTTGAACAACAAAATATAAGATCATTATGGAACAAAGCCACGATTAAAGAGTTACATAATCACGACGATAATACAGAAGGTCTGAAATTGAGGTATAAAGCTTGATATTTCGAATTACTTGAAACAATTTCCACAAATACCACCGATCGTTTTAAGTTTATTGATAATTTATGGCACTTTTAAACGTGACTTTTAAGGAATACAAAAACAATTTTCCAGAACCACTTTTTATATCACTTCAACTCTCGTCTGGATCTTTTTTTAATTTTATGAGGTTGAAAAGTGAACTTATTTATATATATTAGTCACCAAAACTCCATTTAAAATCTTTAAATTGCATTAATAATGTGATTATTAAAAATTAACTAAAAGATATTTTAACGTAAGTATTCAATTTAATAAAATCGAATAAAATTAATACGTAATATGTTCATCAAATAAAGAAAATAATTTTTAAAATATAATTTTTGTTTCACCCCCCCCCCCCCTCTGACCGCATTCCCTGTTCAAAAGTCACCGTACGCCATTGATATACTATGTATATAGAGAAGAGCTGGGAATATTTCTGCTCCCATTTATGTTACATAAGGTAACATTTATAATGTTGTTGGCCAAAGATACCCCATGGGTGGCCAAAGTAAAATTATCTTAATGATTGTTTTGAACGAGCAACGTAACAAGAGATTCTTGATTGAAACCTAATCTGAGAAATGATGTAAACAACATTATGCTTGCATTTTTATGAATTATTACAAGCTAATAATACGACAAAAACACATTAGTATATTATGAATAAAAACAAGAATGATAATAACAAGGGTTATTATCATTTTTATTCAACACTAAACCTTAAAAATATAGACATCAATACATCCAATGGCGACTGTACGCGTATTAAAGCGCCAATGTCTCGGCGTCAAAGCATTATTTGAATAGGAGACGCATAAACTTTTTCCCTCTCACTCTCGATCGTATCAGACCGTGGAAAATACAACACTCTGTATACACATAATACATATATAGTATACCTATACACTTTCATAGTGGGTTATTCAAAACGGAATGCAATTAGAGCCGGACGACGCCTGAAATATTATTATACATATTTTTTATTATAATATATTTATATAGGACTTTGAGTTTAATGGATGTGTTTTTCATTTTCGGACGTCCAGCGAGGGTCACTCCGTATTTATATTATGTATTATAGTATATTCAGGGAGCGTGACGGTATGCGAATAAAAAATAATAAAAATCGCGTTTATGATAATAATCCGGTTCGGATGAAAAAAATGTGATAAAATTTTATTGGACCGTTTTGGAAGTATTTTTTTGGAGCTTTCGAGTGTAAGCATATTAAAGTGGTGCGCACGAATATGTATATGTTTAATTATTGTTAGTTTTGAAGTAAATTATTGCAATTGATTGGATTGATATATCAATCGTCTTGTTAGCTTATAAAGTTAGATAAAAAAATCTAACCTTTTAATTTTAGTATCCACGTGATCGACTTTCAAAAATGATGCACAAAAGCTTTGAATTTAATCTAAAGCTGTTATATAAAAATAAATTTTCAATATAAATATATTTTAAGAAGGTTTATTTATATTCCAAAATATATAAGTTGCAAAGAAATTAAATTTGTTTTTTTCAGAACCAAAATATTTATTTATTGCTAAATTTTGCTTTTATTGTTTTTTACTCATAACTTTTCCATGATCCTAATGCTTAGTAATATACAAATGTACATCCCTTTTCTTTATTAAATATTTTATAACATGAAAAAAAGTTAAACCTAATAACTTTTACAATCTAATAATAATTATATTATAAAATGTACGAAACATGATGTATATTTTTGAATTATTAACCCTTAAAAATCCTAAGGTATGTATGTCATGCCTAAAATGGTTTTATAATTACAGTTTAAAGGCATCTTTGTCATGCCCAATATAATTTATATTTTCTAAGGTCTTTTTGAATTAATTAACAATATATTTTCAGTATTTTATTTCGTACTTATTTATTTTATACCTAATCATTTCCATGGAATTGTCAAATTAATACGTCAGAAATTAACGCGTAAGATATTTAGTTAACAATTAACTTGTGAGTTGCAGTAGCAAAAGAGCAAACTAATGTCTGTTTTAGTATAAAGTGTATTTTATGTAATAATATTTTATATGCTTTATTTAATATAGTTGAATAATAAATAAGCTATAAAGCACTTTTTATGCGAGAAAGTGCTAAACAAAAATTGACTATTCAAACTTACGCTTGCTTGGTGAGGAGTAACACTAGTATTTTTTTTTATGAACTATGAAGTAATATACAACAATCATAATAGATTTCTCAACAAATTAGTATGGTCCTGTTAGAAACTTGTGCTACTTTTATATTATATAAAATCGTAGCTTAATAGTTAAAATACACCAACAAGTGTAAAAAATATACATTTCTTCTTCAAAATATTTTTGGTTCATGTAAGTAATATAAATTAAGTAAAAACTAAATAAACTTTCAAACTTGTATTGTCTACAATAAATATTTAACTCATAAACTTTTATTTAGTTAAATAAGATTACAGTTTGACTTTTTTTTATTGAAATAAAATGACGTGGCTTTTTATTGAACACATGTTTTTATATAATCTATAAGACAATATTTATATCAAGTAATTAAAGTAAATTCGCAAGTTATATAAAGTTTCGCTATTTTTTGGAAACGTTTTATACTGACATATCTTCATTAATAAAAGTATTACATATAAATAGTAATTTTATATTATTATAATTATTTAATTGATCATAGATTAGGGATTTATTTAATATACATAATTATAATCTGTTTTAAAACTATGTAAGCTATTTAAAATAAAGCTCTTAAAGTGAAAATGTTGTGTTATAATATCCAGTTATTTTAATTGAATTTTAAATAAATATATATTATAAAATAAAGTTTGATATTTACCGCTCTATAGTTACATGTATTTAAATCACTGCTAGATGCAGTGGAATAAGCTTTATTTTTAATAAAACTGTGAGTGTATTAAAATAAAATAAAATACGGTGTTGATGCATTTTATTAACGACTTTTTATATAAGATAATTAAAATAATTTTGTTAGGCCGATTAAAACTTTTTTTTTTTAATAAAAATATATTTAAAACATAATTATATTCACGTAAATACTATTCTAAAGTAAGTACAATAAATACTATATGCTGTCTCGTAATTATTAGCAACAGAATAATATAAAAAAGTACAAATTAGGCATGCAACATGATGGTTGAACCTAAAAGGTGACGCACGTCTGTCACTCCAGAAAACGTACAAATGGACTAGAAAATTCTGTAGCAGATTTATTAAAATCGTATTGATAGAGAATCGCTACATAAAGCGTGTACCACACTAGCTACTTTAAAATTAAAATAACACGCATTTAATCTTTACACGAGATAAAATCAACAGATAAAAGGAATAGAAAACTGTTTTTTTTTATATATACATAATCATTTGCGATAAAAATTAGGCTAACTCACTTCCAAGTCGAACGATGGATATTTTTAAATTACTCGAAGGACCAATGGGGAGAACTGTTCGACAGATCTCTTAAAATACTTAAATGTTTTGTTAGAAAATTTATATTAATCGCCATGAAGAATATGTAGAATTTTTTTCAAAGGTTTTCATTTGAATCTACCGCGTATTATTTGAGCGTAAACTAATATTTTACTTATCCTTTGCTTATTTTAAGTCTGTATAATAAGTAAGATCGAGTTTTATTAATAATTTTGCTACAAATTTTCGCAAGAGATATGGCTCACGCGCGTCTGAAGTCCCGCGAGCGGTGCCCGCGGACCAGCAACCGTTGAGATGTACGCCCGTATTCTTACGATCTCTTTTAACATACATAATAGGGATACAGCGTACTTGCAGGAAGGTGTAGTATATAACGTGGCACAAAACTACGCCTCGACGCTCGGATTACTACTTCATATTGAGCAATACCTCTAAAAAGTACATACCACCGCAACGGGAGATCTAATAGCAAAGTAATTACATACGACCTTTGAGCAATTGAATTTAAGATAAAAAAGAAGCAAGTTACTGTTTTTTTTGCATGAGTTTAAAACAGTGTTAACGGCATTAGTTTAATTATAACTACGTACAACAAAATAAATAATTTGCATAAAATTTAAGCATTTTGGACCACTTGATGAATGAGTGCCACACAAACTGGATTAAAACAAAATAAATTTGTTTTGTACTTTTTTTGCGCACGCAACAAAAACGATGCATTTCTTGATCATATACTGTTTTAAATTGCGTTAAAATTGGTTATTGACAAAAACAGAAATTAAAGTTACACTAAAAACTGAAGATACTCTGCGTTTGCTATAAAGTTATTGTCAAGAAATCGATACAATACGTGAGAACTGTGACGTTCGATTTCTACACTGATTTATCGAAATGGCTCAATTCTCTAGCACGACAATGCGCTATCAAATATTTCGTTGACGATGGTAAAAAATAGTACATAGAATATTCAAATGAAATGATACGAGCCAGACCAGCTCCGAGTAATTGATATTAAATCATTGTGCAATGAAGCATTAAGGAGTTAGATGGTGACAGAAGTTTTGGCTCTAACGGGCATCAGAAGAGGAGACGTATCGGAACTCTTTGCGAATATTGGGATTGCCAACAGCGAGTAGTGAATTAATTTATACACATTTTTAATTGGTTAGTATTCACTATTTTTTAATTTATTTTATATATTATTCAGATTTTCTGATTTTTTTTTATATCAATTCAGAGGCTCTCAATATTTTTTATAAAACTAATAAAAAATATTTTTTTGTTATGTTAATTTTTTTGTACTCTTCACTGCATTTACATTAAATCACATTAAAAAATATATTTTATAAATATAATGTTTTTTATTTATTATTTTTTGAGCTATATATGTAAATATCTAATAATTATTTGGGGTATCTCAAAAGAGTTAAGAAGCAGTATCGCCGTACATGTACGGCGATACCGCTCAAATGGTTAAAGAAAGACGCTATGTCATAAAAACAGATAATAAACAAATATCTGCATGTAAATGTATCTCAAGAACGTTTCACGAATGGGAGTATTTGGTTACTCGATTGCAAATTATAAATCCCGACTCAAGAATGCTGCGAATTAAATCATCATAAAGGACACGAATAACGTTCCTCATAATACAACCAAGCATCATGGAAGTTTTTTGCAGACGTCGTTTACGTGAAGGGAGAATCCCCACTTTCTTTGAAACGTGATTTTGCAATCTGAAGCAGAAGTTTCTTTAGCCAAAATATTTTTACCGAGATTCTTAGTATATTCTGCTGGTGAATTTGATGAAAAAAATGACAGAATATGGTATTTTTTTGCAATCAAGCAAATTTTATTCATCTAAAAAATATTGTATTTAAAAAACCGCAAATATTTTCCTTGGAACTTAATAATTTTAACCCGTTGACACGTCAACAGGTTACGCCTGAGAACGAAGCAATAATAATACAGTCAACACCCAAGATAATGAGTCCTCATCCGCTTTGCCTCGACCTTCCGGGCCCTTCCGGAAAATCCGGCAGAGCATTTCAAGGCCGTCGGGCGCATTCCCGTCTCGCCAATCGCAGCCTTCTCACACACTTCAGGTGTATCTATCTATCTATCTACATATGTACGTACATATATTCCACCATATGCGGCCGACGGAAATTTCTTTCGAATCGATATTATATTATATGCCGCTCATAACCGGGAATCGTCTAAAGATAGAATCACTTTCAATAATAAGGAAAGGCTTTTATGGTTGTCGGGGGTTCGAGTCGAGTGGGGCCGCACGCGAGCCGCACGAAAATTATGGCCTCCACATGGTCGTCGTGTGTGTGTTTGTGTATGTGAGTGTTGTTTAATTCGTGCGTCACGGGGCGACACAAATTTTAAAACGGCCATAAACGTGTGGCCCGCGTGCTGCGATAAATCCGACGCAATATCGCAGCCGCTCGAACTAGAGTGATTCGTCATAATACGGCCGTGACGTGCGGCGGAGAAATTAACGGGCGTGCGGGCCGCAAAGTGTGAATTTTGCTTTCAGATTATTAACGGTGGAAAAAAACTTACTCAATTTAAATATAGTGTTGAAAAAACAGCTGTAAAAGAATTTAAATTACTATATAATTTAAACAGGATTGTTGATGCAAGATATAGAAAAAGCATTTGACACTGTTTAGCACATAAATTATCTAAATATACGCTCAGCAATGATGTTTCGCTAAAACATTAACTTATGATTGTTTGCTCTTACCGTTCCTCTTTATTTTATTTACTAATGATATTCCTGTTTTTAAAACACTGACTTAGCAATGACTAACGGCCAATTGTAATTAAGATACAAACAAAGTTACAACTTGAATAATTATTAAGATAAAATTGAAAAATTATTGCAGAAGTGAACAAAGAAATTGCATTAAATGGAGAGCGTACGTAAAATATCTGGACTTCAAGCCTAAATTTACTAAACATATCGCGGAATTCAAGTTTGGGTTCAAAAGGGTGGAAATGAAAGTATATCCTACTCAAACTATCCATCAGATGATTGCATAGACACAATAACAAGATTGGTAAGAACTAGATAAGAATTGAGTTGGGGCATATTTGCATTTCCCGAAAACTGTTGCATACGATGGGATTGCCAGCAAGATTATAGTATGATCAGCTGGATCATTTGCACGTGGAAGTAAAATTAATAGGCCTTCAAAAAAAGAAAATTGCCTAAATCATGCACTTTATTCTCTTTTAGGTTATTATTTATTTCGATCAATGCAATACTTCCTAGACAGAAAAAATCAAAATACAGACGATGTGAAAAATGGGCTATCGAAATATTTTGCATCAAAGCTTCTAATATTTTATGTTAATGGATTAAAAAAACTGCCGAGAGGTGGAAGTAAGTATTATCTTCAGATAAATAAAATAAAAATAAGTATTGTTTTATTTTAACCATTAAAAAGGCTTAAAATTTCACTTTTTTGGTTTTAAGCAAGATAATAAGCCGAGCACTATCTTGACAGTATCCTCTGTATTTTTTAATAATTTAATACTAATAAATTAAAATAATACTAATACTTTTAGTTGTTTTAATTTTAATATTAATTAAAACAGTTTCAACCTTTAATTTAAAATGTGTGTTATTTTTATAAAGTTTTTCACTTTTCTTGGGGTTAAGATAAATATTTATATACATAGAGTTATATGAAAACACGCTGTTTAAACTGTTACTAATACATTAAAATGAATCTTAATTAGTATATAATAGACACAAATTTATGTATTGTTATTTTTTGTATATATTTTTATTTTACCAAAAATGTCATACATACTTTTTATAAAATATGTAAATATATCTCAAAAAATATGATATACTTTTATCTACCATGGAACAAAAAACAACATGAAATGTTACAACTGTAGTTTTAAAACTAATTACAGTTTTATGGTCAAAAAAACGAAAAATAAAATGAAGATAAAAATAAATTAAAAAATGTATTATTTTGCTATATAAAAATATAGGTCAATTTAAAAATCTTTATATTTCTGAAAATATACATTTATTTTATTATAGTAAGTAATAAATATATTAAATTGTGTAATAAAAAAACAAATTAGGATTAAGTTTAAATTAAATATTTTAATTAGTTAAAAAGTCGTTTATACAAAAAGATGATCCTGACTTTGTTTTTTTGTATTATTTAAATGGTAGTGATTTAGCGAAGTTATATCAGGCGAAAATTATACTTAGGTGTTAAAAAGATTACTGTATTATTTAATATTAAAGCATTCCCTCAAACAACAAAATATAATCAGTTTTCAGATATCTGAATAAATCACTTCATGACGCACGCTATAAGATAAGCAGTTATTTATGTAAATATATTAAACATTTTTGTGACGCACCCATTTAACTTTAACGCTGATCATAAATTTTCCATCAAATTCTCCCCCATCATAATTAATAAATTCAACGGTGATAATCGCGCGCCTTTCCTATTAAAAAAACCTTTTCGTACAAATCAACGCACGAAAAAATAAAATTTAATACCAATCGCGCGCCGATAAATTTAATATATTTATTATATTTGTTTTTTTATACATACATAATGCACTCCACATACGTTCGCGTTTCCGAGAGAGATACACGTTATATTTTCTTTATAGGCTCAATACTAAAAAATATATAGATATTCGCGTATAAATAAACTCGGCTGTATAAATATGTATGTATGCGCGTGTAATATTTTTTCTCATTGAAATGAAACATTTTACTCGATTGACCTTCGTCAGAAAAATAGTCGCAAAAACGTCCCTCGGACATGGATTAAATTTGCAATCGTGAAGATACGGAAATAGCCGTTTATGCGGGGGCAAGACAAAACACTGAAACTCGACGGGTGGATAGTTGTAGTCGAGAGGGTATGCCTATTTTTCTCGGAAATATCGTATATCTTAGGGTTAAATTTAAATGATTTACAAGTAAACAACATCGGAAAATTTCCTCCGTGAAATACTTGCGAGGAATGGAAAATAGCAAATATATTTTCATCATATAATATTTTTTATACGTTTAAAGTCATTTCATTTATTTTTACCGAAATACAGTATTGTTTCAATTCTCATTCGTGCTTATTAAATTTTTGTGATAGGTATCATGCATTGATTTTTCTAACATAATTTTATTATAAATAGAAAAAGAGTAAATAAATAAACATAAGATGATTTTAAAGCTAGTTAAAAGCGAAATAATCAATTTATTATTTTTGATCATTTTAATAAAAATAATTATTATATTTAGTGGTATAAGTCTATTGACCTGAAAGACAGTCTGGAATTAAATTCCATTTGAACCTTAGTGCATTTTTTAAATCATAATTACTTAATTATGATTCAGATTGATCATCACAGATTAATGAATATCGTGATAATTAATTCAAATTGATCTAGCTTGTACATATTAAGTATTGAAAACTCTAATGTTTGTTGTGTGATTCACCACCATTGTGATGATAATAATTTGACGTTATGGGGCTCGTCAAATGATATTGATAGTAAAGATTGTGGTATTTTTAATAAAACTAATAATTAAATAATTAATTACCCAGTAAAACACTGCTATTTCAAAACCGTACAACACCCAAAAAAAAAAATAACTAACTAAGAATAAATTTTAAAATTAAAATAAAAATTATTTTGAATGAAATACATAAGCAAAGTACTACAGAGTGCTCAAATGACTCAAATTATAATATACGTTAAGATGGTAATTGCCACAAAACATGGTTTTTATTTCACTGAGGAAAGATTAATTGATTTTATCGAATCAAAATAGTACATTAGAGAGAGACTGGCAAAAGAAATTTTGGTCAAATTACAGGTTGACAACTTTGAAATCAATATTTCAGACTAAAAAGTTTAGGGAACTATAAAGAAGCGCAATCTTGAATTATTGTAATGAATGAATTTGCGTATTTTTTACCATTTTTGTCACATTATATGAATCTTGTTAGAATTTACGCTGTCAGTGTATAACCAAAATTTATGATGAAAATATATTAAAAGGATGTGACTACAGTTTACAAACAGTTGTTAAAGATATTGCATGTTCTAGATGACATTGTAACGAACTACTAATATATTTTCACTTTATCTGCAGCTTCACTGTGTGGAACAATATATTGATGGTAATAAACAGAGTCAATATTTTACTACAGAAAAAAGTCTGTTTCTATTGCTTGTAAGCTAATAGAAAATCTATGAAATACAATAAACACAATGAGAAATAAAAAGTTTCGAATTTTTCAGTATTAGAGTGAGAAAGCTTCATATTCTTAAATCAATATATTAATGTCTGAAGAACATTTTTTAATTTTATGAAAAAACTGTATACCATTAGTCGATCCCAAAATAATAAATAATTATTTTTATAATCATCTAGAAAAAAAGTACGAGATTACTAAATTTAGTTATTAAATTTTGTATTGATAACTTATTAATTTATTTGAAAACTAAAAGGTTTTATATAATTCACTTAATTCTCCTTCGAACTCGCATTTGTGAAAGAGCTATCGGAATATTTTGCACCATAGCCTCAAGCATTTCAATCTAACGGTATTAAAAAAAAGGTGATATCTTTAAAAGGAAATTATATTTCGAAGCATTAAAATTATGTTTTTAATTTAAAAATTGACTTAATAATAACGTAGATTACTTATTAAAACATAGTCCAAAAAAACCTATTTAAATTTAAAAAATAATTATTCGCTCAATATTTTTTTTTGGTGTAAGAAAAAAAATTTTTACGTTTCTTGATATTTATTTGAGATCTTTAAATATTTTTGCTAATAATTGAAAATTTATTTTATTCTTTCTTAAATATGTAAAATAATATTTATTTAAGCAGACGTAATTGTACTTATAAATTGTTCAAAAAAGAATTTAGTTTAGTAGGTATTCGAATTTATTCTTACCATTTTATGAATGAAGCAATGTAGTTGCTTTTATTTCGCATCATTTAAATCCGAATTTATATGATTTTTAAGAACCATAAAATAATTACACAAATGAAAAAAATAAATATTTAGTAATTTTCTACTATTCGGTACTCAAATATTTAGGCAGCTATTTAAATAGTATATAAAAAATTTCGCGCGTGATAAACTTTGCAATTTTTTTCAATCAATCAAACAGGTGTTTTTAAGAACAAAAACCATCAAAACAATGTTAAGCACCAATTAATGTTTAGCTTATAAATTAAAAATAAATTACTCGTTTTTTTTAAATTTGAATGTGATTGTTATTGATTATTCAAAATCAATAATCATACTGTTTTCATAGTTTAAATTTTTAAACAATTAATTTGAAATATATCATTTAAATTTAAATTATTTTATTGCTTTTTGATTCCATATTTATCAGAAAATCTTGAGAAAGAGTAATAAAAAATAAGCAAAATAAGTCATTACCATATTTCATATTAAAATTATGACAAATAAGGAAAATGCGATGATTAACTTGTTCGCACAATTGATAAAATTAAAGCTGCATAAGTTGAGCCTTTAATTGTTTATTTTATAGATAAAAACTAATTATGATATTTAAAGATGTTCTCATTTTAGCTGAAATCGCCACTCAATCATTTTTAATGAAAAGTAAAATAAATATAATTTTACATATTTAAGAGCTTTTGATAAAAATAAAAGCCTTCCTTTTAACTAGATTGAAAAAAATAAAATAATATTATTAGGCGTAGAATTCATAAAATAAAATTAATGAATTAATTCATTGACTGATATAATGTATGTAGAGGAGTAACAATTTGTTACTTCGCTGAAAACGAATAAAAAATTAGAGTAAGAAAATAATTTCAGTTATTGGAAACAAATGGATCACGCATACTGAATATTGATTATTGACCTAGAACATTATTAACGATTAAGTTACTGTATATTTTTTACAGCAGGGATATTTATCACAAAAAATATATGTATGAATGTATATAATTAAAAATCTATTTTGAACTTACAGTACCGGAAATCAGAATCCTTAGTAGTAGTGATTCATTTCGCATATAGACATAAGACAAAATAATGGGGTAAATCCTCGCCACTATAACCATCGAATCAAATCATACTTTCTACCCAAAGTCCCAAAAAAGTCTAGTGTTAATTATTCACATCCGAGATTACGCTTCAGCGTTTCGGCGTGCGAACGTACAGTGAGTAAATTCAGTTTGGCGAAACGGCCCGCTTCTCCCTTCGGGAATACGAAAACGAGGCTGTACATAATGGGATGTGCGGCCCAGACCTGTATTTAAAGTCCCACCGACCGAGCGGTTTTCAATCTCTGACTAATTGGAGTAGTCCCGGAAATAGTCGGCGTACTACACGGAAAACTATCCCGCAAGTTTTCCACACAGAAGAAGACGACCTACGTCCCGCGGGACGCTCGTGCGCACAGTAAAACGAAATTAAAAACAAAAACACACGCACGAACCGGCTCTCAAACCGTGGGAATGAATCTGCTCATTGAAGTTTAATGAATAAGCAATCTCAGTTATACCATGTATATGAAAAAATAGATTTTAACTACAAAATATTGACTGATATTAAGTTGCTATCAGGGACGTCATTTGGGGGAATTTGTTCCTCTTTGAATTTAGAAAGAAATTTAAATAAATGCTATGATTCTAAACAAAATAAAAATATTACAAAAAGCTGAAATGACATCCCTGATTCTAAACCAGATATTATCTCTTTAAGAAAATCTAAAAAATCAGTCTCGAAAAGTTCTAAAGAAAAATGCTTAATTTATTATTTTGCATACATTTTAATCAGACACGTCATTTGAGCCTTTTCGAATCATCAGAATGAAGATCAGCTGCGATTTAATTAATTTAGAATAAAAATGGAACAATTTAATTATGTACACTAGTCGGTACCTCACTATCATGAGGTACCACAGCTAGTTAGTGTACATATACTGGACCCTCAACTTCTTGGGTTTTAATTTTTATTTTTAATTCGTTCTGATTTAAAATAAAATATGTTTCAAGTATTTCATTGTTGATTTTAAATATTTAAACTATTTTATAGCTATTTTTACCATAGTGAATCATAAATGAGATAAAAGGCATTTTAACATATTTTATTACTGCACATTTTATTGATTGATATTCATCGGTTAGGTTAGTTCAGTTAATAGTTAAATGCTTGTATTTTTAAAACCAAAATACGGTTGAGGTCAAAATTTATTATTAATAAAGATCAAAATTTCAATAATATAATTATGACAAAATTTAAATAAAGGCTGATAATAAAATTCTGACTGAGATAATTCGTATTTTTTTACTTTGCCGATTCTATATATTTATTTCAATAAATAATTTTTTGCACATTGCCTGTTGCGTATTTTTTTTAAATATTATTTTTGATTCTTTTCTCATTTAAATACTAAAAATATTGAAGCTGAACAGCAAAAAATAATCGAACAAAGCCTAAGGTAAAAATGTGTAATTCCTGCCTTCGTAGTTCAAAATGATATTGCAATATGCATTGATGTCAAATTTGAAAGCCATAAGTGTTCGCAAATACCGTTTTACCAAAGAGTGAACAACAAGCGAAAACTGACGTTTTGCCGTATTATCACCAGTCGGTCACCACAATAAATCAGCCAGTTGGTGCGTTAAACCAAACCAAGTAAAATAAATGTTTGATTTAAGATCAAAGTTTTATTAACCAGTCTGCGTATTTTAAATATTAATCATTTTGTCGAGGGGTAGGGGGTGGGGCTTAGTTTTCACCTTGGGCGAAATTATTGAAGTTAACTAAAAATTTAAACACATACGTTTACATTTTCGTTTACATTTAAATATAATTAGATTTCCCAAAAAATATTTTTTAAATCCTGATAACAGCTAAGTCACACAATTTATCTGCGCATTTATATCATTCTTCAATTAGACAAATAAATTTAATAAGCAAAATAATAATGATACAAAATTTATAAGCTTAAATACAGACTAAAAAATGCAGTTTAAAATGGTTACATTTTCATTGAGAATATAAAATATTTTAATTCAATGACTATTTTTATTCCAACATCATAAGTATCTCGCACCTATTTTTTTGGCACCAAAAAATAAACGTTTCAGCAATAACATAATATTATTTTGAACACATTTACAGATATTTTTTCTATAAATGTGTTGAATAAATAAACCGGAGTAATGATATGTATATCGAACGTATATCCGTATCGTGTGCTTTAGAGCTAATAATAGGGGCGTAAACTTAAACTTGCCATCTCTTTCAAAATTATGTATAATGATGAAATGAATAGCTCTCTAACTGACTGTGCTAACGCAAATAGAGCGTAAAATAATATTATAGTTAGTGTTTCTTTGAGAATTGCTCAGAAAAATGGCAAATAGAGAATTTTTATAGAGGTTCTTTTGATAATAGTTTAATTTGTACAAATATTTTTAAATGTTTTGCAACCACTGCATAGAAAAGGGTTGTTCTGTGCCAGATATTTGAAAATATGCATGCTATCTTGAAAGCTTTTAATCCGATTTCTAAGTCAGAAGTATTAACTGGCAAAATACTGTTTACGATTTTTTATATTTGCTTTGGTAATCTAAGAATAACGGCAGATTTCAAAAATGTATGGGTGCTTTCCACAGAGATTTTTCAATACCGAAAATTTCCAAAGTGATTCTGAAATCTTTAGTGGAAGATTCTCCGGCCAAAATGTTCCCACTAGGATTGCAAGATCGAGAAAATATCAACACAAAAGGGCAAAAGATTGACGAAATCGGGAGAGAGAAGTATGCGACAGAGCAAATGCATCTAGACAATTATACAGAACAAAACTTGATTTTTTAACTGCCGTATTTATGTCATTAATAAATAACGTAAAGAGCAGAGGAGCCAGATTGGAATCTTGAAATATTCTTTTGAAAATCGGTCGATGCAAACGTTCACATGAGTTGAGAAAAACCGAGTTAAATCATCCGAGTAACCGAGGTAACATAAGAAATTTATATTACTGCTTTAAGTTTAATTAATTAAAAAAAAAATATTTTAAATTCAAAAATAATATCACAACATCACGGGTATTAGCCCAATGCGTTACAACTGCGTGATTAAAAACAACAATTCTTAATTAGTGAGATACCAAAATAAAGTAAAAGTTTTTAAATCAAATGTCACTATGCACGATCTAGCTTGATTTTATTTTTATTTATTAAATACGTTTTTATTCTAAAGATTTGAAAAATTTAGAAAATGAAATTATAGAATAATATATAATTTCGATTTTTTAGACTAATATAAAAATTAAAAAGCTCTAGAATACATATATAATTTGAACCTTGATCTTTCAGGTATTAGTCGCTGACTTAAACTACTGGTCAATTATATTGATTAATATCTCGTGAACCATTGATGCTAAAGAAAATTTGTGTGGGTTCATGAGATGATATGATATGAATATTTTTAAGCAAACGTTTTCAATGATAGAGAGAGCTTTAAAAAATCTGTCTTTTCTAAGTTGTATGTTTCATGAAAATTTAAAAATAACAAACTTATATATGCATTTTAATAATAAATGTCTATTCAATTTACCTAATAGTTTTTGGAATATTATTTAATTTGAAATATAAATTGCTTATTCACAGTTATAATCCGGTTATCAGATCAAATGGAAGGCATGTGAATTGGGAATTGCGAATTCGATGTGATTATCTTCAATGAATATATTATGAAGTAAAGATGTGTCTATTATCATCTACACTTTGAAAGAGTAAGGTTTATATACTCGTGCGTATAATATAAAATAAGCTTATAATCTACACTCATATGTATGTATACATTACTAAGATGACTAATATAAATAACTTTATTAAAACTTTTTTAAGATAACTATATTTGTATAGAAATAAAATAATAAATTTATATTACTATTCCTACATTTATTGTTTATCTCATTTTATTTATTCTTTTAAAGAGGAAAGAAAGCCTCTCCTGATTCGTAGCTACCGGTTTTAAGGATTAAGCGGGTAATTGAACTATTTGTTGTCGTGTAGCATCGTCGAGTCAACCTAAAGAGATAAAAAGGGATTATCCAATTCCAATTAAGTCTAATCCAAATTAATTAACCGATATATAAGGAATCGAAAAAAATCTACAGCTTAAACGCCGATCGTTGGCTCATTTATTATTCTATTTTAGATAAAACGTTTGCATTATATATGCATATTAAGTAAGCCATTATTAATAATATGTTATGTTGTTTAATATAAATATTTAAAAAATAATAACTATTATAACTAATATACAATATTAGCACATCATAATCGATTTGATGGATTTTAAACGGTGTTTATAAATTAAAATTGTATAATAGTACTTTGAGATGATATTCATGCATTTGAAATGAAAATTTGTCTCTAATTTTATTTAAGAAAATATTACAGCTGAGAAATTTATGTAAAATTTAATTATATAATCTTGAAAAAAATGATCCTTGACAATCTAAATTTATTTAAATAAGTGCTTATAGCTAAATATATACATTTTAAATTTTTAAAGATCATACTAATGCTGCTATTTTATTTTTATATTCCTCTCCACTTCTTTACTGACTTATGATTCTCAAACCTAACTAATAATAATATTATTTTTATTAAAAAAAAGTATATAAAAATTCAAGTTAATGTTACAAAAAGAGTCTCTCGAAACATAAATTATTCTATATGTATTCCAAAATATGTAGCAGTATTTTTGTTCATAAAATCACTAAATCAACCACTGTGCATCGTTGTAGTGCTACTTATAGTTCCCCCTGTCCGTTTCCAGAATAACGCCGGTTTTTGGTAAAATTTAATTATGCACTCAGTTGCATTGTGCGATATAGCGGGGGAGAGATATGTCATGTGAAAATTCGGGAGGGGGACATTAAATATTCAAGTCGATGGCAGAACCGACCCTTCGTCGATATGTGTGTGTTTTTACCTAAACGTTCAAAAATATGTGCATATGTAATGGCAAAAGGGCATATGTCCCTTTATGTTTAATATCGAATGGCCTCACTACAATTATGACATATGAACTCGAGCTTTTTTTATTTTTTTAAAGAAATTAATAGCTTTCAACTGACCGTTTATATCAAAGTTATCAAACAGCAATAATTGTTTATTAACATTTTATTAATTATACTGACAGTTTTATTATAAGCTACTGACCATTTAAAATAGTCACTATTGTTACTGACATATTGATGTATAAGTTATTGATCCTTAAACAATATTCTGTATTTTATATAAATGTCAGTATGATATTTTTAAATAATTAAAAAGTAGGTTATGTTTAGACAAAACTTCAGTACAAAAAATGCATTACTAGGAGAGAGAAAATGGCTTATAAAAATCGAATATAAAAATTATCTCAGGATGTAACCAAATTTTGGGTTAATGAGACGTTTACTGACGGTTTATGTAAAAGTTACTAAACAATAATTTTTATTTTCTGACATTTTTTAATAATAAAACTGTCAGTTTTATTTAAAAGTTAATGACCATTAAAATTTTAAGTTATTGTCCTTTAAAAAATATTTGGTACCTTAAATAAATGTAAGGTCGTTAAACGGTCAGTAATTATTATTATTTGTTAATAAAATATAAAGTTTTTTAATTTTAAAATAGTGGGTTTTATAATATTTAGATAAAAGGTTAGAATTTTAACATAAAAGGAAGATATGCTGTGATATAAAGAAGCTCCGTAAAAATTGAATATAAAATATTTGTGTAGAAATGAAATGATTTACTGACCTTGTACATCAAAGTTAGCAATTATTTACATAAAATCAGTTGCAAATGAAAGGTATTGAAAATGTTCAGTAGTACTAACCGCTTCATATATAAATAATTAACTATTTAAAAATAGTCCGTACCTTAAATAAGTAGGTTATATTTAAACAAAACGTTAGAATTTAAACACAAAAAGAAAATATGCATTGTTAAGAGTGAAAAAAATAGGTGCGATTTAAAAGGAATTATTTTAAAAGATGAACATTGAAATAAAAAAATTGTTCCATAAAACGAATTGCTTGTGCATTTATGTATGGTAAAAACTCGGATCGTTTCAGAGAGTTGTACTGAATAATCTGTCCAACAGTAATGCACAAACAATTCGTTTTACGGAACAATTATTTTATATATTGCACATTTAAATTTTCCTCAAAAAAAAGTGTAAATATTTTTATACAAAAATAAAATAAAATCTTTAAAATACTATTATTTAATAATTTAGGCTTGAACTGATTTTATCAAAAAATTATGAGCCATATAATAATCATATTCTAAAATGTACAAAGCACATTGTTCGATTTATTTTATCATAATTCTAATCTTACCATGATTCATATATTAAATACTAAATTTTCATTAGTAAGATAGCGATACATTATAATAATTTACTTACATAATGTGCCCTCGTATAAGTTAAACTAACAAAAAAAAAGAAATTCACTTCTTTTAATAACAAAGAAATTAAAAAACTTGATAAATGAGTGCCGCACGAACTGATTAAAATTAAAAAGTCGCGTCTTTTACTTAACAGAAAGCGGTCTGCACAATGTTTGGACAAAAGTAAAGCCGCAAAGAATCTAAGCGAATCCATCATTGATCATTCGAAAAGGTGCAATTATTTGGCACGACAATGCGCGACCACACATTGTACAATTGCCTCTTAAAAAACTAAACCAACTGAGCTATTAAAAATTGCTTCATCCAACATACTTATCAGATATCTGTAACAGCTTATCATTTGTGTTTATTATCACAAATAGCAAAGTTGCAAGCTTGAATCGCGAAATTTCGAGCGCAAAGCGCGTGATTATGAGCGTTAATTATAAGCCGCTATTTTATTTTAAAGTTACTGGGTGTTAAAATTGTTGTCTTTTAAATATGTTACATATAAATATGGCAAAAAATGGAAGTAAGTTAATTCATACGAAGTAATCTGTAACTAAGAGTTCATATGCTATATATAAAAATACAGAATTACACTCAATGTATCACTACTACACCATAATGATTATGTTGTTAAAATAATACGAAATTTTTTGTGTTGATTACTCTTTTACTACCACAATGATAGTATATTATAGAGTGCAAAATTTGCCGTTAAATAACTTTTAAATTATATGACGCCTTAAAAATATTGTTGTACAGTATAATTAAGATTTAATTAATTTTTTCGTTGTAAATACACGAAATCGACCACTGTGCAGCGCCATCAATCAATAGCCGAGCGGTCAGAATCGGAAACGAAACGGCGAAAGATCTCGAAGAAAAAGAGAGAGAGAGAGAGAGAGCGAGAGCTGTGCCGTGACGGTGCCGCTTTGGTGTTGCCAGAAATAATATAATTTTTCAGATTATCTCGCCGAGCGTCGATAAAAGGCCGGCCGGCGGCGATCAATCATATCCGCCCGCTTTTATTGCCAGAAAGAAAAATTATTATATTCAAATAACGTTTGTGCGTAATTCGAAAATTAAGCGCGATTAACTCGCTCCCCCTCTTTCGCCGGTGCGCTAAAAAAATAACCCGTGCGCTAAGGCAGATAAATATTTTTAATGCGATTTGAGTCAGATGAAAAGATTTGGTGCTACAAGAAAACGCATAATAATCACAATGAAATATTAGAAGAGAGATTTTCGATATTTTAAATAGAATTTGCATCTACTAGGAAACTTTTTAACATTCAGATTATCGATTGTTTCGATTAGAAAATCAGCCGCGCATTACAGTTCAGGCCACGGGTCATCTAGGACAACAGTCAAGGTTGTCCCAGCAAGGTGCTGTAATGGATATGTGAAGAGCGGACCAGCACCATGACCAGATCCAACCACTACTAGATGTTACTATAATCTCTAAGTAGAGCAGGTCCAACCAGGTTCAGAGCAGGCAAAGAGGACGAACCACACTTGCAGATTTTGACAAAATAATTCATTAGCCCCCTCTAGAGACGCAATCCCAGCATCAAGACAGAGGTGGCCAAACGACCCGGGCGCACGCAGCATCCCGGATTAGCACAGAGACGGAGTTTTCGTCATTGAGGACATATAGCATCAATCGAGCTCCTTCTCAGCAGATGGTTCTATAGCATTCTTCAGCATGAAGTAAATTAAGGCTCGTAGCGCAAAGTTTTCGTTACAAATTCTTTAATAAAGTAAAAGTATATTTTTAGTCCTTCAATTTTCTTAAAATAAAATTTATGTGAGAATATTTTCAACAACAAGTTCATCAATCTTATAAATGAGTAAGAACTGATCTACGGCAAAATGTGGGCATTTATTGATTACTCTAAACATTCACTAGTACGTTGAAAGTAAACGTAATTGATTTATAAAAAAATTACGAAAAAAGTGGCGGTGGTGTTTTTGCATAATTTAGTAACTCGGCTTACTTATTTTATTTAAAAAATAATATTACAAGAAAACAGTCTTATAATTAAGTGTAAATATGTTAATTATTATATAATATAATATTATTATATAATATAATATATTAATATTAAATATATTTAATAATAGACAAATAGTGTATTTAACTCTTTGAGTAGTGAATTAATTTATACACATTTGGTAATTTGTTAGTATACCTCAGTAATGGGTTATTTTATGTATTTTTCATAATTATTTCTATTGTTATTTAGCTATTATAATTTTGTACTGCATTTATAGTAAATTATAAAAAAAAAATCAGTGATTTTCACCGTTTTATTGGTTTGATTTATTTTACTACTTTTTATATTAGTATGTTTAATTTAATTAATTTAACATTTTTCTATTATTTAATTTCTTATATACATTATTCGGCTTTTGTGAAAAAAAATATATCAATTTAGAGGCTCTCAATATTTTAATAAAATTGTTATGACATATTTTTTTATGTTAATTTACGTAATTTTAAATTTATTAGTATTATTTTCTATAAAAACGATTTATATTAAATTAAATTCACAAGAAAGTAGTAAAATAAACCAATTCAAGTACATGTTTAAAAACACTGATTTTTTCTTTAATTGACTATAATTAATAATAAATAAATAAAAACAAAAATAATTAATCGTGAGAATAAAAATATTATCTGTTTTAATTAAAAAGACAGCTTATCACATATATTAAATTTGTGTGAAAATAACAAGGAAGATATATGTTCCTCAGGGTCTTAATGTATAACTAAGTAAATTTTAAAACGGTTGGTGACATTGTGTGTGAAGTTTAGAGCTGGGTTTTTGTTGCCGAAATTTTTGGGAATACTATTCAAAAATGTATTATATGTTTTTTTTCTTAAAACAAATGCCATACAAGCACATTAAAATATATATCCGACTCTAAAAAAATGATGATAAAATCCAGCAATTCTTAGCAAAGTAGCGAAAAACGATATATTGAATCACGGCAATTATAAGGTTAATAGTAATTAAAATTTTTTGTATTGTAAAAAAACCCTTGAGCGATATCGCCGTACAAGTTCGGCGGTCAATCAGCATTGTACTCATATAATATTTTTATAAATTTAATTTGATATAAATAATTTTTATAAAAAATAATACCAATAAATTAAAGAGTACGTAAATGAACATAACAAAAATATGTTATATTTTCATAAAAAAAATTTAAAAGCCTCTAAATTGATATAAAAAATTCCACAAAAGCATATATTAACAAAATTTGATATCAGAAAAGTGTTTAAAAAAAAAATATTGAAGTGTATTTTTATAATTTATTTTAACACTTATTGTTAATTTATTTTACATATATATTTTTCGGCTGTCATGGAATTTTTTATATTAAATCAGAGGCTCTTAATATTTTTTTATAAAATGAATATAACATATTTTTATGTTCATTTACGTACTATTTTATTTATCGGTATTATTTTCTATAAAAATCATTTATATCAAATTCATTTACAAAAATCAAGTACACGTTGAGAAAAACAGTTTTTTTTTTTTCGATAATTGACTATAAATAATATTAAATAAATAACAGCAAAAATAATTATGGAAAATTTCACTCCCGGATGCTTACTAACAAATTAACAAATGTGTGTAAATTAACTCACTACGCAAAGGGTTAAACAATGGATTTTTTTATTCTACGATCGTGACACATTGGAGTAACATAATAATTTACAATGGTCTTAATTTAAATTTTAATGTATAGGAGTAACATATCAATCAATGCCTTTTTGAGTGAGTTTTGAGTGAGAATCTTAATAATGTCTTAAATAAAATATAAAATGCTTTAACTAAAATACTAAATAAAAAAAAGTTATTAAAAGCAGCATAATTACAATCTTTTAAAAGAAATATTCGTGGATCAACTAATGATTATTTTTCAATAAATTAAACAGTTAAGCACTTAAACTTAAACCATTGGTATTCTAGAAAAAAAATTTTTACCCTAAATTTTGAGCTTTGCAGTTAAATACTGTTTTTAACACAATATTTAAAACCCTTGAATCTGAATCGTATGATTGTGAGGTTTTCGGCATGCAAATGGTTAAAGAGTGACTATCATTTTTTTTAATGATTTAATTAAGATTATAGGTAAATTTTATCTGAAATTAAAAGGCACTGATTTAGTTTCAGTCTCAGTTTGCTACAATACTCTTAGGCGCTGATAGTTACTTTGTTGTAACGACGTAGGTTAAAGCCCTTTCTGTTTTATTCGCACGTCCACTTTGTCTAAATTGGCACAACGAGTTCCAATTTCACCAATTTAAGATGTTAAAGAGATATGGAGAAAGGTGACTCACGATTGCAGAGATCATATAAAGAAGCTATCGTTGTATAACAATAAATTTAAAAAAAATATACAGTGGATCTTTTAGATGCTACAATTATGCATCATTTTCAACATATTTAAAAAATGAAAAATGAAACATTTTTTTCACAAATTACAGGCATTGTTATAGACCAGATTTTTATATATATATAATACATAAGGGTAGAATACAGTAGATAATTTCAATAAATTATTGTTGAGATTACAATAATAAAAACGTTAACAACTCACCATAACATAAATATTACGGTAACGAGAGGGTTAAATTGTAGTGGCATCCCACGCTTAACGAGACACACCTGGAAGATTCCCATACGCCAAATTCCACCTAGCAAATTTATTTAGCATACTTTACATCACCAGTTAATAATTGAAAACTTTCAATTCTATGTTTTGTGGCTCGGCGCTTTTAATATTCGCGTGTAGTGTATTTCTTTCTCTCGGCCGAAAACAATGAACCGATACGGAAAAAGATGAGACCGAAATGCGGAATGGACATAGATAGGGCACGTGATGAGAATGGCGAGAGGGATGAAACCCTGGACAGGGGGATGCTGTGTGCGGTAATCGCACCGAATCATCACGGGAGAGAAAAATCCAATTTGCGACATGTGCACTGCAGTTCCTTGACACCGGTCGATAAATAGGCATTGTGCCGATTGCTGAGAAGCTTATTAAAAGTTAGAATTAATTTATGAAATTATTAGTATCGACAGACATTTTATTTGCATTTTAAAGGCAATCAATAATTTATTTTATATATGAGTCATTCAACAGCAGCATATATATAAAAAAATCTTGCCTATTGAGAAAACGAGATGTATAGCTATAGGACTCAATAATAATTAATACCACATTTTTATTAAATATGTGTACAATTACTGGCAAAATATATTTGACCAAATTTATTTCTACAGCTTTCGAAAGCTAAGATTACATAGCTAAATTTTGAACAAATTTAAAAATACGTTAAAAATAAGATTATATGGGAAATTTGGCACTGAATTTATGATTGTGAGAGATGTCGTTAATATTCCAGATCAATACTATTTTTAATTTAATGCAGCAAAACGTAAAAGTGTAACTAGATTCACTATGAATATTTTATAACAGTAACCATATTACAAACATTATTTAAGTGAATTTACAGTATTTTTAAAAATAAGAAGTAATTAGGATTAAATGAATTTTTAATACTATTAATTTATTAATACGTTATATTTTTAAATTACGGCATAGCAATAGTTTTTATTTACTAAAATATAAACAAACGTACATTAAATAAGAAATACAAAGATGTGCAATAGAAGACATGAAAAATCAATGTTATTTAACAAAAATTGTAAAAAATATACTTGGATCATAAAAAACGACTCATAGTAAAATATATTAAAAAAATAAAACGCGTTCGTTAATATTCTGCTACTTTTTTCAATAGCAAATAACGGTATTGACTTATTGGACCAGTATTAAAAATATTGGTATTAATAATAATTAATTTTCAATTCAGACATTAATTATTGTATTTGCTAAATACGTATGTTATGCTGCTATTGTAAAAAACATTTTTTAGTAGGATTTTATCCCACGAAGTAATGATAATTAAAGTTTTTAAATTTGCCGCCATTTTGAAAAAAAAAAATTTTCATACCAAATATTAAGAATTCTATACAATAACAAAAATTCAATTCTTAGTCATTAAAAAATAAAGAAATTAAGAGCGTTAACTTTATTGTCTCAAAAATGCTCGTATGGGGGTCCGATTAATCTGATACATAGATTTTTTCGAAGCAAAAAACTATTTTTTTTATATTTTATTTCGATGTAAGTTTAGCTTTTTAATGTTTTATACATAGCAAACTTTTATGTAGGATCTTAACCTGCGGAGTTATGTGTGTTTCAATTTTTAAATTTGCCACCATTTTGAAAAAAACTGACATATTGGATTTTGCTAGCAAACATATATAGGATGCTTAAGAATTCTACATTTTCACCAAAATTCAATTCTAATCAGTAATGTGATATGTCTATAAATTATTTTAAGGTCAAAGAAATTTTAATGGATTTAAGCACAAATCGATTTAAAAGTAAATCATGTGCTATTTATTATTTTATAAAGTATATAGCAAATACGATATTCTCTACAAATTCATTTAAAGGATAAGTAATTCATTATTTTTAAAGCATGCTCTCAAAGTATTTATGTAGGAAAGAGATCTTTGCGATTTGCCGAAAGTTTAGCATACAAAAAGTAAACTACTCCACGAAAACTTCTTAGAGTTAAAATTTTACCGCCCGTTTATAAAAAAATATGTTTTAAGCATGTATACTATGTGCTGTGTACCGTTATGAAAAGTATATAAAAAATACGCAATTTTCACAAATATTAAATTTTCTAATAATTATACAAAAGGTCAATAAACTTTCGATATGTAAATTTTCTTTTAAAGAATACACATAAAGTAAAATGTTAACAAAAAAAATATACGCTTTAAAAAGCATATGCTGTGTATTTTTTTTGGAATTTTGGAAAGTGTACAAAAATACGCTATATATTCACAAATAATAAAATATATTATTTTTTTATAAATAATGAACCAAACATAAGATATTTATGCAAAAAACCACAAATTTGCAATTTAAAAGCTATATTTAAATTTTCTTTAAATATGTGAGTACTCACAGTGTTCAAGAAAGACATCACACAAAAAGTAAACAGCTGCACTAAAACTTCTCAAGATTAGGATTTTATATTTAATAAGAAATACATACTTTGTAAACCATGTTTAATGGTATATTTTAACAAATATTGTAATTTATAATTTAAACGTCAGCACTCACCGGTGTGTCGATTTGACGATTATTTTTTTACAAAAGTTAATGAATTATTTAAAAAATATTTTTAATAACTATTCAAGATTATTGTACTAGCTTAATTTATCTCTAAACCAAGTATTTTATATTTATTTAAAGAAAAAGGTACAGTCGCACGAAGAGAAATAACAGGTGACTCACTAAAAAGTCGCTGGCGCTTAAAGCGTTAAAAGTAAATAAATAATAATAATATTACAAAAGCCATAAGCCATAGCGCATAAATTTAAGTGCTTTTTCTTAGATAAAATAAAAATAAGTAAACAACTGCGCGAATTTTTTTTAATAAGATTTTAGGGAAAAAAAAGATTTTTGCTATTTTGGTAAGTATATAGCAAATACGATATTTTTTACAAATATTGAAACTTATTCGTCAAATATTAAGTACTAACAATCTGCAAGCAATGTTTCTGTTTGTAGAATATGCCGATTACAGTGTAACAATCGTCACATATATTCGCAGTAAAAAAATATTAAAATTGCAGGTTTTGAAACAAAAAAGTTGAAAAGACTCTAGGGTTTTGATCTATATACATACATACATACAATACATCACTTTTATGTATTTAGTTTATATTTAATATTTTATTATATATATTTTAAATCAATTATCATGAGTATAAAAGCGACTATATCAAGTTAGCGCAACTATTGAAAATATTGCAAATAAATTATATAACTATAGGGGTTTGAGTTGTACTGTATTTTAGATCGATACTTGATCAACCCTATTCAGGGTTTCCTGTTTTCTTAATTGACTTGGGCAAACACAGGGTTGATTCTGCGAATCTTGTCAGATTTTACAAAACGTATAATATATGTACATATATGTATATGGTAAAAATAATAAAGCAACCCTTTATTATACTTCAGACTTTACATTAGTTAAAATGTAAAGTAAAATTGCCAAAAATAACATGGAAAGTAGGATTTATTAGATTATATATAGCAATGTTTTAAAGGTCCTGTATTATTTATATAAGGTAGTATATAATAAATGAATGAAAGTAATGAATGAATAATGAAACAATGAATGAATATAAAATACTACTGTGAATTATAAAATTTGCTTTAAAAAAATATTGTACAATATAATTAACCCGTCTGGAACATTTAAAAAATATTCGCGTAATATAATATGATTTTAAAAAAATTCGCGTAATATAATATGCTTTTTAAATTAATTATTTTGTTATAAAACTGAAATCTAATGCATGTTTTAAACAGATGTAAGCTAACAACTTTTTTTTTATAAGTGTAAATAAAAGTAAATGTTTAAAATGCGCCATCTTTTGAATTTTCCATAAAGTATTTAAACAATTAAAATATAAATAATATTATTTATTTGATAGTATATAATATTCTAGGTTGTATGCAAACAAATAATGTAATCATGTGTTTTACATATGGGAAAAACCATGAAAAAAATTTCTTAAAATAGATTTTTTGACAAGATACAATAGTATATTGTATTTATTAAATAAGCATTAAATTGTTACGTTAACTTATTTTGACTTAAAACTGTAAAATGTTTACATTTTTTTTTCGTGAAGAAGCAAATTTATTTTCGTGAATAAATATTTATAAAATTAAATATAAAATTAATTTTATAAAAAAATCATAACCAATAGTATTATGCATTTAAGTATATATGTAATGAAAAATAAATTACTTTGTCGATATGATTGGGTTATAGCTGCAATCAGAGCTTTACTGACAATTTGTCAAAATGTTACTGACCGTTTATAACAAGGTTATGACCATATATGAATACTATTGTTAGTTTAATTTAATTGTTACTGATCTTCTTTTGAGTGAATTAAAAATCATATGTTATTCTAGTATGAACTAGTAAATGTAGATCCATAAAACATGAATTAAGTATAGTGGAATTTAAAATGTTAAAGTGCATCAAAAACTTTATAAACCCTCTGTTGTCGCCGGGAAATTGATCGAGAGCGAAAGGTAAACATTGGTCGGGTAAACAAAGTTGGCGTACGTACCTATGTGCGGGTACACGGGGGTGTGCTACGTCGTGTGGGGCTCATGTGTTGGGGTGCTGCGCCCTCGTGGGGGGCCCCGGCGCGGCCGCCATGGCGCTGCAGTCTGGCTGTCGGTCGCGTGCTCCTCGGTCCACCGCGCGGCCACCACTGCCCGACATCCCGCCGAGGATGTGCGCTTTCCCTGACGAATAGGGTCACCATCAAACTTTGCCGTCAGAGTGGGACACTTCCTGGAAAACTGCATGCGCTGTGATTCCATGTTTTTCTAGTATATATGTTACAGTGAATGTGTATTACCAGTAAAGTTGCGTTTTCACTGACGTTTCAGTGAAATCATATCCGAATACATTTTCATCGGCAGTTTTCTTGGATTTTAAGAGAGCTTTCGAAAGAATAGATAGAAGTATAATGTTAAAGAAACTAGTGATTATAGGTATATGTAAACTAGTTTTGAAATTATTTAAAAAAAAGAGCAGAAAGTTTAAAATAAATTATGCTTATTCGAAAAAGAAAATAATATCTCACTGTGAGTGTCTGCCGGAGTCTGCCAAGTGACTGCCTTCTCCTCATTGGGGTCCAGGCTTAAGTATCCATGGCTGCAAAGCTTTTTGACTAATCACAATCATGCAGCGATCATCCAGCCAATCGTTGCGCTCGCTTCTTAGAACAACAAAATATGTATGCGCCTTTAGAAAGTGACATTGATGGATATCTCCGAGGTTGAATTGTTTAACGGGAATATAGTAGCCTTACGGTGCTATATTGCTTCCTGTAACAAAGAAATATTCATTCAATGAACCGTAAAATCCTCACGTGTTATATTTAGTGGAACGCTTTAGTCGTAACGAGAGCTTTGTCTAATTTATACTTATTGATGAATGAATATTTTTGGTTACAGATTTGCACGCGAGTTTTAAAAATAAGATCCGCTACAAACGTGAGCATATGTGTAATCCCCCACAAGCTAAATAAATTAATAAAATAAAAATATATATAATTATACTAGCGAAAATGTTTATGAAACTCAATTTGACAGTTGTTAAACGTCTATTTGCTATTCAAAACAAACCATTCTAAACGAATTAACCAAACCAAATTCGATCTACAATAATTTAGGGTGGCCCAAATAAGACTGAAAGGTGAAAAATAACTATAACTTTTTACAACATACGGTTGTGAACGCTCGCATCCTTAAGAAGTACTTCACCATAAGTACACCGCAGCAGAGAGGGATTAACATCGGCACTACTGCCGCTGCCACACCAACTCTAAGGATCTTTCACGGACATCATCCCTGCGCCAGTTTCTCCACCACCATTCGGAGAATAATGATCTCGCCTATCATAATCTGTCGCAATATGTAATACAATCTAATAAAACTTGAATCATTTCAAAGCATTTTGGACAGCGTGTCGTGAGCAATTAATGTGTTTACAAATTTCAGAGCAATATGCGAATGCAATAAAATTATATTCACTATGTAAGCTTCACTTAATTCGCGATTCATGGCATTTTATTAATGTTTGTTTAATATTCATAATAAATTATTAAATAATAAAAATTAAAACGACAAATAAAGGTCGAAATCACGCACCTGAACTTAAGGTCACTTAAGCGAGACTGAATAATTAGACCTACAATCCATTTTTAAAACTCGAGTGAACAATTCCAAACGACAAATTCCTTTCTATAGTTCTCAGAATATCGGTTAAGACTAGCTGCTAAAATATTTCCGTCAGACTATGCACTTGTAAAGAGTTAAACACCATTCTAAGGGGTGCCCCATTATTATGGCCAAGCCTGTATTTTTTTGTTAAATATTTCTTTGTAACTCTTGTGTTACAACGGAGTAAATCTGTACTAACTGAGTAAGTCAATCAATACAAGTAAGTATTAATCACCTGACTGAAAGTGTGAAAATCAGTGACATCTATTTTATATGAATTATAAATTATTACGTGTAATATAATTTACTGCAGCTGGGATACTATAATTTGTGTGCCGCTGCCGGGGCTCGAACCCGCAACCTCAGAGATACTAGTTTGAAACGTTACAGGCTACGCTTTTCCGTCCTCAAATATATATTTTTACCAGTGAAAATATAATTTATTATTAAGTAATAACATATACATTAACATACTTATCAATATTTACATGCAATGTATAAATGTTATAGTAAATCTATATTTTTTAGTGAAGTTATAGTAAATAAAAATATATTTCTACTAGAAAAATATTATTTATTTGATAAGCGATAGTGAAATTATATGCTGAAACGCGTATTTTCTGTTCAAACCCAAGCTTAACTTAATTAATTTATTTATTTAAATTAAATTAAGACCATCGTAAGTTACCCCAATGCGTTACGATTGTCGAAAATAACAATTATTTTTTTCAATACACAAAAAAATATTAAAATGCTATGATACGAACCGGACCAGCTCCTCGTAGCTGACATTAAACAGACCAGTGCAATCCAAGCGTATTAAGAAGCCGGATGCGAACAGCCATAGCCGAGTTGGCAAGTGCGGATGTCCTAGCCCCAACGTATATCAAAATGGGACGCAATCGTGATTCTCGTAGATGTTTTAGAACTAAAAACTGGAATCCCTCGAAAATAGCTGGATTGTCAACAGCACCCTTCAGTAGTTTGAAGAAATGATCCCAACACTCCTAAAAAAAGGCGATGGGATAATAAATAATTATGTTTTTAAGATTTTCATTAAGATAAGTATAAAATACAAACTAAACCAACCCAACTTATGGGAAAATAAGCTGAAGAAGAAGTATAAATAGACGTCGCATCTCGCATACTGCTCCATAGTTTGTTTGCACTGTTTAAAAAATATAATAGCTATCTTTATTCATAATATTATGGGTTTATTGATATGAGAGTATTAATCAAAGGGTAATCAAATCGAATTTTGGTCAATAGGAGGGCGCAAAAAAACAATTATCACTTCCCAGAAATCAAAAATTCACGTCAAAAGCAATAAAATCGTGTCGGCGCCGTCGCTGTGGGAACGCTCGGTAACGAGCGTTCCCACTGCGACGGCGACGGCACGATTTTATTGCTTTTGACGTGGATTTTTGACTTCTGAGAAGGGATAATTGTTTTTTGCGCTCTCCTATTGGTCAAAATTCGGTTTATCTGTTCTTCATTCGATTCTCACTTATTGTAAGTCATAATTTTGTTAGATTTTTTTTTAATATAAACGCTAGATAACCAAGTGTTTTCACTGCGATGTTCACGGCACGATTTTATTGCTTTTTACGTGAATTCTCAACAGACACGCCTTTGAATTTTGCTGGAAAATTTTATTATAAATTAATCATTTAATAAAACAAATCGAAATATTAAAAAATAACCACTGACTAACCAACTTTTGCCTATCCCATGGAAAATCTGCAATGATGTCCTTGTGTTACAATTCTGTGAGTCTCACGTGGAATTACGTTTATAAAAAAATACAGTTTTAATAATACCGAGTAGTGAAATTTTGAATCACATTTAAGGGTCGAGAAAAATATATAACATAATGTTATTTGGTTGCTACGGAAATAAATGCTGGTTATTAAATTCAAATTAAAATACATAATATTATTTGGTTGCTAGGAAAATAAAAGAATCTTATTAAATCTTACCTATAATAATTAAGACACACTTTTGCTAATTAAATATGATTTTATTTATTGCAAATAGTATCAGGTTGTTCCATAAGTCTGCGTTCTCTAAGGTACGAGTTAAATGAGTTAAAAATTTAGACGTGTAATACCTTTACTGAAATATATATTCTCAATCTTTTTTAAGATCACTCTCCACATGTTATAAAAAAAAATATATCTGATTTGAAAAATAATATATTTTTGAAAGCAAAAAATTCTTTAATGTCGTTTTTTATATCTGTTTTTGTAAAATATATTTTTCAACCAAAAATCTGTTTCAGGGATTTAAATACACGATAGTCATTTGGAGCAATGTTTGAAGAATACGGTGGGTGAGAAAGGAGTAGGACCAAGAAGATGCTTCCTGGATACATGAGGGTGAGTGCTGTTTTGGTATAAAATTACTCTTCTTTGATTAATAAGGGAAAATATTTTTTATAAACAGAATCGCTCTTAAACGAATTAATTAAGCACACTATGTGTCCGCCATTTTTTTTAGCCTATAATCCAATAACTCATAATGAATAATATTCTTCATATCCCATCAAATGCATAACATTATCATATTGCATTGTAATCCTATTCTCGGGTTTGGAATTAGGGGTCGATTGGCATAGAACCACTGCATCTTACATCGCGTGTTAAAGTAAAAGATCTACTTCTAATCTTCAGTAATAATTCGTCTCAAAAATAAATATTTATGTTCTAGAATCAATAATTATTGGCATATTAAGATTCATTGCGCGAGGTTTTCCTCAGACAATCTTTCCTAACTTTTTAAATATCTGTAAACTGATGAATATTAAGTTATTATGCTAGCTTCTGTATCGTAAATCTTGGGCCTGATTTTATGGCAACCCTAATATCCTCACTAACAACCCCTAAGGAGATATTCAATGGCAAAATTTACAGAACGAAATTTTTAAAACCACATTTGACACTTTATAACTGTAATGGTATACCTGCCTATTACATTACAGATGTTTTTTAACTGCTATTGTCACATTATGACCGAAGTGAAACGTATAAATCATAATATAGCTTAACCTAGATTATTTTATCTCCACTGCCACTGTTGATTTAGGGTTAAAAATATCGAAACAAAAAATATCCCAGTACAAAATAGCATCATTTATACGACTACTGTTAATAAAAATCGAAAGAATAGTGAAATTATCGTAATTTAAAAAAAATATACATTTTTACAAATGTAAGAAAAAAAAAACTCAAAGACTAACTATCCGAGAAAGTATGCATATTTTCAAACATCTGGCATGAACACCTTCGGAAAGGTTTCTTATCTGAGTGTCTTTTTTTATTACTTCAGGTGTTTTTTGTCATTCTCAAATCCATAGTAAAACCTTCCAAAAAGTATGCATATCAGGCGTGAACCCGCCTTTAATATTGATTTACTAAGCACTAATATTAACAGTTCACTAAATGTTACTATAATCAAGTACTAGCAGTAGCTGTTTAGCAGTCATAAAGGCACGCTTTGCGCTCGAAAACTTGTGTTACTCAAAACATTACTTATCAAAATTATATTTATTTTTTGTAAGCAAATCAGTGTACTTTAGTGTTTTAAGAAATTATTGCTTAGTTAAAAATCAATATCAGGCATCGTGTTTCGTATATTTTAAAATATTATTATAATATTTCAAATAACATTTTGTTTATTAAATATAATATCTTATTTTTAGGAAAATTTTGGTAAAAAATCATTTTTATTATACTACTGCTTTAAAAAAATATTTTAAAAACATGTTTATTTACATTAAATACAAAATAATGCGTGATATGTAATATTGTATATATCATAACATATTTTTTGCAGTAAAAAAGATTTTAATATTATATTATATAAAAAAACAAAAATAATTTAATATGACTGTAGTTTGATTTTTATATTTTACATATAAATGCACAGTACTAGTTTAAGGGCATTTTATTATCCTAAATTATAATTATAAATTTGAAAGTACATGTTTAACTATAAGTTTTAGTACTATTGAAAATTCAATAAAAAAAACTACAAGTCGTATAATGCTGCTGTGTTGTAGCCGCGCATTTTTTTCATTATTGTTTAGCGCTGGTATCCTTAAACTTCTTGAGTCACAATTTAAATTAACACTCATACATTGATTTACACTGTGTAATCATTAGTGAGTGCGAAACTGGCGCTAAACAATCACATAATAATCGTTGTTTTTATAAACCTCTTTAACGCAGAACGCTCAATGTCCCCCCATTAAATAATCCATTGCGACTAAATTTCCAAGGACCAAATTCTCACGCGCAGTTTTCGCTCAGAAGGGATTTAAAAAGTTAAAAAAAATATGGCTCACTCTATAGATAAAGGGGAATTTTTAGTATTTATTTTTAGCCCTATAGATGTTTTTTGCTTTAATTTTGATGTGAAATGTAGTTATGAATTATTTTTTTTGAATAAAAATGAATAAAATTATTGTTTCACAATTAGTAATATGGTAAATTAAATCTATAATTATGTGTTTTCGATTTTGCAATAATCAAAACATATATTAACAATATATAAAAATAATTTATTTTTATATTTTTAATAAGCTTGAATGATAATATTCATCATTTTAAAATAAAAAATAAGTCTGTCGCGACCGCTCATAATCGTTGCGTCAGAATTAGGCATAAATATAATTGATTTATGTGCTTTGGATTTAATATAAAAACAAAGTTTTTTGAATAAAAGCGTGAATACTTATACAATTTTTAATCCAAGCGGACGTCCTTTGACAGCCTTATAATATTTATGAACATAAACACAGCGTCCCCGGATAATGCATTCCATAGAATAACAACGTTGGCAATTGTAGCGATTTTGAATCTACGTTACGCCATTATGTTAGATAAGATATTGTGCAATAATAAAGAGTATTTTAGTTGCGAATCATTAACATTAGTCAAAAGATTGAGAACCAGAAGATACGTTAGAATTTCGCGAATTGGCGTACTGTGTGTTTTAACCATCTGCACATGTTTGATTTAGATGATTTAGAGATACAACTAATATTGAAAGTGAGACCATATTTAAAAATATTGCTACTTCTCTTTGTTTGGGTAGGACGCGCAATATATACTAATTATATAATTTGCACGTTATTATTGTTCTTCGACTCTTTGGTTATTGATCACCTGAGTAACTAGGGTCAGCCCGTGGAGATCCCGAGAAGCGCCAAAAAATCAAAATAAAGACGTAGCAGTTCCCTCAATTTTTTTTAATAGTGTTGCTACAAAAACAATTGAAATTTGCTTGGTGCAACCGCTTGTACACCAGTAAAGATCACTTAGAATTAGAAAACACTTAAAAAATATTTGTGGAGCTTACGAATGATATTTTAAAATAACATTTATGTAATTAAGCTTTTAAATGTTATAACACACCTTATTTTTATATACTTTCAGCTCTCCTTACAGTAGAGCACCTCAATCATAGTTTTATGATACCTTGTTGCTCTTCTATGCAATCTTGGGTTAGCTACTATTATATTCTTTGTTCTGTGGTTCTATACAGTTGTTTTTGCCGCTGTTTTTAAGCGTTGATCTACTATTGTTTAGGTCTTGAATGTGTATTTTTTAAATATTTAAAATACAATAAACAACCACTATGTAGTTATTTTGTTTTACTACAAATTTAAAACTGCTTGTAGTGAATTGGAATTACTTTAAATTTTAAAATTATTTGTCAAAGATAATTTATGGTAAAGTAGCACTGTTGTTGATAGTTGAATGTATATAGGCTCATGTTTTAAATGTAATGTGTCTGTCTAATCATGAACGTATTTCGGGGGGGGGGGGGTTCAATAAGCGATGCAACTGGCCCGCAAACATCCTCATCTGTGATTCGACAGAGCTATCTTTAACCAGAATTATAAAATATGTGACACTTAGCCACATATTTTATAATTATTTTATGTAATTTTGTTTAATATAAGTAGAAAAAACAAAACAATTTTATTAAAAAAAATTGTATTTTATAAACTTTTTTGTGTGATTTTTAAACCATTTAATATTATGTATACCATAATGTTATTAATAAAAAGTAACAAAAATATATATGCTCACTTTTTGCATACCTCATAAGATATTTAATACTTGATGTTTTGTAACGTCCATAATTATCTTTTTGTAACGATAAATATTGTGTTGATTAGAAAGATAATTTTGCTTTCTCTAGAGTAGTATTTCTAAGGGATTATTCATATTTGCTCAGATAACAAAATAAAAACTATGTTTATGATAAAGCATTACAATAATAATTTATGAAATGTGCTAATATACAACTCTATATTGTAAGTTAGATTCATTATGTTATGAATTTAAAAATTTATTTTGACTGTGGAAATATAATGCTTTGTGAAAATTCTTGGAAAATTCCTATTAATACGAGCAAATTTCCGTCGAAACCATAGTCACCCTCCGCGAAACGTATCAAATAATGAAAGAGAACAGGTTTCTTTTCCCTCTTTTTTTTCAAAAATACATCATCATATCTTTCTCTAACATCCCTATAATTGTATGGCGGCGTCTCTTTTCCGTGGCGGCGGCTCTAGACCACCCCACACTTATAAATCCCTCTGTAGCCGTCGACAAGTTATGACACGCGTGCCGGCCCGTCCGCCTATTTTTTCCACATATCGTAAATTATTAAACTAGTGCAACGACGATACAAAATATACTATATAAAGTATATTATACTAAATAAATAAAATATATTAGTTTGGCCGCTTTTCTTCCGGCGACGTTTTTTTAATACCGTATCACGTAACTACGTTTATATGATAAATAAAGTATACGGTATACGAGCTAAGGGTGTGTCTCACGAGATCAGTATTTTGAATGTCATGTTGTAGTATTGAAGTAATTGTTTATTGTGACCTTCTATGCTAAAAAACATGTACATGATTCTAAGGTTATATGACGTTTTGGTGACATCCTAGTAGTCTTTATATAACTTGAATAAAATCATACATTAAATATATAATGGTATCCGTGAGGCGCAGGCTCTCTGCAAATGTAGTGGTGCAGCTCCTGTATTATCTAATGACACCAATAGGGATCTTATACGGAGGTGCCATCTGTGGCGAGCTTAACCAATCAAGGGTGGAGCCCCAGCGTCAGGCCAGAATGCTTATACTTACTTTTCCTCAGATAACGAAATAGAAATGTAGCATTAGCGGCGGACACAAATGTGTAGAACTTTTTTTTGGTACGCGTTTTTTCGGCGACGACTAGCAAGGGACTAACGACCTTGAAACAGATAAACACTTGTCTGCCTGTCATCTTAAAAATTGAAATGAGGAGGAAGGAGTTTTTAAAAAAAACAAACTTGGGTGATTTTAATAACTTATAAAAATTTACATTGATGAGTCATCCCTTATCTCACATTCCATAAAATTCGATTTTTAAATTAAATGCGGTATATGTGGCCGCTACATCAATAAAAAAAATTTCAGTTTAGCAAAAAAATCCGCTTGAAATAATTTAACGAAAACTAATTTATTTTTATCTAAATATTTAATCTAGAAACTGATATTTTAATTCAAAAACAGAAACCGTTTTAAATTATTTTCCTTTTATTGTAATTACTGATTAAAAGCAAACAAAATTATCACACGCCTTTTTGATGAAAACATTTTATTTTTTGTTACTTTTAATACAAATTAGATACTTGGATTTCTCTATTTACGTGGTACTTAATTTACGAGGTTAAGAAAGATATATATTTAAAAAATAAACTCCAAATCAAACATATTTGATTCTATAATTGCACATGACCGATTTGAACTACATCTCAAGCCTCTTCCACTGCCCATGCAGTGTGCCTTGAGTTTCTTTTTGGGGTTCATGCGTGTCGCTGAAGATTTTGTTTGTTTATTTTATAAGTTAAAGAAACGATAAAAATTATACGTGAATAATATTTGATCGTGTTAATACAATTTCAATATCAATTTACGCGATATTTCCTGAAACATTTCTACTGCATAAATCGAAGAATGAGTGTATTTATATGCTTTATGCTTTATACTTTAATATGTAATGTAATTATTTTTAGATCTTAACATTAATTTTAATTAAAATAAATATTATTGCATATTACAACTTTGTTTTAAGGAAAAAAAAAGATTTATTAAAAAAGTAGATACAAAACAGATTAAAAATAAGCTCACTTAATTCCAGTGGATTAATAAAAGAACAACTAGTTTATATAACTATTTTAAAAAGAGCCTCAACTTGGATGTTAAAATAATGTCAATGGTTAGCTGCACATTATATTTTTTATATATCGTTATATTTAATATTGTTTCACAAAAAATAAATTCATTTCTAATAAATGGAATATAACATCAACTAACAATCAGAAAAAAATTCCATTAAAGTATAAGTATTTACTATTTTACATTTTTTATTAAAAAAAAGATTCTAGATAGATAGCTAGTTTATAAAATATTTTATAGGGATAATTTATTCTTTGTTTAAAGTACTTTTTTAAAATAATCTACTTAATTTTAATTGTTGCTAATTTTTTGTCAATTAACTATTATTTTAAGGGACAGTAAGAATTAAAGAATTGGCTTTATTTAATTTCAATTATATCTGAGAATTAAAATTAATACATATGCCAAATCCAAGATTTTTACAATAACTCATATGAATTAATTGTGATTATTTATTTACTCTGCCAATTTTTTATATTTTAGTATTTTATTTTTATTTAATATAAAATGGATTAGGATGATGGGAAAAAAATATATGGAAAAAATAGTATCTATATATTAACAAAATTTAAAAAAGGATCTTTTTAATGGTTGTTATATTATGAATTTCACATGGATTTGTGGTGAATTGCATTCAAAGCATAAAATTGCATAAAAAACTAACATTAGTTGGTTTACTATCAAGCCACAGATTTATTGTCAACTCTTTTCTAACAAAAATAATCACTATTCTGGATTTTAATTTCTCATATTGTTCGAAATAGTTAACAAAAAAAATATTCTTTAAATTCAATTAATATATTCACGAAGTTTTATATAATATATGATCTAAAGTTTTTTGATAATAACAATTATATATTCTTTCTATACACAAGAAAGGAAAATTGGTATTTTTCATAGATCTGATATATTATAATAATAAATATCAAAGTTTAATAATATATAAATGTGAAATAAAAAATATATATGTAGTACAAAGTTCATCAAAAGATACTTCACATGAAATAAAAAAATAAAAAATATTATTATAAAATTATAAAATATTATATATATATTCAAGCAGAGGCCTTTTAGTTTATTAATAATATTTATAATGTTTTGAACTAAGACAATCAACTGTTAAAGTAGTCTTACAATAGGCTTCTAACTTTGTGTTACATAACACGCCCAAATCATTAAGATAATAAATATATTGTGAAGAAAATAATAGGAATTTTCCGCCCGAGGGTTGGTCGGTTGGCAACCCCTGAGTAGGAAGTAAGGTTACGTTCATACGGCGCGCGACAGAGAGTGAAAGTGCGGGTGAAAGTGAGTCCGTCCCTGTCGTGTGTTGTATCAACTTTATAATATCATATGAAACTTACACACATAACACTGCGCACATACACCCCCGTGCGGGGCCTTTGCTACTCGACCGATGCATTTATTATTCATTTTCATTGCGAATTGTGCTTTCGAATGGGCGACGCAAATTATTGTTTGCGAGGGTGTGTTATGGATATTGATCATTATATATATAAATATATTGTTAGCTTACTGAGAGTAATCGCGAATATTAATTTATTGACATGTAGAATTATGAAAATGATTCGTATCGAAATTACAGTCAATTTATTATAAATGGGTGAAGTAATGAATGAAACTGTATTTTTAATTTTTTATCGAAACCGAAACTTTACAGAGTGTGTGTGAATACTAAAAAGTTCTAATACATGTAGAAAATGGTAGTTAAAAAAAAATTAATAGAATATATATTGGTCTGTATTTAAATAGTTTATTGGTCCGTATTTTATTCAGCCAATGATCAGTATTTATTTACTGAGAAGGTCAGTATAGGTAATGAATATATTAGTATAAAGAGATTTTTGATCACTATACATTATTAGTCAGTATTAATCTAATATTTGCTCAGCATAAATATTAAATTCAGTTTGGTTAGTATAAGCTCAACGATCAGTATTTCATTAAATTTGATCAATAAAAAAACATACAAGTTTATTTTATAAAAAATGGTTTTAAAAAAATGCTATTTTTTTAAATAATATATATATAATATAACGTCAATAAAACCAAGACATCATTAATAGTATCAAAAATATATAGGCTTACTTATTGCATAACTAATAAGCTACTTAATAATGTATGTTTTTAACCTACATATATACCTTTTAGAAATGATTAGTATTGTTCTGATTTTTGTATTGTTTCTGTATATTAAAATTTCTATATTTTTTTCTTACGTTTACAGTAGAACAGTACACAACTTTTGAAACTTTAATTAAGCTAATAATTTATAATTTTAGGATTTAATTTCATGGATATGACGGAGGAATGAGTCATTTAAGCATAGATAAAGGTTACGCAGAAATTATCTAGTAAGATTTACATAAACGATCGTTACAGATTTTTAAAAACCTTTTGTTTTGATAATCAATTGCATATATGGTTTGCAATTATATCGTAATTTTTAATACCGGTATTACCGGTATTTTATTCTCCGCTTCTGCTTGCAATCAATATAAGCATTGTCGTTTTTGTAGTTCTAAGCCATGGAAATATCATTTTCAAAAAAATAAAGTGTACGCATTTTAAGAAAAAATGGAAATGGAAAAAAAAATCGGTGCCACAAACATTGTAATTACATATTTAAAAAAAATAGTAGAAAAATATAAATTATATATTATCCAGTAAGAAAAATATGCTAAGCATATTCACAAAAAAATTACAATAGTATATATATATGTTTAACAAATTAGATAAAATGATGTTGCAAAAATGAATAATAGGGGAATGAGAGTAGTTTTAAATATAAAAGATACTGGCCGTAGAAGTATAATTGATGGATTGGAATGGTTGGACGTTCAAGAAATATTAAAGATGAATGTTCTGGTATTAAAGTTGGAAAATAATATGTTACCGGAGTATTTTAATAAGTATTTAATAAGAAATAAAGATGTATAATACATAGATTTAATACTAAAAATAGAGATAATTGAAGTATAGTTAGCCAAAAGAAAACGAGTACGGCCAGAGGATTATGTACGGAGATGGGAATTTGTATAATAATATTTGTAGGACAATTCGCAAAAAGTCTTTATTTTATTTTCTGTTTATGTTTATGTTGTGTATTATATTTCATTTTAGTGTAAAAATCAGCTATATTAACTAAATAAATTATTGAAATAAATACATAAAGAAATATTTCGAAGCGAATCAAAACGAAATGCTTTTCTTTAAAAAGTATTCGAACACTACGAATTAGTATAATGAATATTTTAGCTCATATTCGACCAAAATGACTGATTATATCACGCAAACCCAATTGAAAACTCAATCTAAGCCCTTAGTAATAAAGAAGCAATATTTTCTCATATAATAAAGGCGGACGAGGGGAGGCGAAATCAATAACAATAACACACAAATAAAAATATTATATCGGCGTTGAATAAAGGCCCCGCGTCGTGTGTGCGTACGATAATGACAGCCGAATTTGTGACCCACATAGCCGTTTCTCTTTCTCGCTCGCATTTCCTTTATACAACTTGCACATTAAATCTTCCTTCGTCCCTTTCCAACGCCTCCCACCACCCGGCCGCCGGCTCCTAATTTGGGATAACTTTGTAAATTCACAATATTACGAATAACCTCAAGCGATTAACGTACTTATGCGATCCTTCATAAAAGTTATATTGACTCAGCATAAAGTTTGTACATACGACTTTTTCGAAATTGACACGAATGCGTATAATTTCGTACACGTGCTCTACGTAGGTCGGGCACAAAGGTCAGATTCGCTCTGCGGAATCGTACGTCGCTTACGTCGTTTCGTCTTTGGGACGTCGCGAGTTTTTCATCTTATATTTTTATGATTTTTTCTTTCGATTCGCTTTTGGAATGTTGTATATGAAAAATGGTATTCCTCGATTTTGTTCCTTATACGAGTTGCTTCATATGGGTTTTCCGACCAGTGTCGTTTGCTTTCAGGGACATGCGTGGAATGATTTCGCTGAAAAATGAAATATTTTCGGGGCGGCCGGAGTAGATGACGAATTTAGTTCCGAATTGGTCTTGCTACTGTTTCCTTAGAAACCAGGGCTGCCACCGATATATATGTTTTGATATTTCATTTATTGCGAAAATATTGAACGTAATAAGACGTTCATTATGTCAATACGTATTACGAGATGATGCGGAAAATCAATCAAATGATGACGAGGACATGGAGAGGTAGAGTATTCTTAGCTATATGTTTGCGACAATATTATTGCCGTTTTGTTTTTACCTCTCACTTGCAAAATATAACAGAGGTACTTGATATGTTTGTTACTTTATTTGTTTCGTCCCATAAGGTTATAAGAATATTAAGGGGTGACTCAATGTGGCAATTTTAGGTAGATTTTAATTAAAATAATATGAAATCAATTTCGATAGAAGTACTACATATTTGTGGGCATCAAATGTGATTTATTAATTTCCCGTATAGTTTGTGCCGTAGTATTGTTTCAAAAAGTAACCGGATCATCTCAAAACTTGAATTAACTACTTAATGAATTTATAAATGGACACTATTTATATATACTAGTAAATATATTATTTTTATACTACCTTCGTTAAAAGGAAGAGAGCCAACCTCCGCATACCTTTTTAACCCATAGTCTAAGAAGCCAATAATGGTTGCGTCATTGAAAAATGACGAACAAGTACAGAATTAAAAAAAAATAAAACACATAAAAAGCCATGGTGTTGGCTTTATTGGAGAGATAATTTTATGCCATTAGTGTTTAAATATGATTTCGGGCATATGGGCGCCGCGGCTCGAATAAAGTCCAATTTTCGAGCAGCTGTGACTGTATATCAGCAATAACGCGGCGAATGTTGGCTCCCAAGTCGTTCATCGTTTCTGGTTCATCGGCGTAGACTAGCAATTTCACATATTCCATAGAAACTAATCCAATATACTCTAAAATCATATTTTAATTGCGTTGGATACCTTTTTAAGTAATTTTTTGTGTAACAAATATTTCTTTCCGTTATTTGGATGCAAGTAAAAATAATACATTTAGCGTTATCTGACTTTTGTTGACGTATTACAATGCCTTTTAAGTCGTACGCGATTGCGTTAAAGAAGTCTGATCACGTATTAAAGATGCAACATCACATTTGTTTTAATGGAAAATTAAAAGAATAGCTTCAGCTACTGCTTAAAGCAGTGCATTTTTTTTACGAGAGTCATCTAAATAATTTCGTTTTATTAAATAGAATAATCTTTATACAAATAAATTATTTCAGAGAAATAATATTTCTTTCTTTTTTGATTTACTTAAAAATATAGGACATGTGTAAGTTTTAACTAATTTTATTTTATCAAAAACTCATTAAATCAATCATCGAATTCACCTTTTAGTTGTAAAATGATATTTGCGTGTTTTGTGTGATCTGGCAACAAGCAGGAACAGAGTGAAAAAATAACAATCGTTGTTGTTATTCAATTGTGAAGCCCAGAGTGTGACTTTTGTTATTAATTCTATTATAATAAACTCTAAAATTAGTAGTTTCTATTTTTAAAGCAAGGAAATCAATTAAAAATAAAAATTGCTACATCTGATTTCTTCATTAATTTATACAATAAATATTGCGGTATATTTCACTTTTCTACTATGAATAGTTTAATTTCTGGCAAAGCTTACAAAATCATTGTTAAAATTAATTTGGTTGTCCTGCGAATTTAACCGTGATGAATCACATACTTTATTGATATATATATAGTAACAAAACCTCATGTTTATAGTTATAATTCTTTTCAAAAGTAAAAATGTAGAAAAAAATAGATTTTTTATATCTCATATAAAGTGCTTAATTGTGGGATTTTTTTATAATTTTAATTTGTTTCTTTATGCTCACTTAGTCCAATAAGTGAGTCTGGGGGTCTCACTACTTTGTTTATATTAACCCCGTTGTAACGCATTGGGGTAACGCTTGGCATGTTACAACGTAATATTAACAATAAATAAATTACGAATAATGCGAATCAAAATTCGGGAGACCAAATCCTGCATTGTCCAGCCGAAAATTAAAAAATTGATAGCATGCAGCTTTGTCAAAAACGATAAAAATTACCATACAAATTTGGATTCAGGATTAAAAACAGGATTTTTATGTCACCGGCATATATAATTATATATAACTCTTAACAAAAACCGTTTTAAATACTTTTAATCATTCATTCGCTAAAGGTAAAGCTAGGACGAGCACAACTCTTAGTACATAAACAGTGAAACTTCACAACTGGTCGGCTAGAGAGTAATTATTTTCTTGCCGGTCGATGCAAAAATAGTGCACACCGCAATGCATTTGCACACCGATCTAAAATCTCGAAATTAAAACTTTATATTCTAAAATTATTATAAAAATATTTTTTTTATATAATTTATTTTCAATTTGTATCCTATTTACATTATAAATTTATCATTAAATTGAAAAATATTAATTGTTATATATATGACAAATAAAAATATTATAACAAATTTTAAAGAGAAGTTTATTTTTAAATATTTATAATTAAAAGTAGTTTAAATTTTTCTATAGCAATGAAACATATAATTTAATTATTTAATCAATAATAGTGTCGTATTTATAAAAACTATATTCCATTAAATTTAATTGTTTCATTATTTACATATACACATTCATAGACATCTATGAATAAAAAATATAAAATAAAATAATTATTGTATAAATTTAGCCAAGTTGAGAACCAATATTTTTATTTTTTTTATTTGTAGCTAGCTTAATGTTTTTTTATAGAAATTTTATAATCAATGTATGCTTTAAATTAATTAATTTAACAGTGGAAATAATTTATTGTGTATATATTTTGCTTTCTTAAATAAATTATTTAAAAATTTATTATGATATCCTTATTATTTTAATTAAAAAAAACTAGGAAAATAATATTATTAATAATAATATCTATTTTTATTTTACCAATAATTGATAATAATAATATAAACTTAATTTAAGAGTATAAATTAAAAAATATGGATAAATTCCATTATGTTTTTTTTTATAATTGGTATATTAAATATATTTTGTAGAAAAGTGACATCTCTTGTACTAATGATAAATTATTTTTATTAAAGATTGTTTTCTAATATTACAATAAAAAACATATGTTTTAAGATAATATTGTAATAAAAACCATATTTTTATTTATATATATATATAAATAAAAACAACATTTTACCAGAAAAATATAAATTATTCTGCTTTTTATATGTCCTTCGATTGATTTTGTGAAATTGTGATATCTTAGCCTACATGAAATGCCTTTGTATAGTATTCTAAGAACGGAGGATATTAAAAGAAATAAAATAGTAAATGAAATAGCATTAAAAAATAATATGTTTTATACGTATACAAAATACTAAAATAATTCAGATTGCACTTTTTCAAACCCAAGTTATGTTCTTTATGAGTTGAATAAGCTAATTACACAATTACATAAATAAAATAATTTATACAATTACTAAAATTAGCATGCCGCCGAAAAAATAACAAATTTAAGAAACGCAATGGCGAACGATTGCAAAAAGCTCGTCAGCTCATTTTAATTTTTATCTGTGAGATTAGAAAAATCTGTGAAAACTTTATTTGTAATGATAAACTGGAATTAAAATTATATATTAATCACTAACTCCAATATAAATTACGATGCATATTATGTATTTTGCGCTCAGGTCTTTCAGCTATTTTTCAGCGACTAATACTACTGGTATATTATGCTTTTATTACTGCTGTCAAAATTTTCTTTTATCAGATTGTAATATTTACTTTCTGATAATTGAATTTATCATTTACTTCATTACAATGAATCTTGTCAATGGCAAAATAATCTCAAAGAATGTGCTATAAATATATTTTTATTATGTATTGTTTTGCTAAATAATTTGATCTTAGCGACAATATTTAATATATACGTTACTAAATACTTTATGATATTTTATTTGTTGAAATTAAAATAATTTTAATAAACTTGTATACAATTCAACTACATATTTATTGGGTTAAATCTACTTCAAAATCTAAATATAAATCTATGGGTCAAATATTTTCAGATGTAAATGCTCGATTTAAATTGTTTTAAGACCAAGGAAATTCCGTTTTCCTGGGTTGCGCCGCGCGCATATCGATTACTGTAACCACCCTGTCAAGCAACCCATACACTATAGACAAAATATTATTTTTAGTTTGTTCATAGTAATTCTGGATATTGAGACATTTCATAAAAATATTGTCAGACTAATATAATGTATTGATCAATGTAGCAATTTATCAATGAAGGCTATATTTAATATAATATACTAAGATTACCCTATAAACATTCAACTAACTTTTTTATAAACATTTATATATTACCATAAAAATCTTCATAAAATTGTTTCAAACTGATAAATAATAAATGTCTATCTATCGAACATTACATTGCATTTATAATACATACAGCATCTTGTGTTGAAACAAAGCTGCGAAGATGACAGACGAGCTCTCCGAAAATAATACACGGTATGTTGTTCTAACGACTGGTTAATGACCATTATTTTTATTTTAATCGCTCCATATTTGTACTAAATATTTAATACGATACACGTGTATTAGTGCCAATTACTAATTAATGAGCAACAGGTGTAAAATATTAATTACGTACAATTTAAAAAATGTATCAAGTGACTATAAAAATAAATTCGTTGTTGCTATGCGAATTTATTTTTAATAAAAATAATATGCAGTTTGTTTTTTTATTGTTGGTTCCAACAGTATTATAACTGCTTTTATTTTTGTGCAAAACACATTCTTGGTAAAGAGTAAAATTTAAAATATATTTATGTTAATATCTATTATCTAATACATCAGCACTCTCAATCTTATTTTATTATTACAGACCTCAGGCTATTTTTTTAATTTTTATTTACATCCCAGGGGAGTAGCTAATTAAAAAGTCAGTTCTTGTCACCTTAATAATACCAAAAACATACATAAAATAGTAAAAAATAATACTCAATAATATTAATAAAAATTATTTTTGATCATAAAATCTACAAAAGCTCAACTCAATAGAGCACCAACTTTGCAATTCTTTTTCGCAAGCAAAGAATGTGCATTTTGAAGACAACTAAAAATCAGGTTGTCAAAATATCATCTCTGAGCGAACAGGTACAATTTCCATGTTGCAAACTTATACAATCTCGAATGTCATACACCTGCTTCAATGGAGGCAAATTAGATATTTTTTGATAAATACAAATATTCCAGTCTTATCTCAGATCATCTAGATTGATCAAAGACTCCTCTACTTTTCTTCTTTCTCTATTCTAAATTTCTCAGAAACTCGAACTACTAGTTAGTTTTCAAGCAAGAGAGAAGCTCGAAAAATGAAGCCGCTTTTACTTCTATCGTCCAATCTGGTCCAGCTGAGCAATCACACATAATCTACAAGAGTTTAACTTGATTTAAAATACAATTTGGAGACTACGACGAGAAAAAATACATATAAAAAAATAAGTGTTAATTTAAAGTTCGGTAATAACTGAATGTACATATATAAATAGTAAAGATTAATGTTTAATAGAATATTATAAAAAAACGGATTAATTTGATGAAAAATACAATTATGTAATTTATGAATAAATTTGTAGTAAATTAACATAATCAATTTTTTTTTTATTATTGAAAACATTGTTGTTAATATTATTGCGCAATGTTTTTTGTTGAATATTATAACGTATATTGCCTTCTCGTAAGCGCCAGCTTTTCATTCTAAAAGGCAGTAAGCGTCAAACGTTTGCATACGTTTGGGTACCTTTTATAAATTTTGCTACCTTTTCAGCGCAACTTTACTAAGCTATTTTATTACAAGTAAAAGGTAATATGTTATCCTACAGTTTCAAACCAAAATAAGGCTTATGACTCAACCAACAGGATACATTTTTCATTATGTTTGAAGATATGAATTGAAGTCGAAGTGCCTGAAGCTTTACTCCGAGCAGGAATTTTCAGCAAAAGCTAACATGGAAGGAGCATAAGAGTTGTTTAAGGTAATTATAAAGTTATTCGGTTTAATTACCATTATCAAGTCATCTTTTTATGTCGAGTGAATCATTTCAATAATTATTATTTATTTTTTTCCCCTTACGTCGTTTATATTCCCATAATAAGTGTTTGCCGTGAAAATGAGTTAATAACAATATCACATCGGATAAAATACGTGTAATAATCACGTATTACGTTCGTGATTGATAGTATTTATAAATAAATTGAATCCTAATTATAAGTCATTATTAAATTTATAAAAAAAAATTGAGTTACTTTGTTGTGCTTGTGATTAAAATTGTAATCTGTTCTATTTGTATTTTTAAGCATCTCTTGTGTCAAAGGTCATATGTCATAGGCTAATAATCAATGTTTTTTTTTACAGAGCTCACAATATGGATTTGCGAATATCATGATCTTAAAAATAATTTAAAAACTCAATAATGGCGTCTGATTTTCGCAAGATGTATTATTTTTTGATTTTGTGCTCCATGTTGGCTGAAAATGTTTGCCATGGACAAAAACCAAATTTGGAAGATAAAAAGAGACAGGACGTTTACATAGCCGGATTCTTCCCCTTTGGCAGGGGTATAGAACAATCTAGTTTAGGTTAGTATTTTTTTATTTATATTTATAAAATATAAAAATCATTAGGCATATTATAATTGCTGTTCTTAAAACAACATCAATGTATTTCGTATTTATTCTATTTTTATTTTTATATATAGATATTTTATGGGTCTCCCATTAATTAAAATTTAACATAAATAGGTCGTGGTGTCATGCCAAGTGTTAAACTGGCTTTAGATCATGTCAATGAGCACAACAGTGTATTGAGGAATTATCGTCTTCATATGTGGTGGAATGATACAGAGGTAAAGACAGTCTAATATTTTTTTTAAATACATCTAAAATAATAATATGTTTTCAGTGTAATGCTGCTGTTGGTGTCAAATCATTCTTTGATATGATGCACTCTGGTCCTCATAAATTGATGCTGTTCGGAGCTGCTTGTACCCACGTGACTGATCCAATTGCAAAGGCTTCCAAACATTGGCATCTGACTCAGGTGAGTGAGTTACATTATATTTTCTTATCTTTGAAGCTCTAATGAAATATAAATTTCAGTTGTCCTATGCTGATACTCATCCCATGTTCACCAAAGACTCATTTCCTAACTTCTTCCGCATCGTCCCATCAGAGAATGCTTTCAACCTTCCAAGACTAGCTTTGCTCAGACAGTTTAACTGGACTTGGGTTGGAACCATTTATCAGAACGAACCAAGATACTCATTGGTAAGATTTTTTTAATAAAACATATTTTATAATATAATATTTGCCTGATTATTTTATAATATTTTAGGCGCACAATCGTTTGGTAGCAGATTTAGACCATCATGGTTTTCACGTTGTTGAAACTCAGAGTTTTGCGACTGAAGTGCGAACTGCTCTGGAGAAACTCAAAGAAAAGGATCTAAGAATTATTTTGGGAAACTTTAACGAATCGTGGGCAGTTCAGATTTTTTGCGAAGCATATAAGTGAGTTTTTTCATCATTTTATGATTTTATAGACATACATTATCTAAATAAAAAAACATACCACCTTTTAGTATGCTATTAATTTAAGTCTTAAATTTGTAGATATTTTGCTTAAAATGGTCAAAAAATAATTGACAGTATATTATCAGCAATTTTGAGTTAAAAATGGCGTTTAGCTTAAATGCACTATTCTATCAAATTGGGTTTAAAATAATTTCAAAGTAAATTAATTTGTATTGATTTTAAATGTGCTTGTTAATATAATTGAACAGTGCGGTGAAAAATATTGTATTTTTAATACAATTAAGATTTTGATGTGTAAAATTATGAGCGCATAGTGCGATATAATGAGCGGTTAATTCGGTGTGACTCTGCTTGCTGCGAGTTCGGTTAAATTCTTACTTATTCCAAGTCGGAAGCGAAGTGCTAGTAATGTTACCGCATCATGTAACATGGTTGACGGATGATGTAAAAGGGGCTGCTTCATCGTACTCCTAATAATAATCTCAATCGCTTTGTCATAGCTTGCTGAGAGTTTGATTAAACGCTCGTTTATTCCAAGTTGAAAGTGAAGTGATATGTTTTGACTTATATATATTTCGGAATTGAGGAAAATCAAACGCATTTTCACTTTTTAAACGACTGGCCAATTTCAATGATTCGGGGTGGAAGCATCTTATTGGACTCTATCTAAAAAATGTCATTCTATTGAATGTAAAAATGTTGCTTAATAATTTTTTAATGCCCTTTAATGGTTGTAAGATCAATATTTTATGCTTTTGAAACTGTTAATAGATACCGTTTATACGCAATCTTTCGATTTACTAGGGCGAGAATTTTTTTTCATACATAATTGAAGCGACAAAAATAAATGAATTGTATATTTTTAGCTGGTCATTTATAAAAAAAATGTTGCAACGATAACGGGTGGTCCTGACAATTTCAAAATATATTTTTAAGTTGAGTATATATCGAAAATTTATGCTTTAGTCTGAATTTAATTTAATCAATAGACAATACATTTATAAAATTTAATTATTATTTTTTTTATACGAGGTATGATGTTCTGTAAATTGTGCAACAATAAACAAGGCTACGTTTATTATATTGAACAATATTTTGTTGAGCTATATTTATTTTATTGCATAATATGGATTTTCTTTTGATGTAAAGCTAACTTCTATTTTTTCAATATCTGACTGTCCGTAACGGATGTCTGGCAGACAAATCAGATCGTGTGTGGTGTGAAAAGACACAGATTTGTCTGTCCACTGTAATACTATAACCTTATATTCTGTTTTTGTCGTGTATTTGTTTTTTTAATGATACTTCTTACCTAAAAAGTTAAACACGATTATAAATTGAGTATTCGACTATGTAAAATATTAATTAAAAACGGTGTGATTCTCGGCTCTACGTGGCGCTTTTCTTGAAACACCTTTGTTCCGGCATCACAACGTTGTCGTTTTTGTCCATAAGTATGTCAAAAAATTTTGATAAAACTACAATATAATACTCTTAGCTGACAATAATCTTACAAACAAAGACAATAATTAGAAGAACCTCAATATTCGACCGCACTTGACGTGCCTTTTTGGTCTGGGCTTTTCAGAATGCTTCTATTGATATTATTATACATTTTTATCTCAATATTTTAATAATAAACCCATGGCCTGTTATGACATCTTTAAATATTTGCTAGTAACTTTTTTACGATGCTGTTTTTATAAAAAAATAAAAAAATTTCATACCAAACATGTCTGCCAAAATTAATTTACTTAGCCATATGATTCGATGCTTACTTAGCGCAATGTCCTTATTTTTTATAATTTTAATTTCGGTCCATTTTCTAAGCCGCTCATATTTCTTTTCATCTTTGATGTGCTCACAGCCCTTTTAAAAACGTTTGTACTATTTATAAAATTACTGAAAAATGTAATGAAAATTCTTCGTTCCGTCAATTTCCAAGCGTGATAAAATGTGTCGTAAATATTCAGCTTTCAAACACAGACAACGCGTTTAATATGACTAATAATTAAATTGCGCATTACAATCGTTGATATCAACGTAATTAATAAATAAGTAAATTATTTACCATTGAACTTAAATTTATTAAAAATATTGTAGAATCAGATATTTTATAAATAACCATGGTATATAACGTAACAAAGATTTCAAAACAAAGGCAAACAAACATCTTAGACAACGTATACTTTAACCAGATGATGACCATATGAGACGTTTCTTAATTTCCTGATGCTCTGGATTTTTTTAATCAATTAAATAATATTAAAGCGTATTTTAGAACATTTAAAATAATATTAAATGTATAGATGCAATGCAGATGATGGCGAAGTTTCAGTTATTATAAAAAACTTTATTATTAAAAAAAATATTTATAACAAAAAAACATTTATTTTTGTATAAGAACACTCATCAATGATGCAAATATATCTATTGATTGTAAAAATATAAAAATAAAATTAAAAGTGTATTGCTATCACAATAGTTTGAGTCAATAAATCATATTTTTTTTAAATTTTAGGTTAGATATGTATGGCAGGGCTTATCAATGGTTGATTATGGGAACATACAGCGACCAATGGTGGACTAAACACGAAGAATGGAGACCTGGGTGTAACGACTCTGACATAGCAACATCTCTAGATTCTGCCATTTTGACAGGTAATCAATCTTAAAATAAACTAGCTACATAAAAAAAACAGACATAAACCAAGCAATAATTATTTTATAGACCTATTACCTCTATCAACGACTGGAGATATAACCATATCTGGAATTGTAAGTCTCATAGCTTCTAGCTAAATATAAAAATAATCAATCAATAAAAATATTTAATTCATATTATTATTATTAGACAGCATCTGAGTACAAAGTTGAGTATGACAGCAGGAGAGGAATTGAATATTCAAGATTCCACGGATACACATACGATGGTATTGTTTTATTATTTTAAAATATAAAAAAATATATATATTTCCAAATTTATTTAACCCATTAATATTTTAGGAATTTGGGCAGTGGCTTTAGCCATTCAACACGTCGCGCAAAAAATCAAGCACATTAGAAAAAACAAAACTGTAACCGACTTCAAGTATCGTGATCCATTGTGGGAAAAGTTGTTCTTGGAGGCTTTGAGGAATATTAGCTTTGAAGGAGTAACTGTAAGTTGTCAGCGGTATTGAAGTTTTATAAATTGCTATTTTAAAACATGTTTTTTTCAGGGACCCGTACGTTTTTATGACAACGAAAGGAGAGCTTCAATATTAATTAAGCAGTTTCAGAGTGAGGAGGAAGTAAAAGTTGGAGAGTATTGCTCGGAACTGAGTCGCCTAGATTTTTCAATGGGAGAACCACTCAAATGGAGCGGAAAGTAAGTATATGTAAAATATAAATACTTTTTTTTATCAATAATTTTCAAGCTAACTATTAGGAGATTTCATATCTGCTTATCATATAACATTTTATAATAATAGCCTTAATTTAAGTTGTTTATAATAATTAATTTATTAAAAAATGTTACCATGGATACACAAACCATTATTGTTTTATCTCTTCTTAAATAGATATGTAATATATTATAAACGATTAACCATATTATATACTTAAAACAGCTCCGGCAGATTCATAAATATTGATCCTACTTTAAATCTAATACGTAATTTATATAAACACAAGGAAGTAGATTAACGGAACATGTTTTGGGTCAAGGCCCTCATTATTGTATTGGCTACTCAAGCATTGTACATTAACACGCAATCTGGTCGTTGTAGTAAATATACTTTATATTTCTTTAAATAACCATAATTTATAAAAAAAATATTATAGATACCCTCCAAAAGATCGTACACTGCATCTAATCGAGCACAGTCAAGTGAACATAACCATATATGCAGTTTTGGCCAGTTGTTCAGTTGTGGGACTAATTTTGGCTATCTTCTTTTTGGTCATCAACATCACTTATAGAAACGAAAGGTTTATTCAACTTTAATACTAGACTTCTTGTGATTATAGGTCATAACGAATCTTGCTTCTTTTAGATACATAAAGATGTCTTCTCCGCACTTGAATAATCTGATCATAATCGGTTGCATGTTGACTTACTTGAGTGTAATATTTCTGGGCTTGGATAGCGGATTGAGCAGCATTGGTGAGTAAAATAGAAAGTAACTAGTTATGATTTGCGCAAAAAATTGCATCAAACCAGTTTTTATACGATGACTATGATTTTTTCCCTTCTAATAATATCATTATATGTTTTTTAGGCGCATTCCCTTACATATGTACAGCAAGAGCTTGGTTGTTGATGGCAGGATTCAGTTTAGCGTTTGGTGCTATGTTTTCTAAGACATGGAGAGTCCATTCCATATTCACTGATGTGAAATTAAACAAAAAAGTAGGACCGTTATTTAGAATAATATATTAATCAATCGATAATTAAATTATATTAATTCAATCTTAGGTCATTAAAGATTATCAACTCTTCATGGTAGTTGGAGTTCTATTAGCAATCGATCTAGCAATCATGACTACGTGGCAAATATCTGATCCTTTCTATAGAGAAACTAAACAGATGGATCCTTACGTAAGGCAAATATTACATACATAAAATCTTCTATAACTAATTTTAATACATAATAACAGCCACACCCTTCGAGTGAAGATATCATCATCATCAGAGAGAATGAGTATTGCCAATCAGAAAGAATGACCATCTTCGTTGGTGTTATTTATGCTTATAAAGGACTATTGATGGTATGCAATTTTTATATAAAATCTCCCATTAATTCCTTCCTTAATGTTTTCTTGTGCTTTTAAAATAGATTTTTGGTGCATTTTTGGCTTGGGAGACTAGAAACGTCTCAATTCCAGCTTTGAACGATTCTAAGCACGTCGGATTGTCAGTCTATAATGTAGTTATAATGTGTGTCATGGGAGCTCCTATAGCCCTTGTACTAGCAGATCATAAGGATGCAGTCTTCATCTTGATCTCAGTCTTCATTATATTCTGTACTACTGCTACTCTATGCTTGGTGTTTGTTCCGAAGGTATTTAAATCATAGCTTATACTATATATATTTAACATGCACTAATTTTTATTATGAATATAGTTAGTTGAGCTACGTAGAAGCAAAAAAGGAAGTTCTTGTGCCGACAAACGACTACGAGCAACTTTAAGAACCGTTGGAGGTGGACATAGCACCAGCGGATCTCATTCTCCACCACCTGGAGAGTTAGAAAGACGACTAAGAGAACAAAGAGCCACTAATTCTAGATATAAAAAGGCGTTACAAGCAAAAGATGCTGAACTGCAAGTATGTATCGAAGTGCTTTAATTAAATCCTGTAAAAAATAATCGAATACAAACACTTAGCTACTCATTGGAAAACTGGGACCTGATGCACCACCAGCGCCTGTTAAAGGACCGATAGTTCAGACTCAAAAGTTAGGAGTACCTGTAATCAGCTCCAAAGATAATCCCAGTCAAATGGGTAATTGCCTAGGTTGATGTTTGGTATTAATCAACTCACCCAATCAAAGATTTTTTCTAAAGTTTTTCTATGTTTTCAGACACTTCTGAAATTACATCGTTGTGTAGTTTGAGTGCATCTCAAGGCGCTGATGATTTTTATTACATGCAACAAATGTCTGGAGAAAGGTATTTTTGCTTATATTGTACATCTTATATTTATTTTATTTTATTAATTTATTTAGCTAATTTTTACACTAAACATAAAAAAAATATTATTATAATTTATTTCTTAATGTACAATGTGTTTTTGCGTATTATCCTAGGAATATTATTATACAAATTCACACCTCCGTAAATAATTCCCCTGGCCGTACTCATTTTCTTACACCTAACTATCCTTAAATTGCATCTTTATTTCTTATTAAATACATATTAAAATACTCTGGTAGCTTATATATAAATATTAAAACATTTTTCTTATAGTGAAATTAGTAAATCTGGATTTATTTAAAACTATACTCATTGCCCTATTTTGTAATTTTACAACATCATTTTATCTAATTTATAAAACATATCTAATATTATTGCACAATAATTAAAGTGGGGCGATATAATACTATTGTAATTTTTTTGTGTTTATAAAAACTTCACATATTTTTAATTCTTGATAATATACCAATTTTTCTAATTATTTTTTTAATATGTAAAAACAATGTTCCTTGAAATATATTTTACCATTCCAATCTATCAATCATATTTAATATTATAATTTATTTTTTAATGCACGCAACATTTTTATTTTTGCGAATTGTTCTAGGAATTTTATACAAATTCACACCTCCATACATTATTCCCCTGGCCGTACTCGTTTTCTTACACCTTACTATTCTTGGACTGTTTCTATTTCTAATAATAATATTTATTATTAAATACTTCTTAAAGTACTCTTCTAACATATTATTTTTTAATTTATATTTAATCACTAAAATATGCATATTCAATATTTCTTGAACATCCAACCATTCCAATCGATCAATCAAACTTTTACAATTAGTAAATCTATTTTTATTTAAAACTCTATTTTGTAATTTTTGCAACATTATTTTATCTAATTTATTAAACATATCTAAAATTGTCGCACAATATTTGTTTTGTGTTTATATTAAACATATTTTGCATTCTGGATTATATACCTATTATTCTATTATTTTTTTTTGAGATGTAATTACAATGTTCAAAAAAAATTTTTTTAATTAAAACTACTTCTTAATATTTTATATTATTATTTCTATTACTATTTTTAGTGTAAAATATTTTAGCGTTTTGACTCAGATGGACGCTTTTCTATAAAGATGCTCCGTGAGTAATACGACTGTATGATCCTATAGGTCCAGTGACTGATTGATTCGTAATTCATTTAAAACATATTGACATAATTAATGCGTTACACGTGTACATAATGTTCTACATGGGTGACATGTTGATATATCAGGGTCATTACAAGCCTCATGACAAAAATGGCATTTTATATATTTGTATAAATTATTATTTTCTGAAATCATATTTTATTTAGGCACTAAAATTATTAAAAATATCTACTCATAATATTTACTTGATAATTAGTCGTGTTTTATTTGCTGCTCAGTGTTGCCATATAGTGAATTTCTAGTCCAGGTCAAAAGCAATAAAATTATGCCATCGCGGTGAAAACGCTCGATTATCAAGTATTTTATAACAATATTACGAGTGAGAATCGAATAAAGTGAATTTAAACCGAATTTTGCCCAATAAGAGAGCGCAAAAACAATTATTACTTCTCAGAAGTCAAAAATTCACGCGAAAAGCAATAAAATTGTGTCTTCGCCGTCGTAGCGATTGATCGGTAATCTGACGTTCACACCCTGACTCTTATAATAATATTACAAATTAAATTAGGAGCATATAAACCGAATTTTGCCCAATAGGAGAGCGCAAAAATCAATTATCACTTCTCAGAAGTCAAAAATCCACGTCAAAAGCAATAAAATCGTGTCGTCGTCGTCGCAGTGGGAACGCTCGTTACCGAGCGTTCCCACTGCGACGGCTTGAAAATACTTAGATCAGCCCTCTTATATTAAAAGTCTGTGGTAATATCAGTAAGGATAGCTATCATATTTTTAAAACACACCATTTTTTTCGCTATTCTTAATACTTTGACTTCCATATGTCTACATTGTTGATATGTTTTCTATTTTTAATTTATGACTTTATATTCTACTCGTTTTGTTTATATTACTTATGATATAATATTATTTAATATTTATATTAAAAATCTTAATAAATTATTTGTTTATAGAACTAAAGAAGTATCGATAGTTTCTGCATCTCAATCATCTCAAGGCGATCTACCTCCGACTGAACAACTGCCGCCCAAAAAAGAACCAGGAGCTACCAAAAACGTATCTTTTAAAAACCACACAGATTCGTCTCCCAGCAGTACTTACAAACCTCATACCGAAATACTAAGCTCAAGAGGCTTCGGAGATTCTGTTCCGAATAATAGAAGTCAAGTAGAAGCTAACAATACATTCAAGGGTCACGCAGAAGTATTGTCTAGCAATGGTGCAAGACCTGTTCTAGAGAAAGATCAATTGGCAAAATCGCCATATGGATGGAGACCAGAAGTAGTAAGTCCTTAAAATATATTTTTATAGTTAAATAAATAAATTTTTCAATAATATTTTAGAGTCAGGACATTCCACAGCCTAAGCAAGTCACAATACAACCACCTCCGTATCATAGAACTGAATCAGAACAAGCCCCAGAACCTAAGATAGCCACAACGCCCAAGGGAGGATCTGCCAAATCTCATAGGCGTATGAGCAGCATTGGACAATCGGCTATAATAACAGATCTGATGCAAACCATGCCAGTGGAGCAATCTGAAGAACTTGAAAAGAAGGTTGAGAAGAGACCATTATCAGAACAACAGCAGCAATTACACGTGCTTAAAAAACAGATGACTTTTGACTCATCCATGATTACACATGATGATGAAATGGATGACATTTTAGATGGAGATTATGACATGTCTACAGCTGAAAGGAGACGCTTGAGTAAGCGTATTTTATTTATGTCACACCTAAAACATCTTACTGATTGTATTTATATTTCTATTTATAGAGCAAAGGAGAGATTCTGAAAAACGTCGAAGCAATTACATTGTAGCACAGAGTGATTTATGGGACACTAGCACGTTTGCGTATAATTGTCCGCCCAAGCAACCAAGTATGATTTTGATTGCCAAGGTTTGAATTCGTTGAACTTAGTTGAATCAAATATTTCTAGGTCATCATCACTCTCCGATTCAGAGGAGCGTTTCCGAAAAGAGTCAAAGACATCACAGTCACGGAACTCCGCCGACCCCGACATATACAAGGTATTCTACTAATTTGCATAACGTCATACATTATAACAAACATATTGCTTAAAAATCGCAGGGATCAGCAAGTTCATCAAGGCTCTCGGCAATCTGGAGATTCGTCTGTGCCAGGATCGGCACACGGTTCTCAAAGGGGTACTCCAGAAAGGAGATCTTCTAACGCCAGTATTCGCGATTTTGGTAGTCGATTTGTGTGCTTGAAGTATTTTTTAAAGTATTGCTTATTTCAATGTGTGGTTATAGGAAGCGGTCAAGATACAGCTAATACCCATTCCCTGGTTCCGGAAGTTGTGGCTCAAGTTCCTCCTGAGCCCAAGAAACGAACCGAAGGAAGCAATCACGTTGAAGGTGAACCAGTCAATAAGCAACAGGTGAGACGAATGTCATTTTTTTAATGAATGAATAGGATCAGTAAAAACATATTGTGGTAGGTTAAGTAATAGAATGCAGACTTCAAAACATAGATAAGAATATTCAATTGGACTATTACAAAATAGTAGCATCAACATTAAAAAGGTCAATTTTGATAAACAATAGCTATAACATGATAGTACGGAAGTGGCAGAGTAGTTAAGGTTTGTTTTGTAAATACAAAAAAAAACGAGTTATGTAAATACATATATACGCAAAAGTATGTATCTAAAATAATGGATATGACAAACCTTTGATGATTAACCTGCGTTAAACATAAAATTGAATTGTTATTAAACTAAATGATTTCTAGATTTATCTCTCATTAAAAATATAACTTAGAATTAAGTTTTTTTTTCTTATAACAATTTTTTTTTTGAATTTTTTTTTTGCTATTTTAATGGCTATATTAAAAATATTTTTTTGCTATTTTATTGGCTTATATTAAAAATATAAAAAAATCAGTGTTTAGTGTCTTCAGAATTAATACTATAGCTAAGCACACACGTACGGATCTGCCCGTCGGACATCTGACATATTTGTCCGGACTTGGCCACAGACGCAAAATGTACGAGTTCGGATCTGTCTGACTGAGCTTAGTTGATATTGTAGAAGAAAAGTTAAATTTATATAATGTTTAAAGTAAATTATAAATTGAAATGACATTTATTAATAATAATAATATATACATACATATATATACCTTGATCTCTTCATGCATTTTCAATAATGATCATAACTTTAATTTTAGTATAATTAAAATTATATTTTTTATTATGTTTTAATGTATGTATGTAATATTTACGTATCTAGAGTCTCAAAGTGCATCTTATATTTATATTATTTTTCTATTGTATAGTGATGTTATATAAATGGGTCATAAAGTAATAAAACTTTGAAAAAATTTAGACGTTGGCGGCAACTTTGTCGCAAATTAATAAAGGCCCGGGTCATAAAATTATTTAAGGAACCAATTTTAACAAAAAACACAGTAAGCGGTCGTTTACGCGAGCGCGATCTTTGCTCAGATCTGCTTGTCCGTGTCCAATCCGTTCGTTTTGAGCACGGACAACGGACAGACAACAGACGGATCTGTCCGAGAGTTTTAACCCCACATACTGGCGGATTTGTCCGTCGGACATCCATTTCGGACAAATCCGACGGGCAGATCCGCCCGTGTGTGGCCAGCTTATTTCTTCAAATTTTTCAAGACGCATAATACATAATTATTTTAAGGCTCTAACACATTTTAAATATCGGTTGTTCTCACATATTCACCGCCAAAATCTGTTTCTTTGTAAGAGTTTTCATATCAAAACAATAGTGCTTGAAAATATATGACGTATTCGTCTCAACACGAATTTTGAATATTGAGATAATGGACCAAAGTGATTTTAGTAAAAAAATATTCAACTTTTTCATTTAAAACTATTTTAAATAAAGTGAATGAGTTTAAACATGGTCGTACATCCACAAGTGATCTTTCGGGACGTCTACTTACGGTGACTACGCCAGAAACGATCGACGAAATTCACGATATGGTCCTGAGTGATCGACGAGTCAAAGTGCGCGAGCTTGTTGAGGCCACAGGCATATTACATGACACAGTGGTTTCAATTTTGCACGACAAATTCGCGTTTCCTCACAGTGCATAATAAACGCAATTGTGTGGTCGATTCAATGGCTAGTTTGGCGCTCTTCTGCCGCAAACTTAATTAATTTCTGCATCGATATATAACCATTGATGAAACATAGATCCACTTCTACAATCTAGAGACAAAGGAACAGTTAAAACTGTGAGTTTCTTGAGACAATCAGGGTCCAAAGAAGGTTTTATTAGGTATAAAATACATATATTATTCTGCAAAAATATGTCAAGTGTTCTTTATAACCTTTATCTATACATAATTTTATCATTATTCTTATGTAAAACTAGCAGCTCTTCAAACACTATACAGGCCGATGGCACAACATGTGTGCCATGTTTCCCAAACAAACCCTGTGCTGTGTTTTTTAGTTTATGGAACAGCACATTTATCATTTATTTTTATTATAATGTAGGGATCCTCAACCTTTTACAAAAAAAATAATAAATTATTTTTTTATTAATTTTTAAAACACGTTGCCGTCATCTGGTGAAGTTTTTCATTATTTTTAAATATGTTTTTAATGATAAAAAATAATAAGAATAAAATAATTTGTTTCTCTATTAACTCCTATTATTGCAATACTTTTTATGTTACTGAATAATGTATAATATATTTCAAACATAAAGCTCAAGCTGATCTTATTGCTGTTGTTTTTAATTTGTTACAGACTGCAGCATATAAGCAACAGCTGCAGTTGTTCACACAAGGAACGCGGAAGGATCCCAATCAAGGACAGGTGAAGAGAGTATCCACACCTGGCTCCCAGAGCCGCAGAGGTCTACCGCACCATCTATCAACACCAGACGTTCAATCTGCGGCCAGACAGAGCAGAAGAAGTGAGTTGGTCGAAAATTTATTTTTAAAAGCTTTAATAACTTAATCTATACTATAACAGGTTCATCAGGTCACGGCCATGAGAGGGGAACGTCCCGTGGCCATTCCCGTACTCACGGTCATGGTCATTCTGCAGGACACGATGGCCAAAGGGAAAGAAGGATACACGCTGCTAGCTCAGAATCTGAGCTATTCGAATGTGCCATATTGCCAATATTCCAGAAGCTTCTGTCCGAGAGGCACAGGAGTCAACCTCATGGTCTGGACATGGCTTATGGCTTGAGTTGTCCCAACATATCCATCAAGTGCGACATTGTCGAGTACCTGTAAGTTTTTTTCTCCTCCACGTCGTCATCAGTGCTAATGTGTTCAGAAGTGGCAGACCTGATTGCCCGAAAGGTATTTTGAAAATACTTATAATAAATATCTATATAAAATAATAGAGTTGTGATAAAAAGTGTATATATGATTTATTAATATGTACAGAGCCGTAATTGTAGGTAACTTAGGCAAATATAAGTATACATCGAAGTCATTAACATGTGCTTTACAGAAAATTCCACATTATTTATATGTTCTTCATTAATTCATAAATAAAGTAATAATTTATAATTCGACTTTAATAAGTGTATACTTTAAACTCAAATAAACTTTTCGGTTCAAGTTTAATTTTTAATCTTAATCTTAAGTTTTGATACGTATCCTGAGCGGTAATAATTTTTTCAAGCTGTCATTCACTATGTGGCATGAGAATCTTAGCTTAATAATAAAAAAAAATATATTTATTTTTAGTGTATTTAAAAAAAATGTTTTAGCGTATTTTAAAAAAAAAAGATTTTTTTTATGTAATTCAATGTTTCGGCAAAAATATTATTTAGCATCATTAAGCTTGAGTAGCACTTGTCATGTTACAATTTTAATTTTTATTATATACCAACCGTTTTAAAAAAATCAAAACAACATCTTAGACTGAAGTTACACAAACTATTCTATAAAACTTTGTATAAAATTTTTTTTTTTTTTTAAAAAGTGGATCTATTATAGTACTAAAAAAACACATACTATTATACAAAATAAACGCATCGCAAAAATATAATATTTTGCTAGATTTTTTTCGCGTTCCACAAAATGATACCAAATTTGTTTTAGCGAAACATCGTGTAGTAAAAAACAGTGCATAGGAACAGAGGAACACTTTGCAAATATTATTTTTTCTCATTACTTATTAACATGATATACATCATATATAATTTATTTTTTGTTGATAGAACTCTATTATTATTATTGATCATTTATTAAAAATTCAGCAGTATTTTTCTTCTGAATTTTATCAGTTAATATTAAGAACAAAACCTATATGTCTAATGATTTTTAAAAACATTAAAATTTATCATTAAAAAGAGTTATCTGATATTAATTTAAGACATTCATGTTTTTAAATATATTTTTTATGTTGGAGACTGATTTTTTTTAGATTTCATAGGAAATATTTATCAATTTTTTTGGGGTTTGTCCAGTGATAAAATCCATGTCTTTTAGGACTTTCACTATAAAAATATTTAGTATTGGTTTTATACGTCCCATATATTATAATTTTAATTATCTGATATTTATTAAAGCCAATATATTTATGATACCATTACCTCTTTGTTTATATAATTTCAATGCATTTAATAAAAAAATTATATATAGTTAAAAGTTATTAATTTGTGTATTTAAATGCTTCAATGGAAATGAATACGTGCTAAAACTTGTACAAATATGATATTGCCAGTTTTATTATTATTTTTCCTGTACACAAAAATGATGACGCAAATTGAAATTACTCAACAGTTTTCTTTGCATATAAAACTTGGTAAGACTAGTCCTATGAGAATAATATGAAAACAGTCTCATTTATAGCACTTTTTTAATCAAAATACTATTTATTTTTAAGTACAAACATATTTACTTAGTACAAAAATATGATTTAATGAAACATTTTGAGAAGCACTGTATTACGAATTTGCCTAGGGTGCCAAAATCTTACCTAAATACGGCTCTACATATGCATATACTATATTATATGTTGATGATGAAATTATATTGATGGTTTAAAATAAATTATACTAAAAAATGCTCACTGTGTTGATCAAATGCAATATATTTAATAGTTTAATATATTATTATGATTATGATTATTATTATTATTACACAAATAAAATTCTATGAAGCCATTGCATCGACTTTAACAACGGTTTTCAAAATATTTTTTACTATACAATGTATTATTGTATATAATAATTTAATTTAAGGCTTTGATCTGTTTTTTACTGTATTTCTTAAACAACGAATGTTTAACATAACAAAAAAACCTCTCTAAAATAACTACCTATCGCCTTATGAAAAACTAAACACTTTTTCATGTCTATGAGCTTGTGGTGAACTTTTTGTTTTATTTTATACAAAAAAGCGACGGTGCTAATTTTTTTTCACAAATAAATCGGTTAACTATACAATTTTAATGAAATCGAATATCTTCTTAATGTTTGTATGTTTTATATGATATATGTAAATCATATTTATAACGATAGTTTATATCGAAGACGTTATAAGCTCAAAATTAATTTTATTGTATACAAAACACACTAATAGTTGATCGTTTAGAAGTAATTAGTATTAATTTTTTAATGTATATAATAATAAATATTAAAAAAAAACAACAATAAATATACATATACAAAATTTTAAAAAATAAATTGAAATTGAAAAATGTGTACAATCATTAAATATTAAATATTATATTCGGATAAAATATCTATAGAGTAATTAAATTAATTGTTAGTCCAATTATACTCAATTAAATCTAAACTGTATTGAACTGTGTATAAAAAATATTGATATTATTATAAATGGTTCAATATCGTTTGCCCATTGGTCACGTAAAAATGTAAATAATTATTAGCGTGAGTGTAATAGGGAATAGTGCACAAAACTGCCAATTGACATAAAAATGGATGACCAAAGTCTATATTTTGTTTTTAAATTGTTTACCGAAAAAAAACATCCATTTAGTGCTTTTAGTTACAATTTAAAATATATGTTCTAATTTGTGTATAGAATTTATTTATATGAAATAAAGTATATGATATATGTTGTAATTGTGTGATCTGTTTTGAATTACTTATAAAAAAATATCCTGCTCCTTAAATAATCTACATTTTTTAATTAAATATTTAATTAAAAATTGTTTATTTCTACTACATTTTATTTCACCTATTATTATAAAACAACTGTATAAATATTTTCCACACGTTTTCTCAAATCACGATTTTAGTAAATGCACAACTTATAATTATAAATATTCTTATCTATCTATGGTCAAGGTTAAAAAATGTTTATTTTATTAATTGCTAAACTTGCTTCTATATGTATGTTTTAATTGATCTAAAACGGTTTATTGAAAAGTATCTTTAATAAAATACAATTATTGCATTAAAAATAACTGTTTTCTATGATAATTTTAAAAATTATTATTTTTTATTTTATATTTTCTATATAAAATAAGTTTGACTTAGAGAGTTATAAAGACATAAGGAATTTTATCTTAGTTTTTCTTATTGTTTGATAAATTATTAGATACTTTCCATTATAATACTAGAATTAGATATAATCTAGCAATATTTAGATTGTGAACTGTTAATTTTTGCGAATATCAGATCAACGTGACGATATTTCAAGAGATAATGGCAGGAATTTTATAGTTCAAAGTGTTTGTTCTCTTCCTTATATATTCTATTGAAATAATAAACATATTGTCATGATTAAAAAGTGCGACAAATTCAATAATTTATATCCAAGTAGTAAATTGAAATTGAGTCAAGTGAAAACATTAATTTAAGGCACAGCAGCAACAGCACTAAATGTCCCTGCAGTTGCAATATGTACTGGGGCGAATATGTACTAGTTTAGTATTATGCTATATATCTGTCACTTCAGAAAATGTACGAGTGGACAAAATTTTGGTTTGGAAATACGCATGAGATCCTGGAAATACGCAATTAACCCTGAACTCGTATCCAGTGAAGCTTACGCCAAATCAACACAGATGACACCATGAAATCCAGAAAAAAGCAGCACCTTTCAATTTGATTGTTAAATTTGGTACATCTTAGCAATCATTTTGAATTTAAAATGTCTATATGTATTAACTTTACTGAAAGCAACAGAAATACGAAATTAAACTATTTTATTTTTCTTTAGCTCCTTTTATTTCTTGTAAAATATGTATAAAAAGGCTAAAGAAACATATACCTGAAATACATCAGTATATAGGTACATCTCAAACAATTGCAGTTTATTTCAGATTCAATATTTGAGGTCGGCTTATGCTTTTTTTATAAATATATTCTTACTATGATTTTTTTTGCCCCTTATATTATTAAAAAGATATTCATGTTTTAAAAATATCGTAGTACAATTCATAATAACAGGTGTTTATATTGTTAATATTTGATTCAATCGATCCAAGTGTTCAGTTTGTTTCTGTGCCTATTATCATTAATTATTTCACCAATGTCCCACTTAACCGACAATATGACAAGTTTCTAAGTAATGTTGTACCATTGCACTTAGCGTATCTTTTAATATAATATAACAGTTATTTTGTATTGCCAGTTAGCATATGATGCAAAAATGCGTTTGTTTTTTTTGTTTCCTGTGCAGACAAAAATTTGTAAACAAAATGTCACACATTCATACGCGCATCGCTTTGTTACTTCTCCAAAATTATTACTGGAGAATTTTACGAGAACCGCCACAATTATGAAAACAAGCAGTAGATTTAAATTCATTAAATTTACAGCTTTATTCAGAGCAGGTAGTTAAAAAAGGGACAGGGATTATTGGTTAAAACTCAATAATATTTTTGGCAATATACTCATATTATGCTCAATTTATGACTCAGACTCATTTATACTACCTTTTTATGAGTAAAGGATGCGTGATAGACAATGCATATATCCTGCGTAAAATAACTGCTATTGTCATCTAAATTAACGATCTTTGAAAGTGAACATATTTTGTTAGTTGAATAATCAATCGATGCAATTGGCCCACCAACATCCGCATCTGTGATTTGCATGAGCTGTCTCAAATCAATAGTATTAAATATATGCCATTTTTTCACATCGGTAGACGATCAAACGATTCGAGACGAGAGATGATCAACATTTTCGAGACGATTCGAGACGAGAGACAATCAGAGACAGGAGGTATTTGACAGGAAATCACGACTAAGTTCTCCACCAGCACTCAGTCTACGAAATACAACTTGAAACTATTTCTCTGGTATGGTAAATTGCCTATAATAAAAATAATCTGTTACTACAAAATTAAAAAAAGATTGACTAAATTTGAAATAAAAGTACTTTAAAAAGATATTTAAAAAAATATCTTCCCTCATGTATTTTCTGTCAGTAGTATATATAAAAAAAAATATGTTTTTTTTTCGAAACGCCCTTGTACAGTGTAACGCAGATCATTCACTAACGTTATCGTGCAATAAATAATTATATCTTAGACTGATAAAAAACGCATAACGTTGGAATGAAAAACTCATCGCAAATCATTCGGCCGAGGATTTCCCTCGGTAAACTTGCCTACCCTTGAATCTTATCCTTTTAGGACTGATCCACTATTAAATCGCGCGTATCGTGTGTAGTACTTTTTCGAGCGATTAGTCAGTCGCTGACTGATCGTCAGTGCCGACGGTCGTCATCGCCAATTGAAGCAAGTAAGTTGTGTTATTATGAAATGAAAACGGCCCTGATTTAATGTAACGGTTAAAGAGTGCGAATCGCGAGTTAAAACGCGAAAATTACGCAACAGTGTCACAAAAGTTCGCGTACCTAGAATGTGAGATTTGTATTTTAGCGCGGCGTTTTCAGAAGCGCAACTAGCGCCGCACGTGTCGCGATTGCGCAACTAAAAATACAAATTATTCATGTTATCGCTTAGTTTTTCAGATTAAAAATATTACAATAATTACTAACCATTTCGCAATGACAGTAATTACGTTTTTTTAGCGGCGTACTGTATTCTAAAATACCTATCAAGGTGATGTTGTTTTTCTTTCAAATTGACACAAATTCATCAAGTTTTTTTTATAAATAAATTATGGCCCGCAGCTATTTCGAACGTTTGACCATTACATCCGATACGGTTCAAGGTCAACGGCAATTTATCTTTTATTAATTTTTTTCATTATAAAAAATGGTTTAATACATTTCATAAATTCTATTTAGAAAAATATGATACAGCTGTTCAAATCCAAGCGTCTTTTACAAACATATCTACACGTGTGTAACTCGGTAGCTTAGCAGAAAAAGGGCCAATGCCTAGATATGGATATTTTGTGTTATAGGCTCTAATTGTTTTAAACTAGTGATCAATGTCCACTTTGTAATTTTTACTGAGTCAGTGCTTCTCTATAAAATAACTAAAATAAACAATGAATGTTTTATATTACCGTTGAGTAAATAAGTGAGTCGTTGATTTTATAACCCGCTGTGACGCAACAGCTATTACAAAAAATAGTTATATGAAAACACCCCAACATTTTCCCACAATGTACAATGAACATTAGGTCATTGTAAATAGTAATTATTTTATTGTTTCAAGTATTTTGAGTTAAACACACTTATAAGTGATCTCTTCTGTACATTTTAACTTAACACATTGAATACCGTGTGCACAAATTTGTGTGTTTCAGAAACCACGCATTGCGTCCGTGTATACAAAGTTGTGCTTTTCGTTATTCCAACTTCATATAACAAAATCACACGATATGCGTATTTACCTTTACGTATTCATTTAGTGCTCTAATCAAAAATATGATTAAAATAATTAAAAAAAAATCAATATCCAAAACTTCAAAGGCTCAAAATTTCTGTAAAAAAAGTTCGTTTCAAGGCAGTATTTACAGATTTTTTATGGATATATCCTACTTATCATATATAAAAATAAAAATGTATTTAAATATTTTTTAAAACTTTACGGTCAATATACGCGGTGATAGTCGCACGGTACCCAACCGTGCAACTTTGACATTTTCTTTGATATTTGCACAATGTAACAAACAAACATATTCCTTTTAACTATAACAAATACAATGAAAAACGCACACTCACCTCCAATACAGATACTTATTATATTATTATTTATACATATTATATATTTTAATACTAATGAATTTTTAAATTTAATATTTATGTATGTATGGTATGGACTCACTGTTTTTATAAAACATGGGAAAATTCCTCCCTACCATTCCCCCCCAAAAATGACGTTCTTGCTTTTTTTACGTATTCATTAATCCCTAATATGAGGTTTGCTGCTAATGCTTGGACCTACGCATACCACCGGTTGGGAGTCACTGAAGTATGTCATTGTTTTTGATATGATGCATGAGAAATTGGAATCAAAACCTGTAACGATGTATCGACATTTTTTCGTTGGCAACAGTATCAAAGTTGTACAGTGGTGCGAATATCACTGCGTAAATCGACCGTAAAGTATTAAAAATAAAAATAAATTTATAGTGATTACAGATCTTGATATTGGTTGTAAAAAAATAAATAACAAACATTTTTATCGCAATATATTGCCAAAAATTTCTGTGAAGTTATACAATAAATGAAATTCTAAAATTTATCTTGATAACCATTGTAAAGTTTTTCTAGGTGTCTCAGCACTGCAATAGAAAAAAATAATAATTTAATTGATGTAATTCTGAGTTAAATAGATTATGTAGAGTTAAAGCATATGAACTTGTTTCAAACCATTTCCATAATACAACACTTACCTGCTTTTCTAAATACTCTTGTATTAAATATTATATACAGTCGATTCCGCTTAAATGGACCACTGGTTTATCGGGACAGCCAGTTATTTGGGCCAAATCCCAAGGAACAGAAACCAAACAAGGCAACTAATAGTAATTTACTTTGGTTATTTGGGACACCATTCTGTTTAATTGGGACAATCAATTTAAATAATGAAGAGGTTTTATATTAGCTTTAGTTGTTAATTATCTAGAACTTTTGACAATTTAGCATGTTACAATGGAAATGAAAACTGTGTAAATAACATTTTTGAAGTCATTGATTCAAAGCATCAAACAGTCGACAACAGTGATGATGAATTCTGAGATTCTACAAAAAATATTTGGGGGCAGAAAAATGCACGTCATTTAATTAAATACTATGAATCTTGATGAAATCGAAATATTAAAAAAGCTAGGTGTATGCTCTAATCTTAATAAATGTATAAGTGTATTACAAAAAAATATCGAATTAATGCACCTTGTTATTTGATATATTTACATAATAATATGATATGTACAGTCAGTATACATTAAAAGGAGGCAATGGGTAAAATTAAAAATAAAATATTCCTCTTTTTCAAGTTCTTTTAAGTATTTAATTATCGCTCACTTAGCATAGAATTTATATTTATTGTATTAAGTGTCTAATATACATATGCTGAACGTATTCCAAATATCCCATTTATATATCCTATTTACTTTTTAATTAAACATATTAGTGTATAATTTACTTTTAACCTAAAAAATAATATTAGTTTTTGTCATACTTATTGATTATTCATATTATAAACGTTGAAGCTAAACAACTAACAAATTTATTTTGCAGGGCTGATTTGACACCTGGCCGCTAAACCGGCTCTCAGGACCTGCGACTGACAGCTCAGTTTGTTGTCTCTGGTTCCCGTTTGACAGTTGACGCTTGCGCTGGTCCTTGGTCGTCCCGGAGCTCCGTACCATGGGCCTGCGCCCAATGTACAGCTGACATACGACCCCACAGGTGAGCGCGTTACATCGACGTTATCATTTTATCTCATAAAAGTTCAATAAAATACGTCGCGGCGCGCGAGGGATGTTCGCTCGCTTCCGTGTTATGGCCAACGCGTAAACCCTTTCCAGCCGGGAGCTTTTTGTGCAATTATATAATATTTTTTCCCTTTTAATCTACTTTTTATTCAATTATGAATATAATGACAATTAAATATTATCAACAATATTCGTATAATTATATTAATTAATAATTATTATTCCTGTACTATTTAATTAATTATTGATTTTTAGTTATTATTCAATGTAAGGTATACACATTATTTTTATTTATAGAATTGCACAAAATATTATTTAATATGCTTTTATTAACACGCGGATATGACTCACTGAAACGTTTACGTGATTATGTAGTACATTATCAAATGATTTTGCGCAGTTTCTAGATCACAGTATTTACCTTTTATGTATGTATTGACAAACATAACCTCTTACATTTTATTTTATCCATTTTCCTCTCCCAATTTGTTTCGAATTAATTCATACGAATTATATAAAATTATTATATTCCTTAGGTTTTGTTATTACTGTCCAACTACTTGTGCAGACTGCTTTTTGTTGGGTAAAAATGTGTAGAGCAAGCTTCGTAACAGCAATTTTGGTTATATTTAATTCGTGCGGTACCCACATGTCAAACTTTAGACTGTTATGCAAGCCTTTGAAGTGCTATGCTTGGTTATGATTCAATTAACGCATTCAGTATTTCAATAAATTTTTTTGGTACTTGCTAGTCACGTTCAAAAACAACCGGTTGTTCCTACCCATTGCGTTTCCTGTGCTGTTCAAACCCAAACCCAACTAAAATAAATTTACCATTATTATATTCATTTAGGTTAGGTTTGGTTTTGAACATCATATGGACATTTCGCAACTGTCAAATTTGAGCATGGTACCGTTCTAACTAAAAATTACAATTTTTTATTGAATAGCTCAATTTGAAGCACACTTATTAATAACAACATAAAATACGATGTTACTATTAATTGTGCTTCATTTGTAAATTTGGTCAAAGCTATTTGGTGGAAATCTATTAATAATGATATACGATACGCACAAGGGTTTATCGATCACTAGAATGCGTAGGAAGTGCGTCGTTCATCACAGATTCCATGTGTGGACGACGTTGTCATGGAAAAGTAGTGTCGTATATCGTTTAATATACACAGAAAAATCCCGGCTCCTTTCACTGTCGACTAATGCTATTTTCTGTATGAGTAATAGCAACGAATACAAGTTTTTTTAATAATAGATTAAAATTGTAATGCCATCTTTTTGTTTTTAAAATTCGTTACGTCCTTAATTTTTATTTATGTTGACTTTTAATAATAAATATTAAAAGTGTTATTTTTTTTATTTCCATTGTAATATGACAGGCGTAAACCCAACTGCATTACACAAGGCAAATCATACTAATTGGGCAAATCAATCAGACACAAACAATACTTATAAATAAGTATTAAAACGTTGATATCTATATAATTAATTATCAACTATTTTGTATTATAATTTACAATAAAAAATAAAACTTTGCAGTTTAAAAATTCGAGTCTGGATTCTGAACCCGCAGCCTCTGGTTTATCAGTCTGAGACATATGGACTACGCTATTATTGCCTTTAGATTTTACCTTCTGGCTTTTCTCCCATTTACGAATCGTTTTTCTTTCTGTAACGGTCGTTTTTTTGGTTTAATTTAAGGAAATTTTAGCATCATATTTACCAAATAATTTTTTGGAGTGAAGTTTAAACAAAATTGTCTTGAAATTCATAAAAAAATCGCATTGGACAAAATGGACAAAAAAGCGCGCAAAGAATTTAAAAACTTTGCTTAAATTATTTATGGCTCATTATTAAAAATTGATGGCTTCTAATCAACACCAAAAAATATTCACTATTTTAATGTTTTTCTTATAAAACATTACATTAAAAACGAAATTGTTTCTTTTATTACTACATAACTAAATATATTGTTTAAATATTGAGTTTGATTAAAAACAGTTATTTAATTTATTTAAAGAAAATATGTACGTAAATGTGAAAACAAAAGTTTTTAGATTGAGAACCATGAATATCAATTTTCACGTCTGCTGGTTAAGACTGGTTAAAAAACTTGTTTCCAAAATCTATCTATGGATTAACAGATTTTACGACGAGTTTTATTAATTTGACAATTCCGAGTAAAATGGTTAGGTTAGGTTAGGTTAGGTAATATATTGATTAAAGTATCTCTGAGTAACTAATGAAATAAAATACTGGAAATTTTATCATTAAGTCATTTAAAAATTAGAAAATATATTGACCATGACATAGATGCCTTTGGACTGTAATGGTAAAACCATTTTGAGCATGATATACATAACTTTGGACTCTTAAAGGTTAACACTTTACCTACCGGTCACGCCAATTAGCGTCCTGAGTTAAATACCGCGGACGCTAATTTGCGTTTTTTGTATATGATGGTTTCCATGTCAAATTAAAATATGTTTATTGTTTCATTTCATTTTTTTAAGACATGACTTAATATGTGCATGAATTTTCATTTGGCTAAAAAAAATATTTAATTATACTTAGACAAATACGAAACTTATTTAAAAAAAATTATACACATATATTTTGTATTTCTTTTAATTTTGCCTTTTTAAAATACTCTTCGATTTTTTACGAATTTATTATACTATTAACAATTAAATAGTGTTGAATTAGTGAAATTTTATTGTATTATTTTCTGTCTTGTTATAAGGAAATTTTCACATTTTCAGTAAATATTATCTACTGTCATATATCACTGACTTACTAGAAAGGCTATAAATCTCAGAAGTGGCACATTTTTTATGTATATAGTCATATGTACGTGAAAATAATTACACTGTATGTTATATAATATAGTGTTAAATATATACATAGTTCTAAATTTAAATATAATTTAATCTACGACCCTAATAAAAAACGGCAGAAGAAAGTTTTATAGAGGAAAACTATGCGGATAATGATTCAGATATTCCAAGTAAAATGAACATTATAGTGATAGTGATTCAGACTCCTTTGTTCATGAAAGAAGTCGTCCACTTGTTATGAAACTCATAAGCGATGAGGAAGATAAACAAGAAAAACAATTAGAAGCCGCTGGTGTCGAATTAGATTGGAGTGAAAGTGATATATCCAGGCCTGCCACTATATTTTAAAAATATGATAGCTATCCTTACCGATATTACTATGGGCTGATCAAATTATATTCAAACCGAATTGTAGTCAATAGGAGAGCGCAAAAACAATTCACTTCTCAGATGGTCAAAAGAAATAAAATAGTGTCAGCGCCGCCGCTATTTTATTGCTTTTGACGTGGATTTTTACCTTCTGAGAAGTGATAATTGTTTTTTTTATTTTTTTTGTATAAATTATCATATTTTTCTTTGTTCATTCCATTTGAAAAAAAAGTGTGCGGTGGTTAAGCGACCCATTTCGTAAATGTGTTGTTGCGAACTAACATTTGACACTTTGAACACGCGTGATGATTGACAGCTGTCTGATTTATTATGCTGCCAACATAATAAATTCGAATTGTACTATTTTTCATACTGCTTATACTTTTTTGTGTATTGAAATAATACTCTGTATTATTTTTTGACCATCGTGACGCATTAGGGTAGCCTGTCGTCTCACGTTGCTTTTAATTTATTTTAAATAAATAATTTTTTAGAACACATTCTTGATATTTTTGTAAATAAAAAAACCTGTTTATCTGCCATAATAACATAGCTCAGAACTATATCTTTAGCAGTTTATTAGTAAAATATTATTTAAACATATTTAATATAAATATAATATATACCAAAAAAAATATATATAATGTATGTAAGTGTGCTGATTTTCACGAAATTGTTCTGTCTCAATCCGCCCGGTTAGCGTTTTCTTAAGAATAATTTACTTAATTGTACAGATCTTAAATAAAACAATAAATCTACTGTTTTAAATACATGAATTGCACAATTTATTTTTATGCATTTATAATAAATTTAAGGACTGAATAGCGTAGTCCGTAACGTCTCAGACTAGTAACTCTGAGGTTGCGGGTTCGAGCCCCGGCAGCGGTAGCCGAAAAAAACCGGTCCCAGCTGCAGTGACATCTATTGGTTATAAATTATATTACACATAATAATTTATACTTATTAATATGAATATCACCGATTCCTGGACTTTCAGTCTGGTCGTTAATATTATAGTTACTTGTAGGTATTTATTACATTAGATCGACTTACTCAGTTGATACAGATTTACCCCGTTGTAACGCGTTGAACTCTTTAACAAATAAAATAATCAAAATAAAAAATGGTTTTAGGTTTTAAATTTTTAAAGAGTTTAGGATAGATTTAAAAATATTTAGAATGGATTTTTTCTAATAAACATATTGTATATAGTATGTATTTTTTATCATAACAATTTGTGAGTAAGTATAATAATAGGCACTGACACATGTTTATTTTTTTATGAAGGTTGAATCATTCTTTACCTTTAATAAAAATCTTATTTAAAATAATTAGAGAACTCAAATTTACTCACATAAAAAACATTTAATATAAACATTTTTTTATGATGAAACTCCTCTTAAAAAGAGACCTTGTAAATATATTGAATAATCCAGCTTATTCCACCATCTTATATCAAAAAGGCAGCTATTCAAAATATTTATTTTATACATGTTTTGTATTTATGTGGAATATGACGGTTTTTGTGTACACCATAACTGCTGTATTTTTAATCGTATCGCCAACATATTTTTTTAAATAGACCCCAACTAAATTCGCTAGTCAGCGTGATCCGCCATATTGTTTCAAAATGGCAGATGTTTAATAATGTAACTTCTTAATTCTAGATAAAAAATAATAAAAAAGTAAATATAATAATAATAATAATAGAAATCGTATAATTAAAAAAATAAGTATTTTTTATAAATTGTATTTTTTTTTTTAATTTTCATAAAATATTTAGGCGTATAAATATTAAATTGGCCATTAGTCAGCTTGTTTCAGCATTCTATTTAAAAATGGCGGCTATTAAAAATAATAAAAATTCGTAGCTGCACTAAAAATATCAAACTATTTTTACACATTTTTATATACAGAAAACTATCTAATTATTGTGGTCTCTATATGTTATTTAGCGGTTTTTAAGTACACGATAATTGTCGTAAGTTTAAATAATCAGTTAATTTATATTTTAGATAATGGAGATATATGTATGTATAAAATATAACTTTTCTATTAATACACATTCACTAAATATTGTTTTCCGGTACATAGAATTTACAATAAGTAAACAGCTGCGCGAAACGTTTTTAAGTTGTAGATTATGAGCTGTGTTGTTTTGAAAAATAAATAAAAAACTCGATATTTTAACTGCTATTTGAAGATAAAATGAAAATTATTAAAGCACAACACTATAAACTAACAATTAAAAAGCCATACATCAATAATTTACTTCCAAATGATCACTTAAATATTATTTTAATTAAAAAATATTCTATATCATATCAATAACTTTTAAGCAGAATATAACGGTTTTTTAGTAATTTTTATCATATCTTTTTATTTTAAATATCCTTGTGTCAAAATGGCTGTTATTAAATTTAAAAAATCGTAACTAAACAAACAAAAAATTAAACCGGGCAAAAACGTTTCACAAAAAATTAAAATACGTTTAAAATAAAAATAAAAATATAAAACACTTTATATTTTATTTTTTGCATCATATATATTTATTATTTAGGATATTACGACTTTTAGGATATTTATTATATATTACGATTTTTGTGGCAATAATAAAATTTAAAATTATTGAGCTTATAAATAATAAGGTTCAGCTTCAGAGGAGTTATATAATATATTTTTTAGAAAGCTTACTCAATCTATTTACAACTATATAAAAATATATAATTTTACTTTATTGTCAATAAAATAAAAATGTATTTCTTTCACATAATATCAAATTCATAATGCAGTAGTTCTATAATTTTTTATATATGTACTATCATCGATGTACCATATGTAATATTATATATCATTTACAAATAAATGGATTTCAAATTTTCTGACTACATATGTTGACAATGTAATTTATGTATGTAATTATGTATATATAAATATTATAACAATATTACCAAAAAATAGCAATTTGTAAATATTTACATATTTTTTGTTCATAACTCTACATGCGGAAATTGGTCGTGTCAACAAAAATCTGTTGCTCTTGTGTAAGTAATGTTTTTTACCAAATTTAGTTAAACTAAAATCTGTATCGATTCTCTTACTGTCCTCATTTTCTGTGTTCGAGATACGACGTTTCTGACACAATAGATAACTACATTATGCTTTTATTTATCTCCATCACAATAACGCAGTAATGGTTACATACAATTTAGTACAGATTTTTTATGTATTATTTTTCATCGTTAAGATGTTTGCGATTTTTTCGCTCGTTAATGTTGACCGTTCGTTTCCTCCTCAATTAAATCATCCACTTGTTCATGATTCATAAGCGTATTTTTTCTAAATAACTTGACCGCAATGGCACACGTACAAGGTTGTCACAATTATTAATGTTGTTTCTATTTTGGAACGCCATTATTTCGGTTCAGGAAAAATTTGGGAAAATTTCCGGCACTCGTTAGAGCCCATGTTTGTTTGCAAATTACGCGTAATTTTAACACATGCATGTAAATACATTGCGAAAGACAATACAATTTTATGATAGAAGAAGATGGCTCAAATCTTTGCGACGATTGTATTGTTTAGCAATATTGGCAAACACTTTGAAATTACGCTAATTGCAAGTTTCATTATAAAAACGATCAAAACTGTATTATTCTCTGATGCCAGTATACTCTTAGTTTATTTTCTTCATAACTGAGGATGATCCATACTAGCATATATGCTACAGACTTAAACCCCTCCACCTCATTCGACTCTTCACCACACGAAGAGCATCCACTGCAGTTGAGCCAGTAGTAGACTTGATTTGGTCAGTCCATCTCATCGAGAATCTAGTCTTCGGGATATGTGATTCGGGTATTTATTATTTAGCTTAGAGTCTACCTCATCAAAAATAGCCCAATAGTTGTTTTTTAATAAGGTCGACCCATCAAGTTTTTCAATGTTTATCATTCTAGTTTCGCGTCTATATCTGTAGACTTAGTCATATTACGATATTCTCCTTGGCTCTCCTTGACACTTAAATTGTATCACTTGTTTATGATTCAGCAGCATAGGTCAACGCAGGTAGAACACATTATTCACATACCTGAGATTCAAGGCATTGTGGCAGGTATGATTAAAACATTTGCGCCAAATTTACCAAGCGAGACCCAATCAAATAAGTCTGCCTTTATTTAATATTATTTTTTATAACAAATAATAAATTGGCTACTAGGTAAAAATATTTTTTGCCTTTCTGTATAGGACTATAACTTTTGCACAATTTTCTACGATGCCAAATAAATTCACAATTAACCCGTAACTACACTTAATTTCACTGCAAAATCTCTACTATTTTGAGAAAATATCAGATAGTACATAAAATAAATATTACCCGTCGAATTAAAATTAATATAATCCTTAAAATTCAAGAAATTAATATTGCAATTTTTTAATATAAAAACCGATTATTTCAAATCCACCTAATAAATTATGACGCTTGAGAATAATATTGTTGTATTTTATAAAATCAGATGTTTTGTTATAAATATATCTATTTGATTTTTCCTTTTTTATTCTTCAAATAATATATTGACTTAAAAATAAACATATATTTCGTTTTTATAGGATTGTAGCTTTCACGTATTATTCTACGTTGTCATATAAACAATATCCATGCAATCATAATAATTATAGAAACAGTATTTAAGTCCACCTAATCTCAATAATGCATCTTTATAGATGCGTATTAATCAAAACATGCTTAATAGTATCTTACTTATTTAATATGGAGAAACATTTTTTTTCGACATGGTTCTAGAGATTTTTATTTACTAATATGCTATGTACACTCAGTGTACATCACAGGAAGCCAAATGTTTGTATTATACATTTTGAATCTGAACTTCTGTATAATGTATTTTATTTAATATTAAGTAAAGGCGTATACTATTATAAATATAGTAATTTATTCTAAAGAAAATGCCTGATATAAATATCCATTTCTGGATTATTTCATTTTTAAGCTAATGCACGCAAATGTATGATTTATATACAATAAAATTCTGTGTAAAAGCTTGGACGAAAAGGATAGAAATCAAATTTATAGTCAATCGTGTTGTTGTTAAGCTCCTCCAAAACATCCTCTAGTGAAAACTTAATTTTCAAGGCGGCCATTTCTGGGTGACAGTCTGATAATTGCAAAGAATATGTATAATAATGCTTATTCGATGCGGCCCTGAAATGTGTCTTAAAGCTTATGCAAAAATGGTTTAAAGAGTATTTATGTAGTGCAAAATGTAGTTTTTACTAATGTTTTTTTAAGTCAAACATTTATTTTTGCAGCTTTCTAGATATATTTTAATTTTATTCATGAATTTTATTCGTCTAAGTGGATTTAATAGCTCTTTATTGATAATAATATCAATTAATAATATATTGACAAAAATTATATGACATAAATTATACACAGAAATTGCTTTAAATTTTATCGATCCTATAAATTTTATGTTGTTATTTTGAATATCAAAAAGATTCCTGCTTTATTGATATACTTATTACCACAATATAAAATATGTGTTAGGAACTAGCTGCCACCCGGGTGAAGATCGATATTATCAGTGTCCTGATGGACCGTATAATACGGAAATTTATATAATAATGACCAACAGAACAAAGAGAGCTGGCTAAAAAAGACTATATTGCATTATCTAGTGATCTCCAAATATGCCCATTAATATAAAACAGACTCATAGTCCATATTTAAATTTAAGAGCATGTAATGATCATATATAAATATGATCTCATTTAAAAATCTGTGCAGTTTTATATTCATTGATCAATTTAATACATTGTTACAGTGAACAATAAATCAAAAGACTAATATCTCCTGGAATTCACAATTGTCTGCCAATAAACATCTGTGCAAATACATAGATTTTCGCTTGCTTTATAGTGATGTATAATAACTTATATATATTACAGTACAAATATGTATAATGATAAATGTAATAAGTATCTAGATCGTTTTTGCACGTATGATTTTAAAATAAAGCTATATATAATAATAATATACTGTGATATCATAAAATACAACAATATTATTCTCACGCATTTCGAGTAGTTCTAAATATTTGGGACCGAATTAAATTATATATTATGTATAATAAATACAATCATACATATTATATAATATAATAAAAACTTAATTGATTCGTAAGAAAATAAACACAGAGTGACTTCATCGTCCGCTGTTACTATTGATCATTAGATAGTAAACAAGTACCAGCGTTTTACAAACTTGTAATTATTTACATTATTCAGAAATATTTTATGCATACTACTGATTAAAATAATTATGTAATAAATGTTTAAGCTCTGTTTTTTTGTAAGGGATACAATATTTACATATTTATAAATTCCTTTCACACGTATCGTATCAACAAATACGCTATTGAAAGTAAAGATAAACATACTATTCGTTCATCTTAAATGCACATTAAAGATGAAAATATATAAAATTACATGAACCATTAAACGTACGCCCCCGCTAAGTGCACCGGCGCTACATTGCCTCTTCCTCCGAGTGAACCGCATGGAAATTAAAGCACCTCTACAAACGTGTACTTTTAATACACGCTGTTTCAATGCCAATTTTTACGTCACTTACTAACAATTTAATGGCGACTCGCGTTTTATACAATACGTTATCTCATAGCGTCCTTGAATATGACTATAACATCATTCAAATTTCAGCGAAGCGAAGTACTTATTGTATACAAATATATATATAATATATACAATATGAGTATGGATTGTATCTGTATTTATATCCGAGCATTGGGATACAATTTATTTCATTCTGGAAGTAGCATGTGTTAAATAAACATGAAGCACTTTTTAAAATTTCTTAGATGTTGTGTTGATAATCCATCGATGCTCGGCGATTTTGAGCTGCGAACTGTAAAGAGTCGCGATTGCATCCTTTATTCTTAACTTCAGTGTACGAAAACTCAACCCTTACATAAATCATCTAGTTTCTTAGTGAGCTTGCCAGACACAATGATGTTTTGGGTGATAGTGCGTCACTTTTAAAAAATCTGAATTAGTATAAATAATCATTTCGTTCGAATTTTTAATATGAATCGCTCTGTAAAAAGTGTGTGTATATGTATTGTATGTATATATATATTATATATTTATTAAATTTTTAAAAATTAAATGCAAATCATTATGACGCATTGGGGAAACCTATTAAGGCTTGATATTCAGATTAGTATTGAATCAATTTGTCTGATTTAACGCGTCAAGCACGTAGATTAAAATAAAATAAAATTGTGCATGCATGCTATCATGAGTGGCGTCGTTCTTCGTATATATTAAAATATTATTATTGGATTATTTTTAAATATCTTATGTATATAAATACGGAAAATCCGTTTGCTTTTGAGCTTATAGTATAATGTATATTAATTATTTAATCAGTAAAGATTATATTAATTGTATGTATGTATGTTATATATTTTTTTTCAATAGATAAAATTCTACATTTTTATCCAACAAAGGTTTTTTCTTGACAATGAGATAAATTCGCTATCAAAGAAGATCAAATTTGACTACTCAATGATTTCGTTATCATGAAGAATGGCACCAGAGGTTTGCAACATTTGCTATTGTTATTTAGTGCAATAGCACTGAAACAAAGATATGTACAAAGCAGTCATGCTATTGAAATTTCCTCATTGTTTTAATTCCAAATAATGGCCGACGATCATAGTTAGCTATTTTTTTGTTCTGACGGCCGCTCGCTTGTGGCACTTTATTAATCATCATTAAAATAATCTGATACGTATCCTGTCGCGTTGGATAATCGTCTCACATCAATTGCTCAATATTGGCAATGGTTTTCAAAGAAAACCGCAACAACAAAATTTAAAGTCTAATTTCGTGGAAGGTAATGAATGAAATATTGTTTACTGCCAGTTGAGCGTACTTGTGGTTATAGTACTAGGCTATTCTGACGCATTAGGTAATTATTTCACATAAACAATTTTTTATAAATTTACATTTAGATCTATAGTGTAGGTTAGGTTAGGTCATTTGTGTTGATTTTTTATGAAATATTCGAATAGATGTTGTATTTATTAGTAGTCTCCAAATCGTCTAAAAGATTTTTGAAGCTCAAGTTTGGTTGAACCAGAGTAGAAGAAGCTGCTTTTCTGGTTATATATGAAAAAATATATGAGCACTATCCCACATAAATATTTCCAGATTTTCATAGCTATCGCCAAAATCATCCGTTGTTCTTAAGCGTTGAGGTCTTGTCCGCAACTGAAAAGAATAAAGGACGTGATCGCGACTCTCTCGCAGCCGAAAGTAGCCAAGCATTGACTGTCACTTGAATAGACGTTACACCGAGAATGCAATGAATTGTATCTCAACGTTCCTAGCAAAAATACACTTTGATAAAAATACGGATACGACCTCTTGTAAAAATATCTCAAAAATTTTCTTGAAATTCTCTCCAACAACAAGGAACTTTAATATAAATAATTGGCATTTGTCTAAAATATTTTTATACACTCTGGTAACAACTTAGTCCAACGCCTTTTATGTATTATTGTTATATTAATAAGTTCAAAGAATATAATGGATGTAGATATTTTATTTAACAGATGTGCAATATTATTTGTATTTGTTTTTCCATCTTTTGTACACTGTACTGTTTAAAAACTTGCTTAAATTAATGTTAGAAGTTCTGTGTATTTTTTAAATTATAAGTGTTTTATGCAAATGTAAGTTTTCTTGTTTTTTAATTAACGTTTTTCAACAAATTACGTTTGATTTTACATAAATAAATATTTTTCACAAATTTTAAGACGATTAAGCATAATGTTAACATTGTACAGGTGCTTTTGAAATCGGACATTATTTACTGCAATTTGCTTGAAAAATTGCTGCAATTCAGATGATTGACTTGTGCAAACTCACAATCATCATAATTTACAAGCCTTAAACGCCGCTTTGTATAATTGCATTTTTTACTCAAAGATAAGAAATAAGATAAGTACACCATAGATTATTGTAATACAATAATCGCTCGTCAATTTGTGTATTATCTTCAACATTTATTGCACCATTTTTAATATGATGCATTCCACATTCTTGACTGAGATTAAAAAAATAACAATATTTAACCGATGAAAATAATTCTGTTATATACACATCTGGTAGACTGCTTTAAATAAAGGTCACGTGTTTGTTAGAATAAGATTCTTATTCAGCACCATGTTTTATTTTCAAGTCAATTAAACGCTGTAAAAAAGTACGGTATTGTTTATTTTAATCACATCCGATTTGTGAAAGTATTTACAGTGAGCAGATTTACAATTTGTGGTGTAAGCAAGGTCACCTGCACTAATCTCCACAGCGTGTTATGGTGGGTGTACATTATATTAATTCATCCTCAACTAGTCAGTGGGACGGTAATCATAGGTGTTTTTTGGCAGTGTTAATTTAGCCTGTTAATATATCCAGCGCCATTGACCGCAGGAGACCTTGATTTTCTAGGCTTGTCGTAGCAAATCTTTTTCATTTTGATAACATTGTACTTTGGAATGGATATATCTATAAGCTCTCTTATCTTCAATTAGATATGAGAGCAGGTACTTTACTTATGTAAATAAATACACAAATTATTCTGGTCTCTGAATATTATAGCCATTTTGAATATCTTAAAAACTGGTCACGTAATCTTGATGTTACTCATTCTATCTTACTGCGTACACAAGACTAGTCAATCTACTGTATCAGTAATGAGACGTTGAATGACACCATTAGATAGTTCAGTCCGAGGATGATTTTAAATGCAGCTGAAAGATAACTTTCCGAATATTGCATTTAGCGTGATAGAAATTCCCATTACAGATCTTAATAATAATACTTCATTTATTATATGTGATTCATATTCAAAATTTGTTGCAGTGCTTCACTAAGTAGATCAGAATACATAGGAATTATCCCTTCTTCTTCTTTCTGGACTCTACAAATTTTTACATGTCTTTGCCTGACTCACAATGATTTTCAAATGTGCTATGGTCTTCAAGTTTTTCATCTTAAATTTGAAGCAAGCGTTCCATCTTTCTTGGATCATCCTCTAGCCTGTTTTTCTATGGCTTCCATTTTGTTAATTTTTTAAGGGCCCTGATTGCTTGAATTCTTTCTAGTCCTGCCCATCTTAGTCCTTGTTTTTTTCTCAGTCAGCTTCTCCAGTTCGTGATTAGCTTAGCTAGGTGTCTTCTTTTCTTCATATTTTTTTATTATCCATTGTAACATGACAGGTGTAAGTCCAATGTGCTATAGTCAATCAGACATAATGAACACCTACAAGTAAGTATCAACCACCAGACTGAAAATCTATCAATCGGTGACATCTATATAAATTATTATGTATTTTAATTTATAATCAATATGTCACTTTGCAGCTGGGGCCATTTGATTAATAAAAGCGCATTTTTATAAATACCAATTCAAGGCCGCTACCCTGGCTCAAACCAAAGACCTCTGGTTTACCGATCTAGATCTTTCGGACTATTCCATTCTGACCATATTCGTTTGTAGCTATTGATCATATTATGATTCTATATATAAGAATTTTGGAACACCTGCTTATTATTTGGGATCCGAATAAGTGTTTGCATGCACGAATGCTCTATTTCTGCCTAATATGCGTATTTTAAATTATTCTACCATTTTATTTTGGGAGCTTATATTGGTACAGGAAGTCTTCCACTTGTTCGTACATATCACGTTCCATCATTAAGTAAGATTATATTTGGTTTTGAATGCATTTACTTTTAATCCGTATTTAGCCGCTTCTCGACATGTCGAATCAGACTATGTCATCAGCATATGTGTTTATTTAGGATGTATTATCAATCTATCCTGTTAAATTAAATTTTTAGAGAACGGTTTCTAATACCATTTTAAATATTAATATTGATAGTAATTCATTACTGCCTTACACCTGATTTAATTTCAAAAACATCTGTCGCCTGATTTTGTAGCAGAACAGTGTTATTTGTTCCCTCTAGAGTAATTTATAATGTTTATTACAAATCATGAGTTTGGCTAAACCAGAGCTGAAACACCTGCTTCTCTAATTCAATTTGGCGTAACAGAAACGCGGAAAGAAGAGACTAGTGTCCCTATTGCTAAAATCTTTGACCAATCTAGGTGATTTGTGGTGGGGCTTTGTTTTTATCTGATCAATATCCATTATTGCAGGTCTGTATAAATTTGCCAACAATAAAATTGTACCTGCTCGCTCGGGGATGATATTTTGGCTAGCTGATTGCCTGGCACATTTTTTCGTATTTGTTTGTTGCTACGATAGATCTCGCTTTAGCGTTATTCAAGGCAGCTGATTTTGCATTTGCATTGCTTCATTACTTGATGGCTATTATATAATAAAACATTAATAAAAATAAAAAAGCGATTATTTTTATCCAAAATTAATTTAAAAATGTGTTTAGTGGTTGAATAAAGTATATTTATAAATAAAATATTCAGTAGAATAATTTACACAAAAAGTTAGAAAATATAGTAAGACATCATGTTTATTGAAAAATGGTGTAAAAGTTTAAAGCAGTTTTAAACCAAAAACTATCTATACCATATTTGCATTAACATTCATTTCGAGAGCTACCGTTTCATCATTATTTATAATTGAGAAAGAGGTGGCAGGTTTGGGTTTACCAATTTATATTTTTAATAAATTTATAGAAATTAAAATCATTACTATATTTTTTATATTTATCAATCAATCGGAGTAATGATAAGTATATCAAATATAATACCCTAATAGTAGGGGGGGGGGGCGTAAACCCAAACTAGCCTTCCTTCTCAATTATGAATAATGATGAAATGGATAGCTCTCGAACTGACCATGCTAACGCAAATCGAATATAGCAATTCATACTTCAGTGCTAATTTTTTTAAATTATAATGTACATAAAAACAATATCAACTCTCCCGTTTCACCTTTCAACCGATTTCTTTTAGGCAAATAAATATTACTTCCAACACTAAATAATAAAGATATTTCCTCGGGAAATTTAATTTTGTTGGGAGTTCCACAAGCAAATGGGATTTCATTTTATATTTTTTAAAGCAATATATTTTTCCATTTCACATTTTAATTAATGTCTTCTAGCAGATATTGGCCCCCTTTTTTAAATGGACGAGAACTAAACAAAACTAAATTGTGATACCCAAAAAAGTTCAGATATTTTTATTCCAAAGCCTGTTGTACAGCACTGCTAAAAATACTTTGTAAGCTGTATTATTATAATAAAAATACAAGCATAATTATAAATATTTATTATTAATAAAATCAATTAAATATATATTACATTAAAATTAAACTAGAAATAAAATTACGCTATCATATTAAATGAATTATTTTTCTAAAGGTGCATAATTGAGAAGTTTTTCAATCAAATCAACGTGTCCGAGCAGCATTCTTCTGCAGCAATACCTTTTCAAGCTGAGCGCATCGAGGGCATCTCTACAAAAATATAAAAATTAGATTATTATATACACTTTTGATGATTGACTTGATAATATAAGGTGACCAGACGTCCTCTTTTGAGGAAGATTGTCCTACTCTAAAAAAATTTATGATGACTTTTTTTAGCTTCCATAACAATTTATCCTCCTCAAACAAAATTTCCGAAACAGCCATTTTATTTTTATTTTCAAAATCTGGTCACCTTGTAATATGCATTTGAAACATACCCTTCAGTGTACTCTGCCTGTAAAAGACCCAGATAGGCCTCCCACTTGTTGCCGATAACCTTTCCGCACGTGAAGCAACGAACGGGGATAATCATTGTCTGAAATTAAAAGCATATGGTCGATTTATGAATAAAATTATTACATTTTGAGGTTATGTTTTTTCAAGTACATAAATATACGATTTTTATTACAATTACACGCTAAACACTAAATCAGTTTATAGGTCACAATTTTCAATTGAAAGACATAAATAATACATTTGAGGTTATGTTTTTAATAATAGTCAAAATGGCCGGTGTTTTCGATTACATATACTTATATTTATACATATAAGTAGCTGAGTACTGTTTTAATACTCACGATTTGCCTATTTTCAAGCAAAAACAGGTAAAACACTAAATCGATGTTGAACTTGACGCGCAATTTCGAGATCTAGCAGAAACGTCGCGAAGGTCTAGTGGTGTGCACGCGCGCTCGTTACACCGAGTCACTTTTTAATACGGTTTATAATTTTATTTTTTAAAACAGAATATTATTTTTAACAAAGCAAAATATTTTGAAAAAAACATTTTTGCTAAAAAACTATTTTTATTCAAATATTATTTTTTAGAGCGTGAAAGGCAAAGTCATAATTTTAAAGAGGCATTTTAAAATCAATTTTGCGCTCAGCGTTTTACATACTCTTAGGCCGGTTTCACACGTGCTGGATGGATTCACCCGGCACTGGGCCAACGCCGTGTAGAGGGGATGGTGTTGTATGGGCTAGTACCTACCATTTCAGACGTGCCAGACGAATCCATCCGGCGCCGGCCCGACGCTGTCCATACAACACCACCCCCACTACACAGCGCCGGCCGGTGCCGGGCAAATCCATCCGGCACGTGTGAAACCGGCCTAACTATCTCTATTAAGCTATTACTCTCTAGTGCGCGATTTACATTTACAATACTTGACCATATTGTTAGACCCAAAAAAATTTAAAATTTTCCCCCCTTGATTGGTCTATATCTTAATTTTTTGCGACTGAAATTTGTTTTTTGATTATCTTCTTATTTGGAATGCCACTAGTTATTAAAAAAAAACTAGTTTAGTGCTAAGAATTAATAAAAAATATTTAAAATTTTTAAAAAACTTCAAAGCAGTTCGTGGCTATATTTCTAATACATGGTATGTCATCCTTTTGCTTTAATAAGTTCCTGAATTCGCCTAGGCATGCTTTCTATTCATTTCTAATTGTTTCTTGAAGGTACGAATTATGATTTCATTCATACATCATTTTCTCAATTAGTCCCCTTTTACTGGTTATTGAAATTTTAGCAATCTCTCTCCTCAAAAGCTTCCAAACATTCTCAACGGGGTTCATATCAGGCGAGTTTCCTGGCCAATCCAATACTTTGATATTTTGACCGATAGGTGGCAGCGACAGTATCTGTAGGTCAGTCCCTCTATGCTGCGATGATCGTGTTCAGTAGTCTTAGGCCGAATCTGCGCATCTCTCTATCATGCCTTGTTGTTGCACATGGGTGGGACTTGTCTGCCGTCTCCTCATTGGAGACCAGCCTCAAGTATTCAGCGCTGCAAAGCTTGCTGACGAATCACAATTATGCAGCGATCATCTAGCCAAACGTTGCACTCGCTTATTAGAACAACAACATATGTATACGCCTTTAGAAAGTGACGTTTGCTCTATAGACATTTTCGTGTTCGAAAGTGCTTATGGTGCTTTTTGACTTTCAGTGATATATTGTTCCCGTGACCGCGTTTCTCAACAAAGAAATATTCTGTCAATGCACCGGAGAGTCAACGCAACCGGCTGTTGCGAGCCCGCCAAAGTTTGCCAACTAAAGAGCGTCCCTCACGCCAGAATGCCGTCAAGTTTTAGCCATAATAATCCTAAATAAATACATATATAAATAGGCCCCCTATAAAGCTTTTAGAAAAATCCCTAATTAATTTCATCACAACGATCACGAGTGGTTCTGAAATTGCAAATATTAATGTTATACCGTGTTAACGAGGCTTGGAGAGACGAACGAAACATCTAAACGACTGTTTAAATCATTCTAACATGTTTTAAAATGAGTAAGCCTGCGTCCGATTTGCACAGTCGCTAACGTTATAAGAACGAGCGACAGACACGCGCTTGGTTTATTCCGAGCTTCTTGGCCATGACAGTAGTTTTATCAGGCATGCTCAAAATAAATCAGAAACTTAATTTAAAATTCACATATACTAAAAAAAATATTATTTATTCTCTATTTTTTTATTACAACCAAAAACAAATATATTGTGTAAAACTTCAATTTTATTTAATATATTTATATATATCTTTTTAATTTTTCAGTGGTGTGTCAGTTGATAAAATGGATATTCAAAAATCGTTGAACGGCGTACAGTGGACCACAAAGAAAAATTCGGATGGCGTGCAATATATAGATGCTGAACATGATCATATAGTAAGTTTATTTTTAAATATTTTTAAATAATCATTTAAAAATATAATATAGATAGAGATTAAGCCTTAAAAGAATATCATAAAAATTATTTTATTGTCAGAAAATTATATTATTATTTTCACATATTGACCACATCTAACAGAATATTCAGATCTTGCGTCAGATGCTTGTATTTCACAGACCCGTTCATAATTTTGCGATATTGGCAACCATGTCTGATTCAAATCATTTCTGTACAGCATTAAAGAATGTTATGCACGAATTTATAATAATATTATAACTTATGACCCAAATTTTTCTTATCTGTTAAGCACTCAATTGATTGAGTTACACTAGTTTTTGTGCTTCATTTATAACACAAACAGTACTCATTATCAGCAATGAACTGGTCCTTTGTATATGAAAATGTTTACATTCTGCGATGAATCACATGAATCATCAGATTGAATGGATAATGGATTCTTTGTGCTGATATGTTTGAATGGAGGGGGGCGACTGAGCTACTTATATGGATCTCAAAAAAACTTTTACTCTTAGCCAATCAATCATAACGTAGGCTGCTTTCACGTTTTTGTTAGTCAAATATTTGTGTCAACAATGTAACGACAATTGTTTATTTATAAACAATTCCCACAGTTGGTACTACGTATATTATCAATTGTGTTTGTGTTTGCTATGATGTTTAGTTTTGCTTGTGAGTTCATTTAGTACAGTCGTATATTATGTGTAAACGTGATTAATTGCTCAAGTGATTATGGAGGATGATGAACGACAGCCGTTGTTGTCTCCAAATCGAGATGTCCAAGATCAGTGCATTCTTTTAAAGTTTGAATATCATTTGGTGAGATTTCAGTATCAAATATTTAATTATATATTCTTTTGTACATTTTGCAAAAATAAAAAAAAAACAAAATTGCTTCCAAGAAAATATTGTTTTGAGCATGTATTTACAAATTCTTTTGGGGATTTTGCATATGTGTTATTTTTTTAATTATTTACTGTGAGGCTTTGCAACGTTTGAGAATTAGCAACATAGACTTATTATTTGAGTTTACTTTGGTGAAAAAGTACCGAGCGTGAAAGTGTGAAATTGTATAATAATATTCCTTTTCTTTTTTCTTACTGGATTTCTCACTGGAAACACTATTATGCATTAAGAAATAAATTATAGTATTGAAGTCTTTTTAGTATATATTTGTGTAGTGTATAAACTATTAGCTATATTAGTTAAATAAATTATTAAAATAAATAAATTGAGAAGTTCTTATTAAATAAATATACGAAGCTCTGAAAAATATGGTACTTAATAAAAAATGATGATTAGATTTTGTATAATAATGATTAGAAAATAAAAAAACACCGAATAACATAAAAAAATTACAACCAGACAGTTAATTATAGAAAAAAAAAATGATAAATTATTTATAAAACTTTTTTGTAAATAGTAATATTTAATAATACACGAAATATTACAATATTTAAAAAAACAAATATTTGATAATTTAAGTTTGGAAAAAAAGATATAAAAAAAAACATGGAATAAAGTTGGTAATTCAAATAAATATTGTAATTCTAACCAATAGTGACTCAAATCAGTTAAAAAAAATCAGTGAAAATATAAAATCTGGAGTTTTTTTTTTAAAAAAGCATAAGTTTGCTGTGATTTGATTTATCTAAATTTATTATTTAATAAACAGATTTTTCAAAAATAAAATTTTTGAATCTGTTTTATTAAATAAATTGAATAAATTTGGAATTTCAAAAAAAAAAAGTTTATTTTGACAAATAAATGTTAAAATCGTTTAAATTAATTAAAAAAGTTTTATTATTTAATTAAAATTTTTAGCAAAAATGTTTAAAATTAATAAACCAGAAAAATATGGTAATTTGCAATCGTAAATATGGTAATTTAAAAAAATACTATTTAATAAATTTGTTAATTTGGTGACATAAAAGTAATTCTAATCAATAGTGAATAGATTTTTTTGAGCAAAAATTTATATGCAATATTGGAAAAAAATTACATTGAATAAAAAGTAATTTGGCAACCCAAAAATACAGTCGAAAACATATCATTCATATTCTTTACTATGTATTAATTTTTGGTATGACGTAAAATACATAAAAAGTAATTCATTTTAATATTTTTAGAAAATCCGTGGTTACAAACTGAGCTGGACACGATCCATTATAGCATGGACCACTGTGGGATTAACATTCGGCTTACTGTATCTATTATTCCATTGGCAACCACGATGGAAGCTTTTACTGACGCACGTCCGTTGCTCTCTCTCCACAGCACAAAAACTATTGATTTTGGTATAAATATTAATGATCAATTATATATCAATAATAATATATGTGTATTATTAATGATGATGTTTTATTACCTTCAGGAAACATATCAAGGAAAATGGAAAACGTATCGAATAAAGGAAATTTTTGTGACCGACGTAAAGAACAGGTAATTGAGCAGATCAAAATCTGGTTGTATCTTTATTATTTACAGATTTACTTTATTTTAGATTTCAACAAGCTAACACCAGTTCTTCAAACGGCAATCTTGCTTCCGATCCTCTCACAATTTATCTCGAAGACGGCAGTTGTAGAGGTGAGGCTTTTACGAATGAAACCTAACATTTTTTTGATTGATGAAGAAGTACGGGCGGTAGATGTATTTTTAAAACTTGCTTTGAGTATTATTTTTAATAATAAGATTGAGAATAGAATATTGATTATTTTTTTATTCTGCAGCTGTGATGAGCTATCGATGGTTTCGGAACAAAAAGCTGACGTACATATGGGACGAAACCAGGAAAGAATTCATCAGATTGATCGGCATGGAGAGTTCCATCTTGTGCTCACAATTTCACACCATGCCTGGTTATTCGGCTGAAGAACAAGCTAAAATGTATGTTATTAAATAATAGAGTGGAAAAAAATATTCTCGTTGTGATCTCTTGTAAAATCTGAATCTAAAAATTCATGCCATGATAAGAATTCAAAATACATGATATAATTGAATTCATCAAAACATCAGTTATGAAATACTAAATTAATTAATCTCATAATATATTTATATTACTCTTTAAAATTGGCGTTGCCGACTGATGCAAAAGTCTTATCGGAAACAGTTATATATAGATATAACTTTACTATAGTCAGATATAAAATTGTATCAACAGATCTTAATTTTATGTTTCAGACGTATTGCTTACGGAGAGAATGAAATACAAGTTCCAGTCCAGACCATATTAACATTACTAGTTCTAGAATTTTTTAATCCCTTCTACATGTTTCAATTATTCACCATAGGCGTTTGGCTGGCTGAGAATTATATGTATTACTGTATCGCTATTGTGATTATGAGCGTTTTCGGCATCACTACATCTGTTATACAGACTCGAAAGGTATGTTTTAAAGATAATATATTACCATCGAAGCTTTGGATCTTAAGCATCTGTGTGTTTTAGAATCAAGTCAATTTAAAAAGTACAGTCCATTCCGTGGGGCAAGTTCAAGTGTGCCGAGATCGAAGCAGCGGTGTTTACGAAGAGATTTGCAGCTCGGATTTAGTTCCTGGCGATGTTATATTGATACCGCCTCAAGGATGCACCATGCACGTAGACGCAGTGCTTTTAGACGGATCTTGCATTGTTAACGAGAGTATGCTCACAGGTATGAATATAAAACTAGCTTACAATTAAAGCATTATTTATCTCTTAAATCAAGTTATAGATAGTTACTATTAATATCTTTACACAGGTGAATCAGTTCCGGTTACAAAGATAGCGCTTCCATCACAAAACAGGCATTACAGCCTAAAAGAAGATTCCAATCATACGTTATATTCAGGGACCAAAGTCATCCAGACCAGATATTATAAAGATGAATGTGTTCGGTAAATATAAAAACACACATGGGATATTTACACAGTTCTAGGAATTTTGTTTTGCTATTTAATTAGGACATGCAGACTGCTTGATATATTTACTTACTATTGATTAGGAATATCGGCCATTAAATTTGTCATGGAAGATATTTACCACCCTGGATCAAACAATTCAAAAACGGTAGAACAAGCTTTGAAGACGATTAAAAACTGCATTAAACAAAGAAAATATTGCTGCTGTGTTAAGAAAAGCGATGGATAATAGACGTGTGATCATTCTAGAGATAAGTTGAAGATGAAATAAGAATAAATGAGAAAATAACAGGCAAATTTATAGAACTTTGTAAACATCCCACATCCTCAATACAGATACTATTGTTGACTATGGATTTAATTATATTTACAGCGCTGTTGTTATCCGTACCGGTTTTTTGACTACCAAAGGCGAATTGGTCAGATCGATCATGTATCCTTTACCAGCTGATTTTAAATTTGACAAGGATTCATACAAGTTCATTATTATACTCTCGGTTTTATCATTCTTTGGACTGCTCTATACAATCATTCTTAAGGTATTTACTACAATAATTGCTGCCTTAGTTATAATTCCATATTTATTCAATATACAAGCCTACACCTTTTGACCAAACTAAATACAATTATGCTCAGTTAATCTTTGGGACCTTGCTTCAAACAAAAAAAAAAAAATTTTATCAAGCGAATTCAAAATATATTTTATATAGTGCTTAAAAATTATCAATTAATAAATACAATATTTTCTACAATAAATCTTGGCAAAAAAGTTATAGACAAAATTACTGATATCTTAAAACTATATTTTTATCTCATATTTGGGTCTAAAATCTTATTGTAGGTTGTTATTAACTTCAATAAACATTAAATCCTACACCTAATGACCAAATTAAATACAATTATGCTCAGCTACTCTCTAGGACCCTGCTTCAAACAAAAAACACCTCTAATTTGTATCTAGCAAATATAAAATATTTTTTATTTGGCGCTTGAAAGTTATCAATAATTTACAATAAATAAACAATATTTTTTATAATGAGTTTTGGCAAAAAAATCATAAACAAAATTATCTTTGAGTCAAAAATTTTATTTTATGTTGTTATTAATTTCTATAAACATAGTCTAAATGTATTTTTTCAATCTTAAATCCTTCACTTTTTGATCAAACTAAATATAATTAAGCTCAGTTATTCTTTAGGTCCCTGCTGAAAACATAGGACCCTCTAATTTTCATCAAGCAAATTTGACATATTTTTTATGTAGTGCTTAAAAGTTATCAATTAATAAATACAATATTTTCTATAATGCTTAACACAAAATTTCTGATATCTCAAAACGATTATTTTATTTTATCTTTTTATCAAAAATCTTATTGTTCGTTGTTGTTGATTTCTTTATACATACTCTACATTTTTTTTGCAATATTGAATCCTACACAATTACAATTATGCTTAGTTATTCTTTAGGACCCTGCATAACACATAGAATTTATTTTTTATTTTTATCTAGCTAATTAAAAATATTAGCTCTCAAAATTTAACAATAAATAAGTGCAACGTTAAAAATATTATTCTACTTTATTATAATATTTTGTTTTATTGTTTAGAGTGGAAGAGGTATCACTGTTGGTGACATTATCATAAAATCTTTGGATATAATCACTATCGTTGTTCCACCGGCGTTACCGGCGGCAATGACGGTGGGGCGTCTATATGCAATATCTCGATTAAAAGCACATAAGATATTCTGTATCAATCCTCGTGTGATAAATGTGTGCGGTAGTATATCCTGTATTTGTTTTGATAAGGTATTTTTTTTATATATAATATATAAAATATGAGATGTTATATAGATGATATTTATGTTTGTTTTTTTAGACTGGCACTTTGACGGAAGACGGATTGGACATGTGGGGTGTAATACCGGTTAGGCTAGCAAAGAATAAGGAAAAATTTGACGCTGAAGATTGCCAAAATCCTAGGAGTAGAATATCGTCTGCTTCTTCAGTGATGAAAAACGCATTGCAATACGAGCACGGATCAAATCTTGATATTAGAAATAATTTAGTAAATGGAAACGAAGAAGAAGAAGAAACGATCACTACTGACTTTTTTGATAATCAATTAGAACTGATTAATAGAATTGCATTTGGCACACCAGTGAGAGACCCGAGCGTTATGAAAAATTGTGATTTGTTGAAAATCGGGATGAATGTGTGCCACGGATTGACCATTCTCGATAATGAACTGTCCGGAGATCCTTTGGATATCAAGGTATTTATTTATACTGTATTACAATTGAAACTATGCATCAAGATTCTAACTTTAATATAAGTGGAAAATCATTTTTACTAAAATATGAAAATAAAATAAAATAAAATTATTATGATTAATTGCGATAGGCTATTTTTGTATTTTTTTGACTATTTTCAATACTAAAATACTGACATAGATTCAATAGTAATATTAGTATCTTACCTGCTTTCTTATTATTAATTTTTATTATACAACTTCTTGTCACTGAGTATGACAAAATCTCGTACAATTGTATTTCCGGCTTTTTTTACTTAGAATGCACATTTCATTTTACGGTGAATGTGTATTTTTCAGTGAAATTATGTTTTCACTAGTAAAAATATAATTTCACTAACTAGCTCAGTGAAAACGTATCAAATTGATTTACAATTTCACAAGTCAATATCAGTGAAACTGTATTATTACACGTAAATTCGAATCATTTTGGCCTTAACAGATGATGTGTCGTCCTATTTTTGTTGAAACTTAATTTGACAGTTGCAAAACGGCCATTTGCTGTTCAAACGAAAACCTAATCTAAAAAATTAACTAAACCCTGATAAAAAATATACTTAGTTTTAGATAAAGTGATCATATGTCCTCAAAAATTTTGTACTCCTTTTATCCTTGAAAATAAATTTCCAAAAAGAGCACCGGTAGCAATTTCTTCTACTCAAAAAAATTTCTAAATGTCTTGGAACAACATTTTCGGAATAACCTTATTTTTTAGCTCCTGCAGCAATTTATCCATAAAAAAATCTGAGACGGGCTTTTTATTTTTCGAGTCCTCCTTTAATATTTTCAAAATGTGTTCACCTTATTTTAGAACTTTCGTTAGGTCAACATGGCTTCGTTATTTTTTTTAGGTTAGGTTTCGATTTGACATTTTGGCCTTAACATGTGATGTGTCGCACTATAATTGTTTTTTTGAAATTAAATTCGCTAGTGATATACACAATTTAATAAGTGGCGTTTCACAACTCTCAGTTTAAAAGCACTGTTTACATCACAGATAGACCAGCATATAATTTCACTAGTAGAAATATACATCTAATGATTTGCTTTCACTGAAATTCCAGTGAAAATATGTTTTCACTGTATAAATTTATTTTATTCGAAAATATTGTACATCATATCATGAACTTTTGGATATATTATAACAGTCATTAAATATTAAATATAAATCTGCCAAACCCAGTGAAAATATATTTTTACCGTATAAATTAAATTGTATTACTTAAGCTGAATTTATTAACTTCCTAACCTGCCGTCGTGTTTTAAAATTGCGGTTATTACAAAAATGCAAAATTTATTAAAAGAATCCTAGAGTAAAAAGTATATACTATGTCAAAAATAATCTATTATATAATAGAAATTAAAATAAAATTTAAAAAATATACCTTATAAATATCTTGGCTAAATTTATTATCCATCCTGATCCGCCATTTTGTTTCAAAATAACGGTTATTACTTTTTTTACATTATGCCATTAAAAAAATTATGATGAAAAAAGTATAGAAGTATTACCTTAATCTTTTACGTATTGAAACGTTTCATTTTATTGACCAAGAATATCAATTTGTTTGCGCATCGAATGCTATTTATGTTTCATAATTGCAGATGTTCGAATCTACTGGTTGGATCTTGGAAGAACCAAAAGTTCCCGACAATTCCAAGTTTGACTTATTAGTGCCCACAGTAGTTCGACCGCCGACTGCAAACGGACAAACAACAGTAAGTTTTATTTGATTTAATAAAACTCAATCACGATAAGCGCAAAATTTTGAGCATACATATATAATTTTTAGTCTGAACACGAATGGGGTATTGTGCAACAGTTCCAATTTAATTCATCGTTGCAAAGGTGTAGCGTAATTTGCAAATCTCTCGATTCTACCAAATATATGACGTTCTGTAAAGGATCACCTGAAATGATTGCTGCTCTTTCCAGGCCAGAATCAGGTATGTGTTTTACTTTCAATCTACTTCACTTACTTGTAAGAATTCAATTAATTAATCTTCATTGTAGTTCCATCAGATATTAAATCTATTCTGCGTCATTACACTCAGCAGGGATACAGAGTCTTGGCGATGGGATGTCGACAGCTGCAAGATGAAAGTTTTCTCCGTATTCAACGGTTAACGAGGGATCAAGTCGAAACAGATCTTATCTTCTTAGGATTAGTCGTATTAGAAAATAGATTGAAGGCGCAGTCGGCTCCGGTTATAGCGGAGCTGCACGAAGCTAATGTTAAAATTGTGATGATTACTGGTAAGCTGTGATATAAAATCAAAGCTTGATCTGAATAAATAGTATCAGCTATAATCTATACACTATGTTTCAGGTGATAATTTAGATACAGCCGTATCGGTTGCAGCTGAATGTGGACTATTGAAGCGAGAGGAAAAGCTTATTCTATGTGAAGCGGTGCCTTCGACAGAAAAGGGAGCTCCTCCGGAACTGTATTATACTTCTTCGATGATCAATTTGGAAGGGGTATGTGTAATTATCATATTTTTATTGTTAAATCTTGTATTAATATCATGCTTATTTTCAGTTGAAACAATCGAACCTGTTAAAAATGCCTATGGCTAGAAAAATCTCGACTAAAGCAGCTTCGTCAGATAGCATTACGAATGCAGCGTCTGATACGGCTCTGTGTGAAAACTGTGAATCAGCCTCGTCTTTGTCACTAGACTCGATCGAAAATGGTATTGCGAACAAAAAGTACAAGATTGGAATGATAGGAGCCACTTGGAAGATTTTGAGGGAATTCTATCCGGAGTTGATTCCGAAGTTGATCACTCGTGGTGCTATATTCGCAAGGATGAGCTCCGATCAAAAGCAGCAGTTGGTACAAGAGTTGCAGGCTTTAGGATATTATGTTGGTCAGTATTTTTTAATCTAAAAATAATGATGATTTAAAATTTTAGTACAAAACCCCGTTCAGATTTTTGTATACAAGACGCAAAACAAATTATATTTTAGGCAATGTTTTCAAGCTTTGACATTTCTGTTTCTTGATTTTTAATAAAATTCGTTTAAACACTTTAAAAAGTATGATTGTTTGCAGTTCAAAATAAAGCTAGTTATATGACATCAGAATATGAATAAAATTCTCTATCATCATCTTTCCCGATATTGAATGACGCATATTTGCGTCGACGGCTCTTAGCGAGTTTTACAAATGACATTATTTTGAATTTATTTTTTACGGCAAACAATGATATACATTTAATTATATATATAAAAAAAATCATCAGGAACGTCATTTCAGCTTTTTCAAGAGGGGGGGGGGGGGAAAGTTGGCTGGACAGTGGTCGTTTTTTAAATGTTTCCATTTCATTAACCCTTTGAGTAATATCGCCGTACATGATTTGAGGTACCCCAGATAGTTATATATTTACATAAATAACTGAAGAAATAATAAATAAAAAAAATATTTGTATAATATTTTTTTAAATAATTTCTGTAGAAAATTATACCAGTAAATTAAAGAGTTACGAAATAAATTGATATAACAACAAATATTTTATATTAATCTTATAAAAAAATATTAAGAGCCTCTGAATTAGTATATAATAAAAAAAAAATCACAAAAGCCGAATAATAAATAAAAAATACGTAAAATAAATTAACGAAATTTAATAATTAAAGTGTTAAAAAATTAAATCAAAACAATGAAACGTTGAGAATCACTTCTTTTCTACAATTATCTATAACTGCAATATAAAAAACGTAAAATTAATTCGCTTCCAGATGTATACTTAAATAATTAAAAAATATAAATTAACTCACTACTCAAAAGGTTAAGATTCATAGATTTCATTAGATGACATTTTTCTGTCTCTTAAAACCCTTTTTAACAGTTTTACGATTTAGAATAAGTGAGAATCGAATGAAGCATATTTAAACCGAATTTTGACTAATAGAAGAACGCAAAAAACAATTTTCACTTCTCAGAAGTCAAAAATTCACGTCAAAAGCAATAAAATCGTGCCGTCGCCATCACAGTGAGAACGCTCGTTACCCAGCGTTCCCACTGCGACGGCACGATTTTATTGTTTTTGACTTCTGAGAAGGGATAATTGTATTTTGCACTCTTCTATTGGGCAAAATTCGGTTTGAATATACTTTGACCAATACTCTCATATCAGAAGTCCATAGTAATATTGGTAAGGATATTTTTAAAAAGTGTAATATCAAACATCCCATGAGAGATGAGTTGGTTTAGTTTGTATTTTGAACTTGACCTAATGAAAGTTTTGAAACTATTATAATTTTAGTTAGGTTTGGGTTTGAACACCATATGGTTGTTTCGCAACTGTCAAATTGAGTTTCATAGAAATTTTAAAACAACACATAATTTCATTAGCGCAAATCCGTTAAATTACATTTTCGCTAATATAAATATATATCTACTGGTGAAAATGTATTTGGACTTCACAAGTGAAAATATAACTTCAGCGAAAAATACACATTCACTGTAACATTTATACAACGCATGTAAATAACCCTGCACCTGCCATATAAATTATATTTTCACTGGTAAAAATATATATTCACCGGTGAAAATGTATTCCGATATGATTTCACTGAAATGACATATTTAAAGAATTATTTTCGGGACAGATTCGACCGTTTTTTTTAGATTTTATTTGAGGGATAATCTGAGAATTTCTGGTTTAGAATCAGGGATGTCATTTAAGCTTTTTCCATGGAAGGGAGGGGCAAAAATTCGCCAGTCTGTAATATTTTGATTTCATTAAATGATATGCATTTTTCTGTCCAAATTCAAGGAAGGCGGGCTAATGCCCCTCAACTGCCCCCCCCCCCCCCCTATATACATATTTATAATGATACCTTAAAAGCAAGTTTATCGATTTATTGTACACTTCCTTCTACGAGAAAATTAATATAACTCACACTAAAAGATCAGTTTCTTCAGCTTTACAACCAATTTTATATCAAAAATGTATTTAATATTAAATAATTTACAAATGATTTTTTTTAAAGCAATGTGCGGAGATGGCGCTAACGATTGCGGAGCCTTGAAAACAGCTCACGTAGGAATATCAGTATCGGGTGAAGAGAGCAGCGTCGCTTCGCCGTTCACGTCTCAAGAAGATCACATTGGATGCGTTCCCTTAGTCGTCAGAGAAGGAAGAGCCGCTTTAGTCACATCGTTCGGCATGTTCAAGTTCATGGTCTCGTACTCCATCACCGAATTCATCAGCGTCGCCATGCTCTACTACTTTGACTCAAACTTAACTGACTTTCAATTCATGTACATCGATTTGCTACTCATAGTCACGTTTGCTTTTGTATTCGGTAAAACGAGCGCCTATCCTGGAAAATTGCATAAAAAACCACCCGAGACTTCCCTATTGGGATTCGTATCATTATTCTCGTTAACAGTACATCTTTTATTGGTTGTAGTCTTCCAAGTTTCTGCATATTACTTATTAAGAATGTTTGATTGGTTCGTTCCGAATGAATTCCAAGGCGATATCGCTTATTTGAGTTTTGAAAACTACGGCATATTTTGTGTCTCAATGTTTCAGTATATAACTTTAGTGATAGCGTTTTCGCAAGGTAAGCCATACAGAAAAGGCATATGGACCAATTGGATTTTTATGTTACTGCTCTTATTGATTACTACTTTATCCGTGTACATCACTATTTATCCGGCCAATTGGTTGATATCTTTACTGGAGTTGAAAATGCCTCCCGATTATCCGTACAGAATAATACTCGTCGTGTTAGGCTTCCTCAATTTCTTCATAGGTTTGATTTTCGAAAAAGTCATAGTTCAGTATCTGATTCAAGAAAGGGGTTGCATTTCTAGAGTGACGAGAAAATTCCCCAAGAGCAGCTCTTATCAGAGCATCGAAAACGAACTTGCAAACAGTTCCAATTGGCCTCCACTACAAAGCAGAAAACCATCGGTCATAGTAGCGAAGCAAACAAACGAAAGGGTCGGTCAGATCACGTCTTCAGACTCTTGATACCCAAGTACCTGAAAGAACGTTTTGAAAGTTATTAAGTATTATTGAAGATTCCGATTGTGTGCCTTAAAATATTATTATTGTCTTTTGAAACTATTGTTTTATTATTACATTATACAATATAACGTAATACAATGATTTATTATTACGTGTACCTAAGGAGCGTTACATGTTATTATTTGTTTATGGGCATTTTACATTAATTAAGTAGTCAAAGCTATACGTATTTTTCAATTGTGATGAATAACAAATAATTTAACGTGTGACTGAGGAATATATGTATTTTTTATATGTACTATTTATGTAACTTATAAATCTAAAGAGAACGAATAAAAAAATGATTTAAAACATATTAATTTCATTAATAAAAATACCTGTCACTTGACTTCACCTGGAGTCAAGCAAATTATAATTATGAATTTAATCAAGATGCAGGTATCAGGTGGCGGTGTCGAACGAGTTTTTCTGGTTCTGTGATGTCAGCTGAGTAAATCGTGATATCAGGTATAAAGTTTTTATATTGGTCATTATTGAAGTTAAAACGAATAGGAAAGAAGCTAATTTAGAACCAATCGTGCTATCGTTTAGCTCACTTAATGAAAACATAATTTACATGGTCGCCATTTTGGGTGATCATCCGATAATAAATGATATGTACAATGTATTGTTGAATTGATACCTGATTTTTTGACAGAATAATAATTTTGTCTTGTCCGATAATTACATATATATTTTAATTATATAAGTCTATTACGGAGGAATACCTAAAATATTAATATAATATTAACTAACCTTCTGTCTTTCACCAAAACAGTTGCAAAATATCTTGATGTGGGAATTCAAGTAGACGTCGTATATACAGATTTTGAGAAGGCCTTCAACAAGGTTTGTCATGGGTTATTATTAAAAAATTGTCGAACCTCAGTTGCTCGGATGATTTAACTCGGTTATTCTTGATCGTATACAATTTGTAACCTATGACGGCCGATTGTCGAAAGAATATTTCATCCCTTCGTGGGTTCCTCAAGGGTCCAACCTGGGCCCTCTGCTCTTTATGTTATTTATTAATGACAAATACAGCAGTTACAAATTCAAGTTTTCTTCTGTACGCTGATGATTTAAAATTGTATAAATACATTCGATCTGTTGCGAACTCCTCTTTACTGAGTGATTTAGACTCTATGGATATGGACTTCATTAACCGTCTGCCTTTTAATGTCGGAAAGTGCCATACTATGTAATTTTCTCGATCCCGTTTGCCATCTTGAGAAATGCGCGTTACTTCAGGAATACTTTAGTGTTGCGCACTCTTTATGATACTCTAGTCCGCAGCATACTAGAAACTAGCTCCATCATTTGGATCCCAGGCGTAATGAATCAATGTAATGAATTGAAGCTGGAAAAAGTACAACGTAAATTTCTTCGATATTTATACTTGAAGGAATACGGGTATTATCCGTTCTTGTTTCCCAGTGCTTTTATTTTGGGAGCCCTGGGATACGTTTCTTTGTCGACTCGCAGAAGTGTTTATGTAATTAAACACTTCTGGAAATTGCTCAAGGGCATCGTAGACAATCCTTGAGTTCTCGAGCAGCTTCAAATGTGGGCTCCTGAAGGTGGTTATAGTTCTCGATCGCGTCCACTATTCTTGCCTGTAAAGTCTAGAACTGGAGCACTTGCCAACTCTTCTCTGGCCAAGGCTATTCATCTGCTCAATTCTGTCCATAGAAATATTGACATTTTCTCTTGCACATATGGAGTTTTGGTTCAGTTCGTATGGGACAATGCACACTGTCTGTTGTTTTGTCTTGTTTATATTTGTATGTATTATGATGTATTTGTACTTTTGACTATCGTGACACATTGGGTTTGCCTGTCAGGTCACGATGGTTATAATTTTAATAAATAAATAAATCAGTTTATTCCTACGATCTCGGTGAGAACATCTCGACTAAAGAAATTTCCACTAAATATTTCGGAATCACTTTTGAGAGCAAGTGGAGGTCTCTCTACACATACACGACGTTTGTGATTAGTCTTCCAAGGTGCTCGGCTTTGTTATGAGGAACGCCTTTCACTTTGACGATCCGTCAGTTATTCGCGTCCTTTATGACACCTTAATTCGTAGCATTCTTGAATTGGGATCTATAATTTGAGATCCCCGAATAACCAAATATTCCCTTTTAGTGAAAAAAATTGAACAAAAGGTTTTTAAGACAGTTGGTTATTATCCGTTCTTATATCCCAGCCCCTTTTTTTTAGAAGCGGTTGGGATACAATTCGCTGAGTTCTCACAGAAAGTTGTATGTCGCTAAGCATTTCTTTTAACTACTGAAGGGTGCTGTCGACAATCCAGCTATTCTCAAGGAATTCCAATTTTGGGTTCCAGAACATCTTCGAGAATCACGATTGCGTCCTCTTTTGATGGCCATTGGGGCTAGCACGTCTGCACTCACCAACTCGCCTATGGCTGTGGCCATCCGGCTCCTTAATACACTGGCATTACACATTCCAGTTCCAGTTCGTATCGTTTAATTTTGATTTTTTGTGTATAATTTTATTGTTTTCGACCATTGTGATGCATTGGGGTAACCCGTTAAGTTACGATGGTCTTAATTTAATTTAAATAAATAATAATATGGCATGTACATTGAGTGTACATAATAGGAAATTCACTATTAACATAAAAAATGGTAACATTTATCATTACTTTTTATTCTTTGATCATGAATACATGCAAGTATGGATCGTACACTTATTTCACATTAAAATACATATATAAATTTTAAAAGTAGAACTGTACATTTACATTAAACATTGATAAAAAAATTATCAAATCCCCATTAGCACGAGTAAAATTAGTTTATATAGTATAAATGACTAAAAAAATTCATTGAAACAGTTAGGAGGATCATAATCAGTCGGGAGGATTGAACAATGACGCGATAACGATTCGTCAAACAGGGACGCGCGCAGTCATTGCGAAAACAATTTGGACCAGTAGGAGAGTTTTAGATGATTCTTTAGAATTTTGTACACTGCTCTTACAAACGTACGATTATAATATACTACGTTATGTTACAATTACATATGAGAGGAAAAATGAATCGCAGTATAAAAAGCTACATACCGGTTATGTTTTTATTTAGATAAAAGTACATAATATCTACGAAACAAAGCACAACCATTTATATATAGCCACGTTTCGCCTAATAACATTAATATTTTTGAAGAAAAGTTAAAATTAATGGATTTTTTAAAAAAGGATATTCAATCCAGTCTTGAGCCTTTTTAATTTAGAAAATATTGGTGTTTATTAGTAGAATGTTACCCAAAAAAACGCGTCTTTGGTATAAATTTATCAATTTGACTAAGAGACGGCTTGGAGATTTACTTGATACTAAAAATAATCAGTTCCCGAATTTTATAATTTATGAAAACAATGAAAATATCCCACTGCCTAGTTTCATTGACATTTTTTGAATATAGATATTACTTTTTGTGAAGCACAAGTTTATAAAATAATAATAATAATGAAAAGGCTCTCAAATTCTCCATCCGTCTCAATCAACTAATTTACTCTGCGCATGGATTTTATCGACAATTAAAGGAAAATATTGTGTGATACCACAATACGTCAATGTCACATTTTATCCGTCTAATGAATGTCACATTTTATTTTAAACTTTTAGATTAGATATTACAGTATTATATATGTATATATATAAAAAAAATCATTCAAAAGACGCGATAACCTAAAAAAGAACCCTGAGAATTTCGTCGTCTAAAAACGAATTTACCTACATTATCAAAATTAATATAATTTTGACACAAATACCGAAATGTATTCCATATTTTTATTTAAATCAACCATCACTATGAAAGCTGCGTATAAAAATATCTAAGTTACAATTAAACATTGAATAATGTATATAATATATATTCACAAATGAGCGTACAGTAATTGACGTCCGAAAATACTGGAAAATAACCGTTTTTTAATGCTATATATTAATGTATATATAAATATATGTATATCAAATCATATTAACGAAAAATAATTATTATTACATTTATATATCATTGAGCAAAACTTTGAAACGATCTAAATAAAATAATTACAAAAATGGATGCGTGATATAAAAATATATGAAGCTGGTAATTAAAAATAAGATGGAGGAAAAAAATAACAAAGGGCATGCGAGTGATTTTAAAGTAACTGCATATATAAATCATTCGAAAATCACAATTATGCTTCGTAACAATCGCTCATAGCATAAACTAGGGCAGTTCGAAAAGCTCTCAGAATCTGATATAAAGTAGTGCTAATTCATTCTAGCGTCGACGAACGTTTTGGAAGACATCGACTTTTAAAACTTAATTTCATGCAATTTTGATTGACGATCAATGTGAAGTTCTCCAATCAACATTTCAGTTGATAGAATATCATCTGTAAAGTTAATAGAAAAGCATATCCGATTCAGAGATTTTTTCAAGAAGCCCTCTTATATTAAATCACCGTTAAAGTTCAATTGTCACTTTTGACATCCATCGAATAGGCCAGATTTAGATCCACGTGACTACAATAACCTTACACAGCAACCTAATATGTTATATATATATATACACATATATAAATAATACACATAAAATAAAAGTAAAAATAATTGTTCCACATTGCTTACACGATTATAAATCCTAACAATTTCATTATTAAATAAATTTGGTTGTCTAATCACAATATTTCACATAATAAATATTTGAACTAAATTTATAATAATATAAATTCTAATTACACATTATCATTATCATAGTATATAATATTTATTCTTCATCATATCAACAAACAAAATATTACAAATTGGGAATGAGTATAGAGCGCATGAACGCATTAAGACCGTTATTTGAAAACTTAACGATGAAAATAAATATTATTGCCAAATATATAAATACATCATCAATTACGAATACACACCATTAAAGCAGTCGTTTTGTTGCGCCTCTTTATCCACTAATCACTAATCGGAAATTCAACACTGTCTTGTATATATTGCCAAAAAACAAAGTTTTCAAACTTCCAGTCTTAATCCTGATGCACAGCGAAACAATGATTTGATCAGTCAATGTTTCACAGTACATATTCATCAGTGATATAATTAAAAAAACTACATATATAAATATATATTTAATATACATAAATAAATCATAACTATATGAGGGGTTTCAAAGTGCAGAAAAGTACAAAGGTTTATATTGCAAAATATACACGAATAATTTAATAAAATTTGTTCTCATGCATTATACACTTTTTAATTTCAATTATTGTACAAATAATAATTGATTTTATTTATTATAAAAATAATAATATAAATACTACGGTTTTAACTTTTATTCCCCTCATACAATACGACACCTAAGTATTTTAGCAATCGTGTATTTATTTAATATATACGTATTATCATATAAACATCTGTACAAATAATGTAATACTGATTTGAAGCAAAGTATTCCTGATTGTAAAAAATTATCATTTTACAATTATTTAATTTTATTATATTTTTAATATATGTATACGTTTAATCGTAATAGTTTCTAATAATTATACATTCATCATATATATATATATATATATATATTATATACTATACATCGTAATTCATCGATAACTACTCTCGATTCCCGTCAACGGTTCATCGAATACACAAAAATAAACAAACAAACATGAACTGCAATGAAGTTAGTATAAACGGCTTGGTTTATTAATTGGCACCTTTCGATACATTCGCGTATCGTTGTTCACTATATAATAATCATTAACATGCGATCGATCTAATCTCTCTTACGTCTCGAACTCGTTTACTGGCTAAATTATACACATAACCACAATAATTTTGACTAGTTAACGAAATCATCATCTGGTACAATGTAAAAAAAAATAATAAAAACGATATACCTAACTTATTTGAACTTGCGTTACTGACACTCGTGCATGACTTGCCCGGTTGAAACGAAACGTTAATCCTTTAGTTTGTAACTGTCGATTCACGTCACTGTTTCGTAAATGCGGATAATTGTACGATTAGTATGTTGAAAAATCAAGAGGTCAATTCGGATGGCGTTCGCTGCGTAGATCGCTCTCGCGAATGTGCGTGATATTTTTGATACAACGGCTGAAAAATAAAAAGGAATTTTATTAAAAAAGTATATAGCAGATTGGATCGCTGCGGTACTCCAGAATGAGCGAAATGCTCATGCCATAGCTCACATATATACGGCGGCTTTTACCATCAGTATGTGAGCTATTTAACTTTCTAAGAAGTAGTTCATGACAAACTTATTTGACAAAGTTTTTTTGTAATTCGGTAGAATTTTGTCACCGCCTCCAAAAGCTACAGGATGTTAGTGATTGAAGAACGATGCAGACGAAACATGTGTTGTTGGTTTACTAGCGCTTAATTGTGGATGTATATGTGAAAAATATCAAACTTGAAAATAGATTTAATGATTTTCGGAACAATCGTCAATACTTGGGCGTCACAGTCAACACAACCTGCAAATTTTCAAATGCAATGCATAGATTTGCAATCATATAAGCAATTGCAGGAAAAAATTGGTTGTGACCCCCCTATATCATAGAGATTGGGACTTCGTTATAGGAATACTACGTTATAGGGGGGACTAGACAAAATTTGAGATTAGGTTTTTTCAACTGTATTTTGTGAATTTAACGAAATCAGCAATCAAAGTTTTTTCGTTGTATTTAGTTTGTAAACAAGAGGCCATAGGTAAGTGGACGGAAATGCCAATTGATATTTTACATGATAAGTTGACGATGAAAAAGGTGTCTGCCCGATGGGTGTCGCGATTTCTTACGGTGAGCAATAAGCGGATGCGACTGTCACCGTCGATGAGACCTGAATTCATCATCATACACCAGAAACCAAGCAATAAGCAAAACAATGAATGAATCTTCTCCAAAAAGGCAAAGACGATCCCATCGGCCAGAAAAGTTATGATACATCTTTTTGTCAAAACAAGTGTTAAAAAAACATCAAATGTACATATAACTTTTCATTGAATAAAATAGAAATGAGACCTTATATAAAAAAAACTAATGAAACAAAGTGTAATTTTACATATTAATCTTTTGCGATATATACATATATTAAAAGTTCTGCAAAAATAGTTTAATTAAAAAGGGTGTCGAGAATGGGTTGCATATAAATTATCGATCTATTCAACTTATAAATATAGAAATCCTTAGATGGATGAGAAAATGAAGCTGCAATTCAAGGAAGAATATTATCCATCATCATCTAATAGAGATAATTGAATTTCCCCGTAGTAAAAAAAATACGATCTTAATCATCAGTCATCAAAAGGTAGCATTGCTCTTAAAGATGAGTTAAACGTTGAAAAATCAAAAAAACATTTTCATCCAATATGGAGAACCTTCATTCCTTAGCAATCAGCCATCGAAGAAGGCTCTCAAAAATATGTCATGATAAAAATGAACAGATATTACCTATAATTGTTTTAAGTTGGATTCGATGAAGATAACGGCGGATGTTCATAAGCTGCCAGGGCTTCGTACAAAGCCCTCAAGTCGGCTGGACGGCGCCACGCACCGGCCCGACGACCGTGATGCAGTTTGGCCAACGAGTACACGTCTCGAGACTTTTGCCTCAACACTCCGCCGAGGGTACATAAAGCGGTAGCTCTTGCACCGCCCAATCTGAAAAGATCAACACATTTCAATAATATGTTACTTATTTATAAAGAATACGATCAACGCAATAACTCACTTATCGACGACGACCACTGGACTGTTCTTGGCCTCATCCTGACACTTTGCCATATACTCCGGCAATGAAAACACACCCTTATAAGCCTTCAGTCTTTGATCAATCACATAGTCCAGATCCTTCGCTTCCATCTCGTACTCGTCCTCCTGAGATTCGTCGTCAGTGTCCGAGTTCTCGTCATAATCTAAATCAGCCAACCACTTAGGACATTCGATCAGCTTAATCTTTAATTCGTAATCGTCTTGCAACGAGCACATTGTGATATGTGTCGTTGTGATGACGCAATCCAGACCGATGTCTTCGGTGCCTTCGCGTAGCTGGCACATGTGAATCAGTGGTATCATCACAAATTTGGATTCAAAGTTCGTTTGCTCTTCTTTTTGATGCGATCTAAAATCGTGATTATCGTCTATCTTGACCGAGTTTCTAGCTCCGAAGTCAAACTTGATCGGAGACTTGAGAATGGGACTGCTAAGCTTAAAGCTTCTCAGCGACAGTTTCGAGGGACTCTTTTGCGACTTTTTAGAATCGTCGCTAGAATTGAAAGGATCACCATTTGCCGAACATTTAGGACTCAATTTACTAGTTTCCGATATGTTATTGCACATCGTCGTGTCGATTTGAAGCTCTGATTTATCGAACATGTATCCTTCTGGTTTCGATTCTGAATTAAGTTTTTTGAGCTCTTCCGATTCCTCCGATTCAAAATTGGATTCGTCCGACTTTGGAATGAGTTTCTCTTCGTCTTGCTTGTCATTAGAGAATTGCCTTCTATAAAAGCTGTTGTCTAGCTTTTCTTCGTTCATACAGTGATCGTCCTGATTCTCAACTTGAGACACGGGACTCGCTCTTTGGGAATCTTTGCATACGGTTAAATTGAAAGTTTTGTTTGAAGATGTCGATGATGGACTATTTAAGGGCGTATCTAAACTGCTGTCGTCGTCCATTAGTTTATGGAGATTCTTCTTATTGCCGATGTCGCACAGAGCTATTCTTTTAGCGACGTGTTTCACTTCGGAGATGTAACGAATGTTATAATTGTATGTAGTGATTTCAGGATTTTTCTCAGTGGGCCAAAATAGTTTACATTCCTGAAAAATAAACATGATTTTATTTATAAAATAAATATAAAAAATATATATTAATTTGAATATTTACAGAATCTTCCGTATGATCAGTGAGAACGACAACGATTTGACAGGTGTGATCCCAGAGCAGTCGATATAAGTCAGTGACGGTGTGAGTCAACGGATGTTGAGTTACAACGTATTCCCGGAGGGAACGATGACCCTGAAGCCACGTGGCGTTTATATAATCAGTGCCTGTAACAAATACAATAATTAATATTAATCAATCAATGAGATTTTTGACAAAAACCATTAGAATTCTGCAAAACAATGGTTTGGTTTTTGCATTTTAGAACACCTAGAATTGCACACACACACTCGCAAAAGTCACCAATTAACAGTTTTATTCATAAGCTTCGACACTTCTAAAAAAATGCAGTATCATTTGAACTATCCTTTATAATTATCAGAAGACCATACCTTAAAACTTTAATTTTCACAAAAGGCAAGATTGGAAGTGGAGCTAAATATGAACACGATTGGCTATCAATTTGCTTTATCTCCCATTCGTCTAAGCACCCGCAAAGAATATCAATGCTGAAATCTCTAAATCTAGATTAAAATTTTCCTCCATACCTTCTATTCCAGGTTTTGGGATGAGGTGAACTCGGCCACTTTCTATGGGCAAGACAGCTCTTTGACGGTTTTTCGTAATATTGACTTGTTTGCAAGCACTCATCGTGTGAAATTTGCTCGGTTCAAATGAAGTTATCATCTGTAATTAAACAAGATATTATTTTATAAACACATAACTCGCATCAACGAGGGAAAGTATTTCTTAAAATACATACCTTGAATTGCTGTTCTAATAGATTTTTGGGTTTAACGTTTCCAAAATCTTTCTTCTGACATGCAAACTGGTGACTTCCGGCAAAACAATCCATTGGTAGACCGCTCAATGTATCTGGTCTTTGAATTGAATTGCTCAATAATTCATAATTATCGTCATATTTTATTCTGAAAGTAAATAATAAAGTTGTCAATTATAAGAATAATTTGATTTTGAAGAGGTCTCTACATAATATGCTATAAGAAAGCAAATTAGTAATATCCGTAACTAAAATAATGACATTCAAGAAGTGACACAATGGTTTCGCGTATAAAATATCGCACGGAAGACATACTTTCGCTTTACAAGACAGGTAGTAATTAGTTATGAATTTAAATAAGACTCAATTAAATTAGCAATTCTCACCTATAATTCTTCTTTTTGTTGTATTCCGGATCTTGATTCGATAACCCCGGCGAATTGCTATCCTTATCCCTAAAATTGGCCATGTTTAAGTTATTCGTATCGGAGCTGATGCTGCTAGTAATAGTGTTACTATTTTCTCCAGTCGTCGATATTGCAGCCACCTTTTCGGCGCTCTTATTACCGTTACCATTCAAACCGTTCGAATTATTTTCGTTCAGCGACAACTCAATATCTTCGTTGGATATAGACGAAGCCTTGGACTCGTTATTGCAGTTTCCGTTCACTTTTTCGAAACTGTTGGACTGGTTCTCAGATTTGGGGGCATTGTTCGAGCCAGTTGATACAGTCTCACCGTTCTTCTTCTTATACACATTATCTTCTTCGAAATCGATGATTTTCTGGTCGTCTTTCACATCGTCTAATATCAACTCTGGACTGATATCTTCGAGTTCGACTTTGTTATTATCATCGGGTTCGCAGTTGCTGTTTGAGGAATTATCGGTGTCTTTCTCTCCGTTCAAGAGATGATTCTTATCACTTTTGGATTCGTTGTCGGACTGCTTCAACTTTGCTTTTTGCAGGGAAATGCTAACAATATCGTTACGGCACTCTTCTAGACTTTTATCGTTACTGTAACGAACATCGTCCACATTGCTCCACATGGCAAAATCGCACTCTTCGCTGTTGTTGATGTTAATTTTGTCGTTGCAAGGTCTCGGTACGGCTAATATAGTAGGAGGTTTTTCTTTCAAAGGAGCGCCGTATAAGCCGCATTTAATATTCAACATAGAATCGTGAATGTATCCTTCAGGGTAAGGAGTCAAGAGTTTCTTTAAATATTCTTTAGCATTCTCCGTTGATACTTCCGTATTACCGGATTGAATGGCTTCGAGGAGTGCATCGTGAATGAATACGTATTGCTCTTCAGTTTGCACTAAGAAGTTTCTTTGTGTACGCACATGACAGAGAAAGCCGAAGACGTTTAACGAGCCGGTGAGTTTCAAGTGATTCAGCATTGCATCGAGAACGATATACGTTCCTGTTCGGCCAACTCCAGCGCTGAAATTGATTGAGATGATAAAATCATGTTTTTAACGGCAAGATCGAAGTAAATCTGTATAAATACCTGCAATGCACGAGTACTGCTCCGGCTTGTGGTGGAGCTGCTTTTCGGGCGGCTTCTCTGAACCGAAGCACAGCTATAGGATGTTCGGGAGTGCCATGATCAGGCCATACGGTGTAATGATATTGTAAAACAGGTCTCGATGTGTTTAACTGTAAATTTAATAGTAAAAAATTGTCATCACTGCAAATTACTCCAATCTTTAATTATGATCACTCGCTGTCGGTCCCTCACTATTGTGAGGTACCGCAGCTAGTGACTGTGTGTAAACACCGGACCCTCAACTTTTTGGGTTTTAAATTTTATTTTTGATTCGTTCTGATTGTTTTGATTGTATTTTTAGTGTTTTTGTTGATATCAAATATTTTAACTATTTTGTGGCTATTCTGAATTATAGACAAGGGAATCATATCGTAATTTTAGGGAGAATAAAAATATCTATGATTTATATTCCCTCGTGTACAGGTATCCGAGAAATAGTTTTTAGACATTTTCTATTAATAATGAGTAAAAGTTGCCAACCTACACGTACATTAAGGTAATTTGATTTGTTTAAATTGCATTTATAGACTATAAGTAGGAATATTGTGTTCAATGTTTTACTTTTGTATATAGTTCTTATCGTTTATAATTATTTTTCAAAAGCAATATACGACGACTGTAGAACAATTATGAGACTCCGGAATGAAAAGTGATTATTATTCCTCTCGAGCAAATATAATAAGAATGTTATCAGCTAAAAATCACATACATTGCAATTATTAATACGAAAATACCATTAACTTTAAATTCAAACACACGTACATAGTACATTTTCATAGTTAAAATATATAAAAGTTATATATGATTATAAGTATAAGTAGTAATATTGTGCACAGCTTATAATTTTATATGTACAGAGTTATTATTGCTTATAATTATTTTTCAGAAGCAACGAGAGAACGACTTGACGACTTATTTAGTGATTCATAAGAATTTCATTATTTACAATAAGGAAAATTGAGTTAATTATACCAATTTAGGTTTGTCAATGGACAATTCAAGTATATAAGTTGTTTTTGGTCGTAATTCTAATATTTATCTTATGCTAATATATGATATCTACTAACTAAAGTCAAATGCGCATTATTTTTATAAACAACTGTCGTGTTACTGCCGGCCATCTTGTTTTATATTTAAATGCTGAATTTTCATTGGTCGACAGTTAAAGCTTCCAATCAAAAACAAAACAATTCAATGCCTTTGGCTCGAAATTTAATTGAGGAAACTCAATATTAATTTTAATTAATTAAAATTAAATATTTTTGTTTTGTTTACGTGTATTATAAACCGTTCATACAAAGCAATATGATTAACAGAATACTAATTTGAACGTAGAGCATTTCAATTTTGAAGCGAGAGTCCGGAAGTGGCTTAGAACAATAATATTTAAGGTTGGTAGCCCCAATATGATGCTGAGGAATTTGGATCATTTAGATTAAGGCAGTCAACAGTCCTGATTGTCACATTGAAAAGCAAAAATGATCATAATCCCATTGATTTCAGGCATTTTTTCGTTTCAAGTGGCTTCAATTAATTCACTGTGACAATAAATAAGTTACAGAGCTGCTCAATGTAACAGGAATTGATTAGTTTTACTATAAAATAATTCTAATCTATACCTTTGTATTTTTGATTTGGAACGTTCTCACTGTGTACGTAGCCATCACGTCCTCCTGTAGCGTAGACACTTGGAATGCACCATAAGTTTCGGTGCCGTCTTTTGGCCAGTACATGTCGCATTTTCTCTGTGAATATAATTTTCAATTACAAATCTGATATCAATTCAATATATATTAATTCAACTTACCCGTCCCCTCTCAACGAGATTTGTAATCATCACTATTACAACTACTTTATGATCCCACACCATCCGCCAAAAAGCCGGTAAAGTCCCGGGCGTTGGACCCTGGGTTCCGATATACCTTCGCCTATCCAACAACCACGAAGAATTAACTCTATATTCTTCTCCATCTGTACAAATACATATAAATTTAAAATGTATCCTGTCATATTAATTAAAGAAAACTAACCTATTTTGACAAATAGATTGTCGAGATCGTCCAAAGTCTCTTCAACTGGTTCTTTAGTATTTCCGTTTATTTCGTTCAACTTCTCCATGTTGTTGACCTTTTTCACTTCCTTATCGTCGACGATTCCTGAGAATTCGATGTTTAAGAACGCGCCCTCGATCTTCGGAGCGTTATTCAGTGGACTGTTGTCGATCGTTGCGACAACTACTGAAGAATTTTTACTATGGCCTCTACTGTTGCCTTTCTTATCGATCACAATGTCTTTAGTGTCTGCCGACGTCGATCTTTTCTTATTCTTCAGCTCTTTGATGCTCTTTTCGCTCTTAACGTCGTCCTGTTTGTCTTCTTTCCGGTCTAAATTGATAGATAAACGGCAAGTGCTCGCGAGAATCTCAGAATTTGGCGACAATATCCGCCTCTCGTCTTTCTTCTCGAGATCTAAAGATAGCTTGCCTTTCATGGTGCATCTAGCGTCATCTTGGCCGTTGAAGTTGCTCAACAAATTTTTGGTATCGCTATTGCTTTCAACTTCGTTGATTGTCGGCTTGGGACAGACGAAGTTGTGAGCTCTCTGCGACTCGTCGACGGTGATCCATAAATCAGACGGCGGATGCACAGGAGCCGGTGCGTCGGCCGCTTCAAGTTTCTTTTTCTGGGCAACCTTGCGCTTATTATTTTCTTCGATTATAAATTTAGACAGTTCAGGATCTAGCTCGGCGACCATGCCGTCGATAAAATTAGCGTTGACGTAATCGCAGTGCGGGGGAGAGTCATCATTTTGGGATCCGGATAATTTTGATGTGCATGATTTTCGATGTTCGCGTCCAGGATCACAGGAACAGGAAGACGAAGGTAACAAGCAAACGCGAGAATGATCATCTGAAAAGAAATAAGGTCTAAAAATAAATGGCATTGTCTCGTGCATTGAATAGTATCGTTACACATATCTTTTGTCGATATTTGCAAGTGACCACAAGGGTTTCGTTTATAAAGGGTCACCCGGAAAACATATTTTTGCTAAATGTTATTTTTAAAAGGCCCTCAAATAGACATATTTAATTCAATAAATAAAATATCTTACATGCAGTGATGTTGAGGTAACGATTCTTATGCTTATTATCTGGATGTTGACTATGATGCGACGTATGCGCCAGCATGGCTGATTTTGATTGAATCAATTCATATTCTTTTCTGCAATGCATTTATAAATATATTAATATAACTACTTTAAAATAGATTTAAAGAAAAATTATCAGTGATTGTTACCCAAAACCAATATCGCCATCGGCGTGCAAAGCCGCCGTGTGAGGTAGAAACTTATCGGCGGGAACAGGCGGATGAAGAGGATCGCACAGATGCTCCCTGCTGTTCACCAAATTGGCACCGTTGCTCTCAATGGGGTCCCAAAATATCACCGCATGCGTAGGACTAGTAACTAATCATACAAAAATAAATATAGTAACTGAATCATTCATTAATTACAGATAAAAACTTACTGTTTTTCTTGATGCAATTCAGCTGCCCCTCAGCCTTTCCGGTCAAACCGGCTTCTCCACAACCATCGCTCCCGCCTACGGTGCCTCCTTCGTCCAAGAACAGATACGACATCGGAAAGCACTTCTTGAATACGGACCTACAATTAAAATAATCTAATTAATATCTATTTCATGGTGACTATGATAGCATTAACGAATAACTGACACTAACGAGCAACCCCAATAGTACAATCCCAAAATTGCACACAACACTATTATGATTAGAATGAGGAAGATGGTCACGTATCCAAGAATAGGATTGCCGCTTTGGATTATTTCATCGTCGGAACCCAGCTCGGCGCCTTGTCCTATGTTAATGCCGAACGGAGGAGCAGCTACACAATCGGGAGTCATCACAACCTAAAATGACACAATTAGTAATAAATATCTAATCCAAGGGTACATTAAACGACTCCATATTATCAATCTTACTTGATAAGCATCCGTCGGTGTACCGTTGATGTACAAACCCTTGGTTGCAATAGACAAAGTAGAAGCGTGTATCGTCACTTCGTAAATAGACATATTGTCGAAAATAGTGACAAGCTAAAACATAAATAGCAATAATTTCAATTACTCCAGTTTTATTAATGTTTATAACGATAACGAGTCAAACACTGACAGAATTTGTTGCGAGTTCCAGTTCCTCTGACGTTGTATTCACAGAGTAGTCTTCTTTACTCTTGGAGTTTAGCAATCGCAGAGTGATTGTGTATAGATCGAGTCCTTTTGTGAACATCTCTGGCCTGCCCCATTGGATGTAGAGAGCGCCCGGTGGCTGATTGCATGTCACATTTTTCATTATGGGCTGGGATGGAGGCATCACATCGGTCAGTCCCACTATGCGAAACGACGGAGGACCGAGGTTTGAGGGACGAGGTGGTTCGATGTCGTGGACGGAGGCGTAAAAAGCTCGGACCCAAATCCGGTAATAAGTGTATGGCTCTGAAAGTAAAAAAATAAGAATATTCTTAGTTATCTTCAAAACCTTGTGCAACTTTATATAATCTCTATAGGCAGAAGATAATCAAGAATTCTATCAATCAGTTCAATATTTCATTTAAGTTCATCAATCAAGTAGTTAGTAGATGTCGTTACGTAATGTAAAGTAGTTATAAATATGGCATGAATTTACTTGAAAGATAATAAATTTTAAATACTGGTAGACGAAAATATAATAAGAATTCACTTACTTAATTCTTTCAGTGTATATTTCACTCCTTTAATGCCGTCTTTTCCTTCGTGATGCTTCAGCTCTACCTTATGCACCAAAGACTTGTTCTCCGGCCGTTTGTGAATCATCTCTCCCTTCCAGTGATTGATCGATTCGCCAGAAGCACCCTCTTCGTGAAACAGCATATAAATCAAAACCATCTCCGGAGACTCCGTCGTGGTCACCACTGTAGTTTCGACGAATGCGTTTTCATTCTTTTTGGAAGTGGGTCTTTCCGACGACGGATCGGCTAGGATCTTCGACATGTCAGGATTATCGGAAACTGCATCTCTCCTTCGTTTCTTTCTGTGGAAGAATCTTCCACGCCCAGTACGCCTCGATTCGCCATCGTCTTCATCGTCCCGGCGGAAATCTTGATTATCTAGTTCAGACTCATGGAAGGTGTTGCCGCCGACATATTTGTCGGCAAACGACAGTGCAAAGTTTGTGTTTTCGTGGTCGTCAAGCGGGACTAGAGAGAGCGGACTGAGCGGCAAGTGTGAGAACGAAACCTCGGCATGTTTTTCAGGGCTGACAAATTGATTGGGAGTGCTGTTCAATGGCTTCAGCCACGTGAGGTGTATCTCAGTAGATGTGATCTTCTTAATGCTAAGATTGAGTGGAGCGGATGGAACTGAAACCAAGAAGCAATTTATTAATAGCAAATAATGAAGTTGAGGAAATAAATAAGGATTTGATTGGATATCGAAGGCATGAGTTACATTATGAACTAATCTTAAGTGTTTTCCAAAATTTTGACACTAATATTTAATATCACAAACGGCGATGGCATGATTATATTGCTTGGGATGTAGATCTTTGACTTCTGAGAAGGCATAATTATTTTTTGTGCAAAAACAACTATTACTTCTCAGAAATCAAAAATTCACGTCAAACGCAATAAAATCGTGCCAGCGCTATCGCAGTGGGAACACTCGGTAACGAGTGTTCCTACTGCAACGGCGTCATTTTCTCTATCTTTTTCTACAATAATTCTCTACGTGTTATCATTTTTTTGTATCTGATTCGAAAAATATATTTTTTCACCTATAAACTGTTTCAGGGATCAAAGTAGACGAGTCGTTCATAGCAATGTCTGAAGAATACGGAGGTTGAGAAAGGACTTTGCAAGATAATCCATTGATTTTTTCTATTGTCTTCCTAGATACATTAGGACAAGCGCTGTCTTGTTGTAAAATTACCCATATTTATTTTATAGGGGAAGGTATTTTTTATGGTCTGAGTCGTTTTTTAAACAAATTAGCTGAGCACACTATGTCTGTCGTAATTGTCTGCCGATAACTCATAATGAATTATGGCCTTCATATCCCACCAAATGCATAACATTATCTTATTGGGTTGTAATCCTGTTCTTGCCTTTTATGTTGCGTTCTAAAGTAAAGGATCCACTTCGCATCTTCAGTAACAATTTTACTCAAAATTAAATCTTTCTGTTCTAGAATCATGAATTATTGACATATCAATATTCGATGCGCGAGATTTTCTTCCCATATCCTGAAAATTAACACCTTTTCCAACTATTTAAATGTCTGTGAGTTGATATAAGTGACACATTGAGCTTTTGTGTTAGTTTTTGTATCGGTAATCTTGGACCTGGTTTTATGACAGTCCTAATATCCTCACTAACAACCCCTAAGGGCTAGATATTCAATGTCTAAATTCCGAGAACGAAATTTTTAGAACCACATTAGACATTTTCTAAATTTAATAGCATCCCTGCGCATTGTTTTTAACTGCTATTGCCACATTATGACCGAGTTGAAACTCATAAAGCATAATATAGCTTAACTGAGATTATTTTATCTCCACTGCCATTGTTGATTTAGTGTTGAAAATATCGAAATAAAAAATATCCCAGTACTCAACAGCATCATTGATACGACAATAAAAGTTATACATTTTTTCAAATGTAAGAAAATATATGGAGATATACATTAATCAAATCATATCTGAGTATATCTCCTATCATAATTTCATTATGCATAGCATTGTAATAAAAAATGTGAAACGATCATATAATAAGATTATAACTGATTAGTTTACATAATTGTGGTTCGGTTAAATTTAGTATTGGTTTTTAATAACATATATATTATTTACATTATTAATAATTTAGCCAATCATATTTTTATGAAGCTCCAGAAATATTTCCAATACATTAACATAACATTAGGAAAATTATTTCAAAATAATTTTCGATATTTTGGAATGCTTCCATTTGGCACACAATCTCAAATCTTATGAAATGTGGACATTTAGTGATTTCGAATTGAGATTGCCTCAATGAAATCAGAAATGCTGGCTAATTAAATTAAAAGCCATAAATTAGACTAGATTTATATAATAATGTAAAGAAATATTGTTACAGGAAAAAAAATATTTGCAATGATTATAATTACGGTTTGTCGGTTTTAAAATTTATATAAATATTTATAAAAAAATCTTCACTTTAATTAGCCACAATGCTAACATTTTCACCACAATTGACTAAATGTTATCTATAAAACATTTATATATAAAACTAACTCTTCATGACATGATAACATAAAATTATTGCTACAGATCCTCGAAAAGGCGAATGAGTGCAACGTATTTGTTAAAATTTGTTGATTTTAACGTGGCTTAAGAAGAAAAAAGTTACATGCAAACTCTTCTCAAATTAACAATAAATACCGGATCTATAATAGATAATAAAATAACTCTTAGATAATAATACTTTCAACGGACTAAGACAATGCTCTCACATATGCCTGTTCTTAAATATTGCTTTGAAAAGGACATCCGGGGATCTAAAATATTTAAATGGTTGGGAAAAGTGTTAATTTTCAGGATATGGGAGGAAAATCTCACGCAGCGAATCCCAATTTGCCAATAATTCATGGAACAGAAAGATTTATTTTTGAGTCTAATTGTTACTGAAGATGAGAAGTGGATAATTTACTTCAACACGCGACGTAAAATAGTGGTTGGATGCCTATCAACCCCCAATTCAACACCCCAATAAAATAATGTTATGCATTTGGTGGGATATGAAGGGCATAATTCATTATGAGTTATTGGATTATAGACAGACAATTACGACCGACAAGTAATGTACTCAGCTAATTTGTTTAAAAGCAGCTCAGACTATAAAAAAAGACCTTTTATAAACTAAGTAGGATTCGTTCTCATGTATCCAAGAAGACGATAGAAAAAATCAATAGATTTTCTTGGGAACTCCTTTCCCACCCTCCGTATTCTTCAGACATTGCTCCTAACGACTATAATTTATTTAGATCTCTGAAACCGTTTTTAGGTAGAAAATAATATTTTACAAAAACTGATATAAAAAACAACATTAAAGAATTTATTGCTTCCAAAATACATTATTTTTCAACACATTTATGGAGCAACCTAATGTATGATTTGTATTAGGAGTCTGATGTCACAAAGTATATAACAATGGTCAGAACTAAAATTAAAATAGCATATTGTAAGAAAAAAATATAGGACGATTAGAATAATAGATTTTATTTTTACAAAATTTGATTAATATGTGGAGAATAATTATAGAAAAAGATTTATGGAACAACATGATATGTATTTAAAAATATTAATAAAAATTAAAAGATCCATTAGCGCAGATAGTCGAGATTTCATGTTCAATTTTATTGCCAGAATTAAAGAATAATGATAGATTAATCATTTAAATTTGTATGTAAAATACGCAAAGACGACACAAGGTAAGAGGAAAATAAGGGTGTTTTCAGTACAGAAAGGAGAAAGATTTGACACATACAGTTACAACAAAAACACATATTAAAACATCAGGTAATGCACAGTCGTCTACGAGGAGCTGATAGTCCCGAAGTTGACATTGAGCGCAAATAACGCGAGTCGGAACAGACAATAAAGGGCAATTATTGTAAAATTGATGTTTGCGAGTATGTGTGTGTGTGCGTGTGTGTGGGGGGCAGGGGCAGAGGCAGAGGCAGAGGCGAAGGCAGAGGTGTATTACCAAGAGCCGCGGCCCGCCAGAGTAGCGCGAGTGCCCCGAGTAGCGCCGCCGGCACCATCGCCCCGCGCACCCCCGCGTCGCACGCGCCGCCGCCGCCGCAGCCTCCGCAGCCGCCGCTCCTGTCAATAAACAAGCCCGGCTGCCATCGCCCGACGGGATGCCACACGGCAAAATGTGCAGCCTCGCCCCGGGGTTGCCAGCGCGATGCCGATCGAAAGATTGATTAACGATTTTCAAAAAATATTTTTTACAATTTAAAAATAACAACAATCGGAATATTTTTATAAAATTCGTATAACGCTTAAAAAATATTTATGTATTTTTAATATACATAATGAAAAAGATAAGAAGCAATTTATTTTATTCATAAAAATAGCTAATCACTACAATTGATATTCATTGTCTCATGTCTGATACACTTATGCCAGTGTTTTCTTTAAAAAAACGTTGTAATTTTAATGTTTTCTGAATCAGCGGGAATATAAAATTTAATAGGCTTACAGAAATTAAATCAGAAAGAATTGTATTAGATTTTTCGACGTACACGAGCATAAAATTAGGAAATTCAGTAATACAAATTTTGCAAAATAGTAAAATAAATATGAGTACTTGTACTGACACATATAATGTCTATGTCCGAATTGCGAAGTGCTGTAACTCAAATTCGTTACCTAATTATAATGTAATGTGTATATGAATATATTATATATTAAATAATTTATATAATTAACAGGTTCATTAACAGAAACATTCCCTATTTACAATTAAAAAGATTAACGCATACTATAAAAATGGGCCAGTTTGACTCGCGATAAAAACGTTTTAACCATCGAAGAATAAATGAGTTTGTTTAATTATAATGAGACATCACGGGAGACCACTTAACGCATTAAAGTACGCACTATAAATCATAAATGATTAAATATTTATCGCATTAAACATAGATAATGCGGGTAGCCGTTTTCAATCTACTTTATCGTACAACAACAATTTATTTTAAAGAAATTCGCTATCTTTCTCTAATTGGTCGTTATCACAAAAACCACCATAGAGGGGGTCATGAATATAAATATTGGGACTACGGAAACTAGAAATTACTCAAACATTTCGTCTGATTACTTTTCCTTACAAAGTAAAAAACCACCGTTTCTGTCTTCTCTTCCATTGCTCCAGCTCGACGACCGAAATCTAGAGCGATTTACTCCAGAGACGCCTGCAGCACATGAACGCATCCACGGACAAACTGTTTCAATAGGTGCGCAACAAGCAATTTATCCATGTCTTAATCAAATAAATACCCCAGAGCTTATAGCCCGGACATAATATGTTGTGTTTTTGTCTGTACATAATTAAATTAAAATATAATCGAGACACGATAAAACATTTTATTCCATTAAAATTTTACATTACTCTAATGTCTTAACGTTGCTTTCTGAAAGAGGTTCTACACCATAATCGTTTTCTATTTAAAAAAGTACACTACTATGTATGTATCATATTTTCTATATTTGTAATTCACCTTTTTTATGTTCAAATTTACCAATTTCAATTTTAAAATGCTCCTCCACCCTTTACTATTTTATGCATATGCTAATGTCAAAAATAAGCAATGTAAAAAATAAGCAAAAATAAGTGTGAGTTAGCACGTTATCGTGGTGAAAAAGTCAAGATTATATCGTAATAATCTTCAGGTCATCAATTGATACTATTTCGATCTCAAAATTATTAATTTTGTCGGAGAATGGGAGGAGAACATAAATTCTTTCACCCCTTGATAGCCAAAATAATCTTTCTTTTTTGTAATATTAATTCTAGCAAAACATAATATTTTACTTGAAAGGTGTTTATTAATATGAAAATATTTCCAAAAATCATTTGAACGGTCAGAGTAATTTTGTAGGTTTCGCTACCTGCTTCTAGGGAGCGGCACTCGACTTGAGTTGACTTTTGCTGACAACAAATTAGGCGTAGAAGGCAACGAAAAAATCCTTGAGTACAGTAAGAAGTTTTATAAAAAAGCTTGCATATCTTTGTGTCATTATTTAGAAATGAAATATTATGGAGTTCATAGTACTTTTGAAAGAGTACTATTAACATATTATTAGCGTTAATTGACTAAAAATCTGTTACATATCATTCCACATGTATGTTTTCTCATCATTATTGCTAATATATATTTTAATAGAGTTCTGTTTAGATTTAATCAATGGAGCTTTACTTTTATAAACATTATTTTCACATTTGATTTATACAAAGGTAATTGATTGATTCACCTCAATGCCACTTCAAAGTGCTCCGAAAATAGAAGTAAACCATTAGACGCTCATATTGTATTGACATGACATAGTAGAATTTCTTTCGTGTAATATACTGATGTGTATGTTGGGTTTGTGAGTTGTTATATGCGATGTAAGTCAATAACATGGGATATTTGTTCAAGTTAACTATGAATAGAAAAGCTTGCTTTCCATTTCAGTTTATTTTGATAAATTTCAATCTACAATAAAATATTATACAATCATGATGTATTCACTTTAAAATGGCGTTAATTTATTCGACATTAATTTTATCTATTATCTTAAAGTACAAGTTTTTTTATTAATAGTTTTCAATGGATATATGTATGTTTGCATTCTTCGCAAAATACACACGTACATATATCCATTTACATGTGTTGCTTCTCGACGAAATCAAAGAAAACGAATGAGTCAATTCGTAAAATTATGAAAATAAATTGACATCCATAATTAACACACATATTATTTTATATGTATATACACACACACATATATATATATATATATATATATATATATATATATATATATATATATATATATATATATATATATATATATATATATATATATATATATATATATATATATATATATATATATATATATATATATATATATATATATAAATATATATATATATTTATATAAATATATATATATATATATATATATATATATATATATATAAATATATATATATTTATACATATATAATACATTAATACGATACATAGTTATGATACAAGTAGTGTTTTTTATTGTCTTTGTAATTGAATACATAATTTCAGTGTTTTCGCAGCGTTTCGTTATATAAATATGTAAGTTTTTCAGGGTCAGCTTCGGATAGAGTTAGGGAAGAGACAAACATAAAGGGCGCTACGGGACCATAGCACGTTAGTAAGCCTTATTGTTTTTGTTTTGCTAACCATTTATAAAAATATTCAACAAAGACCTCACCGACCCTGGCAACGTATTCATATTCATATTACAATCAATTCTTAATTTATTATTGTATGAGATAACAACCATCAAGCCTCTGCAATCGAATGTATGTGTGCCATTTTATAGATTAGGACAATAGAGTCGGAGATGGCCTAGAGAGATGTAAAGTCTATGCCTTTTCAAAATTCAGAATGTTTCGGCATACAAATGGACGGGTCGCAGAATTAGCACGTCAGCTAAACAATTTAATAAAAGAACTGCTATAATTAGATTTGTTCGATTTCGATTATTATGAGAAAATTGGGGCTAGAATGTGGCTATGTGCAGCTCCAGGCCATCTCCGGTTAATGTCGATATCAATGTATTAAGACTGCAAATGTTACCCATTAATAATTACGTCTCCGAAATAAAACTTTTAAGAATATTTAAAGCCAAGTCATGTAGTCTATGTTTTTCATATCATAATTAAAATATATAATAAATATGAATTCTATAAGCTGATCTTATATAGAAATAAGATTTATGGTACATTATAATTATTAAAGCATTTATTAAAGTATAAATGTTCCATTGTACTAAGCAATTCGACGACTTTTATATTATATATATTATTGTCAAGTGCAATCCTGCTGCTACGTCGAACGAATCGTACAACAATGAAACATTGATACAACCGTCACGAAGGCTGTTATTTTGTAAATTCCTATAAAATATAATTAATCTGTACGATACGATCGTACGGAATATTACAGTTGTGTGTACTAAATATATAAAAATTAACCACTAAACATAGAAGATATAGAAAACATTCAAATTTGGAAAAAATTGACGAAGATCTTTAAAGCTGACGATGCCCATTTTTAAAAACAAAACAGATAGTATCAGATCCCTTTAGAATAACACTTTTAAGTATATTTATATCGTATTACTGTAGTAATTCTTTTTTATATTATTGTCTTTGTATTCGGCTGCGTATCCAATCATACGAGGCCTATATATCATATATAATATTTAAGATTTTTTAGGCTACAACGATGCCATTTTTCATACATATTGCATATTATATTTAATATATTAATTAAAAATTATATCAAAAATTATTTTATAGTATAATATATAAGCAGAAATATATTATATGTATACATATATAAACAAACATTAATACAATGGAATAGATGAATTAGGGCTCTGGTATATTCATCCACACCATAATGTATATTATTTAAAATAGCGATAAATAAACAAATATATATATATATATGTATATATATATATATATATATATATATTATATATATATATATATATATATATATATATATATATATATATATATATATATATATATATATATATATATATATATATATATATATATATATATATATATATATATATATTATTTTTTATTTAAAAAATACATATATGTATATATAGTTTTTTAATAATATTTATTGTCTATGTTTACACATAAAAATACATCTCTTTACATTTAATATATGTATACAATAAAATGTTTGACAATCAGATTAGTCAAAACGATTCTATATTTATTTAAGATTTAGCTGCACTTGGAAACAGTGGGCTTTTATATTAATAAAATACATAATCAGAAGCAAAAGTAATATTATGATATGAAAAAATAATTCATACATGTTTTTCTTTTGATTCTTTCAGTCGACCGTCATTTATTGTCATCGATATACATATATAAATATATATACATATACATTAAGCATTGCATATATAGTAAAATAGTAATTAACAAATATATAATTGTATTAACAAAGTTGCCTACGTTAATAAGTTAATATTAAAATAAATATCAATATACATATGTATATATTTTTTTTTGATATTATTGTCAAATAGCTTCAGTTGATTTTTTATATAATATTTTTATAATACATAAAAGTTTTGTAAAGTTTATTGTCATATTATTAAGAATTTAGCTTTAACACGAATAAGAACATTTCAACGATATGTGTTATAGTAAAAATTATATCCCAAGAACTAAAATGATATGACATTCATGATAACACTGTTACTTGATATGCTCGTAAAGAAGTTCATTGAAAAGTGTTGATATATAGTAAATATGTATATTTATAGATATGATTATATTAAAAACACTTTACTTTTGCCTTTTAAAAAATACTTTATAAAAAGAATTCATATTGGAAAGCATGTTTACGTTAAAGCTTGCACTTCTTCGCACGCCTTTGGCCGTACGTCGAATCGACAAGTATATTTCACCAATCCAGTTAACTTTTTTTCATGCGCCATGTCCAACATACCTCCACAGGTAGAAGCCCGTTTAATACTATCACAGTCTTTTGAGATACAATGCGTAGCGGTAAATACATAGTTTTTGCTGGAGCATCCCCCTTTTTTAATACCGTAAATGTTATGGACCGAAAAAATATATATAGTATATTACTTTATGTGAATCTGTTTAATATTTGTTGTATCTTTCTTAATAAACGCAGTGTTTATCATGCACTTCTTGCTCCTGTCTCTTCTCGCTTGTGAAGTACGTCTAGTTGAACATGATACCGTGGCTGTTGTCAGATCTCTGAAATTAAATGAAAAAGATGTTTTATAATATTACTAATAAAAGTCTGATCTTTTAAATTCCATGCACTAGGATTAATCACAAGGATCATAAATATATTAATATAGGAAAATTTATTAATTAAACATACTTAAACCCTTGATTTGTTTATATCATTACTATAGAGGTTTAAATCAACGTTACATATATGTTATATTGTAATATTATAAGAACAAATATATTGTAACAGTAAAAAATAAGTATTTTAAAGTTATACATATCGAATTATAACTATAAAATGTATTTTTTTAGTTCAAGATTTATATTTAATACATATAAAGCCGCTTTACTTGTTTTAAATAATTATTTATTTATTAGGGAATCGTCTAGTTCATAGATGTCTCTAAAAATATTTATAATAATCAAAATATATTCCTAACGGGAAAAAATACAGCATGTAGCCTGTTAAATTATATTTGTATGGTAATTGTCTAATGATTTATAATATTAATATCACGAACAATTCTTCTTGATTAATTATCAAAAATCTAAATTAGGCTTTTATGATTTAGTCGAAAATGGTAATTAAAGATAAATAGCTAAAAATGGTGCTAGGTCTTTGTATTTTTTATTTTTATTTAAGGCTGTATTGTATATTTTTGTTTTACTTAAGCATAAAATTTTAATGGACAACTGGTTTTATATATTATTAAAAAAATTATATTTTCTAATATTTTTTTTCCACACAATTTATTATTATTGTTTATATAGTGTAGGCGATTCAATGTAATTCCATGTTAAACCTCTAGAAGTAGAAGTCATAATTGACTTTCGAAAACTTAAGTAAAGGATGTTACGAGGTCCTTTCAAAAGCGTAACCATATATAGTAACTGTAGTTGTTAATTAGCAAAAACCACTAGTTGTTACTCTCCACTGTTGTGTGCATGTGCGCCTCTTAGCAAATTAGCGTTCGCGTTTATGAATTTATTATGTGGAATGCAAATAAATATAAAAATATTTTATAATTATCAAATTTGGTAACTAAACCCATGCGTTTCTTCACCACTATATAAAACACTAACGAGCTTTAAAGTCGATTATTTACAAATATGCATTTGTTGTTTTTTTTTTTTTGTATAATTTTAATAACTTAATGTTGTATTTGCAGCTACAACGAATATCCTTGACTTGTACTCAAAACGCATACCTGTATGGCATGATCGTCGATCAAATTCTTTATCAGGTCCGTGTTCATGTTGAACGCAAACGGATTGAAGTAGTCTTCGTTGGCCAGCAGTGGCGGAAGAAGGTACTCCGGCTGAGAGTGCTTCCCACCGAATAGAAGAGCGGAGGAACGTCGAGTCGGTGGCGCCAAAACATTAGGATACGTGATGATACTGTCGGAGGAGCCGTGGCGCTGGCTGTTGTCTCCGGAGTACCTGGTCGTGTGGTAATACGTTGGGTCGTCAGCCATGTTGTACTCATCCTGTGGAGCACCCAATGGGGCCCTCACGTATTCGCGGTGCTTGTGGCCGTGGTAGTCTTCGCGGAATCTGTAAAAAGCATGAAAGATTTTTATTTTCTGAATTTAAAAAACGAATCAAACCGCTGCTAGGCTTTCGGTGAGAACAGTTGCTAGAAATGCTGAGCACATTGTGAGTAACATCAATAGCCAATGTAACAAAGCAAATGAAATCAAAATTCGGCCACCCATCCAAGTATCGACCAGGCCCAATGCTGCTTAACTTCACAGCTTATTTATTTTTATGCACATATTATTATATATAATAATTTTACGTCACACTAAAAATATAATATTGCGCATTCTAATATTTTTTATTGAACATGGAAATATTTATTTAATGTTAATTTTAAATTAAACACTTACATACGTTGTAAAAAAAAACATTATTTTTTTGTTTGCTTATTTTTATTAAAAAATATATTTTATATTTACTAATAATTATTTTGCAAAATTATTTATGTTTGAAATGTTTTTTTTTAAATTTTTTTACATATAATTAAAAATATAATTTCGATTTTTTATGTATCCTCTAGGTTTACAATGTTCTATTAAAGTTTTTTTAATATGGTAACTTCAGTTTACGTTAAGTGAAAATTTTTAATACTTTTATAAATACTGAACAGTGAGAGTCATTTATAAATTATTTTGTGTGTACTGTAACTGAAGTGATACAGTGATAGTGCATACATAGGCTAGTTAATGAATGCATTATCTGGTTGATATATTGTATAAAACTTTTATATATAATGGCCATCATGATGTACTGGGGAAAACTTGTCAAATTGTGATGCTCAGATTTGAAATAAAAAATATAAATTGTACCCGTGGAATTAACAAGGTGCACGTATATATTAAATTATATATAAATAGCTTTCTCTGAAATTCCATATGCATTAAAGCACCACCCACAGTACACGAGGAAAGGGTTATGTCAGCCAAAGAAGCGTGAACATTATCAACGAAGTGCCAAACGAGAGCTTAGAGTCTGGTTGCTGATATGACTTAATTTACCTTTTCTTTCAATTTTAACATAATAATCCTAATATGACACGCACAGCGTAAATTGTGTGACTTTATCCGCTTTAGTGAAACATTTTTCACGCGAAAACGCCGAGATTAATCATTGCATTCAAGTAAAATTCAGCTGAAAGGAATTTAAATTCGCCGCTCAGCAAAATGCCAAAGAGCAAACTCGGCGATTCATGCGATTGCGCCATATTATTCGTAAACGACAATAGATTTGCGATTGCCGCTCCGTCGCTGAAAGGTTGAAATATTTTCTCGCCTGGGCGCACAAAAAGCCTTCCGGCGAATTGTCTCCTCCGTCACACCCGTGTGACATACAATAAGGCGACACTACTTTCATTCCGAGATATTCCGCCAAGTTTACGTCGGATGCTACAATTCAGCTGACGGCTAATGGCCGACCCCTTTAATTAAAACGGAATGTCATGAATAAACGAACAAGCATCAGCCAACACACCCCTTGCTACTAGCAGAGTCACCAGGCTTTGCCTGGGGCCGACTAGAATGCACCTAAGTTTAAAACTTGATTTTAATAAAACATTAAATAATTCGGTCGGACCCACCACCGGGGCTCCGCCTTCATGTGATACGCGTTCCGCGTGATGGAATTGATCATCTTTATTGCCTCATTGCAAACTTTGGCGATGTGCATATACATTTTTATCCTTGCTCGAACGTCACCCTCACTAAAAAATTGACTCATTATTGTGTTTTAGTCACAGTGTCAGAAAAATAGAGCACGACTCTTTATATATTCAATATGGACTCAAGTCTATCATAATCAATGGAAAATAATGAAACTCAAAAATTTTTAAAAATATGTTGCAATGTTTACGAAACGCTCATCAATTCTTGCTGCTGATGGTAAAAACGAGTATATCCAAAATTTGCAAGAAATTAAATTATGCATCATTTAGAAAAATTAGAAAATCAGTTCTGCCACTAACTTAATTAAAAACGATCAGTGACGATATTAAATATTCTCAATTTTTTTATCAATGATATAAATTGTAAGCCAAAAAACACATTAAAGTGTAGGTAGTCCCATAGGCTACATGTCACAATAATTATAATGTATTATAATAGTCGGTGACATATTAGATAACCTTTAGTACATAAAGAACCTTTGTTATATTTGTCGATGAGCGTTCTAAGAAAGCAATGAATGATTTGGATCAGGTATTATTAAATAATAAGGCGATTAAGCTATAAATACGCACGTATTACTCGAGTGCTATATCCGTGTGCCTCTCAAAATCTAATTATTGATATTTTAATTATCTATTTCGGTAAAATTCTTAATATATTACAGATATTTATGTATTGTAATTAATTTATGAAATGTAATTCATCTACTAATTAATTAAAATATAGATTAATAAATTCAAGAAGTCTTTTTGGTTGTATGATTTAATTTATTTTATTTAACTTTCGAGTTGTTTTATTCTACAAGTACAAAAACAAGACTTTTAAATGATGTATCACACTATTTTATCATGTATATTTGTATTTGTGAGATACATTCCCTTTCGCTCGCTCGCGTGTTAAGTGACGAGAATGAGTGAGAGATAAAGGTGTGCGGTACGCATGTAACGCATGCCCTTATATCGCACTCACTCTCGTCACTTAGCACGCGAGCGAGCGAAAGGGAATGTATCTCATCGACCGCGCATGGTGTTTAGTTAAATTTGTATTTCATAAAAAAAGCTTTTTAAATTTTTTTGCCGCAGAGATAATTTAAAATTACAAGCTACTTAGCACTGTGCTATCATATTTTTTATATTTATTTTTATTCTGTGACTGTGCTATTTTTCTTCATATAAAAAAGCTTTCCAATACTTTGACAAAATGAAGAAAAAAAATATTTTAATACCACTTTTATGATAGATTAGGCTTAAATATGTTTCACTGTAAATTTACATTTTTGCCACAAAGATATAATTATTCAATTTTGATGTAAAAGTTTAAGTTAATTTAATTGCGCTATTATTCTTTTTATATATTTTTTGAAGTTTTGACAAAATATACAAAAAAAATATTTAATATTATTTTTTATATAAATTAAGTTGTTAAATCATTATAGTAAAAAAATATGATCTAGTTTAAGCCTCATTGCACACGATTGCAAAAAGTAATTAGATCATTATACATTATATAATAAAAAGTAGCATAACTTTAATTTTGAGAATTTATCATAAATGATTTTGTTTAATCAAAACTTTAGCATAAGACGTTTCATAGAATTTGTCATAAAAATTATTGTATCATATCTACATTGTAATAAAGAATAAATTGTATCATTACGTATAAATAAATATTATAATATTGTTGATTGTGAGAGTAAATACACAATTACACACATATTCTGGAGGCAGTATTAATTAAAATTTCCAACATCTTATCTTCAAAGCTAAAACAGTAATTTAGTCAAACATTTCGTTATTAATATTAAGGTATATTTATTTCTTATTTCATCAATGCATATTTTATAATTTGCTACAATTCTTGAATTATTTTAATCTTCTCGTTCGATCCCATTGCCAACCTTAATTAAATTGCGAACCTTGCCATTCATTAAAGATTTCTCGTAGATCTAGTGACCTTTTCAATTTTGAAAAATACATCAGACCTTTTCATTCAAAAAGGTTCAGGTCGTATTTTATTTGTGCACAAACAACCTTAGAAATACTAGAGTTCCGTTTTTTATTTTTAGAATGCTAATAAGATATTAATCAAGTTTCGCAATTACTGTGCGAGCAATTGTATCTAAAACAGAACATGACAGTTTATTACACAAACAATTCATGTTTGTTTGTTTTTTAATTAGAGTCTGTAAACTGTAAAGTTATCGACTTCAATGTGTTTGGATTCTACATACTTTTTCATTATAAAGCTTTATTTGAACAAAGGCGCTTTATGAACAAACCCTCAAGAGAAATCACTATATTAGAACACTAGCCAGACGTAAACTTACAAAAACCATACATAATATTCAACGTAATCAAAAGTTGTATAGTCGTACTTATTAATATCTTTAGTTAGTTTATTTTTATTGAGAATAATAAAACTCTACTAGCAGTGTAGCTCTGGAAAACGACACGACACGACATGGCACTTTCCATAACACATTGTATTTTCAGACAGTAGCTCCACAAAGGCACTTTCAAGTCAACAATATACAATAAGTTAAATTATATTATGTCTTCGCTTATGAATAACATAAGCAATAGTGGTCTAATTTTAAAATAGGAAGCTCCAGAATGGGTGAAATATTCCATGGTGATTTTTATACATTTCATAGATGACATTTATATTGATCAAACATGCGCTTTAATAGATCTTAAGCTAGAGATTTATCATATTAAACATTTATAATTTTATTTAGTGCATCTATGCAGTTATTTAAAGAAGTACCTACTGCACTAAATAATAAACAAATATTTAAAGTAATTAGCAGTCGCAGTGTAAAACTTGGGCCGGTCGCCTCGTATTTGCGCAGAATAAACACCATAGGTAGATTTTAACACACAAACGTCGGTACACAAAAGAAACTTTTACACCTAATGTATGCCCAAAACCGCGAGACCTTTGTGCTCCCTTTTGTCCCTTTGATCATAGAGTCGTTTGTCCGGATTTACGCGAAGTATTATAAACGGCTATATTTATTCAATACGTTTCGGCGGACACCTTGTTTACCGTTCGCTCCCAGTAAATGCGCATAAGAATAGGTATTGTGTAAAAGTATTGAAGGAAAAAATGTTGCTAAATATGAAGCGTATGTGGGCTTATTTATACGTTTCTCAAATTAAAGTAGAACAAAGGAGTGTATTTGCTGAAAAGTCTTTTCGCGTGGGCTTTTTCCTTGGGGTTTTTTTTGCGAATCATATTTACGATGTTGAATATTATATAATATTTCTATTTAATTCAGACAATGGTATGTAATAGTAGAAATATATTGGTTACGATCCAAGTCTTTGTATGTATATTAATTGACATACCTAATTGAAATATAATATTATTTTAATATTTGAAGGATATTTATTTTTATAAAACATCGTAACGATCTTTTATATAATTATTACATTGAATATATTTTCATGTGAGAAAATGACAATTATTATATACGTTTTAAAAGGCTTATTTTATCCAATTACGCCGATTATGTACAACCAGGGTTGGCCTGAGGACAAGAATGTGCTCTAGAGGGGCGTCAAAAAATAAAAATAAAGGCGTAACATTTCTTTAAAAAAATTCTCTCTGCATCGCTCTTCTATGCCCACTTTGGTTAGCTACTATTATATTCTTTGTTCTGTGGTTACCATACAGTTGTCTTCGCCGCTGTTTTTCAGCGTTAATCTACTATTTTTAGGTTTTAAATGCATAAATTTATTAAATAATTAACTACTATGTAATTATTTTGATTTACAATAAATTTTAAAATTATTTGCAAAAGAATGCTTGTAAAGTAGTATTATTGTATGTTTTTTGAATGTTTATCAGCTTATATTTTAAATGTAATGTGTTGATAAAATGTGTGTGTTAGGGGGGGGGGGTGCTAAATAAGCTAAGGCCGGCCCTGTGTACAACCAATGTTTCTTTTTAAGAATGTCTAGAGAAAAATGTCAAAGTAAGACTTTTATAAAGCATTTTTTATTATATAAAATTAGGTTTTATTAGGGGTCTGGGAATGACAAAAAAATTGTTTACAAATTTTTAATGATCAAATTTTTGATTAAATAATAAAAGAAGACACTCAGATAAGAAATCTTTCCGAAGGTGTTCGTGCCAGATATTTGAAAATATGCACACTTTCTCGGAAGAACCAATATTTGCAATTTTCTATTACTCTAACCGGCCGGCGGCTTTATCTTTGCTTTGGTGATTTAATACCGCTTAGATAAGAATAAATTATGCATGGAAATCGGCAGAATGCAAAATGATTTAGAGCTGTTTTTCTTTTTCGATTATAAATATTATTGTAAATGAGCAACAGCTGATATTGACAATTTTCTCACGATTATTATTGGCAGCCAAAAAGGCCTTGAATTTTTATTGAAACAAGTGGAAAGTATCAATTCTGAGCTAAGCTCAAAATTTCAACTGGCAATTAAAGAGAAATTATATAATCGAAGAAACGAGACACTGATGTCATAAATTAAATATTTGATAAATCCAGATTCTTTCACCAGTCAAAAAAATTATTCCCAGATTATATAATCGCTCGACGAATTTTAAAGACTTAATAAGACATTAAATCATTCGAATCTATTAAAGAAATTGAAAATTTGTCAGTGTCACAACAATTAGAGAAAGAAATTTATTTTTAAGAGTCTACACATAGCTTTAGGATGCTTTGAAGAGAGATCCCAATGGTGCCCTTTATCGAGATGCCTCCACGATTAGAGGCCCTCTTTAGAAGCTCAGTAAAGATTCTGCGGATGATGGATGCGGATTAAATGACACGTCAAAGACATTAGTCCGCAAATGGCGCGTCGCCGAGGGTCTGTGCCCCTATATAACGTGCTAGCCTTGTTGTTGATTAAACCAACATCAACCCAAAACGAGAGGATTTTTTCCACGGCCGAAACGTAGATGTTTGATTCTACTTTAGATGGCATGTGTTTTTTAAAGGGCTATTTTAACAATAATATGTAATATGCAATACTTTACTGTATCACATACATTTTTTCATTCAACAAAATTTCTAGTAAAATGAAAATCATTGAGAAATCATAATGCCTATTTACAACCATTCTTCTGTGTGATTTCTTATATTCAAAACCATTATGGTCGCTTGTAGAATTATAATTCAATCCGCTGTCATCGTTTTAATTTAATTTAATCAAAAAGTTCTTTAGAGAGATGCAGATGAATAGAAAGATCCTTTTTCTAATAACATACTGACTAAATCAAGTATGCAATTGACATTAAGCATTACAAACTAAACTAATAAAATATTAGTTTTAAGAGCAATCTGCGGATCTATACCAAAGTAAGTAAATAATAATTATAGCAAGTAATTGTATCAAAAATATACAACTAGCGGTTTAATTTCGCAAAAGTGCCGCTTTTCTGGCAAATTGGATTTGGCTCGTTCTTTTTTTTCCCAAGACGCTTTAGAAGTTTCGAACTTTGGATTTGAGAAGTTAGCGCCTCGGATTTTATCATTATAATTAAGTCTCAGACAAAGGCGATTCCGTTGACGTGTCTGCCTCAAACTCTTGAGTTAATTCAATTTTCCCACCGTCTGTCAGCGGTTCGATACATTTATATAAATTAGTTATGTTTGTCTTGCTTCAAATCAAATCTAATGGCGTCGTGTACATAAGCACAATGGCTTTTCACGACATATCCGTCTCAGTTACAAATTTTGCCTATTGCGTGAAAACGGTTAAGTGAGTAGTGTTTATACTATTCAAACCTTAAAGCACTTAAACAGAGACACGAGTCTAAATATATAAGTAAAACGCACAATTCGACATTATTCATTACCTCTTTATAAATAACTTCTCTCTGATTTCCTTTCTAAATTTTTCAGAGAAGGTTTATAGTGTAATTGTATCACAAATATCATAAAAAACATGCGTTAGGAAAATCCATAAATGGCATGCTCTGTCTGGTCAATCAAAAAAGTCAGTTAAATTTCACTATATGCTAAAATATTTTATGTCTAAATAAAGTTTTCATAGTATATTATAGTTTATAATAAACTTGCTTAAATGCAAAACTTTAAATTGCACATCCACGAAACTATAAAGTGCGATTTAATAGAGTCAGTTATAAGTCGTATTGTCTGAAGTTAGCAGGTAATTTACCCGTATTCTAAAGTTTCAGTTAAACTAATAATAATCTTGGTTAGCCATCGTTGGATAATGATTTTAAGTACATTGTTTAAAATGTTTATTAATTATTACTTTAACGACATAAATATTATTTTAATTTAATTTAATTAAAATTTATTTAAAAGCTTCTGCTTTTGGTGTCAAAATAAACGGAAAAAAATACGGCTCTTAAACTTTTTGCTTTATGAATATTATACACTAAAATATTTATATTAAATTTATAAAATAATATTTAAAGCCTTGACATTAAAAAAAAATTATTAATAGAAAAGTAGTGCAATAAATCAAAGCAATAAAATGTAAAGAATCACTAATTTTTTTCTATAATTTATTATAAATGCAATATAAAATAATAATAAATAAATAAAAACAGAAATGGAAAAATCCGTATATTATGAGTATACAATAATAGTATAAATTAACTGATTACTCAAAAGGTTAATCGTTGCGACCATGTAGCATTGCAAATTTTTTTTTTTTGAGTTTCAAAGTACAAGTATTTTCTCAATACACGGTATCTATTAACAGGTTAAGAAGTCTCAATGTGTGCAATTTAAAATTTACAATTAATTTGTTATATACGCTGAAGAGTTTGATATTATATGTATAAGATAAAAGCAAAGAGTCTGATTCCACTCTGAATTATCAGTATTGATCAAAGGATCGAGTACTGGAAGAATCGCTAGATATCTACAATAATACATAAGAACACTGCTGTACATATTTTTTTATATGTGGGCTTGTGGAAAGTAAAGTAAAATTTAATACAGTAAGAAATCATCCTTAATCGTTGCTACAAAGTTGCTTTAAAGGACTTGCAAAAATGTGTTCTTTCGAGTTTCTAAGACAATTTATTCCACGGTATCTATTAACAGTTGTAAATGTAAGTATCTAATGTGATGATTGTTGCCCAATTTTTTTTGGTAATTTCTTATTAAAGCCCAGATTTTGATTTCGAATCACCGTTAAAAATTCAAGATTATTTTTTAGACTATAACAAAGAGTTTCGCTTTGCGCCAAATCCTTATAATTGGACAGATAATTAAGAGCTAGAGCTTCCCCCCGATGCTAAAGAAAAAATCATTTAATTTAAAACTTTATTTAGATATTTCAGTTAGAAATTGACATAGAGCTACCACACGTTTTTATTTTAACCGTCTCATTTGGCACAGCCGAGCAATCACTTCGATTATCTAAGAGCTTAATATGATATTCGACACTACTTGGAGATCACGATGACGCAATACTACTGCAAGAATATACGTATTTATTGATTAATATTAAATAAATGGTATAAACTTTTTTTGATTTTTTGGTCGAAAACAACATTGTCGTGATGCCTCAGTCATGTTTTCCTGTTTTGCAGATAAATAGAAAGAACAACTATTTATCATATAAATCGAGTCACAAAAAAAATTGTTATAATTTTAACCAAAGGTTTTTATTTATAAAATTATCACATTTTATTGATTTTTTTACATTTTTGACTCATTTGAAAGCATTGCTTAAAATATTTATTAACGATATTAATAACCTATGAAACAATGCCGTTTATTATTTGTATCGCAATTTTAAGGCTTTAATTTGACTCGTCCTGGTATATAATATAGTATCTGAATATAGATAGATGAAATTTATTGAGAATTATTCTAGACCACAAGCCACTCCAATAGCCAACAAATGGCTACCTAGTCGAACAACCACAAATTCCTACGCCAAAATTAATATTCAACCCCCGTACTTCGCACAGGGGATGAATACACACACACCCAAGGCGCAGTGGGATTTATGACGTCACGCGAAACACCGGGATGACGTTTGCGGCAAGTGCTGAGCCAAAAATAGAACATGTCAATATGTTATATTTATAGAGCATATGAATTGAAAAAATAGTATATTACATACGCAACGTGGGTATATTTATATAGCATTGTATTGTTCTTATACGTGAGCTTTTCATATAAAATATGAAGGTATGATTTGTTCGCAGCCTGTACTGACGTCACAGAAGGTTGCGAAATTCGAAGTGGAATGTAGATATAATTCACTAGACGTAAGATAGTTCGTGGGAGGGTAAATCAGTTATTTATGTATGAATGTGATGCTAAGCATGATTAATTTGATGAATAGGGTGGTAAATATTACTACAGAAACGGCAATATTTTTTATTTTATAATTATTTTTTAGAATAAATGATTTTAAACTATATTTTAGTGTCAAGCTCATTAATTAAATCAACCTTGAAATTAAATCGGCAGATTTTCAAATGTTCGAAAAACTTTTAGCCAAATTTACATACGAGATGTTAATAAATTATTAACCCACGTGACAAAGCCAGTTTCGCCACAAAACATACAAAAACAGGTTTTAAACGTCTAAGAAAATAAAATAAAATTCGAACACCACCGTGAGAAATTCTTTAACAGAATAAAAATATCCTACATTAATGAGAAAGATTAAAAGTATCCGTCGCAAAACAAAAATAAATTTCAGGATTGCCATTTAAACGGCGGTTTATAATTTGCTGTGTGTTTCAAAACTTTTTGTAATTGGACATTCCACCAAAAGAAGCAGAAAAACCAACGATCAATTCCTCAGACATTTATTTAGAGACTCTGTCATTCACACTATTGAGATCGGTTCCTGGTTGAAGTTTGTACGAAATTAAACTAAAAAGAAGCAGATCCGACTTCAGATCATCGAAGATCGCAAACACCGCCGCTTCTCTCTTCGCACCCTTTGATATAATTTGACTTCCGGAATCCGGAGTTGACCGCGCATTAGAGACACTTGGAGCATAAGGATGTATCCACGGAAAATTTCACGTATTAACTAACCAAGAAAAGGGAGAGCTTCATACAAATTATCTGTAAAAAATCTTTTAATCAAATCCAAGACAAACAGCTATTTAAAAATAACTCCAATAGTTAACTACCTTATGAGATGAAATATAAGTTTAATAACAAGACTTTAAAATATTATTGATTAATCCATAGCCAGGCGCATACGTTGAGATACTTTCTCTTTCGCTCGCTCGCGTGCCAAGTGACGAGAGTGAGTGAGAGAAAGTATCTCACTGTACGCGCCTGATCCATACTATAAAATTAATATTATTCATAAATTAAAGATTAAAGAAATCACACATCAGTACTAAATATATCAAAAAAAGACGGTACTCACTCAAGTAAGCTGAAAACTTTCTGCAAATTATTTGTTAGGCACCTCACATGATAAACACATTCAATAAACTAATGTTACATTAAACCATATAAATATGATTCTATCGCCAGTTAAAATTTAAACCATCTGTTTTATATTGACTGATTATTGTCAAATTATGATGGCCAGATTTGTAATAAAAAATACACATTTAATATATGTTTATTTTTATTACAAAAATCCACTTGCAACATAAGATGTATTACAACGGAGTAAATACAATTAACAACAGTATTAAAACAAGTTATTATGAACTTATTCGATTTAATTTTAATTATTCATCGCAAAATCTAAGAAACCCCCTATCTGTGAAAATCGATTTAAATTATGTTTATGTGATAATCATTAATTTTAATCTACCAGATTTGATGGAAATTAATTCAATATAAGTCACTGATATGTATTTCTGCTTATCATATATTTATTAAATTACTTATAAAATATAAAACGTTATATTACTATTTAATAAAAATTTATATAAATATAGTACACTATTCTTGTATATATAATAAAAAGTTAAGATTACTTTTTCAGTATTGATTTTTATTCATTTTTAGAAAGAAAAATTAAATTGGTATTTAGCATAACGGAAGAGTAGTCGAGAATTAATTGGATTTCTAAAGCTTATGGCTTATTGACGCAGAAGGGACTTAAATCGAGTTTTATTCAATCAGTTATGGTAAATATACTGTACGAATGATATAATACACATTTACAAATAAAAGTTTATATTGTATTGAAATAATATACAAGGATCTGATTTTTTTATATTAAATTATATATTTAAAAGTGTGACAATTTTTCATCGAGTCCACACAGAATTTTCTTGAATTTGATAGCTCATTATGAAAATGCTGTCGTATTCGTCGTTATTTATAAAAAACGTCTACCGCCCACAAAATCACATAATATATTATAAGTTGGAAAATGAGAATTTAAAAATAAAATCAGCATTTCTTCGAAAAGACGAAAATTAAAAATTCATTTAATAATTTCAATTTACATGGAGAATAATTTAAAGAAGCAATTCGCGAAATTTGAAGGCGTGATTTAATATTAAATCTCATTTCTAAATAGCTAAATATGTACCTAATATATAGCAATCATTTACAACTAATCCATAAAATCACATTATACATATATTCTTGAATTTTTATTTTTGCAACAAAAAAAAGTTTCATTTTATTTTGACGCATAAATTCTGTTCCTGTGATTAAGAAACTTTTGCAGTTTTTAAAAGTGAACTCATTAAAATGAATGGTTATTGTATATAGGCATATACATAAATCAATAAAATAATGAACGAATATCAAATCAAAAATAGTAATTTGACAATAACATAGCAATTTTATTATTTATGATTTAAATTACTCAAATTTACATATAAAACACACATAATTAGCTTTGGGTAAAGCTAAGCAACAGGTCAGTAATTCATTGGCCTTTTGTGTAATCTGATAAAACGAAGTCATAAATAGCATTATATAATCGCGTTTTAATATACTGTAATATATTAATATAGTTCACAAAATTTGCATTTCAGTATTACTAAAAACTCGCGAATAAAATATTATATGCAAATACAAAGTCTATGTCATTTTTTACAAATAATATTAAATAGGTTGGTACTTAAATATTTATTTTGCTTTGAAACAGAACTCATTTAATCTTTAACAAAAAAGTTCTCTTTATTTCGTTTGTCATTCTATGTTTTCGCTGTTAATTGCGTTTTTTTAATTTTTCAACTAACAATGTCAAAGAGACTTTCATATAAATCTTTCTAATTATACTAACTACTGCATTTTGTTATAAAAAACAGCTTTGCCAAATATCATATTGACAATATTTAATCTGAACTTAGTATATTTTAGATATTAAAATAATTTTATGAACAATCCTTCATCGAAGAAGAGTAAGATATTTTTTTGTTTTAAGAACATTCAAGTTAATTAAAATATATGAAATTAGAATTTTCCCCCTATAGATCAGTAATAAGTAGAGTAATAAAAAAGTTAAATAACGTCTCTAATATTAAACCAGAAATTCTCAGATTATCTCTCAAAGTAAATTAAAAAAATATTCCGAAAATATTTCTTAAAATATCTCATTTCAATGAAATCATATCGAAATACATTTTCACCAGTAAATATTTATATTTATCAGTAAAAATATAATTTATTTGGCAGGTGCTAGTAAAATTATATAATTTCACTTTTCCATTCATAGTAATATACATATACATTTATTTACATAAATACATATTTTCAGTGAAATTATATCTGAATATATATTTTTACAAGTGAAAATATAATTTACCTGTAAATAACCATAAGTATGTGTTTACATACTTATGGTTATTTATTTACATGAGATTTTTCGGTCAAGTTATATATTCACTAGTTCAAATACATTTTTACCAGTAGATACATATTTCTATTAGCGGAAATATTATTTAAATGCACTTATATGCTGAACTAAAATGTCTATAAAGCTAAATCTGAGAGTTGTGAAACGTCCGTTTGGTGTTCAAACCCAAACCAAACCAAATAAAAGTTTTAAAAAAAAAAAATTACAAACTAATCCAATTCATCTCTCATGGGATGTTTGATGTCTGCACTTGGATATCACACTATGTTTTAAAAATATAATAGCTATCATCACTGATATTACTACGGACTTTTAATATGATTGTTAAAGTATATTCAAACCGAATTTCGGTCAATAAGAGGTCGCAAAAACAATTCTCAGAAGTCAAAAATTCACGTCAAAAGCAATAAAATCATGTCGGCGCCGTTGTAGTGGAAGTTTATTTTTATAGTCTTTGACTTACTGACTTTTTCATTGAAAGCAATGGCAATGACAACATAGTAATAAACGTAATATTATCTGGCCATTCAATTGAAGATCATATAAAGCATCTTTCAAATAGCCCTCCTCAGAGATTGCACCTCTTCAGCTGCATTCACGAATTGAGGCCCTTCTAAGAGAGTAATTTAAATGTCTACGCCCATGTTTTAAAGAGAGACCTCAAAGGCGCGCTTTATCGAGACGGCAGACTTTCGAGCTACCTCCACGAATTGAGACCATCCTCAGAAGCTCAGAAAAGTCTGCGCCATTTCATCCTCTGTAAGATAACGACATGAAAACTTTGCCTTCAAATAGCGCGTCGCTGAAGGTCTGTGCCCCCGAATAATGTTTTATTATATATCTAATAAGGCTAAACGTAAAATATAAATGAATACTTTTAATGAAATTGAGATATTTTATACAGTAATATAAATAAATAGACTAGATATATTTTTGCTAGTTTTATATATAAACAATAGTAAAAAAGTTTAAAGTTTATTTGTGAATAATACAATAATTTATTATGTAGATTAAAGTATGAAAGTAGTGAAAGAGCAAATTTATAAATTGGGTATATTAAATGGTTGGTTGGTTTAATATATTAAAATAAAAACCGAATTTCTTTCCTTGACTAAATGATAAAAAAATAGCCGTTGCAGTGGGAACGCTGGGTACTAAGCGCCTACACGATTTTATTGCTTTGAACGTTTGTTTTTCACTTATTTTATTGGTCAAAATTTAGTTTAGATATGCTTAATTTGATTCTCACTTATTGTAAGTCGCAATATTGCTATAAAAAAGTATTAATATGAACGCTAGATAAGCGAGCGTTTTCACTGAGACTGCGACGGCACGATCTAATTGCTTTCAACGTGGATTCTAATCAGAAATAAAATAAAATGCATGTCATTTAATAAAATATGAATCTCAATGAAATCGAAATATAATATTAACAAAAACGATTACTGGTTGGCCAACTTTTGTTCCCCCCTTGTAAAAACTGAAATGACGCTCCTGAGCAAGTTCTAGAAATTCGTTTAGAAAAGCAACTTTCAGCTACTAGAAAGATAAAAGAAGGTCACATGTAGAGTAAATCGTCGGTTAGGTTATCTATCCGTCGATATTTAGACAGGTATTTGCTAGTACAAAAATAAAATTCTTTTGTGACTAAGGGCGACGTTGCGCACACAATACGATCCTATCGTAGATACAAAACAACGTCTACGAAGCATACCAAGGGCCGCATTGGTGCGGGCCTCTCATTTTCGAGTGCGTGTTATCGTGATGGCTTAATTTCGCGAATTGTGAGGCGAATATTACCGGAGAGGAGAGGAGAGAGAGAAAGTGAGCGGGCGTTTTCATTTGGAGATTTTCCGTTGAAAGCGAGCGGAATTTTATTCTGGCGAAATATATAGCCGAATATATATAAAGCATGACACTCGCAGTACATCTCGCCTCCATCCCCTTCCATTTAACGCCGACAGATTTCGCGCCCCCGGCGGCCGCCCGCCCGTTTACGTTGTACAGCCATTACCGAAACACCGCAAATTTTATGTACGAGGCTGTAACCTTTTAATGCGGGACTCTAAATACACACAAATTAAATGACGATGTTTGTACGAAGGCGGCTTTTGAAGGTGCATGTCTGTTTGCATTTTATAAACATAAACATAAATGTTTGAAGAATTAATTAATCGTTATGAATTATAATTAATTCAGTTATAATAAACTCACTTTTGCACTATGGTTTAAAAAAGCTAAAAAATCAGAAACGGTTATCTCAATTTAAGAACATTTTATAAAAAAATGGGAACAGGAAAAAGTAAATCTCTGTCACATCAAAATATGCAGGCGTTTAAGAGTAAATGCCTTTCAGCGTTTGTTAAAACCAGAGAAGGAATTTTGACCTTTTCTGGAAGAAAGAAGAAAATACAATTTTAGAACATTTGAACATTGCAGATTTTTTTACCATATGACAGAGATACACCTTTTAGAAATAAATGTAATTTGTCACTAAAATATTACAAGCTTTTTTTGATATGTCGTAGAAAAGAGTAGAGAAAACATTTTTCTCCAAGAAAAATATGTATTATAAAAAAGTAGTATTATTTTTGATAAAAAATAAATATAAATCAACCGGCGGTTGTTTCGCGCTATGCGCTTGTAAAATCTCGCTTAGCAGTCGTAAAAAAATATTTTTACATTCATAATATATAACATATACTAAATACAATTTAAACAAATTTACAAACTGCATATATGCTTCTAGTTTTTAGTTTTACTATTATTCAATAGTTTGAAATATTGGAACATATAAAAACCGACTCATAAAACACACACAATATAATAAAAATTACATAATGCTATAAGACATTCGCAGAAACGCGCGCCCACGCTAGGTGCGCTGACGCTGCATTGGTTAAAACATATACTGTTATCCAAATCTTTTATGTCTATCGTAAGCTGTTTTCATGGAGTTTTTTCAGATCAGATGTGATCATTAAACTACAATACATCGTCATCGTTCTTCGTACGATAATAAATTTTATTATTAGATCATATTTGTATTATATGTAAATAGAATCTGTACTAGTTGCGAAAATAGCAAACACTATGATTTAAATAAGCGACTTTTAAATTGAAAAAATAACATTGTACAAGATTTAACTGTATCATGAGCATTTTAAGAAATATTAAAAAAAAGATATTTTCAATCCATTTTTTTTGTTTAATTTTGATACATTATCCTGTGAATGAGCATTTCTCATTTAATTTGTTTAAGTGGCAGATTGAAACATATATAAGAGTTATAAAAGTACTATGGGTAGACACTTCATGTAAAAAGTGGGTGAGCATTACAACATCAAGCTGGCTATATGTATAAAATCGGAAACACAGCGCCCAAATAAAAAATATTGTTTGAGACTTGCTTCTGATAACAAATTATTGAGTTCACTAATTTGGACATACAAGAGTAAGTACGATCTTGAACAAGATACGAGATCATGAAAGCAACCGCTTCTCTCTTCACGTCATGTTAGACGTGCAACCCGCCTTGCACACGACTGGATTATTTAGACGCAGAGGACTTTGCGTATATCTTAACATAATTATACAACTTGACGCAAACCTGACTAAATTTTTTGCACATATATAAATTATAAACTAAAAAAACTTGTATCAAATAAAAATCCCTTTTTTTGCATTTTTCAGAATTTTAATTTTTTTTGCATTTTTCATAAAAAATATATCTGTTATTATTTAATATGATTTTTTTTATTAAAATAGGGTAAATATATCCATTTTTTTGCAAATATCTTGGAGTGCCAAAACAAGTACCACTTACTATTTAGAACGTTACTTATAATAAAAAAATATGGTAGTGATGCGCAGGATACAAAAATTTAGTGATTCGTGAGGTCCGAAAGTTTGGTGACCGCTGATTTAATTATAAATTTTACTTTTTCTACTTTTAGAAGCCATAATGTAATTTAATCCCAGTTTTGAATAAAATATATAATTTATGATTGCAATCAACTTTGAAAAATGTATTCAGAATATTTTGGCAAAGATAAAGTATCAGAAAATAATTGGCAATATCTAAAAAGAAAACCAATGTAATAAATAAAAAATAATTTAAAATTGATAATAAATAATCTTGACAATAATAATAATATATTATACATTATAAATTCTGCGTAACTTTTCTTCTACAAACAAATATTGTAAGACGTTAAACGAAAGCTTAGCAAATTTATTACCAAAAAGAGACGGCGTGGGAGAGAGAAAGTGACAGACTATAAGGCAGATAAATCACAACAACATTTCCATTAATATTATATAGCACCTACAAACTTTCCGGGGGAAAGGTAGGCAGTGTCTAAATCCAGGTTGTTCTTAATTGTTCTGTGTCAGAACATGGTTATTCGTTTTCTTGACATTAAAATTAATGCTACAGATACCTCAAAATTGACACAAGATCACTCTTTGAATTTAAGGTCGTATGTATGCAATAAAGGGTTAAGCACGTTACCTTTGTCCGCCGGCAATTTCTTTCAATGCAGCAGCCCTTGCAGCTAATTCTTCAGCAGCTCTTTGTTGTTGAAGCTCTCTGGCCCTTTCGGTCCTTATTAGCTCTTTCAAATGTTGAAACCTAAAATACAACATATTTAAATATTTTGTCTTATGAAAATCGATTAATAGATCGTGAATTAAACACTAAATCTTGAAAATCACTACAGTTGTTTGTCGTTGCTTTTTACAACAGTCTTTAATAATATATGTGGCAAAGATAATACATTTTATAGAACACATCTCATGTATTTAGTTGCAAATAGTTTTTATAATAATTTGTCGAATTTTTACATTAAAAGTTTAAGATCAAGATGGAAAAAAATGGATATGTTATTCAATGTATTAATATATTTTTGTGCTGTTGATTTCAAGAATACAGCTTAATTATTTTGTGATGTATTGATTATGATTATATCTCTTGCTGGTGCTATCTATCTTTTAGTCAGTTAAAATCAGTTAAAAATTCAATATATAAACATATTGTTTTTTATAAATAAAATAAATCAGATAAAAATTCCAGTGTCTCATGCACAAAAAAATAAAATATTAATATCCAGTAAAGTACTTAAAATAACTAATTGATTATGCTTATATTTTTTTCTGTAGCCCTAGTACTTAAAGAGATTCTTATTATTTTTTCAATCATACAAAAGCAAGATCTATTTTTAATTTAAAGCAGCAGGTAATTTAATTTAATTTAGAGTTTTTCAAATGAGATAGTTATTCAAAGTATAAGTTATCTTTGACGGCTTACAAATTAAATAACAAAATTTATAAAGCCTTTGAGTTTTTGAGTTTAATATATACAGTCCTATATTTTATACAGTAATCTTCCTAAGCTGTTTGCAATCCAGAAAATCTGAATTTGCAAACAATTAGAGGGTTGCGATTCCTGTTTTTAGATGAAATGCGTCATTCTAGCCATTATCTATAATATTATACAATTTTATTGTATATGCCTTAAAATGTGGGCTCTTATCAAAGGACCGATCCTCCCACTATTATACAACGCAATACTAATGGTTATTGAAGAAAACGATAATGTAATGGTTGCCTTTTGTGTAGCTATTATATCTATTCTGAACGATTCAAATGAATAGACTCATTCAAGCCTAAAAACAACCAAATTAGGTAAGTTCTATTATTTTTATTATATATGTATATGTATATACCTATATATATTTCCTAATGCTTGTAATCGCTTTGATGTCCTATAAACGTGGGTGTTACACAACAAATATTTTGATGTGATTATCGATTAAATTAATTTTAGAATTCTCCATTTGGGGAACCGCTTCAAACTCCCACGTTCTTTTACAAGATTTTTCAATCAGACTTTTGAGTGTATAAGCAAATTTAAAAAAAAGTAAGTGCTATTACTTTTCAATGTTGATAATGAAAAAGTTTTTTTTAAGTATTGACTTACATGGAGCGGACTATTTTTTTTAAATTACTTTTATGACTGATTTTAATATAATGCAATATATACATTAAACTATATATAATTTTTTGAATGTAGTTTTTACACTCTTAATTATATTTAAAATTATATATATTTGAAAAGATAAGTTTTTAAACATTTTTTACGGCAAAGTATGACGCGTTGCTATTTATATAATATTAATGATTTTAAAAAGATTAAACTTAATTAGATTTTTATTTATTAGGATTTAATTAAAAAATACATACAAGTAAAATGATTAAATATTTAAAATAGGCAAATAAATACTACATTATATAAAAATTTTAATTGTTTTAGAATTCTAATAATAATTTAAAATTAATATTTCTTAAAAAAAAAACAGTAAAATACATTAATTACAATTTTAATGTTTTTCGGGCTATTAATGTACTATTGTGGACGATTTTTACTTATTTGATTAATACAAGACGTTCGTAAATAACAATATAATTTATTTATTCTATGCGGAGTTTTGTTTCCTTTATTTTTTTGGGCAGTTATGCATTAAATTGTCCACAAAAAAATGAAGTACTAATTTTTTTGTATAAATTCAAACTGAAACAATGAGGAAAAACAATTTGCTATTTGACGATGATAATTTTATTCAATGAACTGTAAGGTGTTAGTTAAAAATATCTTATTGCCAATTTAACCTTGAAAAGTTTAAGAAACACTGTTTAAGTTCATTTAAAAATAACTGTTACTCGCAGCAGAGTTTTTTTCTACAACTGTTTCACGACATTTGGATGCCATAGAAATAATACAAAAAGCGAAATATTGTCTGCTTTTTTCACTAAAAATGTTTTGTAGCTGATTTTTTTATTTTTTAATAATAAAAGATAGCAATTCTTGCATTAAATCATTATCTTCAATTTGAAATGAATTATCTACGATAATCAGAAGACCTAAAATATTGCATAGATAGAAACAAAGCTTCAAAATATGCTCCAAAAGAAATTTGAACCCAAAAAAAAAATAATCGATCGTTTCTCAAACAGTGGAATTATCTTGTATGAAAATACAACACCATGCATAAAAAATATTTATAGAACATCCGATGTTTGTAAAAATATCGATTTTGCTCCATGGTAATGCGAGACCATATAATTCATTAATTACAGTTGCAAAATCCCCTTTTTAAACATTTTGGCTTATTTCTTTGAAATAAAAAATTAAATAATCAGATTGGCAAGGTCATTGGCAAAATCTTCCGATTCATTATTTTTGAAATTTGTTACAAGCAGATAATAGCTAACTCGTTGATATAAATATCTATGAGTATTCCAAATCTTTGAATGAGTCTTATAACAGTCTCGGTTCAAAGAATCAATTTTTCTACATTATATGATAAATAACGGATTCCACAGCCAGAAGAATTTATGCCTTGAGGCCCAACGCCTGGGCTTTGTCCTTGATCGGTTGGACAAACACTCACATACGGAGCTCTCAGAGACTGCAGCCCTTAGAGTTGCATTAACAGAGAAAAAGAGCCTCGCTGACGTGTTGCCATATGTTCATGTATTTATATATTCATTAGTTACAAAAAAAATATTAAAACCATAGGATAAAAATGCATAAACCTGCTTTACGCCAATACACAATAAATCTAAATACATAAAAACATATTTACAACAATAATATTATGGCTACACCAACTGCAAATACCTTTATTAAGACAAAGCAATACTATCTAAAAGATCCTTGAATTTTGGACTGCTGTGATTATTTGGATATAAAATCTCTTCTTCATTTCGAATGCTCGTAATACGGGCGACTCAAAAATCACTCTTTGTGCGGCGTGCAATCATAATATAATGTCGTTGCGTTTTATAAAGTTTAAAACAGTATTGCACAATAAATTAAAACAAAATACATACATATAGCACTAAAAACATCCTTTCAAAAACAATTTTTTTACTTAAAAACCATTATTTTAATCAAGAGCGCAAATTAAATAAATAAATTATATGTGTCAGAGTGTTTTATATTTAATTATAAAATGTATTTGACCATGGTTTTAAGGAATATTGTCAAAAAAGTTTTGAAAAGCAATAAAAATAGACATTAAGGCAAAAATCTGATCTACGTGTAAGATTTAATAGAATTTTAGTTATAATATCACTTAATTCAAGGGTTGTAATTTTTACCCCTGGCATATGAAAGTGAAAAATATCGTGCTTCGTAAAATTTAGAGAAAAATATTATTTTAGATATTATAAATATTCAAAAAATAAATTTTTAATTAATAATAAAATTGCATAAGAGTTTTAACTTGTATTATTAAATTTGATAAAATTATTTTATTATTGCTTTTTATACTTTTTAATAATTTATATAAAAATATATTTTATAAATAGCAAAAAAATATAGTATCTTTCAATTCATTTTTCGACCACTTAAAAAGCTGATGTAAGTAAAATAAATTTATTATATAATTTTTTCCTTTGACATGCAAACAAAATTAGGTTATATTGTATTTATGATTTCCATATGTGTGAATAAGAGAGGTGTTATTAAAAGAAAATGTATTATAAACACTCATCCTGAATATGGTTACACAATAAGCTTTAGTTTTTGCATGTAAATACAACTGAACCCGTCGTTAAACATTATAAATAATAAAAGGTTGATTCTACCCGTATTGTGGATTACCATCAGCGAACATGACGTGTAAGTACTATCTGACCCGTCGGTTAAGTGACATATTTGTAATAAAATAAACTTAAGTAATATTTACTGTCCTATATAATTAATTTCTAATTAATTCCTTAAAAATGTTTGTTGATAAAATAGAAAAACCACTTGAGTAAGTACTTTTTTATGTAGAGATAATATTTTTGTATTAATAATATAAATTGAATTACTACTTCAAATAATTCAAATTTATTATACTTTTGTAATATTATTATAAAAAATAAATAGAAGCAAAAGTAGCGAGAATTTAATGAAACTTACAAAGGAATGGATAATTCTAAGAAACGAGATATTTAAGGTATGTTTTATGATTAGTTGTTAAGCATATTTTATAGTAAATAATAAATAATATTAAATTGTGTAATAAATTAATATTATATTTTAAATAAAATTAAATTAACTAGAGGAAAAAATTAAAAATATCAAATTAAATAATATAATAGGTAATCATTTTTTTATTAGCAAATTAATAAAAAAAATATATAATACATTTATGTATGTATTTATAACGATCCGATCTCATAACGCATCCAAGTTTTAACCAAAGCGAGGATCTTTTGTGAAGTTTTGATGAAACGCTCAAATTTCTAATAGTAAACTTTGAAGATTGGCTCGCAGCTTTGAAGTCGAATTTTTCTTGCTTCGAAATCGAAGTTTGAAAAACAATTAAAGTGAACAATAATTTACAAGTGGGTGTGTATTGATGACCGCTTTGGAAAAAACTGGCTTTTGGGAATTTTCGCGAACAAAAAAAGAGGAAGAGAAAAACGTTAGCCTTCCCACGCATTGTGCCAACCAGCGTACGGATATAGACAAAGGGCGTAGGTTGACAGCACTGTATTGATCTTTGGAGTTATAGATGGTTCCGTGGCAAGCAGATCCTCCCTAATTTTCATTTCGAAAAGTGCTTCGAAAACAACACATTCGCTTTTGGTGAAAAATCAACCGCGTTCCATGGGGCCAAATCGCTTTTCCGGCGATTTTCCGGAAAAAAGTAATACGGGTTCGCAAAAACGTACCACGGCACGGGTTGTGTTGAGAATTTTAAAAGGGACATTTAGGATATGCTAAAAAAGTAAATGGATCGATCGACGCAGAAAGGTCTTCAGTAAGTCTATGATTAGTTTTAAATTATGCCTATTATTTTATAAACTTGATTAAAACAATTTATAATTTAACGGTATTTGGTTTAAGTTTATATTTAAATATAATTTTTTAGGGGTGATTCAGTTACATACGCATGTAAGTAGTAGAGAGAAAGACAATATTGTAAGGAACAGTATTATTTTTACAATCTAATAAAATCGCAGAACATCGCAGTCATAGTAAATAAAGATGTCATGGCTCGAAAAAATGAGCAATTAGTATAAAATCAGTGCAACATCAGACTTTTAACGCTAATAATTTTAATATCACGTAAAAGAACCTAATTATAGATTCATTTTCATTTATAAATAATTTGTATCAAATTAAAAAAAATGTATAGGTACTTTAATGACATTCTGTACGATACTCTAGAAAGAAAAATAGTTTTGTCATGTACCATTTCATTTTATTATCATGTAGAATTAAGCATTTTGTATACAATTAATAGCTACTATGTTGTAAGTATGATTGTTAAGGCCAAGAAAGAAGATTAACGCTTAAAAAGTGCACAGTCAGAATCGACACTTTTTTTTCCAACCGCCCTAATAATGTTTAAACAACGCTATTAGCTTAGATTAGCGCTGTTATTTACATTTAATGTGTTATCTGGTTAAAAGAAACAAAAAATAGATATATAATATAATAATATTAAGATATAGAAATCGTTCTATTTGGAATATATAGCTTAAGTAATGAATAATAAGCATAATAAATATCTAAATAGGTTTAAAATTTACATAACCATAACTTTTTAAATACATCAGAACACATAAAGGTGCGACTGTACATCGTTCGTGGGCGTGTATTAGAAGCAAAACCACCCTCTCTTGTAACACAAATGTAAAATTTTAATTTTAGACGATGTTATCTTACTTGGATTATGTAAAGCGGTGCTTTTGTAAATATGCAAAAATAAAAATGTACTATATATGTTTGTGTGGGAGGACATTGTGTGGTGTTATTTGTTTTACTAAACACATCGTGTTTACGCCTGAACAAACCTACAACAACTTCATCTGAAAAACAAAAAAAATGTATATGAGTAGAGCTCATAAATTGTTATGTAAATTTAGTTAAAAGCCGTGGGCAGAACGCTATTCATCACACGCGAATATTTTTGCAAAGAACAATTTCGTGATTCGAACTTTTCTATCTATGATTACATTTTCTGAATGCTCGAAAGTTATGCCAATATCAGAAGAAGTAATGGTAGTTTTAATAAATAAAAATATTTATAACAATATAATCATACCGATTTTAACTATAATCCTATCGTGGTCTCTTGTGTTGAGCGTCCACTTCATACTGAAACTTTTTCAATAGTTTCAAAGATGCTTTAACAGACATTGAACATTTTAATTGCTTTCGATTGATCTTGTCTGTATCTTACAGTCAAACTTTTATACACAGTGATTCATTAAAAGTTTGTATTAAATAAAAACTAGTAATTTAATTGATAATTTAGATTAAATTGAATACATATTCTATTGACAAGAAATGTATAATAAAATCACTTTATAATATATAAACTATTTGTTGATAGTTCGATACAAATATAATTTAATTTAGTCAGAACGTGGGAAGATCGCAATTTCAATAATTTCAGCTTCCGATTCGTCTGCGATTTTTCCGCTCTGACATTTGAGGTATTTCCTAATTGCGACATAATTTCTTCGCCAAAGATCGAAATTCTTCGACGAATATCTGATAAGATATATATATTATTATGTCTTAATTTCACAAACGTGTCGCATAGTTGCGATTAATTGTTACGTCACGCATTTAACTGATCGCGTCGGTTAGGTTATTATATTGTATAATTAATTTTCTCCGAACATAACATTAATTACGTACAAAATAAACGTATATTAATTGCTACGCATATGTGTACATAATCCTCGTTAGGCATTTCATTCGATGAGTATTTGTCTGTCAATTTTATATTGGCAATATCTCTCGGTGTATTAAGCCGTTTTTAATTAATTTTTGCGCGATTTATTTTGACAATATAATTGGAAATTGATTTACGGTTTAAAGCAATATTTTGAAGCAAAAATACGGTGTATTTTAATCGCATAATATTTATCAGTCTATTCAATAGTTTTATCTTTATATTTCGCCCACAGCTATCATAAAGCTGCTAAAACCATATGCGAATTTCTAAATATCGAAATGCTTTTACTGCTACCTCCATACAAAGCGTACCTCCATACAAAAGGTAAAAGGATTTGTGATATTTTGTCATAGAATTTAAATGTATTACATCGTAGATCTCCAATTTCTGCATTACCATTATTTGATTGTGGTATTTTTTACAATATATGTATATATTATAAATAGAAATATTCGTATTCGAATTTTTTTATCTATTGAATATACATGATTAAAATATATGATATTAGATTAGATCTTTACTTATATTTTTTTTAATATTGCGCTAAGACGTTAGTAACAAGTTCAAAGACTTAAATTGCCTAAGTCATGAACAAAATAAAACGGTTCGAAGACAACGATTACGCTAAGGGATAGAATCACTTCATTAACTGCTTTTGAATAACTTAGCTATTGGTAAGATGAAGCTCAATAATTTGTCCAAGTGAAAAGATTTAGAAAAACATGACATAAAGCAGCGGTTGAAAAACCGTTGATAGCTATATTGATATAGTAAGCTTTCGCTTAAATTACTCCATGATTTTGAAACTAGTTAAATTCTCAAATTGTTGACAATATGTGTGTAATAGTATTTATTGGTATAAATATATACGTCTGTATTTTGTATTATCCCGTACGTAGAGCTCTATACAAACACACAAGTTCCCAGTTTGCAAATGGGGGAAAACTCTTGGGGTCAGCAATGATTACAAGTAAGCTCGTAGCAAGACTTTTAAGTTTGCAAGTTTGTAATATTCATACCGATATATTTAATAATTACGTTTTTATGGATGTTTTTAAAATATACTTAGAATATGTTTAAATTATTTTAAGATATTCTTTATGAGCTTTTCGGGATTCTAACCCTTTGGGGCGTGACTTCGCAGCCAGTAAGACGCAGGTGGAAGCCAGTGAGAATTTTATTAGATTTTATTTCATATTGTGACAGAATATGATGGGCGAGATCGTTATTCTCTAAGCGCTGGTAGAGAAGCTGGCTGGGGGATGATATATAATATTCAGTAATTTGGATTTTTCAGATACAATAAAAATTTAAAATCATTGCGGCCCATATGGGATTTAAGCCCATGTCTTTTAAGTCAACACAACAACAAAAAAATGTATTTTTAATACTATAAAAAAATTCAATACTGATTGTATTTTCTTTTTAATATTGAGATTATAAATAAAACTATTTAAAAACCGTCTTATCCACAAATAAAAATTGGAAGAATTGTATACCAAAAAAAATAATTTTAATTATCATAAACTAATAAATATTTTCTTCAGGCGTTAAAAAATTTTTGAAGCAATAAGAATCCTTACTATTTAAGGTATAATTTGAAGATAAGCCAGATTATTTAACTGAAGTTTCAGGTAGGAAAAATGTAAATAATATTTAATACACTTACATACCAATGACCAAAAATTATATACAAGATTACAATATACTTTAATGATTTGTTGCGATGTTTTGAAAATATGTTATATACTGTTTCAATTTATTTAAATTAGTAATTAATTTAAAAAATAATTTCAGTAAAATCAATTTCTAGCTTTGAGAAGAGAGCCGCATGCGGCTCGCGGGCCGCGTGTTTGACACCATTGAGCTAATAGGACGGTAAATATTTGGAGTGCTATATAAAGTTTTTTTTAACTATCTAACACAGAAGAGTTTTAACATAACTCTAGAGTTTATTAAATAAAAATATTATTAATTGACAGATTATCTTTTATTGATTTATCAATATATTTTTTGCGTTTGCAAGTGTGAATAAATTTGCATGTAAGAATATAAAAAGCGCTGGCTAGCTTCCAATGCTTTTCCTGATTGGTATCAGTTATAATGTTTTCATGTTTTAACGGTTGTATTTCTATAGTGATATGGATCGCTTAGTCTCACTGTGCATTATTTCAGTGACTAATTTTGTTATTAAAATTAAATAATAATAAATATTAATATTGAAAAAAATGTCATATTCACCTTCCAGTCTGCGCCGGTACTCCACCACCTGGCAAGCGAAGAACACTCGGCCGCCGCGACGCACCTTCACCCTGTAATGCCCCATACAGTTTGACAACCTATAAACAATCGATTGGATGCAATCGTACACACGTCTTTGGGGTCGACCAAAGGGGCTCTCGTTACCTGGTCGTACCCCCTGGCTCCGTGGGGGTTGAACCCGATGGCGGCCGACAGGGGCGCCTTGTGCACCACCCTCCCGAACACTGGCCTGCGGCTAGAGCCCGTTCTGAATCTGAAAAATACCAACAGTTTCAATATGAAATGCTTCAGCTACCCACGAGTCTCTACCCCATAAAATTCCAATAATCTAGCCACTCCAATTTCCTTGCTTCACGAGACACGGTGATATATTGCGGGCCTCGGCATAAATCTCCGAGAGAGAGCGGGATCATATTTTCTTATTATTTAGGGCTTTATGCAAAAGAGTGGGGCTTTAGGGGTGGAAGTAAATTTTTACAGATTTGAATAATAATACCGACTAAAGTATAGTGGAAAAATTAATAAATTGAGACACGCCACATATTTATCAATTTTATTGCTGCATATGATTGAATACGTGACTATAAAATAATTCGTAGACTTCATGCAAAAAGGATATTTACCATTTAAAATCTAATATAAACTGGCTAATATTTTCAGTAAGATTTATATTTTTACTACAACTGTAAATCGGTTATTTAAACCCGAAAGACTTGCGTTAGAATCACATATGAACTATAGTAGTGTTTTTAAATTTCTATCGTGACTTTATTGCAAATATTGAAAGAAGTGGTTAACAAATAATTAAAATTGTGATCGATTATCACAATGTATGCTTTTCTAGATTTTATTAATCTCACGGTTAAATATCGTGATGAGAAATAAAAATAAAATTGAGTTAATCTATGCATTTATTTTAGACTGGTGTCTCACTACTAACTTAGTAGTAAGTTTTGATTTTTAAAATAGGTTTGTAACTTAACTAAATATTAATAAAACAAAAAATACCAACATGTTATCAACATAAAAAATAATATTAAAACGTAGCATTTTGTATCATAAAAAATTAGTTTTACAGTTTAAATAAATATTAATAATAAATAGCATCGGTTACAAATCCGCTCAAAAATATTACTGATATTAAAAAATATTTTGTTACACCTTACTGACGCTACAACACAATCGATCACCTATAGTTAGTTCAATGTGAGCGATTATAAGTCATTGATTGTGTTTTAACGTATTTTAGGTGTTTGAGGGCCCATTTTAACGCTGCATATAACACAATTTTATCATAAATCGTTTTTTAGTTACACCATAAGATACTTTATAATTAAAAAAAGTTGTTTTATGTGTAAATATAAAAGCCAGTTTTTAATTAAATTTAATAATTAGAAAGCAACAATAAACTGAAAATATTAAGCATTTAGTCCGTTACTTTAGACCAAAAGTGCGCTTTAAAAATATTAATAATTTTGAGACCTTTGTCTATTTTTATTAAAAAATATTTTGATTTATATATTTTTTAAAGTAAATGTTTCTCTGCGCAGCATTATATATTTTAATAATAAATAAGTGCAGAAAGTTTTCACTTTATTTTAAATTAATAATAAGCTAAACATATTTAAAATCTATTACAAATTAAAAATATTTATAATCCATATTAGAATAAAAAATAATTTTGAGGTTGAAAAAAATATTTTGAATAAATCTTGAAATTTTATTCTGAAACTTTATAAATTAAAAAAAATTTAAATTAGTGTTATACAATTTTGTGTAGTTTCCTTTAAAAGGCGTCAGTGAGAGGGATTTTTGCAACACTATATGTTTAATAGTTGGTTGGTAATGAATAGTACTTATTTTGAAACTTTTGCCCTTTTTGTTGAAAATGTTTTTTCAAGCAAAATTAAAAAAAATTTCAAAAACTATAACTTTTGCCAAAATTTAAGTACATATTTTTTCTGTATAAAGAATCTAATACAAATGCACATTATATAAATATTATATTTTTTATCCCGTATAAACTAAATATATTCTAAGAAATATTTTTTTTTAATTTTATGATTTTTATACATATTTTGATAAGTGTTTTACAATTTAAATCGTTAAAATCAATTTTCGTAGTTCGTTCTCAAGCGCGCCCAAAACCGGGGATTTCCCTTTCAAATTTGCTTACATGTGAAAGTTTTTCTATCATCTGAAAAGCGTTCGCTACGCCCATTTCTGTGCAAATAAATAAACAGTGAAATATGTTAAATTACGGCGTTTTTCTTACAGTGTCAATTGAAGATGATTCAAAGTGATGAAGTATTAGAATTATAAACAATATAATTAAAACTGTAAATTATGAGTGTGCCAGTAAGTGTTTGGTTATATGAATAATATATCATGGTTATTCTATCAAAATTACCATTGACTTTCTAGGGTCTCATATTAAAAGACAAACAGCGGTGATTGGGAAATTAAAGGTATACGTACCAAAGTTAAATATATTACAATGCTAGTAATAATGAAAAATTTCGTATTAGTGTAAACAAAAAGTTACATTTTACCCACTATATAGTATCGTTTACAGTTTATTTTAAGAAGCAATGACAGATCTAATACCATTTACGTATGCCAAACAATTAATATATGACATATTGCGACATTTTTTAGAAGATGAAGAGATACCAATCTACTTGTTTAATCCTCTACAGTAATTTCGGTCAACTTTGTTCTTCCGTTGTCGTTTAAATTTAATTTATGGATTATATTAGTAGTAATAGTTTTTTATTATTTTTCAGAAGCAATGATGGATCAATTTGATGACCTATATGGCTACAACGTAGAATTGGTATATATAAACAAAGAGTGAATCTTCTCATGTAAAGTCACTGTCAGCAAGTATTATCTTTTTATAAAGAACATACTACATGAGTTTTCTGTAACTGAATATCTTAAATTTGGCTATTCCGAAAAAGGAATAATGGCACAGAACAAAAATTGAATAAAATCCATGACGTATACATATTTTGCCACATCGAAATTAAAAATAACCTACTCTTAGATATTTTGGCTATCGATTATTCCAGGTTTGCAATCACATATTTATAATCATTGTAAAATGTCGTTTATTACATAACATCCAAGAAACTACACATTTATAAGCTGTCCGTTGGCTGATTTATATAGCGTTCCCACTACGACAGCGCCGATTTTATCGACATTAACGTTCAATCCTCATACATACTAAGAATATATTACACGTTTGCGTTGAAAACATACCTGGTTTATTTGCAATTTTTAAAATTTCACGTTAATGTGCATTCAATTGAAAGCAATGATAATGTTTATGTAATATAAAAGAAAAACTCACTTTTCGGCCTCAGAGCCCGGCGACGGGAATTCAAAATTTGAAGATTTCATTAGCAAGATTGTTTTATGATTGTTTATCTAATTTAATCAATGAATTCTTCTTATCCTAAACACATTATGTATATATTTAATTTTTATAGTTATAACAAACCTACTTAATATACAATCCGATTATTTATAAAAGGAAAAACTCACTTTTCAACCTCGGAGCCCGTCGCCGGGAATTCAAAATTTGAAGATTTCATTACGAAGATTGTTTAATGATCGTTTATCTGGTTTAATCAATGTATTCTTCTAATCCTTAACACATAATGTATATATTTATTATTCATGGTTATAACACACATAGTTAATTTGCAATCCGATTTTTTATTTTCAGTCAAATGAATTAATAAAAATTATCGTCGCATAGCAAAATTTTGTTATTATATAATAATTATTTAAAACTGTTGTCATGGTACTCGTCCATCTTGTTTTATATTTGAATGCTTATTTTTCATTGGCCGAAACAACAGAATGCCTCGGAAAGCAATGAAGCAAATTAAATTTTTATTTTTATTATTTATTATTATAATTAAACATATTTCCTTTGTTTACGTGTATTATTATACACCGTTCATACAAAGCGATACGATTTTCAAAGTAGAGAATTAAATGTTCCATTTTAAGATATGCGCGTTCGGAAGCGACAGCATAGAACAATTATATATAAGATACTTTAATTCATTATAGATATATAATTTAATATTTTAGATCTGCTGCTATACCAAAAACTGTGACTTTGTTAAAACATATTTTAGAAAAGATAATAAGATGATTAAAAGTGTTTTTTTTTGAGAACATGTTACTGTCGTACTTTTTAAAAGATTTTACTAAAACTTTTTTGGAAAATAGAACTTATAAATATATTTTTCTTATTGTTAATTTTTTAATTAAGGTGTCTTAATAAAAGTGCCTTTTTAAATTTCGATTAGTAAGTATGGAATGATACACAAAAAATCAACTTGTTATTATTATTAAAACACATTACAAAAATGAAGAAAGTTTTAATGATACATTTCGGTCAAAATTATGTTCCAAATGAGTCATCAATTAGAAGATTAATTAAAAAAAATGAGGGAACTGTTTTGATTGCGGATTCTTATCAAAACGCTGCTCTAACCAAATACAAAAAAATTGGAAGGCTTGGAACATTAGCGTTAAATCTGTTCCCTTAGAAAATAAGATAATATGTGGCGTGTAAATATTAGGAGACAACTAAAAGCTGTTCTTCTCTAATATATAATATAACTTTATTCAGAATAAATCTTAAAATGCTAACAACATTGTATCGTATTCGATTGTGCAAAATTAATATTGATAGTTTTTAGTATGACAAAATAAACATGCAACGCATTTTTATTTTTGTTTTTTAATATTCTCAAATTTTAAAGGGTTAATATTAATACACCTTTATATACAATATATTCACAAATAAAAGTCTTAAGTACTATACTATGTAATTAAAGTATTTTAGTATATAATAATAAATAAAATATACATATATTTAAACCACAAGCTTTAAATTAATTTATTTTTTTCTTATGATCATAAATGCATGGCACCTCAGAAATATTTAAATTCATTATTATTTTAACGTTAAAATTTTGAAATCAGTTTGTAACATCTCAAACAGAACCCTTATTAAAAAAATATTAATTTGTAAGAACAAAAATCGTATACGACATTGTATATTTTAGGTTCACGGTCAATAAAATGCCAATATTTAGTGACTTTCTGCTGCGAGCTTTAAAGTACTGTAGAGAGTCGCGATCACGTCCCTCATTCTTGCATAAAAAATGATGCAGATAATTATTATTGACGCATTGAGATAAACTATCAAGTAACGATGGTCAGATTTAAAATTAAAAAATATATTATTAATCTAAAAAAAAAATGTAACCACAGAAAATTAATAGATAAATGTTATAAGACATCTTCATGAACTTGGAATTGTGCTTAAACTGAGGATTTGGGTGTCGTATAATTTATCACAAATATGTTAAGCGTTGCTCACCAGACAGAATCGGAAAGCATTCTTGAATCGCATTGTAACAGGTGATTAGAAATGGGTTGTGTATAATAAAGTTACACGTAAACGACACTTGTCAACCCTTTTCTAATCCTAAACAAGAATCGCGGTAGAAAAAGGTTATAATGTATGTTTTGTGGGATATTAAAGATGTAATATATTACGTACTTTTGCTATCAATTACTGACAATAATTGATTTTAAAACGGATGCATTTAATAAACATGAAAGGTACTATCTTCTACCGCAATAATTTCAGACTTATGTTAGTATTAACTACTTCTTCTTGTCCGCATTCAATAATTAATTTATTGGTTTAATTTTTATTTCTGTGGAAGAATTTTGAAATAAGTTTATTTTATCTAAAAACCAGATTTTTCAGTGAGGTAATATTATCTAATATTATATTATATAATATTTATTGAACTATTATTTAACGTATTTATGCTTAATACAATTAAATAAGAATAAATTTTTAAATTTATCGATTTATGTATTCAACTCAAGTTTATCTTGCGTTGCAATTATCAATACAAATCATGTCGATAAGTTTTTCTGCTATTTTAATAAATCTATATAAATAAATCAAATTTCCAATGGGGTTAAAAATACACCCTTCCAAGTCTCAATTTAAATCTTAGATGCATGAATAGCGTCGGGTTAGAATTACTTTGAAAATAGTTTGGTTCGTCGAATTTTCAAACACAAAAGAAAACGAATGAAGTAATTCTCGTTGGCCTATACAATACCTTTTAAAACTCACGACCGTTCGCAAAGTTTCATAATGAAATACATGGAAAGGAATGCTTATTCTTCAAAATATTGCTTTCCAAAATACCCGGCTTTAATTACGAATACTCTCTTGGCGAATTAACGCACGGAGAAGTGGAAAGAAGAAAATAATGTATCCGCCCACGCAGCATTATGATTTTCCCGCGAGAGATAAAACATTCGAACTTGCCCTTGGCACTTAAGGGCGTAATGTATTTTGGACCATGTACGCGAAACGGGCCTTAGGTCTTAGGGATTTCCTTAATTAAATTACTGACACATTTCGCCCCCGACGGGGAACTTTTCGCAATTATCAGCGCTGGTAATTGAACGAGAAAAGGTATATTATACAATGCGAGCCAAAAACTTTAACAGCGACTGTTATTATGAGTTGTGTTCCATAAATTAATTAAATCACATAGAGACTGAAAGATAAGGAATATATACATAACTATTATCACTGATAAATAATTATTTCTATATTTGTACTAACTTCTTCTATGTTTTACAAAGTAACTGTACTTTCGATTTTTATAGCTGATTGCAGCAAAAATTACTAGGAATATTGAAGATTTGGGAAATATAAAAATATATTTTTTGCTTATTATCTAGTAAATATGTTCCAAATAGAATCATTAAATTTATCGACTTAGACATTGATTAACGCTAGATTAATTTCACAAAAAAATGTCATATAAAAACACTTTATATTAAAAAGAATAAGTACAAGATATTGACTATGACAAACTTAATTTTATGAATCTAGATTAAGTGCATATAAATAGTAAACTAGGGCGATGTTATCAGAGAAACCTAAAAAAAAGTTTTAAATTTTTAATTAAAACTCTTCTAGGTCACGATGAGAATAAACACAGGTAGTAAACTACCATGAAAAGTATTAGTAAAACAGTTTAATCATAAAATAGTTTAAACGTATAAATTTGATCTGAGAAGTATTTATTTACATATTAAAAAAGTGAGAAGAAGCTGTAGTGTAACAATAAAACATTTTGGGGGTGATTTAAAAATACGATTAAAAATAGTAGTGATTCAAAAATCATCTGCACAATTTGTTATAATTAAGAGAACATTTTAAAAAACATTTGGAACAAACTAAAACAAGTCTCGAAACCCGAAAGTGAGACCACAACAATGGAAAATAAATCAGGTGACCAAACAGTTGCATTATTAATTAAAAATATTTCACGGACCATTGTGAAATATGAAATTGGCTCACAAACATCCTCATCTGCTATTCGACAGATTGTCTCCAACCAGTATTAAAAAATATATGACACTTGGTTGCAAAAGTGGATCAAGAAAAATTCCAGCGTTTCACAGACATCCCAATCGACAATAATACGACTCGATACTCCAGCGAAGACCCTCTAAATTCCAAAACTTGACTTTCAAATTTCACCACCTGATTGCAGAATTTTTTTATTACGTTTATTTTAATAATATGAATAATTTTACAAACATACAAATTAAATATACTACTCATTTTCATGTTTGATAAAAAAATATAAATCAATTTGATAAAAAAATATAAATAATCAATAAAACTATATTATTAAAATTTAAGAAAAAAAATATAAAATCTTTTACAATTTAAGCAAAAGAAAAAACAATAAATAAAGTGTAAATTTAAGTAAAATTTCAAGTCCAAAATCCAAGAATTTAACAAGACCTTTAGAGAAGACAATTGGAGAATGTGACTTACCAGATCTATTTATGTATATCTGACTCGTCATCTTTATCTATCTCATCTATACACCTAATAAAATGTTATGCAAATACCAAAGTCACAAGAAGCAAACTTCAAAAGCAATATATTGAAACGGAACGTGTAAATCAAGCACCGGCAGTGCGTATTTCAAAGTTCACAAAAGTCAAAATTCATATTCTTTCGCTTTCGCAGGGTTGCTACTCCAAAAATAGACTTAGAAACTTTGCAAGTTGGCCAGTCAGCACTGTCTCCTCGTTTTCGAGGGGGCTAAGAAAATGGAAAGGGTTGAAATTTTTCGACTCCTCCGTTGACACAGCGCCTTTCCCACGACTACCGGTTATAAATGGAATTCGGTGTTGCGGTTTAATAACCATAAATTATTGCGGCGCTATCTGGGCAACGATGGCGGTGGTGGGGGAAATCCAGGGGTGGAAAATGACGGATCGAACAAATACGCCTACGTGAAGTCGCCGAAATACCACAACAGGTAACGTGGCGATATAATATCGAAACTATTTGTGAGGTTACCATCGCTCAGACTGTGAAAGTCCGAGGAGTGGGGAAAATCGAGATTGATGGAAGTGAAAATGGCCGAAGGCGGGCGATATGTCAACGGTTCAAGATGGCCGATTGACGGCTTGACAATCAGATTGCCTTATGGATTGCCGGATGCGGTCGGGAGAGATTTCGGGTAATTCGGTGTTGCCAGTCTAAATGAGAATTTATAGACAGTCATGGCATACCTTTTATTTTATATTTGCTCAATATGTTTTTTTATATACACATAGGAACAAAGAAAGTTAAATAATCAGCACTATATATAACCCTGGTATTGTCGTTATGTTTTACAAATTTATATATCATCACTGTCAACATGCTTTAATGGACCAGTAACGCGGTTTTTGTCGACGTCGCTGTACGGTCAAAGTCCCTTGATACAAAAATATAGGTTGACGTATTCTAAATCGAATTTCATAAGTCCCTGATTTAAAACAATACTGTAATAGATAAACATGTTACTTTTGATGTCCCCACTAATCAGTAATTCGTACAGCATTGTGTTATGCATATTTTACAAAATTTAAAAAGAATTATGAAAGTATTATATTTAATGCTTAATTAAAAAAAAATATTAATAAGTAAAAATTGTTTTAAATTAAATAATTTATTAAAATATTTTTTGCACTTATTGGTTAAATAAAATAATCTTAAAAATTTAGAAAATTATGTATTCGAATATTCGAATACTATGATTAATTTATTTAAAAAAAACTACAAATAATTGAGAACCCTATATTACTACAATAATTATATAAAAAAAGAAATATACAAACAAACCTTACAAAGGAAATGGAACCATATACATTTTAACAAGACTATTCAAAATAATATCTAAGGATATGAATAGTCAACACATATATTTGCTGTGTCTTACTGAAATAAGATGGCCTTTGAAAGATTGAAAAACCCTTTGAAAGATTGTTTAAATAGCTAGAAGGACTTTTCCAATGTCATATTGCTTTATACATAATAAGTGTTTGAATCGAATCTTATTTGGTAAATATAGATTCATTATATTTTACATTGGTTGTATTTACCTTTAGGACAAATATATTTTATACACAAAAAAATACAATTTAAATTGGTATATTGCATTTACATTTTTTTATGGAAATTTCTGTCATTATAGTAAAGCTTTTTATGAATATCATATGACATTTAGGATAACCATTGTTTTTTTTGATTAGTTCAATATTATTTAAAAACCAGAAGATCTTTATACTTTAGAATATAGAATTCTCATTTTATAATATATAAATAGCAACTATTAAGAAATTAAAAGTATTTTCATTTAATATGTAGCTTGAAGCATAAATGTAGTGGAAAACATATTTTATAAATTAGGTTTAATAGTTGGTTGGGTAAATAAAATATTTTTTTTATAATTTCCTTATAAAAATATAAAAAAAATAATAACCAGATAAATTTAAATATAAAAAAAATAGTTTGGATAATATAATATGTAGTAAAAGAAAAAAAAACTTGATAATATTTAATTGTGTTTATAAATCTTCCGTTCCATAATTAACTCAGTTGCACTCTAGGACGGTAAGTAATTTTTTTTTTATTTAAAATCTGATCATCATGAGCAAAAATAGTTTCCCCAATGCATCTTGATGGCCTTTGTATAAACAAGTTTAATTTTATATGCTAAAATACATGCATATACATATAAATACTCCTTTACAGATATATTATTCAAGATTCACACAAAATGATAAGTGATATGATTTAAAAATTGTTTTTGGCTGAGGAGTCGGATAGCTCGTGCAAGGAGAGCGTTTTCAAGCGCTGTTGTTCTGGCCACATTAGGTTAGAATAAGGGACGTGATCACGTCTCTTTAGGGCACTTAGTAGCCACAGATAAAAGTTGTCAAGCATTAACGGATTGTAGACACCACCCCTAAGCAACTTAAAAAGTGCTTCATTCAGTAGTATACAAATACGAATACGACCTGTACTCTCTCGTAAAAAAATCTTTAAATCTAACAATAAGGATTACTTCGTGTCTCTGGGATGCCTATTAAACAATAAATCCATATTAAAGGATGCTACAAATTAGCGTATATATTATAATCACATTACATTGCTTTTTCCCTGTTCAGGTAATATTTTGCGAGAAGAAACACGACAAGGCTAATTGTTAAATTCGTGTTCATGAAGAAGGTATAAAACAATTTAAATTACTTTAATGTTGATGAGATTTATGTGTATAGAAAAACCTTTTGGTCTATGTGTGTAAATATAATAAAATATTAAATGTTCCTTAATGTTGTCGGTTGCATGTAAAATAAAGTTTAGTTACTTATATGTCTGTATGTATGCGACTTTTTAGATATTTATAATATAATATATTTTTAGCTTTAGACTTAAAATATAAAATACAAAGGTACTAAACAAATTAATTGCTATTATTCTTTAATAAAAGAGCACAATGGAAAGAGTATTTAAAAAATTAAAACGATTATACAAAAATTCGTAACCATTAAAAGCGCTTTTGTATGTTTGTGCACCTTTATTCTGAGAACGGATTGTTTTCATTTAATCTAGTACTTTTAGTTTGGAAAAATTCTTGGAAAATTTATTTATAAATATGTAAACCGGGATGTTAAATAATTTCAAAATATAAAATATTGCGCTTCGTATCGCATGTATGATATCATAAAATTGTCCACTGGTTATTTATTTCCTGGTTAATTCATACAACTTTTAAGTACGATAATAGTTACGTAGTAATAATAAACTTTTCCTTTATTAAATAGAACTATATTGAATTTTAATATTAGATATTTTTATCTCGTTCAGAGGAATATAATTTAAAGCAAATATTATTTTTTGCGTGTGGTTTATTGTGTGTTAAAATAAAATGTATTTAATTATTGATTTATTTGCTAGCATGGAATATTAATAGTTACATAACATAACTGTACTTTACATAAATTGTTCGAAAAGCAGACCCACTTTAGCAGTAGTTAAAACCATTATTAATTACACAACTTAGTAACCCAACTTCTACGTTCTATATTTGTACTTGGTGTGTGACTTAATTGCAATGATTTTGCGTCATTTCAGAGAACTAAATTTTAACAACCACAGAAATAGTCGTTTCTTTTCTTTACGTTTTCTAATAAAATATTATGTAATATGATTTTTTTTGGAGCCTCAAACTTGATAAGGGATCTCGTATAGTAGCTACATTTTTCACAAACCATGCCGCACAAAAGTGTATGATTAATGGTCAGGGTCACCACATTATAATAAACGTGAAAGAAAACAAGAAAATTCATAACATCGACCCCGCAAAAGGGTTAATAAAATTACGTATAATAAATTTTGAAATATATTACATTTTCTATTTTAGAAAGCACGTTCTGTATGTGGTATATGGAAAGATTAATAGTGACGCAGTATGAGGTCATTTATTTCGAGATTATTTCTAATTAATTTACGTTAACGTTATTACAATAAAAATATGTAAGATAAGCCAACAAATCATTTATAAGTTTATAAATCGTTTTGATAATAAAAAAATATTTTTTTAAAACAACTTTTCAGCTTCAATATTCACGTTAAATATGATAACATTATAAAAGAGTTTTTTTTCAATATTTTGTAAAATTTAAAACTAGTTTTAGACACTATATCAATAGAAAAAAGTATATAATTCATTGAAAATTTATGGAGAAAATACCTTATTTATTTATTTTATATCTTATGTGACGAATGATAGCCAAATTATATTTCTAGCTTTTAATGTGCCTTGAAACCATTTTAAAACAGATTATCTAGACGTATTAAAAATCTTATTAAGCACATTTAAGAAAATATAGGAGGCGTGAAATATTTCTAGGCGCCAGGGAAAGCGACAATTTTTGAGTCACGCGAGTTGATCTTTGGTCGCCAACCAGAAAAGACGAGGCACTCAGTAATTTTTATATTGACACCAGAGTTTCTTGGAACCCTTAACTGACTGGGTCGCCATTTTGTTAAGCTCATTCTTGGATAGGCACCAGTACTATTAATTTTACGGTGAAATGTCTTGATAAGAGTGAAATTTCCGCCTCTTTTAAGGTATTGATGCATAACCACGCAGCGTTAACAAACAGAGACACTTTTTTATTTTTATTTATAGTGTTCCATTTCAAATAGAAGCTGAATAAGTTTTTTTTACATTAGTAAGAGCTCGAAAGTCAATAAAAAATATTATCCTAAAAACCTAAATATAATCTAATAAAATTAAAAAGCAATAATACAATATTTTTGTCACAAAGATAAATAAATTACATGTAATTTAGAGTTAAATAAATAATTTTTGAAAAATTCACCACTTCTTAAAACTTTTGCATTAAGAAATAATTTGAAAATAATTAAAAATATTTTTAAAACCGATTTTTTACATTTTTAAACATGCTTTTATTTTTCCAAGCATATTTAACAAAAATATTTTAAACTGATTTTCTTGTTCAAATGTAAGAATAATAATTTTATTGATAACAAATTTTTGCTACAAAGAGTTGTTTGATATAGTTATTTATTGTAAATCTAATTTTAAAGATTTGTTGATTTTTACTGATGAGTCATCCCTTATCTTACTGCGTTATTAAAATTTGTTTTTCTATTTATGTGACAATGCGCTTACTATAAATAAATGAATTATATATTTTTAAATTAAAAAAACTGTGCAACACAAATAAAGCATATAATTTTGTGTAATTTACGGCAAAGACAAACAATAAACTAGTATTATGTTGCACACAATAACATGACTATTGTTATAGTATAATTTATTTGTTATTGAAATTGTTTATATCAAAAATCTACATGCATAAAATAAAATTACTAATTTATTTAAAACTAGATCTAGCGAAAAATTTTCACTAAACATAATTTTTAAAGATCCTATCGGAATTTTTTATCACAATTCATTCCTTATCTCGATGCGTTATTAAATTTTTTGTCAATATAAAATCACGTAGGGGGTCACCACTTGGGTTTAATTAATTTTTTGAAAAAAAAAACATTAAAAACTATACCAAATAAAAATAAACTATTAATATAATAATTAAAATCATTTATCGTATCTATGTTTGAAATATGTATTATGTTTTCCAATTTTATATACTGCAAATAATAATATTTATATAAAACCAGTGCGTAATTTAATATACAATAAATAAATCAAATTATCTCTGTAGCATGAAACGTGTTATTATTGTATACAGTTGATCTTTGAACATAAATATTATTTATTTATTTATTCAAGGAAAACGTAGAGGCATATGTTGGAATTTAATAATATACGTCTCTGATATGTAAATTCAAAACATATTGAAGTGTTTACCTGGTTCCTCCGGAACTTCCGCCTCCGGCACTCCTCGATGATGACACGTATCCGGCGGAAGTGCTTCCGTAATAGGGTGACCATTCGTTATAGGAAAATGGATCTTTGTACGTGGTTATTTCGTTCATGATCTCTGGTGCGCGCGCTTGGCGTTTAGAAAACCTGTAATAATAAATAATAAAATTAGTATGTGGATTAGGCATTTTTTAAGCAATAAATACTTTATTTATTTTACACAAAAAATATGTATAATTCGTATAATTTGGGGAAAAAACATGGGTACGTATGTATATAGCAGGCGCGGGCGGTGAGATAATTTCTCTCTCGTTCGCTCGTGTGTTGAGTGATAAGAGTAAGTGAGAGATAAGAGCATGCGGTTAGCATGCTCTTATCTCTCATTCACTTAATTTATCTCACATAAGCAACCGTAACGGAAAGTTTGGTATACAGAAGCGCTTTTCCTAAATCAAATGAAAATCTAAAATATTCTACAGGATTTTCTTTTGCTTTTTGCTGATGATTTGTTAGACATTTCCTTGCTTGTTCGGCGTTTTTGAAATTTTTTTTCTTCATTGCTAGATGCATAAATTTTTAATTTAAGTAAATCAGATTTTTGGCACGTATCTTTACTATGAAAATGAAAGCTCAAGCTGAACTTAGTATTAAATACTTTTCTGCAAATCCACTAATTGAAGTGCGATTCATTAATTTCTATACATAAAAGCCATACATTTTTTTAATATCTAAATCAGAGTTTATATATTTTCGATCTGGAGTGTGACAATATCTGGTATAGTGGCTTTCTGGTAATGTGTTTTTTTATAACAGTTACTTTATTCACCGTTTTTATGAGTTAATCCTGGCATTTTCCCGCGAACATCTATTCTACCTGTTTCGGTATTCAGAGTCAGAGATAAATGTTGAAAGTATCAAAAAAAAATATACAGTGTTTAAAAAATATTCAAAGCCCACTTTTTTATAATAGACAAAATATGGAGAAAATATAATATATTAGAAATATCACGAACCATTAAACGACATATCAGATATAAAGGTATAGGTGCACCGACTATTGCTCCCTCTCAAAGTTTCTTCAAGTATTTATATTCATAAATACCAACATTCGTTTAGGTTATAAATTTATTATAATTTATTTAAATAGCATGGGAGAAAATTTATAAATATAATCCTCTCGTACAAAATTAAATATACTTTTAGGTAATTAAGAATGTTTTCATATTTACAAACCGGAAAATATAAATTTGAAACTAATTACACATATTTTCATTCAAAAGCTACGTGTGTAAATAATTAATTTGTATCTATACGTAAGTAAATAGTTAATTTTCCCAAATTTATAAATAAATATATAAGCAACAGAGCAAACGTTTCAAGATACCGTAAAGAAAAAAATGTAAATGTATATTTAATAAATATAAATTAAATTAAACCGAATAAACCACTAAATATATATGTAAATAAAATATTTTTTGTTAGCAAATTAATTTAAAATCAATACATATTAATAAACTGGCTGACGATCAAACGTCATAAGCTAGAGTTCCTCAAACTATGGTTAAATAGGTAAAATCTTTAAGGGAGCAAATAAAAAAAATCAGAGGTAAAGACTTATATTTATTTTATGTGATAAGGAATACTTTGAATAAGCAATATTAATATTTATTTTTTATTGTGGGAGCAAAATTATAGTTATATTTTATTAATAATTATTTTAATGCACAGCTATTTTTTTATATATAAATTAATTATTTTATTGTGATTAATACTATTATGAATAAAATTATAAAAGTATATTTTATTAATACACTTATTGGCTTTCGCTCATTTTTATATTTACGATTCTGATATTTTTATACAAAATATTGAAAAGAAACCTAAGAAGGGAACAATAATGCGTACAATTAAATGGAAAACGCATAACATTCCGTATTTATATAATATCATATAATAAAATAAAAATAACAAAAGCTTAAAAACTAATTAAATGAATTTAAGTTCTAAATCTGAAACCATCAAAGTACGTGTTTTTGCTTTTAAAATAATATTTTTATTTAAGGTTCTATTTATTCTATGAGGATTAAATCAGAAAAAATATTTTTATTATGATGGAAAATTAGTGTTTTTTTATACTATTGTATTTAAATATAAATTGGAAATTATGTATTAAAATAAATATTAGAAAATATAGTAACTATAATATATTTTATATTTAACCGCTTTCAACGTTTGGGGTTTAAAGTATTAAGACATAATAAATGAAGCAAAGAAGTACATAGAATAACATATTTACTCAAATTTAAAACACACAAATTTTATTATATAAAATTAGCAAATAGTTTAAGGTATTTTAAAAATATAACTATGGCTTTTTGTGGTTTTTATTTTTTTTTACATATATATTTATTTCAATACATAAAACATATATTTGTTTGGAGTAAATAAAAAAATAGCCATATTTGTACACGTGTATTAAATACAAAATGAATATTTGCACTCGAAATACGAGCTAATAATAAATAAAGACACAGAACATATTAAGGGCATTTAGAGTGTTATTAATCTGTACAAGGCCGAAAATAATAACCGCAATTACGCAATACACATAGAGAGATTAATGGCAGACAAAAAGAGATTAAGCGATTTGCTCGCTTCTGTGTAAATAACACTTAAATACGTACAAATTCGGATCGAAGCCTAAGCTCAAAATCGGTTTTGTGTTACAGACCATCACAAAAAATGTATACAAATATATTACAAATTATATGCATTTTAATAATATTTAGAAGATTAGAAGTAGTAATCAATAATATAAGTTTCTCATTATAATAAATAGTTAAAATGGCAACAGAACCTTCACTTTTATTGTAAGTAAAGCACTGTATCACGAGCGTTAGATAAATGCGTTACAGTTGAGTTATAATCCTTAACCTTTGAAAAAAACTTGAGTTAAAACACCAGACATTTTTTTTGAGAATAGCATTTCGTGACTAATGCCTGTAAAATCTGAGTTTAAATCTTTGTTTTTTTTATGTTTTATCGATCGGAATTAGTGACTATAGTATAATTATATTTTTTTTAGACTGTACAGGTTAGGTCTTAAATTTTTCTAATCGTGCTTAATAATTATATTTAAAATAAGCCGTAATAATTATTTACAATAAAAATAAATAAAAGTAAGTGATTAACTTTAATTTTAGTCTAGTGTCCAACTACTCACTTGATTAGGCTAATATCTGTCATGTTGCAATGAGAGATTACAATAAATAGATAAAATGTTGCGGTAAAATATGAAACTATCTAATATGTATTACTTGATTGTCATTTTTTATGTGTAAAGTAAATTATTATTGTGCCTTAAATCCGATGGATATTGATTTTTTTGTATCTGAAAATCTATTGATCCTAAAATGTTTGTCTTTTGCGTCTGTTACTAAAGATCGGATTATCTTGCTGTCAATATCTGTCAAGTTATTATTTATTTTCTACAAAGATATCGCTCAAGTATCTCAATTTTTTTGATTGCTCTTTAGATTATTTCGATGTTGTATATGTATTTTTTTACTCTCGATTCTTGTTTTTTTTATAAATATAAAATGGCATTTAAAAATATTAATTTTTTGGTCTATATTAAGATTTTTAACGAATTAATTTTTATTTAAATTAAGCTGTTAAATTAAGTATCAAAAAACTTAACGGATAAATCGAAATTGCGCATAAGAATTATAAGTTAAGCGTTAGTAATCCAGTAGTCATAAACTACTTAAAAAAGCTAGAAAAATAAAATGGGTACCGCAAGAACTGAATATAAATCAAAGCAGCAAGATATTACCGATAAGTTTTTTCTTGCGCTCTTATTACCGTATTTGCGATAAAAAAATAATGCTACCATATTTATAATAATAATGATGACAGCTTTTTTTACGCATATCAATATAAAAAAATGCCACTAATCTGAAAATTATACGAGGTAGCTTTAACCCTTTCAGTAGTAAGTGAATTTATACCTATTTGTTAATTTATTAGTATGGAAGTGAGTAAATTTTACTTAATTATTTCTGTTGCTATTTTTTTTATTACATATAGCATCTACAGTAAATTAAAGAAAAAATCAGTGATTCTAAACGTTTTATTGCTTTGAATAATTTTACTACTTTTTTGTATTAGTATGTTTTGAGAATTTCTTTTCATACTTTAATATTATTCAATTTTGTTAGTTTATTAAACATAATTTTTTGGCTTTTGTATATTTTTATATTATACATAGGCTTTAAATATTTTAATCGTACTCTGCAATTTTTTGGTCCTATTTTCTATAAAAATCGTTTCATTAAGTCAAATTAAAAAAATATTGAATAATTACAAGTTTTAATATTTATTATTTTTTCAGGTATACAATATATTAATATTGAACTATCTGGGGTACCGTGAAAGATCGATCACCGTACATGTACGGCGATACTCCACTTTAATTATGCGAATGGCAATGGTCATTGTGATAAAATTATATATATTACATATTTTAGAAAATATATGTTATATATAATTTAAATCAATATATCATTTATAAGCAATCATTTAATTTTTTGCATTGCGCATGTAATTGAATCTAGACGCAAATTTATTTAAGAACTATGATTTAATTACAAATATTTTTTACAATATAAAGATATAGTAACAAAGATCTAGATTCTTTAAATCTCTAATAAACCCTATTGGTTTTCAATTTTATCATATTTATAAGATAAGAAATAGTGTTTATTATGTAAATATAATTCTGACTGTTTTCTTAGCTTTTCCTTATCTCATGGATGTATTGTACAATATATGGTAGTGATTAGTTTAAATATAGTGCAAATAGCTAAAAAATCTGCGCTTCAAAAATAAAGTTATGCAACAAAAAATATCATTTCGATGATGATTCTTATTAAAACAATTCTATACGGTAAAATATTATTAATCTTTTTTTTTTAAATTAGAGATTTTTTAAAAAAATATCATTTTCCTAAAATTTCAAGTAAAATTTCATTTAAAATAAAAGCATTTTTTTTTATGTATATTTTATATATCATGGTGTCAAAACTAATTAACAAGAAAAAAAAACACGTGATAAAATTACAAAGCAAAAATTACATAAGAAAGAAATTATATATATAAAAAATTACACAAAAAAAAAAATATTTGTGATAAAATTACGCAAATAAATACACATGTTCAGTAATTTCACATTCACTAGTAACCAAGAAAATATCAAAAGTTGAATAAAAAATTTACATTCTTTCCATCAATTTATTCTATTGGTAAAAAAGTGATTTAAAATTAAAAATAATATTTGATATAATTATTAATATACATTAATATGAAACACTTTTTTATTTCATGTTTTATATTTAAATTTACTTTATTTCATATGCTATATAAATAAGAATTTATGTCAATATCTTTTTTTTATTTTTATGTTATTTTTTTACGTATTTTTCTCTGTGAATATTTTTCATATATAATTTTAACCTAATACCATGACATAAGGCGCGTGCGGTGAGATACTTTCCCTTTCGCTAGCTCGCGTGTTAAGTGACGAGAGTGAGTGTGAGATAAGGGCATGCGGTCCGCATCCTCTTCACTTAACACGCGAGCGACTGAAAGGGAAATTATCTCCCGCATGACATATATGTATATATATTTCTTTAATTATAATTTAAATATTTGGTAGTAAAAATTAATATCATTTCTAAAAATCTCTAATAAAATGTTATTTCAACGAACAGATATTTATTTTTATTATTAGAAATATAATTTTTTATAGATATTTATTCATTGATAGTTAATATACGAAACATATAATTTATAGAAATAAAAAAACCATACATTTACTCGATTTGCTTTGATTATAATAAGAAAATATTTGTTTTTTTTTATATATCTAAAGAATATGCTCCAATAAATTAACCCTGAAGATTTTATATATTATGTGAAGCAATAACATATTTACAAATCGAATTTAAAAATATTGTATGCTATCAAAATAAATATATTCGGCAGCACAATCCAAAAACGTATTGAACCTTAGACAGCCATATAAAAATAGAAACATTATATGTTTCGAGTCTACATAAAGTTCAAGGATGTGTGGGGACACAAAAAAGGGGTTTTCCACATTTACGGGAAATTTGTGGAGGTCGTAAAAAAACACCGAATCGACAATGCTTTGAAAAGATTTTGCGTTATATATTTGTAGCGCAGTCATTCATGAATATTCCATTACGGCATGAATAGAAAAAATCACATGTAAATATTGTAGGCGTATGCATACGAATAGTTTCCATAATCCAAAGTTAAATAGCATAACGTGCCGTACGTGTAATGAAAACAAAGACTTGCATGTCGAGAATAATTTGCATAATTTTAATATATGTACAGTGGCTTAGGGTAAACAGATTTAAAGCTTGTGTGGACGAATTAATAACACACCATCGCACGTAAAATCCTACTGTACTGAGGGGTAATTTAGAAAATGGTAATAGTTTTTATTGAGTTGAGCTTATAGTCCGTCGGTTTAATTTTCTGTATTATGCTGAGAGTTTAACGAGATTTAAATATGTACAGATAGCGTCTATTAGATGTTATATGAGCCCATAATTATGAGGGTGGACTAAGTCATGTTTCTTTATTTTTGAGATATTTAAATTGATTAAAAAATATTTTCATATTACGCAACACAATGTTTTAATTTATTTTAGCATAAAATTTTGCATGTAGCTGATAAAAAAACATAACAATTTAAGGTTGAAATGATTTAGACTATTTTAAAAATTAATCTAACGTAATAAAATTGACTAAACACAGTAAAAAAGTGATTTTTTAATTTATGAAATAATTCATCCACCATATTCCTAAGGCCTTGCTCCTTCCTACAAATATTTATTTCGATCGATGCAACACATACTAGACGGAAAAAAATAAAATGCAGATGATGTGATAAAGGAGCTATCGAAATATTTTGCATCAAACCAATGGAATTTAAAAAATGATCGAGAGGTGTAAAGGATTATATATTAAAATATATATTTTGAATCATTAATATAAAAATTAGCAATTAAGTGTTTTTTTAATCATTAAATAAACGATTACCTAATATATATTTTTAGAGTTCTAAATTGCTTCTCTATAATTTCTTACTTTCAAATTTATCGTTTGATAATGCTGTATTTCATTCAAAATTCAGATATTAGACCTGACCCTCCAAAAATCAGAGGTCAAAACGTCGGCAAAAGGAAGAAAAATCAAATATTTATATAAATATATGTAGCAATAAAAATTACTTGTTAAGACCAAGTTGTAAGTTTACGGTTAAGGCCAAGAAAATAGGTCAACGGCCAACTAGTGCATGGTCAAGATCGGCTCTATCATTCCGAAAGTCAAATAAATGTTTTACCGACGCTCTAGAATTTGATTTTGCTTCCTTCGGAAGCCGACTTTGATTAAAAAACATTTAATTCTTACCTCCACATTGCTTTGAGCTCATCGCAAGTTGGTTCGTTGATAACGTTGATATCTCTAGGCTGAACGTGAACTGGTTCCATGGGCGGAAGATAGTCCATAGGGCCCAACGCCTCCAAAGGAGGGCCTGCATTCTGAGGTCTTCCAGAAGCTCCCACAACTGCACAAAGCACCACTACCCAGAGAGAACACATCTGAAACAAATGAAACATATTGGAATTTATTAATATTAAATCTCACTCTTTTTAACGTCAATATAAAATATTTCGTCGCTAAAACTCATATATCACACCAAAACCACTGCGCGCGCTGGGTGCCTAACAGTAATTTTATTAAAAAGAGTGATTTTAAAAAATATTATAAATAATTACTGAACTTTATATCATCACCAATTCATCGAAATTCTACTACCATATACATGATATTATAAAACTGTACAAAATATAAAATTATTATATTTATGCATATAGATATTATCAAATGCTTATAGCAAAGTCCCAGAATAAAAAATCGCTCCACTCCCGAGTTACGCAACGCTGCAAATAAAAATTCAAGAAAGTTCTCTCTTTCCCTCTTTATTACGATTGTTTCCGGTGATAACGAGCGATATCCGCGTTACGGCCCTGTCATTACGACGCCGTTTTTAGCCAATTACCGTCGAGCTACAAGCGAGCAGTGGCGTCGTTCGTCCAAAACGATTTTGGACAATAATGTGTCACAGCTGGGGTTGGGTTGCTGTTTCATTTAATTTCATAAAATTCTCCTGCTTTGTTGCGATGAATAGCAACGTGTTTCATCGCGCAGATTTCGTAACCAATTTAGGCCTTAATTTATATTGATAAAAGGTCAATATTAAAATATATTTAAGTAGTCTCCAATTAACAATTTCAATGAATTAAATTATACATAATTTCATTTAAATTCATTAAAAATATAATCAAAAAACACAATATTATTTCGTAAATAAACTGGTTCTTAACTTTGCTTTGATTGCACCTAATGTTGGGAACACATTAGAGATTGATTCTTATTTCAAACAGTACGTTAAACGCTTCTGTTATTGCTTTCAAATTTTCAAATATATTAATTTTTTTTTCTGATTTTATTTTTGATCTTAAAAAGTGATAAGACCGTACTTTGCAATTTGGATGTTAATCTTAATCATATCTTAAATTTAAATCCTAAAATGTATGCAATATTTCACTATTAAAAAACTAAACTTTTTTAGTCCAGTATTAAAAATAGGAACGAGTTTATTTGAGTCTAAACACGATACTAGTACAATAAAAGTAACTTATTAATACATAAAAGACATGAGTTTGAATCCCATAAGAAATCATATCTTTGAGATCAGAAATAATAAGTTATATATATATATATATATATATATATGTATATATATATATATATATATATATATATATATATATATGTATATATATATATATATATATATATATATATATATATATATATATATATATATTTCTAATGAAGCAACACAGCCTGGATTTTAATAGATTTTCCTAATTTCACAGATAATAATAGTAAAAAATAATTACTAAAAAATAATACACGTCCAATGATTTACAGACATGATATTAGTTTGAAGTCTCTATTTTTAATACAAATAGCTGTTGCTTTTTTTAATTTTATGAAAATAATATTTAATTTGGGACAAAAGGCAATACGAAAATATGGTCACAACTCTGACCTTTTGATGGCAATTATTAAGAAGCGGAACTCGATTTAAAGCCTTTGACGGCATCTAGGTCGAACGTTATGAATCGGGGAGATGCAATTTACTTTTGGGAAATTTCAAAAGCACTTTGTGGGAAGCGCGGCTGTAAAACCTCTGGGAAGTGTAATATGATATTTATGTTGATGGAGGAGGTTGGGTATAAGTGGAGAGAGGAAGAGAGAGAGAGAGATAGAGAGGTTGTGTAACCAAGCCGAGGGAAATTACCTTCTATAATTAAACTTTTCACAATAAGGTGCTACGTGATTTTATTTAAACATAAGTCAAAATTTTAAAAACTGTAGGGTAATATATATATTTTAAAAAAGCAATTATAAAATTGTTTTAATAAAAACAAAAATAAATTGTAAATGTTAACTTAATCATTAATTCTATGACATATTATTTTAATTATTGAAACAGACATTTTAAACTAAAAGCTCTACTCAATTAAAATTTATAGCTAAATATTTAGTTATTTTACTTTAAACTGTCATTTTCAACAAATTAAATACGCAGTATAGAAACTGATAAGATTTCATTTATGCACTGTTTTGGCTTTTACTTTTATCTTTAAATGCAATGACAATGATTATTTCATATTTTAATATTGTCTCGAGTATGTATTCAATATAATAAATTTTATATTTATAAATATTTTTATTAAAAAATATATATTAAAGAACATAAATAGGCTATGTATTAAAAAATGAAAAAGCATGTGTTAAGCGATTGTATTGCTAGCCCTAATATTGAAAATTTTTCGAAACAAATTTCAGTAATTTCGTGACCATGACAGGACTATCACTGCCGAAATATTGAACAGTAAGTTTTCAAGTTGAGGAATTCGAATAATATAAATATTCACGAAACGCTGAAATAAGGCTAAAACGTAGTTTTAAAACACTTAAAATATAAATTCAATATTTGAATACTAAAAATAAAAAATAAGAATATTCAAGGTACGCTTGCTAGCTGCGGTGCTTCGCAACAGTGAGAGACCGACAGCTAGCTTTTATATGATAAATTGTTACAAAAATACAATATTCTTGGACAAAAATATTATTTAAAATTATAAAATAATATATATGTAATTATATATTTAATATAGTTTTTTTAGATTGACAATGAAAGAAGTCTAGTAATTTTAAAAACTTCAAACAATATATTTAACAGATATTTAAACAAATTATTAGATTGAAAAGACTAATAAAGTAAAGAAAAAAGGTCATTTTTTATATTTTACTTAATTCTTCCACAGATTCGTAAATCGAATCAAACAAATTTATTGCAATAAAATATTAACTATATGGTTAAACACATTTTTGTCCAGAAATATATATTTTACCTCTAAAAAAAGTGCAGTATGCGTATTATTTTCGCTGGTTTTAGATAGTTTAGTCTGAGCTTACCTTGGGTTTAAAAATTAAATTATATAAGTCATATCTTTAATTTTTAATGTATCTATAAGTGATATTTTTTCATATTTTTTTAATTAAAATATTATTATGTATTATATAAAATGCACAATTTAAAAATAAAACAATGTTATTAACCTTTTGGTTGCCGAAATATGATATGTTTGCATTTTGCATTTTGGAGAGAATTACCGGTTCTTTTGTAATTACTTAAGAAAAATAGATACATTTTTAATGGATTTAACTTAACTTTTCAAGTTTATCAGACATAAAATTTTTTTTAAAACCTAAAGGTTTTCGATGAAATTCTTTAGTTTTCTACTACTTTTAATTATTTTAAAATTATTAAATTTAGAATTATATTAGTTGAAAATATAAGTTTATCAAAAAAATATTATTTTATCAATTTTTTAACAAGGCATCAGTAGTTTTCATTACGGTAATTAGCAGTAAAAGTAATTAATTCAAACCTGTTTTTTCTGTTAATTTAAGTTATTTAATTATACTTTAGTTAATCATTTGAACACACAAAAATCGACTAAAGTCGTCTGATTGATAAAAATAAAAACACATTTATTGATAAATAAACATTAAATATAATTTCATTGAGTAAAGTTATTTATATCTGCAGTATTATATCATATTATATACATATGTATGTTTGTTACAGCTCATGTTAATTATTTCTTATAATTATACTTCATTTTTAACAATACTATTTACATGATATAAAACCATAAAATAAGTAAGCTTAATTTTTTGGACTACAGTTTTGCTCTTGAACTCACAACCAGTGGAGCTCACCATATCGACACAAAGATACAGTATGGATCCATACTTGCCGACAATCCAGACGAATTAATATTCAATGGACAAAATTGTTTATTTAGGGTAGCTACAAAATAAATAGTAAATGCTTGGATTCTTTTTTATAAATTACGTTTTTGGTAATTTATATAAAAAAAAAATTAAGTAATTTAAAAAAAAAATATTGCACATGGCAAACTAACAAATTAAATATTCGGATAAGTTTTTGAGTGTCAAAAGTCAAGTCAGTGATCTCAATTATGATCAAAAATCGAATGCTTAATGTAATGATGATGGCAGAAGTACCGTTCCAGCTTACGACTTTTTGCATAGAACCTTTTTAGCAGTTTTTACGAATTAGGTTACGTTTTATTTTAGCCAATTAGAGCGAGGAACTAAACTTTAAAAATGTATCTTTAAGGGTAGTCAACCATAATGACTCATTGACCATAAATGATTTTATCCACGCATGTGCTTTGTTTTTCTCTTTTGGTTAGGTTACCAATGGATATTTAATAACTTAAGCTTATAACTATTAGTTGATTGTATTATTCGATAATCGTATATGATTTAATTTATAAATTAAGTTGCATAAAAATGTTTTAAAATCAAAGTGAATTTGAGAGGTTCCAAAATGTGTTCTATATTTTTTTTTGTTAATAGGACCAGAGTGATGGGATATCTCTGTAATTTTTCTTAACACAATTTCGATTATCACGTCCACCCAAACTAAAGGCTGACAATAAAAAGAGGCTTTTCTTTTGCACAACCATGCGGGTGGAATGCATTGTGTCCAGGAGCACAATGGGCGAGAGATAACACGTTTGGAAAGACGTTATCCTCGACCGTTTCACTATAGAGATGCGGGACATTTAATTTACTTTTGCGGAAAATCGCCGTTTTGTGTAATGAATCCGCTTTATTCGCAATAAAACGCTCGCGCAAACATTCCAGATTTCAATTTTGGGCGAAGCATGAAAGACCGGCACGTTTTGGAGAATCTTTTCGGGCTACAAAACTGATCAAAAAATCGTCTTTATGACCTTTGCGAGCGGATCCTACCGCAGAAGTTGACGTGACGGCTTCGATTTTTTTTTAAAATATATATACGAGGGATGTTCACAAAGTTCTAGGATTTCTTATATAAAATTAATTCGCAATAAAAAGCAACTATAATTTTTCAGTCAAAAAATCGAGAAGATGCACCAATAATTCTTAGGTCCCTGCATTGGTTAATGACAACGCATGTTTGACCCTATGCAAGTTTAATGTGTTGGGTTATAAAATATTGCCTTATATATTAAATTCATCAGATATCTTGTTATACGATTTTTAACAACTAAGCTGCTGAAATTCAAGAACTCTAGAGGCATATTTATTTTACTTTTAACCGAAAAAAATATATCATTGAAACCAAAATAATATTTTAATAATTTGAGATTAGTTTTAATTTAATATTATTAATATGTTTTATATTCACTGTAATGTATTAATGTAGAAATTGAAGGTTGCCATTATATATAAATGCCGAGGAAAGCTGTTCCAGGGAGTAAAGTTATTGCACGTCAATGCGCCAGTGCACAATTTAGATGCTGCGCAGGCTGCTACTCAACAATGTGGTTTCCAGGAATTAAATTACTCACCGTACAGCAATTATGTTTTGCTTTCAAAATTGGAGTCAGACAGAGACGTCATTTGGTAAAGAGAGAGGCATTTGCCATCCTTAAAATTTGGCCGGAGTCACGCATTTTATTTAATGAAATACTAAGTACGTTATTAAAATCGAAACACCCCCCCCCCTTTCCCTAAAAAAAAATCTATCCCAAAAATATTTTTAAAATAGCATTTCAGTGAAATTAAATCAGAATACATTTTCACCGGTAGATATATATTTTTACAAGTGAAATTATAATATATATGGCAGGTGCTAGTAAATTGAAATCAAATTCTGCGAATTTCGCTCATAGTAGGCACTCAATAAACATTTTATACACAAATATGCTTCAAAGACTGAAGCGTCTCATTAACTCGCACTTCGAAACTAAATAAAGGCGCATCAAGACCATAGATTTTAGAGCGACACTAGTCACTTAGGTATATTGAGAGAAAAAACAATTACCTGTTTGCTCCTCTAAAATGTATAAAAGTCAATCTGACAGTTGCGAAACGCACATTTTCTGTTCAAACCCAAACCTTACCCAATGAAAGTTCTAAAACAAATTATAGATTTGAAACTTTTTAATATTGCTACTAATTTACGCTGATACAAAAAATAAAAAATAAAATATTTTTAGTTTCACTAAAGACACCATAGACATTAATAAATTGCCTTTGGTAATTTTCTTTAGAGCATGATTAAAGTTCGAGCGATGATCATAAGCGATGCATAATTGGTGCTTCGGCATGACAAGTTTTGCAACGCTCACCATGAAACTACAATTCACTCAATAAAATACAGTGCTTTTCTAGGCGTTTTTTTTGTAATTTTATATACGCTTCGATTACTTAAAATTTGTATAGAGAGCAGCTCAATTGTACTTTTCAGATAATAATCCTGATTTTTTTGGAATATGTTATATATATACACTACTAATTTTCACCATCTCCTAAAAATCAAAGATGATGCTGTCCGCTAATCAAAATATCTATTTATTGTAACGCAAAGGAAATATTACACGTAAATATTATTCTTTCATAAGATAAATAAGCATTATGCTATTTAGAATGTAAACGAAATGTTCGAAGCTCCATCGGATTTGGGTTAGCTTTAAATTAATACCTCATCCTCCATTATTTCTGAGCCACAAAAACATATTGAAAGGTAACGATTTTTGTCCATCAAAGAAGTTGTAGTAGCTGTGATGGAGTGTTATGCAGACCAATACAAAACAATTAATCAGAGAGGGTATTACAGAATCAGTGAAATCAATTAAAAAGACTTTTATTGAAATAAATTAATATACCCTTTTTGAGTTAGGCTTTCAGGTACTTTTGTATATATTATAATTGAAAAAATACGAAGCAACTTTTATTTATATCTTTAAACAACATAAAAAATTCTTAAGCCATTGCAATTTACAAACGCGTTGAACATTTTTTCATCTGCTGACTGCGAAATATCAATCACTAGACGAGCCATTTAAGGAGTTTAATGATCAGCATCCAGAAAATTACTACTGTGACACCTGCAGTAAGTCCCCAGAAAAAACGGAAGAGTCAAATGTTCGATTTGGAATATGCGCAGAAGCTCGTAACTTTTTATTTATATATTTTTTATAATTATAAACAAAGGTGATAATTTATGTAAGGTAATATTATAAAATTTGATTGTCTGATGTAAAAGTTATTATTAAATAAAGAGATTTGTTAAATTGAGATATAAGCATATAAGCAATGTTAATGCAATGAAGTATAGGGTGTATAATTTAACTATATTCTATTTGCGTTAACACAGTCAGTTTTAGAGATATCCATTTCATAACATTATTCATAATTGAGAAAGATATAGCAAGTTTGGCTTTACGCTCCACTATTAGCTTAATATTATATTTAGTATTAGGTCATATAATATATCTTTGAAAATTTAAAGTTTCAGTTATTGTAATTTATTGAATAATTATACAAAAAAATCATATAGGTACAAACATATATGTTATCGAGAAAAATGTTATTAAAATAATTTTCAATATGATTTTGTACAAAAGATTCAGGGGTTTATTAGATGTAAACCCACGACCTTTAACCTCATAAAAACACTCATTAAATTTCAACAAAATTTTCAATTTTCAGTGATTTACACCTTCCGATAATGAATCGGAGACCTGATGATTTATTATGCTGTACCAGCCGCAGTATTTTAAAATAATATTTTTTTAGTGAAGGTAACGTATTTTTATGCTATATATATTAAAATTTAATGCTTATTCAAGATGTCAAGTCTTTTGATAAAAGTTCAAAGGTTATTTATCGAGAGGTGGCTATAAAAGTTTACTACCCAACACATTTACATTTTACAAAAAGGAAGGTTATGAAACTCTTTAACGATGATAGAATTGGGAGAAGGACAAAGTGAAAGATACGATAAGGTATTTTTAACTTTTAAGTAAAAGTAATTATTTTTTTTAGATGAATGAAATAAAGTATATACATTATTAAATAAAGTAACGTAATTAAAAGTACTGACAATTAAACGAAAAGTAATTTATGATACATAACTGTGCTGTTGTATTTTATAAACCCTAACTAATCATAAAAAATATACATATATCAAGATAAGTATAAATAAAATTTGAGCCTAATTAATTTAAAGATTCTGCGACAACTCCTAATTATCCGGAACTTTAATTTAGAATCTCTTATATTTTACAATTATTTGTTATTTCGACGATCTTTATTAAAGCATCATAAACTATTAAACTAAAATTATTTTATATATATATATAACCGCATATACAACAATTTTATGCATACAACAAAATAGTATGCATACCACTTATCGCCGTCGTTGTCATTGATTAAGAATATTTTCAATAAGAATTTTGCAAAACATTTTAATTTTATTTTTAAATTATATAAATACAAGTTAATCCAAATTCCATTAGCATATTTGACATATTATATTTCCGGTCGACATTTCGAGTGCAATGTTTTGGACATAATCATGATCTGATTTAACGTGTGACGCTATTAGATTTAACGACTGTCCGAACCAACACACACACGTTTGTACACATATGCTATATCCACACACAATACTCCCCTAATGGACTCTCCTGAAAGGTTAAACGTTCTCAACCAGAGAGTTTATATAGTTACATAAGCCACACACGAAAAGCGTAGAGTGTCGTTGACATATTTTCCTTTTTCGACGAGTTTCGCTACTTATACAGGATAGAGCAAAAGTTCATCTCTGATTTAGCTACATAGAATTATTTGCCATTTATTAAATCCCAACGCGTATATTCTAATATGTTCGTCGCAATACCTCTCTCCCGCATACGTCTGTTATCTAGTGTGTGAAATCGGATATATTAAATCCAGCGTTAAAATTGTGAAATCCTACACAGGCGAGAGGTAATCGTTGTAATGGAAATAGAGGCATTGTATATGTTTAAAATTAAATGTATATAACATATAATATATATATATAGTACATAAGCATTAAACAAACAGTGTCTGATTCTAATGTTACTCTACTGTAACGCATTGGGTTAGCATATATTATGCTTATACTGACAGTACGAATTAGGCTCAACGAATATCTTAAGATTATTTTTGCAGTTAAAATATGCAGAAAAATAGTATAGCAATTTGTCATCAGTTTTTTGAGCGGTATAAGAATAAAACTCATATAAATTCATGAAAAATAAGAGTTCAGTATAATGATGCTTCTCTCTTACTCCAGTAAGTAAATTAGTGAACTAGAAATTTACCAAACAAATAAAAATAAAATAAAGAAAAAGGCTTATAAAAGCCTTAAAAGGTGAACATGGTAAAAAACCTTCGCGGCATGCCAATGGTTTCTTAATTGCGCGTTTAAATAAGTTCACTACATTGTTAAGTAGTTATAAACATTAAAAAAAATATGTTTTTACTCTAATTTTTTAGGTGTTTATTTATGACATATGCTGTGCTTTTTTAAAATAAAATATTTATAGAGGACCTAGTACAAAGGCATCGTCAAGAAAAAATATCCTTATTTCTGTATATGATTTATGTTTTAAAACAACGCATAGTTTATGACATTCTGCAGATTCACAAAGCATCTACAAGATTAATAAATAAGTTTTTAGCTACTTTAGTTCACTACCATTAATATATATCATATAACCATTTGCGGGAATAAAAAATCAGATCTCGCTAATGTTTGCACTACACTCTCTGGAAGTTGTCCGAACCGAAGTTCAACTGAAGTCGGCCGAGGTCGCCGACTTTCGAGTAGCGGCCACACTGCCACAAATTTTATATGCCGTCCGGACGACGTCCGCACGGTGGCTGCTGTCACGTACAGCTGGCAAATTTGTGCGCGATCGAAAAAAGTGCCAAATAATCGCAATTTTTAAATTGTCATATTATTAAAATTACGCTACTGATATTTATAAAAGTTTGTGTGGGCGCTCACCAAAACAATATCAAGGAAAACTTTTCAGTCGTAAATATTCAATTAACGCAAATACTTTGTCGGCTTTTGCAAAATACCATAAGGCATAAAAATGATACGAACACCACATCTGTGACTATCCTAGAATTTCTCGCCATCGATTCCAAATTAAAATTCTTTATGGTGTGACATTTATATAAGCCGATCTAGGAAAATACATCAAACAAAATCAAGTACCACTAATTCTTTTTTAATTATTTAATTTTATATGAAAAAAAATATAATAACGATATTTGTTACAAGAATATACTATCAAACATATAATTAATCCCTTTTGGTGCCCTAAAATATTCAAATTTGTCAGTAAGAGTCTGTTCAAGTCCCCTATAAGCATGTGGTATTATAAATTGATCGCGTGACCACGATGCAGCGCTCGTCATGCGTGTTGACCATAGGACGCCTACGCGCATACTGAAATTGAACCGAGTTACTAGTTCTATCTCAGTTTGCGAAACACCATATCATTATCTCTCTCACTCTCGTCACTTAGCACACGTTCGGAAGCGCTCGAAGCTGGCCAAGTCGACTGAATTACCCCCACTTTACCTCCCGTTTTCTGACTTTAGAGCGGGCAGAACCGAACTCGACCGAAGTAACCCACTATATTCTACGTCCTTGGCCAACCTTGGCCAACTTCCAGAGAGTGTAGTGCAGGCATAAGACTCATTTAGAACAACGTACACGTTTAAAAAAATATTCAGATCTTACAAAGATTTTAATCACTTTTCAATACATCGTACTATCTGTTTTATATTGTAAAATACAACATTATTATTGACATGCATCTTAAATGCATCAGTCTTTTTTTAATTAAATATCATACAATAATACCATATTAGTACATGAATAAATTATATTAAAAGAAAAAACTGATAAAATTATTATAAAATTGGCAGAAATAGTATTATGATTAAATACATATAAATACGTGCAAATTAATTGTATTCAGGAGTTAAATTAGTTTTACAGTTGATCTAGACATTAGATTACCTAAAGCTGGTTTTAAATTATTATATACGTAATTATTATTTTAAGAACAATAATTAATTTGATAAAATATTCTTAACTTCCAATTGTACTAATTTAAAAACTCATTAAATATTAAAATAGCAATTCTACAAACTTTGAATACTCGCAATTTAATTGTAGCCTGACAAAGTTTCACCCCTGTCTTTTTAATTTAACCGAATTTTAGAGTTAATCCTTCGGTTACTAAGACACCTATACGCGTGTGTGTTATTTTAGTTAACTTAGATACTGCGTTGTTCACAGATCCAAGAACACATCCACACCATTTAGCAAAGATAAAAAACGGCTTAGCCCGGGATGAGCTGAAGAAAGCGAGATAAGGGGGCTTAGCGCCTGAGCAACAAGTGACCTCTAGAAACTGTCGATAAAACCTCCTGACAGCTCCGAGGAAATTACCTACAGTTCGTGGTTAAGTGCTTCTTCTCCCTCTTTCGTTCTCCCTCTCGCTCTTTCCGCTCTAGAGCGACATTTCGCCACTCTTTGTATCTATAGTCTTAACTACAGTTATAATATACGTATCGAAGCGATACGATGTACACATGTGCATCCATAAAGGGTGATACTCAGATACATGTAAATTTATTTACTATTATAAATTTATCTTTCTAAAGACCGTGTAGCATTCACAAATGCAATTGCTTGCTACGATAGTTTTAATGATATATGAATGTGCCATTTTAATCGATGATAAGCTGAATACTGGGCTAATTTAGAACTGATCTAAGTGGTTTTGGCAGGAGTTAATCTGCTAATCTGAAAGTTTAAGATTGGATTATATAGTGGATGCACTAAAATAAGTACAAACAGTATCTGAATTTGTCATGGTGTAACACAATATCACTTATCGATGCCAAGTCTGGTCTTTTTTGTCGATTGTGAGCAGCACTTAGTGGAATCAATAACTGTTTTTTTTTATAATCCATTATGAAAGGCTAATATATTAGATTGGTGGTCTAATGTTATGCTTAAATAGATAGTTGGTTATATTGTTTATTGCACATATATTTAATTAATAAAAATATATGAGTAATAAAAATGCAGGTGTCAGTATCGAGCGGCAGTGTGGAATGAGCAAGAGCTGTAAAATGAGTCTCTAGTCTCTGGTTTCTCGTGTTCATTTATATTGAGTTGTGTCATACATACAATAATGATTAAGTGTCACAAAATACGAATGGTAAAAAATGACACATAAAAACCAAGCGTGTTATTGCTTAAATTTTTCCTTTTTGATACATGGCTTAAAAATAGGCTCACCATAATTATACAATTTTAAATCGGGACAGCAAAAAATAAAAAACCTCAAACATTACAAAAACATTTGGTGAGAGTTTAAAAAATGGGTCATCTCAGAAATCTGTATTTAAAAATGTTTGAAGTGACCTTTTGCATACTCTTTCTCTGGAATTCAAAGATAATATGACACTCAATTGGGATCTTAGTCGACGATTTTAATTCCGAGACAATCCCGATCAATCCGCCACTGTTGTGGGCGACAGTCCAATAATTACAAAGAAAAAAATTGTTGCATATACGCGTTAGAATCGCAATAAAAAATATACTATTAGTCTTTATGACTTCTTAATAAATACATTAGTACGATATTTGTTATTATATATCTTATTGTATTGACAGCAAAAAATATGGTATACCAAGAACAGTGTTGCCAAATTTCTACCTGTTTCTATTCAAATGGTTACGCAATGATTCTTATAATAAAGACGATGAAAATAAATAAATCTATTTTCAGCTCCTAATCTTTGCAATTGGTGCACGTGTCAAGAAGAACTAGAGATAATAAAGCGTATGTTTGTAATTTACTTCTGACAAAACCCTTTATCAAGAACATCTACGAGTTACCCTCAACTTTTTGCGACACACGAGAGTTTGCAAAAACTTATATCAAGCATATCTATACCAAACATCGATCGAAAAAGCAACCGCTTCTCTCTTCATGACAACCTCGGTTTAACCAGTACATCTAAAATCAACCAGAGCTGGTTGACTATTGGATTTTACAAGACTACAAGAATAAATTGTACGTATTATGTAATAATATTTTATAACTGAAGATGTTATATAAATAAACACGCTGAAGCTTATATAGAAATAAATACGCTGAGATCTAGGTTAAGACAGTGTTGTTAATATTAATGATCTATGGATAAAAACTTTTATTTGCTCTGTTTATTAAACAATTCAGTTCTTAAGCTTCATTAAAAATAGATTAAATTAAATTGTCGCATAAATATTAAAAGCTTGACGCTGAATATAACGTTTATAAAAATAAATAAATTGTTAATCCACCAAATAATAAGCATCCTTGTGTAGGCATTAATCTAAAAAGCTTTATGTATTTTTTTAAAATAAACATAATGTAAAGCTTCCATCGCCATAAAATTGTATAAAAATACCTTATCTCCGTGGGGAAAATGCCACAGGGTTAACCTTTTAAAAATGTGTTGACACATAAAATGCAATTTCATATTTTGTACGTACAATGTAATATATTATATGTTGTAGTCGTTAGTCTCTCTCTAGCCACTATAGTATTTTATAGTTCTTTATACCATATATATAAATAGAGAGAAAAGGAAAAAGTAAATTGTACATATTTTTAATCGCTCTGTATATAAATATTATATTTTTATTTGCAGCAAAATTGTGGAGAATCTCTTTATATATTTTAATAACATACAAGATAGCGTGAATAAATATAATTATCATACACAAGTATACGGAGCGTTGAAATATCAAAATTTCGAACTTCAATTAACTTGACAGAGTCGCGAGTAAAAGTTGACAAATATTTGTTCGTACAAAACGACGGAGTGCAAACTTTCAACCGAGTTTATCAAAACGTAGCACGTTCTGTCGTTTCAATTTGTATTATAAGTTTTGATGAGTTTTAACGATGGCTGCCAATGGTTCGAGATGATTTTTTTGTTTGATTCAGAAAATGAGAAAACTTAAACCGGTTAAAAGTCTGTGGAGGCAAGTAAGCGAACCTTTGCCGCAAGATAATGTGATGGGACCGATTTAAAACAGAAAGAATGTATTATAGATACTACGATGAAAGAATGTTATTTGACATTAACATAGTAATTACAACATATTAATATTGATTAGCTTTTCTTAGCTATGAATTTTTAAACAACGTTTCGACAAAAACTTGTTTCGGCATTCTCAGGAGTGCAGTTAATTTATTTGTATAACTCAAAATAATTTATTTCGAACGCGAAAAACATGGCTTAGCAAAATTATGATATATAAAAATTAATTATATCAATAATTACGTTTTAAGCTGTACTAGTTACTCTTTGATATATGCTTGTTTCAATGTATTCGACATTGCTAACTAACCCTTGTGAATTGGGGTGAGTCAAAGAAGTGTAACAAATTTCTTAATCCTTGTACAAAAAAACAATACCCTATACAAGATGGGTGATAAAAAATATATCAAGGATCAGCTTCTGTCACATTGTGTCTGCGTTTGTTTCTCTCAATTTGTCTTCCCATCCCGTTTTGTTTTTCACGCTATAACAAACAATGTATCCCAGCCACCTCGGAAAAGGGATTTTGTCATTGTGTGAATCTCGATTATCTGAAAATTCCAACGCCCTCGCGAAATCGGAATAATGGAATCGCATTTGAAACGGAAATTTATTCATATTTATGAAATGCTAGGCGTGTCCCTAGACCACTTTGAAAAAGGGTTGAAGGAGCTTAAGCGATCTTTTGAAGAGTCACGAAAGGTGAAATCGCTTTCGTTATTCGGTTTTTGAAAGCTTTTTACTGGCTTCATAACTGCTGGCACCGTCTTCTCTCTATAATCGGATTCAGATTTGCTGTATACTTTTTTTCTGACATGTAACTTAGTTGATATTTTCAAAAAAATATTAATACGTTTACATAGTGTAAACCTGTCTTAAGGCTACACGATAACACAAAAATACCTAACGCAACATTTAGTTAGCAAATATTTAACATTACTACAATTCAAGCCTTTTTTGAGATTTATTATTAATATATTATATTCATCCTTAATCTTCCGTTGTAATATGACAATGCGTTACAACGAAGTGAACGCAATCAACAACCACTAAATATGATGTACAATATTACACCGGACTAAAATCAGTCTGTAAGTCAGTGACGCGTATTTTATTAATTATTAATTATTATAATATCTTACAATCAAATGGATTTTACTAGGAACGACTTTATTTGGCACGCCCCTAGCGCCAAAAATAAATATTTTTCTAGCGTTTTCTATATATTTTGAATGCAATTTTTTTACTCGAATAACTGTTGTCTGGCATGATATTGTGCTTGATATGTATTATTTTAGAGCGCCTAAATGATATATTATATATAAAGGGTGGCTAGCCATAATGACTTAATGACCAAAATGAAAATTCATTTCACGCACTTTAATAAATGAATGTATGTTTTTATTAGAGAACCTAACATAATATTGAAATGATGTGTTTTATTATATAATGAATAAAATAATATATAATTTTTAAAGGGGTGGTTAGCCATAATGACTGAATTACCATAAAAAAAGAAGATTGCATGCGCTTCTATTGATCTCTTGTTTTATTATAAAGTCTAGCGTAATATTGGACGTGATGTGTATTATTTTTTAATACATAATATTATATTGTATATAATTAATTAGGCATAATGACTTCAATATCATATGAAATAAAAATTCTTTGTACCCACTTCTATTGATCAATGTCTGTTTTAATATATTTTAGAGCATAGTGTGATATTAATTTCTATGTGTATTATTCTCTAATAAATTAAAAACAATAATATTTTTAAAGGGGTGGTTAGCCATAATGACTTAATGACCATATAATATTTTAGAATGCCTAAAACGATATTGCTTATAAAATGTAACGTTTTATAAATAATAGTAGATAGTTTTGCATACAATATTTGTAGCGATCAGTGAAAAAAAATATTTATGATAAATGCTGACATTATTTAAATAATTAAAATAATCAGCTTAAAACATCAATAGTTGAAAAAAATGAATAAAAATAAACGTATTTCTTGGTAAAATTAATTTATAAATCTCAAAGTTTTTCACAAAAAATAAACCTATGAGTCATAGATATATAATTTATTATGCTGCTAAAAATTAAAAAATATTCATTTATTCTTTTACTAGATTCAGAAAAAAACATTTTTTTTGCAATATTATGTTATTTTATTTATTTTATGATTGTGATTTAAAGATTTTTTCTTTCAAATAAAATTTAATCAAAATAAGCTAAGGGACACGGAAGCTTGTTAATAATATGTTACAGTAGGCAAATCTTAAGCAGTAATAAAAATATTTATAAAAAACATTCAAAGCAATCCAAAGACACACTTGAATGGTCGGCGAATGTGTGTTCTTTGTCGACCGACTGAGTCAGCTGCTGAGTACGTAAGAATACGTCAATCTAGATAAATGGCCCTGATTTAAAAATCGCTGCAATTTCTAATCTATCTAACACAAGACAACGCCTCTTTTTGATTTTAATGCAGAGAGTTCGACCTATCCTTACAGTTTATTCTTAATTCAATGTGCAAATGAACGAAACCATCAACAGAAAGGACATAAATTTTGTCAGGCACCATCATCCAAACACAATGTATAAAGCAAAATAAATAGTAAATAATTACCAAGCTTTTGGAAATTAAGACACATTTGCAACTTTTATAAGAATCAATTTAATACACTAAGAAATACTAAAAAAATATTAAAAAACAACTTTTTTTGTGTTCAAAATATATTAACAATGCTATGGTCAATTTAATGATAGCATGCTTATAATTAAATTTAATTGCCACAAAGATATAAGAACTTATATTGTATTCGTTTTTATAGAAATATACCTTTAATGAAGTTATATGCTTAACACTTTAAAAGCTAAAAACTTTAGAATTTGTATTTAATAAAAAAAAATAATCGCCAAGAGCCGGTGACGCAAATATGCGTCATTTGTAAAAATATTTAAAAATACACTTTACTATTGCACTTATAAAATATCATAAATTTTTTTTTGTATAAGTCAATATTTTATTTTTTGAGCTATCATAACTCTTTTATATGTAGTAAAATGCCTAAAAACATGATATACGATACAAAAATATTTTTTTACAAAATAAATGATTTCTTGAACGTTTTAGTTCAAGGAACTAAAAAGACGTTTTAGTTCAAGGAATTAAAATCCTTGCTTCAAATTCGATAAACGCTAAATTGAATTAAAAATTTAAATGACTTTATAATATTGTACAAAGCAAAAGTGTTTTACATTTAAATTAAATTATCATATCTTTGCGCCAAAAATAATGTTACACAAAACTCAAAATATATTATTTAGTCTAGCCTGTATTATATCTCGGTTTTTGAATAATTACTATAATTAACTTGAGAGTATATTACATTAAATATATTATATTGCGAATTAAAACATATTGATTTATATTTAATTAATATTAATATTATCTTTGAAATATATAAGCAATGTACAGAATTAAATATATTGTGTATAATTATATTAACAATATTACTTAAATTTAAATTGGCAATTAAATGTGATCCTTGTACATAACTTAATAAGTTTTATGTAAAAGAAGCTGGCAGAGCTAGCTATTGCTCCCACCGCAGCTGGTAGCTGTACTGCTATTCGCGTTATTTATATATTTAAGACACATCTGCACTGACTCGCTAGCGTCTAACTAATCAAGTTAGTTTCAAATTAAATTTATTATTAAATCATTTAATCGAATATACTGCATCATGTTTTTCTCTAATGGTAAAATATAGGTTAATGTTCAATAAATGCAACGGAGAATCTATCAAAGTAAATGCTTATTTAAAGTTCAGATACGTAGAGATGTAAATTCATATAGCAAATACAAAATATTTACTAGGATTTAATTTAAATTATTATTGTATATATTAAATGCCGTTTTATTAATAGTATCCTTTTCAAAAATGTATAAAATTCTCAAAAAAAAACTTACTGGAACTTCAACTTATATTTTTTTTATTAAAAAAAACATTTTTTTGCTTATGCTAATTCTTCCTGTGCTGTGCCAATATTAAAATTCTTAAATAGTTGCATAATGGAAATAAATATGAAAATTTGCATGCAAAGGCTGGTCATTAGGAATGCTAATGCGATATATACAGCCTTCCCGGGCGGGTAATTAGCGAGAAAGAAACCAAATTAGGCACCAACAATGAATTATGATAAAATCTCAAGAGGGGGTTGAATCGCACAAATTAGCAATTCTCAACCCTTAGTCCCCACCGTTTCGAGCCAATTTAAATGTCAAAGAAAGAGAAAAACTGGAAAATTTCAAATCATATCAAAATAACACCCTTTAACAATGAACTCATTATTTTTTTATATACAACACAATGTGGCCCATAAGTCGATTTACGATTCTATATTTTATTAGTAAATGTGTTTTATGATAGTATCTTCAGTGTATATACTATATAAGTATACGTCTTATTTAATTACACTGCGTGTCTTTTTCGCGATGGCCAGAATCAGAGTTGCAACCAAATCAAAGTAATCATGGAGATAGAAGTTTCTGCATAAAAACAGAGACCATGAGTAAGGACTTTCAATTGGCATCGACGTATCCATACGCCATTAGTTTAAAATAGTGTTTTTTGCTAACATATTAGCTGACTCATGGGGTAGGTCGGCGAGATGCTTAAACATTCGCCGGCCGACCAGTATGAGATATGTCTTTAAATAAATCTCATATTTAATGTATGTGAGTCGATGCACCTCACTATTTTTAAATCCTGATTTTTTTAGAGGCATAATAAATGGTGTAACTACGACTTATTAAACATTAAATAAAACACATAATACCAGTATACCTAATAATATAATATTTTGGGCGTTTTAAAATATTATTCGTCAAGCTTGAGAAGCATGCTAAACTATAACAGATATTCATGAATAAAGTGTGTGAAATAACTTATATTTTTATGGACGTTGAGTCATTGTGGCTTACCACCCCTAAGAATAACCAACATCAGAGACAAATTATTACAAATCATATATAAAGCGCTATATAATAATTGCTTTTGTGCGCTAAATGGTTCAAAATAAACCCAAATTAAGCATTTTTTTCTATCAAGGATTCAGAGAACATCAAATTATACGACTCGCTACGACTTATTAATAAAGAGGTTTTATTTTATTTGCACGTGAGAAGCTTGGCTCATATTATTTTTCACAAGAAACTAGTTTTACTTTATTTCTATTAAAAACTATCATTTTTTTTTTGATAAAGATTATGTGAATGTAATTCTTTACATTGAATTGTTTTTTAATTTAAAAAAAAATAATTCAAGGTTTATTTCCGACATAACATTAATATTTTGATCCCACAATAAATTAATATAAAAAAATATTATATGAGCTAGCAAATAGTGATTTTATAAAAAAAATAAGTACGGCTCATGAGCCATAAACGGCTCTAAGAAAACAATTGTTTTAATTTAATAAATAAAAGCATTACTATTTATTTTTAAACTAAAAAAATAATTATGACATGGGTTTAATTTATTTTAAATCAAGAATATTGAATCTATTGTTATTTGCCCAAAATTATTTTGTCTACAGCTTCAAATTAAAATATATTACTATTTTATCTGATCAATAAATAATTATGTTTTTTTATTTATAAGTTATTAAATTTTTTGGGAAAATTTTGCGATGCGCAGCTTAATAAGCTATTTTTATAATGAAATAGCAATATATAAGTGGAATATTTAAAAAAAATTCACTGCGTTGGCTCAAAATTTTTATTTTATAAAATTAAATTTTTAATGAAAATTTTGTATTGCATGATTTTAGCGTCAAATATATATTTATTAGTGAAATATTGATATTTTTTTGTAAATACGCTTTTCACTTGGGATTTAAATTAAAATGTATAAGTACGTTTCTAAATAACGAGTTATATATATTCTTAAGGCACTAAACCAAATAAAAAATTTTTATCTTTAAAATATTATTAAAAATCTTCCCTAGAATTATAATATCTAATGGTATGTGTTGATTGTTACACCGATGTAACGAATTGTGTGGACTTACAATATCTATTACTATGCGTCATTTAAGCATTTAAGCATTTACTTAGCGGTTGTAAAATAATAGTGCCGATCCTGACCACGCACTTATTTCTTGGCCTTAATCATCACATTTAAAACTTGTTCTCAACAATTAACTTGTGTTATATTTAAATACAACACACAAAAATCGGTATGTGTAAGATTAGAATGAAAAAATAGCTGTTATAAGATGATGGCGCCTCTTAATGAGTATAAGTCTAACTGTATTTAATAGTGTGAAACTATATCTAAATTTCAGCGATTTCCAAGGTTTATGATTAGTGCAGCTAAGTCACAGAAAGACGCAGTAAAATTTGAATCTTACTGCAACTTTCAAAGGAGTGCTTTTTTTATCAATGGCGAGATTAAAAAAAAACTTATTTGCTTCTGATAGCATGGAAATGATTGCGAGACTAAAAATTATGACAAATTTCTAAAAATGTTTCTCGAACTTATTGACTGAATTTTCTTAATTAAATATAACTGTACTTATCCCATTTTAAGTTAAAATATCACAACTAAAAGCTTATACTCACTAAGCTAATAAATGCATAATTTATATATTTTAAATCTAATGTTCAAACATGACCAGTGTAAGTTTAATACGTTACAGTGAAATATACAATATACAACTACTAAGTAAATAGTGAGACACCGAACTGAAATCAAAGTATGTAAATCACAAATTAAAATGTTATTACAATTTACGATCAATTAAGTGATTTATTTAAGAATGATTGATCATTGTGACAATCGATTAAAATTATTATAAATATTTATGAATAACTAATTCTGATCTTTCAGTCACAATACAAATTTTAAAAACTAGGATTTATATGGGTGCTTCAGTTATTTTTTAAATATTAATGTAAATTAAGTGAGTGATGTACCTCCTTGCAAAATTATATATATGCTTTAACGCTTTTATTATTATTTTTAATAACTTTCGGGAATTGTTTGAAACAATAATGTGTACAAAGCATCATTGTTATGAGCGACTTTTAAGTATTCCACGTTTTGCCTAAGTTTTTCACAAAATCAAACGTTTGTGTTTTTCTTTTGTTGGATAAACACATGTTCTCTTGTTTTTTATGTTCATTCATAGACGCTTTCAATTATGTAGTCAATCGAGTTTAATTAGAATAACCTTAAAAATTGTTTTCAATTGAAAGCGCTAACTTATAGATCGCCCGTGTGCAAATGACAAGGCAATTGATCGATTGCGCTATACTAAAGTATAAGTTAACAAAGATTACGTTCTCTATTATATAAGAACGAAATAAAGAGAACACAATAATAGCTATTACTAGACTTAACGATCGGCTCGCAATGAAAAGGTCGTTTCGCCTTAAAGTCATTCTCTATTCTCACGACACGATCGCAATGGAGAAGAGAATTAAATAATCTTAACTGATATTCTATACGTTGAATATGACTAACTATTAGGAATTCAGATATATTAGATTAAAATGTATTTAACAAAGTGAGATCATAAACACTACGATTTTCGTAATGAAATTGTAGCAACTCAATGAAAATCTTGTTAACAATTGAGGATCATCGTTGAAACTGTTTTCCTACCCTAAAACCACATTCGAAGGTTCCCATCATTAAATCCCCATGGCCTATTCCGTCTTGAAAGGCACTTGTTCGTGGGCAACAGCCATCTAATTCGTATTCAATTGCTTAATAATTCAGCAACAATTTCGGTCGAGGGTTTTCCTAACTGACTTTCTGCCTATACACACATAAAGAAACGACTTGTGTTGTAGCACACGTGGTAATAATTATTATTTATTAAGGTATACTGTTTAAAAGTATACGATACACAAATAAACCATTCAATAAATCATAATAAAAAAATGCTTATTTATTTAAATCGTAATAAATATAGTAAATTTATAACACAAAGAAAATATATTACAAACTTTAACTGATTTAATTATAGAATCAAAATTAACATTTAACATCAAAGAATTAATCAAAATTAACATTTAACATCAAAGTTATTTTGATTGACATTCTTTAAATAACCGAAATTCTATAATTTTCTTATTTAGTAGTACTTTACCAAATTTAAAAAAATATATTCCGTAAAACACGCGTAACAATTTTTTTGTACAAGATTTTATTTGGCAGGAGTGGCTAAAAAATCATGATCATTTTCAGCATAGTACAGATTTTTTTCCAAAACAACAAAAACTTCCACACAGTGAAATCTGACGTCATTAAGATATTAAACTTTGAAATATCCATTTAACTGTCACAGACAAGACATATAAAATAACATTTTTTGGACCGACACTTGAGCTTGAGAAAATTGATTTATGCCAGCGTTATTTCTATTTGAATATCAATAGTTCTAATTGAAAATTTACCCTTTAAAAGGACCACAACAAAGGGCAGCTTGTGCCTTTGTGATTAATAGTTAATCGTTACGTAAAAAATTAACAAAACAAAACAAAATCTGTTTCCACCTTAAAGCATCACATTAACCAAAGGGTTGAGAATAGGAGAGAACAAAGTATATTCTCTATTTATAAAAAGAGTATATAGATGCAAACTTGTTGAGTACCAATCACGGAAGCAGCGTTTTTCACTTCTTATCGAACCAGTATAAAATCCAAGAATTCAACCCGACATTCATAGAGAACTTGAAGACTATAGCAACACGTATCTATCAAAAACCTAGAATATTTATAATTATTTTTAGCAATAACTTTTCGTTCTATAAATATAAATTTGCGCCCGCAAATTTCGCACACTTTAAATCCAGTTATAGTTACAGCAATATATTTGAGTTTATTGTGTGTTAAAGTTAAACATTTTAAGCAAGTTTTAAAACTCTATGCTTTGAAATCAGCACGCAAAATAAATCAATTAAACAACAAATATTTAACCACTCCATTAGACAAATTAATATTTAAAACACAAATTACTTGAATTTAGTTAGTCTCAAATAAAAAAAATAATATTTACATAGAAACTAAATTAAAAATAAACCAACTATTTTTTTAAAGGTTCATTAAAGTAGTAAAATAGTGTCTGTTAACTAATAATCACAATTTTTATTAGCCTAACGAGCAAAAAAGTAATATTTGCGTATCCGCACGGATGTACATTAATAGTTCCAAAGCATTTTGAACTAAAATTGCTGGAACTATCCCCGAACTCCACATTCCCAAGAATATATTGCTAAATTAAAACAACATAGTATATAATATAATTATGAGTCTGGCTCCACCCCAAATAATTCGCATTGGTCAAAAAAGTTCGTTAAAGGTTTACAAGCCAGATCGTTGACAAATGAACACAGCTTAAAAATATATTTATTAGATAAAAACAGAGTACACTAAACAGAGCACTCCAGATCATTTACATTCAGAAGTGACGTTAGTGCTCCCCTCATTGATTGACAGTACTTAAACTATTACACTTCCGTAACTAATTAGTTTTGTCAGCACTTACCCTGCTGTAAAACATTGGGCTTACGTCTGTTCGATTGAAAACAAAAGATTAAAATTAGAATAATCTAAGAAAACCTATTAATCGGAATTATATTATTTCACTAATATCTATCTTCTAGATACAATATAAATAGAAAAACACTAGAGTTCATATGCGATTCGAACCATGGTCTTTTAGATATTTACTACTGATTTATATACTGGTTATAGATAATTAAAAAATTTACTATAATTGTTTCTTCATTACAAAACATTTTTTTTTATTTTAAGCAATAAAAATGCCAAACGCTGCACGGGTGTTAGTAGTGTTTTTTTGACAAATTACATATATATGTATAATATATACACACATACACGTGTGTGTAGTACTTCTCATTCATTTTTTATGAAAGAAAAATATGAAAAATCCGTATTCAATATTTAAAGCCGACCTCATGGGTATAACCTTGAGTGATGCTTTAGAAGAGATCAAAAGAAAAATCTCAGCGGGAATATTTTAATCTCGCATACATGAATGTGTAATACGAAGTTTCGTTCGAATTAGCATTTTGAGCCCGACGGTTGAGCGCAACTGTGTATATTATGAATGAGTGCGTGTATGTATGTATGAATGGATGTCAAATAAATCCTGATATTTCGTTTCTAATGAGTGGAATAATAAATTATATTAAATAATATTTATATAACGTATAAATTTTGACTTTTAAATTATGTAATATATGTCATATTGGACACGTAGTTTGTTTGTGACAGTCAAGTTTTTTCAACGCGTTTTGTCACGCATCTTTATTTAAAAAATAAATGATTGCAATAAATTTTGTTTTTTAAGTAAAATAAAATGCACAGAAAAAATGGCATAAAATATGATTTTATTGTTATATCTTTAAATGTCTTGGCTAAACAAATTCTTAACATTATCAGGTCTAAGAGTAGCAATAAATATATTAGGTAATCACAAAAAGTCGTTTTTTGCAATTAAAAAAAAAATTAATATGTTTATTATACAGCAAACATTTTTTTTGATAAAACCCACTTCTCATCTTCAGTAATTAAATGATCAATAAAGGCGAGCAGCTTTAATATTCAAAAGCTCTTGGTTTTTTTTATTTAAATGAATCCGTGTGTAACCCATTCATCTTACTTCCAAACCTTCCTAATATTTTTAATGTGTCTATGCACTACCGAATCGGACTGATTTAGTCTCGGCCAGTTTATGCATTTCTCCAGCAAGGAAATGATTGTCTCTTATCAATTTCAATTTTACAAATGGTTTTAGTGGCAGTAGTTGCCGATTTTGTATTTAAAAAAAATTATATAACATGAAACTGGGTAAAAATATTGCCATCGTTAATTTTGAAGCATAATTTTATTTTTAATTAATAAAAGATGTAATCTAGATGTGCTTTTAACACAGATATATTAAAATAATAACGCCTACATTAAAAATAAAATAAAAATAAAAAACCCCCATTTCAGAATTATCTAATATATAATATAAACCTATATTATCAGTGGCGACTATTAAATTATAATTAGTACTAAAGAGCTGATATTGTATATAATTACATGTACATACCGTATTTATAATATAAACATATATTTTAAATATAAATACTATTTATTTCGGATTTAGTGTATGCCTTAGGGCAAAACCTTAGTGCTATTTAAAAAATCCTGTATTTAAATCCCAAGTTTGAATCGGAAATGTTTTACAATGATCATTGTATATATTTTCTATTGTATACTAAATTCAATTCACACTTAATAAACCATTTTATATAACTCGTTTAAACGCAGAAAAGTTTATTGAAATATAATTGTGTGAAAAATACGTATTGATGTTTTATTAAATTGATATTTAATAATTTAACATGTATAATAAAATAAATATATTTACTAGCTATATTAGGATAATAAAATAAAATAGATATCGGGCTCCTTTTGTTTCGGTAATCACGATGATAAAATAAGAAATAAATAAAATATAAACTTGATGGATACGATAGTCTTATCTAGATTATCCTTAAGTTCTCCCTTATGTATAAAAGCTCCTTTGAAAGGGATCGTTCATCGTTTTGTATAAAGCATTTTATAGTTTTAGAGCAATTTCACAAACATAATGTATTACAATTTGGTAGGTATTAGGACCCTTTTGTAACTTGACTGAATAAATACAAATTTTAAAGCAAAAATATTCCTTATAACTAAATAATAAATTTAAGGGTTCGATTCAACAAATTTAAGCATTAAAATTAATTTTAAAATATTTATGTTAAGCAATATTTTATTTTTAATTTGCACTAAAATATTATTTTTGCTACTTAACAATTAAAACAATATTTTTTTAACCTAAGTTGAAAAAATATTTTTAAATAAACTTTCGATAAAATCAAGGAACGTGACCAATTTTTTTCTCATCCACCTGTTTTTATAGACCTTGCTCCTTATGACTACTATTTTTTCAATCAATGCAACACTTACAAGACGTAAAAAAATCAAAATGCAAACGATGAGAAAATTAATAGTTTTAGAATAGATCTGAATAGTTTACATCACAGCCTTCAATATACATTGTTAATGGAATTACAAAACAGCCAAAAAAATGGTAAAAGGCTATAATCATTGGATCAAATTATTTATATGGGTTTCCTGATATAGTTAGGTTAATCATTATATGTTTTTTTTTTAAATTATGTCATTCTCAGTATTATATTTTAAAAAGAAAAATATATTTAGAAACATTTTAAAGTGATTTTTCCTATTTCATTTAAAGAAGCGAAATTAATTTCTGGATTATTTTTAGTATACACAATATACTTGAAAATTAACGTGGTTTAAATATTGTTAAAAAATAAAAAATACTAATTGAAAAAAAAATTTAAGCACAACCTTTTAATATATTTTAGTTGCATTAACGGAAGAAGGTCACTATGTTTATATAAAAATATATAATCATAATCAATACATTTAAAAAATAAACTATAATATATTTATATAATATTATTATATAAATATAGTTTTTTATGTTTATATATTATTACAATAGATACACATAATCAATAATTTCACAAAATAAAAGTAAATGCTGCCTATTTTTTGCAGTAAGAAAGCGTTTCATATTTGTTCAAATAAATAAGAAAAATGTAAATTTGTTACTAATGTTTTAATGATACAAACGTGTGACTTAATCCTTTAAGGATGCAATCATAATAAAATTATTTTAAAATCAAATTCTAAATGTGGAGTGTATGTATTATTTTTATATTGCGTTAAAAATATAGCATTTTTATAAATAGTCATATAAATAATAAAAATATATCTTTGTATTGATAGAAATAGATAAAAAGCAGAAGTTTATATACTAATACATAATCAATAATTTCACAAAACAAAAAGGCGAAATTTGATGAAAAATATATCCTTAATTTCTATTACACCTACAAGGTAATAATTTTGCGCTATATTTAAAAAAAAAATATTATTTTAAACAATAATTTAATTCATAATTGAACAAATTATTTCTGTATTGCATTATATTTTTTTTTGCCATTGAGTTATCAATGTAAATTTAATCCTTTTTTAATCAATCTAAAAACAGATAGTAGCGTTATTTAAAATGAGAAAATAAATATATTATGTATCATTTTAATATTCAGAAGAATTATTTTTGATTTAAACATTTTTTTATCAAAATTATAACGAAAATGTAATATTAAGATTTTAATAACTTATTTTTGAGCCTGATATTAAATATTTTTTATATTTGCCTCAAATTAATATTATAATAATAACTTTAGCTATACAATTTATTGTGGTCCTTTGCGCCTTTTAAATTCAAATTATATACTTTGATACGATTTAATATTTATAAAGGGTGTAATTCCAATTTCAGTTTTTAATAATAGCATTTTTTTAAATTAATAATTTAAATAATGTAAAAATATTTTTTTATAATACCTATAAAAAGAATAATCCTTAATCTCAGATTAGCAGTCTGGGATTTTTAAGGTAGATTAAAAAATATGTTCGTTAAATATAAAAGATAAGGGCTTTTTATGAATGACCGTAGCTAAAAATATTTTTTTAATTAAATTATACACATTTTAATAATATATATAAATATAAATACATGCAAAAAACTTGTTGCTTTTTAAAATTACGTTAATACAATAATTATTTTCATAGATTTTTCATTTAAATATTTTTTTTGCAATTTTTTAAATCATTATATAGATTATATTATATTAAAATAATATTTATATACACATACATGTTATTAGATGCATACGTGATATAAATCACGAACACATGTTGCTAGAGAGAAATATACGAGAGAGATTGCTATTCGCTTCAAGCCACCGGATAATTTCATTATTATGAAGATGAAGCGAGTATAATATGCATATTAGATATGCTATGCATAACATAGAATAATATATATACAATAATAAAACATGACTCACCTTCATCATCATGATTATTGTTCTCGTCGTATTGATATTATTTTTATTAATAATATTGTAGAAGGAAAAAATATCTGTGTATATATATAATATGTTTTTGTTTCGTTTTTTACTTTACTATCAATTGATAATTTAATCAAGGAAGACAGTAATTCTCATAATTTATTGTCAAGCAATCCGCGTTTTTATTGTCAACATTTGAAGCTCCAGATGCTATTAGATCCCACACAATTTAATTTAATTTTTATGTATATAAATATCAGTCAAATAATATCATCGTTTCGATATTACGATATATAGATATAGATTATTTATTTTTTCAATACGAAAATACGTTCTTTCATAATTGTTTAATTTTAGTTTAACGTAACAAAAAAAATAAAAAACAAACTAAAGCAAATACACAACAAAAAAGTTCGTTCGGCAATCTTTTCAATTATTTTTTATTATTATTTCCAAGTTTTTCCTCAATTTTTCTTTGCTCAGCCGTTTTTTGTTGTTGTTAGTTTAAATTTATTTTTATCGTTTTCGTCGAGTGCGATGCGTTTATTATTTGATCGCGCACGATACACGAAGGGTTGATATTTTAAGGGTACGTCGTTCCACCCTCGTTGCCCAAATGGAACTGAGCGGTTTTCCCCGGGTTCTAGGGCTCGAGTGTTTTTCGTCCCACGAATCAGAAACACTCAATCTTCTAGGGAAATAGTAGGTATCTATAATACATATATATAACAATAATATTGATTTGAATGCGATTGTTTTCATCAATGAACTATCGATTTTCTACAAATAAAAGTTATACGCAAAGTCATCATTTGAGTTAATATTTTTTTTATATATAAAAACGAGCTTATAGAATGTTATAAATATAATACATTAATAATAAACGCCTGATAAGATTTATACGCATCATATTAAATATTTATCTCTGAACTGCATGATTTATATATATAATTAAAAAATAATACTGTAGCTGATTTATTATAAAATAAGCTATAACAAAAACTAATTGCAGCAGTAGTAGAGTTGATAATTTATTTTTTCAAGAAACTACATAGACAAGTGCTATATTCTAAAAACATCTAACTGACCGTATTGATTCAATCCGATGTAATCTCGGGAATGTGGAATTCATACGGTAGTCGGAACTGATATTATCAATATAAAACACATTTTGTTGACGCGTGTCTAGTGGGTACTTTTATATTAACTATACCGATCAATTCAGGTTAGTTTAATATGTTATAAAAATAACTATCAATTCAAATTTAATTTTAATTTGCTTAGATTAATGCAAGCGAAATGTTTATGAATATATATTTAAGGAATATATTTTGTACGTATTCTTAATTAAGTATAAAATAAAATATGTTAATGAATGTTAAATACATGTATCAAAAATGAAACGATCTATAAAATAATTGTTAAACATTATATATTTAGTTTTAGTTAAATCTTTCAATGTAACCTGACAAGCGTAAGTCCAATTGGATAAATCAATTAGATATTATAACTACCTAAAAATACGTATTAACCACCAGACAAAGTCGCTTTATTGAAATATTGACCACAATAATTTGAATCGGCTGCCGTGGATCGAACCTGCAGCCTATTTTTTTAAGGTCGATAGAGTTATCGCGAGCTAATTGCTCTAAATATTTTACATCAACAGTGAATAGCAAATCATTAATTTCAAAGCTAATAAAAATCATTAATGAAATTAGTAAAATAGGTTTAATAATAATCCTCATGGAACCCCACTACTAATTATTATTATTTATATTTATATTATTATTTTTCAGATAAATAATTTTCTATTTTGTGCTTAAATAACAGCAATTAAATAATCTATAGATAAATATGTGACTTTTACTAAATTGTCACATATCAAGCGTTAAAAGCGCAAGCAATAAAAATGTTTTTATTTTATATAATTCGGCAAAAAGTTGTGCATTTTGAATATAACCAGCATAGATTTCATATGATTAACTATTTATTATCTTTTGTTACAACTTGATAGACGTAAGCTCAATGCGTTACAATGGGGTAAATCTGTATTAACTAGGTAAACTAATCAGACATAATGACTTTTTGCAAGTTAATAAAATCTAAGAATTTATTACATCTATATGATTAAATACAACTTACTATCTGTATTGTAATTTATAATTAATAAATAGGAACAGTTTTCGTAAATTGCGCAGATCGAACTTACAGTTTTTGGGTTATCAGTCTAGATCTTACGAAATACGCTATTCCTAACTACATTACATTTAATATTGCAGCAGATTATTATTCTATTCAGGTTTTATAGTGAAATATTAGAATAGTCGCAAAATGAATTGATCTATTATAGTTTTAGATTTAAATTTGCTTTAAAATATATTTTTGTAGAACTTTCTTATTATCTATATAATCAATAATATTTATATATATATATATTATTTAAATAACTTAAAATCCAATTAAGTATGGTATTTTTAGGTTCAGTAATAGCACTTATATAACGTAATCTTGAATACTTTATATTTATCAAAATATAAATGACATCGACTAGATCATAGGATATGATAAAAATATCGCGTATTGAGCGTTAAAAGCGCAATAAAAAAATTAACCGTGATGAATTAAAAGAATATATATACCGGCCGTTTAAGTCTTCACGAATGTATGTATTATTGTATCACATTGACAAACAGGTTGAATGCGAAATGACAAGTGCAAAGTTGCCAAATATTCAAAGATCATGCAACGTTAACAATTTAATAAAAAACAGACATAATTATTTACACTAAGCAATAGACTTTCTACCATTCAGTCCAATAATAAACCACACCTGATTTAATAAAACTGAAAAACAATTTTAATTAAAATTGGAATTATTTACTTAACAAATATTGCGAAAAACTTGTTTATTAATTTTTTTTATTAGAGTAGCGTTTTTAGGGTGCGTTGTCACTATAAAAAATGATTTAAATTTAATAAAAGCACAAATTATATTATATATTCTAAAATACAATTTAATTATAATTATTTAAAAAAATGTTTTATGTGTCAATAATATACATATACTATGTTCAAGTATTTGTTAAGAAAAATTTACATTTAATCCCTAGTCAATTAAAATAATTGAAGATGCTTTTAAAATATTAAATACAGCATGAGTCACTTTCCTTTTAAATATTTATTAAATAAACATGTTATTAAATAAAAAAAGTTCAATGGCTCTTAATAATTTGTGATTTTCTGCACTAGTAAAATTACTTATTTTACTAGCATTGCAATATTTAAAAAATAGTTTGTTTTAATCTTAAAGATCATATGTATTTTTCTGAAGTTTTAAAAATTTTACAATAAAATGGTTGAATATATCGTAGCATATAAAATAATAAAAATTCAGAAATTTCTCTGGTAAAAACCTAAAATAGCGTAGCCAATAATAATAAATAAAAGGAGGAAATGTTCGCTAGAGCATCCTTTTTCATATAGGCTTACAAAAAACACAATAATTTACAAACATAATAAGAAGTCAGCCCGTTGGATTTTTTAAATCATAATTTAACTCTTAAAGAGTATGAAAGTTTTGAAAATGGATACATGAGATAATCTATAGGTCATGCATGAATTTAAATGTATGTGAAATTTAAGATAATAAAATTAACATGATATATTTATCATCTATTTGTGATCATTGTGACAAAATGGTCTAATAAACTGATTTTTTTATCCACATCAAGCACTTATTTAAAAAAAATGCACTCAATGTGCAATGAAAAAATGCATATTTCAGCTACCAAACATCCCTGGTTACATACACATTTTATATAATTATGATGTTGCCAATTTGTACCGATTCTGACACAGATCTCTTTTTAACGTTGCTATGCCAAGTAATATAACACCGTTTCTCGGAAAACGACTACTGTCTTGTATAAGGGTCAAAAAAGCCTGGTGGAGAGAGAAAATTTCTTAGAAGCAAAATCTCTTTAAAAAAACATAAAAGGTATAAAGCTATAGTATTATAGATTTCTTAAGAAGCAGTTTTAATCTGGTTGTAAGAAACGGGGATATTAGTTTTCTGAGAATCTGCGTTAACTTACCTTGGTCTACTAACGATCGCCACAAGTCTAATATACATACATATGTATATATATTAGATAATAAAATAAATTTACCATGTCTTTAACTTTATGGTTTTACATAGTTTTGCCTAATAGCCTAATAATATTATTTTCCGATATTTTAAATGCGTATGATTTTAATATGAGATTTTTTCTATCTTCGCAACCAAAATTCAATACTCGCAACTGTTTCAAACGTAAATATTGGATAACTGCAGTCGTTGAGAGCAGAGGTCCAAAATAATGAAAGCTAAATGGAAATTGAAAATCCACCGATGTGCGAAGCCTTGCGAACTAGTGTTATTATATTTGCTCTTTCGGCATGGAAAAAATCCACATGTGTGTGTGTTAGTGAAACGTTCCTTTTGTTCTTTCCATTCCGATCATTTGTACCATGAAATATTATCGCAAATGGAAATATGAAATTTTCGCAAACATTATCAAAGCTTGGTCGCTTTACATTATTATGTTTCATATTACATTTACATCCATTAGTTAAATGTGCGTGAAAAGAAAATTGTAAATACTTATTGAAATGTCAATTATATTTATAATATATTATATTTTATGGTTGTTAAATACTTCCAAGACAATTTTTTGCATATAATGTCTGTCAGGTTTCATTAAAATACTTTGAAGATTACAATAAAAAATGTGATCAATTGATTTAGAGAAATAAAACGCTTCAACCAGAACTTCGTGTGAGAATAAAAAAAAATAAGATATGATTACATATATCTAAAAAAAGTTTCGTTTGTGATTCGATTTGGGCTCGTAAAAAAACTCTTTTATAACACTATATTATATAAGAATCCAAAATAAGTAAAGCAACTAAAGTCTCACAACAAATAAAATAATAATGGAACTTACTTCGTAAAATATAAAAATAAATTTGATTATTCATTATGAACGTCTTGTTCTAATGACGATATGTTTCGAACCAAGTAAAAACCAGTTAATTGGTAAAAAGAAACCTTATAATATACAGCATGTATTTATATTGTACAGTATATATAAAAAAATATTTTTACCAATTTAGATCAACTTTTATGTATGTAACATGTATTTTAAACATTTATTTAAAAATGTGTCAAAATAAAATCTTTCTTATCGTAATTTCTCGAGTTAGTCATTTACATGAAACATAGACATACGTTTATTTAATAAACGAGCGAATCCTTCCATTCTTAATATGTTTGATAAAATTTAAATATTTTTTTACGTATCGTTGTTCCTAGAGTCTGTCATAAAACATATATCGACAAACAATATTTTATGTTTGTTAATTCTCTGTATTTTATATACACTGCCTTCACTACTTGCTATGCAGCTGTGAATTTAGTAATTTACAATTACTACTAAAAACCATTTAAAAATATTATTACAAATTTAATTCCTAACAAAAAGATTTTATGATACGCGTGTAAATTTCTCAATAAATAAAAATCTTTGAAAAAACTTTTGATTAGCAATGTTTAATAAAAATACTGCTAAAATAATACAATATCTTCCATATTTACTACGGACTTTATTTTTAGTAAAAAAATGTTAAGATTCGCTTGGAAATATTCTTGACTCAAAACACGTTATTTTTCAATCAAAATAATTAAATAATTTTGTCTAAAGAAATTTTTAATATCAGTGAAATGTATTTCTGTTTTATAATTTTTTTATCACATTTATATTAAATAAAAGTTTTTTTTGCTAATTTTTAAATACAAAATTGATTTATTTAACAAAAATATTAAGCTTTGCACTAAAATCGCGTATTTATTAAACAAAAACTAAGCCTTTAAATTTCGAAAGGCAAACACTTAGTAATACCTTAAAAATACTTTACTGGCAAATATTTTTAAGAACTTTTCAGATATATGTGATATATGTGATATACAGTAAATATGTGATATATGATAAGGTTTTAACTGTTAGATCACGCAAGAAAATTTAAGAAATTTACTTACTATTTCAATCAAAAATATCTTAGGTTAATATGCATTTTATTTAGATCCGATTTCAATAATTAATTCACTGTTCAAAGCGAAATTTCTCAATATTTTTAAATAAATTTAAAAATGGTCACCTAAATAAAAAATATTTATTTTTTTAAGTGTCGCAAAAACAGCTATTTTACTTATTATTACTAAAATTATTTTTGCGTAAAAATAGAAAAAAATAGCATTAACACATGGTTATAAGATTTTCTATATATTTTTTATATAAATAAAATATATTGGACTGAATTTGCTAATTTCTAAGCATATGGTACTTTAGCGATTTATATATATATATATATATATATATATATATATATATATATATATATATATATATATATATATATATATATTTATATATATATATATATATATATATATATATATATATATATATATATATATATATATATATATATATATATATATATATATATATATATATATATATATATATATACATATATATATATAAACTTTTGCCTTAGGCAAAAATTACAATTTTATTTATAAAATTGTAATAACTATTAGCTGTCAAGCATAATACACTATTATTTTTTTTATTAATAGGTAAGACTCGTTTAAATTCAAAATATATATCAAATAAACACATTTAGATATTATTTTTGGTCATCCTGTGTTTTTAAATTAAATAAGAAAAACCTAAATTAAACGTAAAAATGTCGGGTAAAAGATAATGAATAAAAATATATTGTTAAAGTTATACTTCTTTATATTGAAATAAAAAGTAGATACAGTATCTATTAAAATTTAGACAAGAAAAAAAATCTGTATAAGTTCATGATTTTTTGTAGTTCTATCCAGAATCGTCGTGTTGAAAATATTTGAACAAGACCCGTTAAAAGAGTCATAAAAACTAAAACAGATTTGTCTTCATAGATTTTTAAATGCAGAACAATTAAAAAACAGCTATGCATATTTTCACCGATAGTAATTTAGATTAAAATGGTATCTACAGTGCTAACACAAAGAGGTAACATGCAAACTAAACTGTTAAACCATATCCCCAAGAAACGGCAGTTTAAAAAAATACGTTATAATTCACTAGTGGCAAACTTACAACATCTCAAATTCACTATTAGACACAGCTGGATACATAAGGTATTTATTAGAATTTATTTCAAACGTTAGTACAATGTGTTATAATAAAGTAATAATGAAAAAATATAAAAATCAAAGTTTCGCCCTAAATAAATAATTTAGAAATAGTAAAGACGTTGATCTCTTCCCTTTTCTTTAATGATATATAGGCCAGAAAGCTTTCACACTTCTTTACATTCGAAATTCACACCAAAGTATTACTTGGACAATAACAACGCTTCTAAATTGGAATATATATAAATTCAGTTTTGATTTCAATCGACCATTGAATTAATCCAGACGAGCTTTTAAGCTCTTCAAGCTCCAAGAGTTGAACTTGAAATTTGAGGCACAATAATTAATAAATTATAATTTATATTATTGTTTAAAAATTGTGTTTATATAATAATAATTTAATATTAAAAGATAATGTTTTTAACTAAATATATAATATGCTTTTGTATTATCAATTAAAAAATAACACAAATAAAAGTAAGTAATTACAAAAAAAAAAACACTAATAAATCCACACAACTACTATTTTAATTCTAGTTGTTGAAAAAACATACTAATGAATCCACAGGTTCTCGCTTTCTTGTCTTTTAAAACTCCACAATGATTAATTGTCACTTAAATGAAAGCATAAAAATTAACAACGAAATGAAAAAACGAGCGGACCAGACATTTTAATTAAAATAATGAACAGACGGTTATTTATTGTGGTAAATATATTTTTTACTTGATACATAAACGTTTGAATACTAATCATAATTCAATGTTAAAATAATACAAGTATTTAAATATAAGCAATTATTCGCAGCATTCTATGGAGTTCAGTTATTATTACAACGATTTCATTCATAACACTTTTTAATTTCCTGAGACCTGAGAGGTACTCGAATTTTTTCCGAGAATAGGCAAAGCACGAGATTCGCATTTGGAAATTTTGTTAAAATTAATTATATTTATTTGTAAATAAAAATGATGTAAAATGTAATATAACCGTTATAAATGAAGATATTGTTCAAATATATTTATAATATATTGTCTTAAAATTTTTTTATTATATATAATACAAACAATGAAAATTTATGCTTTTATATAAATATACAATATTTTTCATTCATACATTCTAAAAATAAAAACAAATTTGGCGTAATATAATTTTCAAGATAATAATAATAACGTGTTATTTATTTCACTGGTTGAGTGAAAAAATATATTCAAGTACCATAAGTATATCAGATAATAATAATTTTATTACTACGATGAATATTTTATTGACATTTATGTATATATATATATATATATTTAAGACACAATTTATAATCTAACTAACTAAGCGTTTTAAGGACCATTATAATTTTTGCATCAAAATTAATTGCGAAAGTTTCGCTGAAACTAAAAGATTGATATCTCTAAGATTTATTAAGAATTTGCGGTTATTTACAAGCATGTCCAACTATGAACCTTATCTACACAAAAGCTATAGTCAGTAATATATATCAGGACACTGACATTTTAGTCTCAACTTAACCACAAAACAGTTTAGTCAGAACTTTCACAATATTTCCTACACATAACTTGACCATATAATTACGAATTGCCACTATAATGATAATTTAGTTTAACTTGTATCAACCAGACCTAATCGCAGACCGAATCGACCAAAATGTCGATTAGTCAAAAAAAACAACCCTTTTTCACATTGTCCGTTTGATTTAGGCCAGCTAAGCGGTAACCTAAGTCACAAGAATTAAACATGATCTTCGATACGACTTGAAGACTACGAAGACGCAGTACTATTGCGAGAACAGACACGATTTTATATGTAAATTATTGCTTAAATTGTATGATAATATTTAGAGCAATAAAACTATAAAAAAATTGTTGCACTGACCAGACTCCGTACAGTTTCACTTTTAATCCACGCAAAAACGCGAGCAAGCGATCTTGCTCAGAGGTCGAGAGCAAGATAAAGCGTTATGTGAAGGATATGCGGTCTACAACATATTGTTTAATCTGTAAAATTACACATTTATATATATTTTTAAGCTACGTTCTGCTTACTATCTTTCTTTTTTCAGTTCCATGTATTTTGTGTGTTCTTGTTATAGAGAAATTAAGAGCTAGGGAAGGCAATTGATTGTTTTAGTAAATCACGAAAACATTATAAAAGGTGCAACACCTTATTAAATAATTGCTAATTATATAACAAGAACATGTTTTTAAATATGAATCCAATATTGAATGCTCTGTTAAATTTCAAAGAGTATCAAGATTTAATGTGAATTTTTATAATAACAGGTTTTAGCATTATTTTTTTCAATGACGTTTCGGCAAAAATGTATTAAGCATTATCTGGTAATAATTTACTATCTCGATCAGCTTTCTTTGCCGTTGTACAATATTTTTAAAATAATGATTTCATACATATGTAGACATTATTAACCCTTTGCGCTCGTAAGTCGACTATGTGTCGACATCGTATTTCAAGCGTTGTACTCGAACGTCGACAATATGTCGACAAAACTTTGAATGCATTTATTGGCTTTGTGTTCAAGCAAATTTTGAAAATTTAAATTTATTAATAGTAAAAAGACTTCTGTTAAACACATTTCAGTAATATTGAATTTTTAACTTATGCAAATAACTCAATAATCTTAAATTTACAAGTGTAAATTTATTGTAAAATTTTTCATCGGAACATGGTCAAAGCGCGCGCTGTTAGGACGGCATCGCGCTAGACTTGACAGATTTAGGTTGTCAATTAATGCTTTAAAACTGATTTTTTCCTTCTAAGGGCATCTATATTTTTATGATATGGGATGAAACGGGATCATATGCTCTAATTGTGCATAATTATTACTTTATATTGTGTGTCTGTTATGAAATAAAAATAAAATTTTTAAGACGGAAAAAAGAGCGAGATGCCGTTATGCTAGCAGAGCTCGCTTACTCGCTCGCACTAGTAAAATGAGCGATTGACAACTATCGACCTGGGTACTCAACTCAAACGATAATATTAGTCTCGACACATTTAATATATTTTCGAGCTAGTAAATAGCTAAATTATGTAAAACAGAATTAGTAATCTGTGTTTTAATTATTTATAAATACATATATTGATTTTCTTTTAAAAATTATCCATATAATTACGAATGACGATATAATATTGAATTTTTAAGGACGTGACGATGAATTCGATATTAACCGTGATATTATTACTGTGACAGTAATAGTATGCGTTTATGCTAAGACTATTTTTACCAATTTTAAATCTGGTACAAGTATTTAGTTTTAGGATAATCTTTTAATGTAATATTTTTTTATGATCAATTTATTTATATTTTTAAGAACTGTTTTAATAAATTCAAAACTTAAAAATTCAAAAATAAAGCCACGAGGCCAAACTACGCTGGTTCGCTCTAGGTGTAAAAACGCCTGCCAATCCAAAACAGATCCCCACAAAAAAACAATGTAATATTTATCATTTCTGCCTCAAATGGGCAAATACATACGAAAAACTTGTAGAATATTTGTCTAAATATAAAATTTGATCATTTTCACATAATATAATAAAACTTTACCAGCCCCACCTATTTTTTTTTATGTACGAAAAAATTGGGTGGGGCCTGGCCCCAATTGCATTTATATTATCACCACAGCTGATATTTTTGAGCGCCATTTCGAAATTTGTTAATATGTGGGGGCACCTATTCATGCCATATTTTTAAAAATATTATGGTTCAAATAATTGATTTACAGCCTTAAATTATACTAAAAAGCCATTTTATTAGGCTCAAATGCTTACGGCACCTTTAAATGTCTAATGAGTACTGGCGATTTTCTTGATGACACCTATAGAAGTCATCCGCGGTGAAAGGGTTAAAAGTCTTGTAAAACATATTTTTTCAGTGAGTTTTAGGATTGTATTACACTTATATAAATTTATCCATATTTAACACTCTAAAGGTGGATGACTCAAATATGCGTCATTGAAAAACTATTGGTAAAAGTCGTTTATGCACAACATAATCAACACTTACACGTTTAATTGGATAAGATTTAAAACACAGTTTGTAAATTAGTGATATCTATTATATATTGTTAACTATAATTACAGCTTACAATCAATAGATGTCGCTTAGCAGTTAGGGCTTAATTTTAATAATAGCGCATTCTTAATATTAAAATGTTTAGTTTGCTGCGGGACCTGAACCGATAGTCTCTAGGATATCAATTCAACGCCTTAAGGACTACGACATTCCGGTTATACAAGACAATCTAAATATAAAGTTGTAAAATCGCCATGACGCGTTTTGAATGTCTCTCTGTAAAACATATGACTGAAGAATATAGACAAGGTTATTTTGCTCGTGTAACACCATAGACCAGGGGTCGGCAAACCTTTTTTGTGAAGGACCAGATTGTAAATATTTTAAGCTCAGCGGGCCAGGAAGCAAAATTAAAATGAGCTTTATCATTTCTCTCAAATATTCAAATGTATTGCAAAAGGCGTTACGTGGGCACTGAAGATGCTGTCAAATTTAAAGTGCATAACGTCACGGTGAAATACAAAGCAATAGGAGCATCTTATAAGGTGATACCTAGCTAGCTCCTTAACTCGACGGTTGGCCGCTCTATTATAGCACATACTTTGATTTTTTTATATGTCAAATCTAACAATTACTTGCAGCCCGGATTAAAATAAGCAGAGGGCTGGATTTGGCCGTAATTTTCTGACCTCTGCCATGGACAGTGAATATATTAAAAAATATCTAATTTAATTGGGCCTTCTTTTTCGTATTTTAAATATTCCTATCCTAAGTGCATGTAAACGCAGGACAAATACCCCCTGGATAGATATATCTTCCATCAAAACTCCCCTGGACATTAACCCCTTGTACAAATAATCCCCTGTGCAAATAACCCCCTGACAAATAGCCCCCTGAAAATTAACTCCCCGTGTAAATAACCCCCCTGACGATTAACCCCCGCTACGTATAGAGATAAGTATTTTATATAAGTTGTTATTATTTATAATAAATGGTCATTATTTTAATAAAATAATGTTTAATACGAATAATCAGTATCAATACTAATTTATTTCATTCAGCAAAATACAGAATTTTTAAAATATCAATAAAACTAACATATTTACGAAGAAAATATACGTATTGTATATTTTGTACCGGTGACCGGTGCGAGCAAAATTGTTATAAAGAGTATTAAAAAAAATAAAAAATATTATTAGGCTAGATACATATGTATGTATAATACAGCTAAACTTTGGTAATGGCGTCAGTATATGTTTTATTAAGTATAATAGAGCGTCACGAGACGTGTTAAGTAATATCTGTATTATCTTTATACGTGGCGGGGGTTAATTGTCAGGGGGATTATTTGCATGGTGGGTTAATTGTCAGGGGTTATTTGCACGGGGGGTCAATGTCCAGGGGGGTTTTGACGGGGGGTTATTGTCCAAGGGGTATATTTCCAGGCGGTTAGTGTCCTAGAACCATATTTCCTAATCTAGATTCTCCTTTATATATGGACCTTCGCTTTACTTTATTTGGAATCTCATTATCGGCAACTTAGCGTCAAAAGTGTTAAATTTTGCTTTTAAAAATCATTGGTTATATCGTCAAAATGTATCCTTTTGCTTAAAACATATGTGCTGATGTGCATATTGTTTGTGTTTTATTTATTGTAAGGTGCATAACAATTTTTCGTATTAAATGTGTTTTTAAACGTTATTATATGTTGATATATGTTTTATTTAACTAACAGTATATTTTTTTATTTTTTATAATACGTTTATTGTAATCTGATTTTCTAAAAAGTCTAAAACTTGTTAATGGGAATATATTAAATATTTACCAAGAAAAAACAACAATTAAAAAAACTAAAAACTAAGGTTTTACTAAGAAAAAAAAACTACAAGTAAAAAACTTGTGCTCATTGTAATTTTAATCTTGATTAAATTTTATTGTAACCATTCTTTTTTTGTATGAACGCAAATTGTTGATCGATGTTATGAGCGCTAAACGCTATAGAACGAGCGCGATGCGCAAGATAATAAGCGCATTGCGCAAGATAATAAACGATGGGTGCAAAAAAAATACAAACAGTCTAATATTTTAATTATTTAGAATTCATATGACATCTAGCTATTTACAAATTTCTTAATGGTTATAAACCCCTGCCGCTACATCACTCAGCTGTTTTTTTAAATAATTCATTTATTTGTTTTACCGCGCATTTGATTGCGATGGACGAAAAATCATCTAAAAACATCATTACATTTACCTTCCTATACTATGTATACCTGATACTATGTCATTTATTTTTTGTGAATAGTAAGTACAATTCTTCGTGAACACATTTTAATAAATTATTCTTTTCTAAGTTTCATGGTTAAAGTTTTACAAATTATTTAAAAAAGTACAATAAAAAGGGTAATTTTCCGATTAAAGTATTTAAATTATAATATATTTTAAATATTTAATTAATTTTTTTTTAACTAAAATACTGACAAACTATCAATCTTTCGCTGTATTAATTTTAATTTGTAAAAAGATTAATCAAAACATGTTTTATTTCATTTTTACTTCCAAAAATTGAACATAAAAAAAGTCTCGAAATTAAATACGAGCTGGCGCTACCCCAACCAAAAAAAAAATACGAGTGCAAAGGGTTAAAAGAAATGTTTACAAATAAATCTGAACCTATCTACACTCCATTTTAAACTAATTTTAAAAATCTGTATTATTACATTGCTTTTAGTGGTAAAAACCAAAAATAATATTGCGATATAATATTTTTTTATATTTTTTCAACACATGTTAGTATGAAAATTTATATGTAAGGATTATTTTATGTTGTTAAACTAATAAATGACCACGACGTTTCGGCAAAAATGTATTTAAGCATAATCTGGTGGTGTTTTTTTGTAAGTATAACTTTTTTGACATCATAAAATATTTATAAAATACTATTATGCATCCAAAAAAAATAAAATATAGATTGTATGTAACGACAATATTGCAAATATATATCTGTAAAATTAAGATATTTTTATTAATTTAGTATTCACGTATCCGCGAAATAAGAAAACAAGTTTATTTAAGGATATATTAATACCATGTTTTTTAATATTAAAAACCAAAAATATTTGTAATATTCAAACAACTTAAACAGATAAAAATACCACTAGATGATTTTAAGACATTTATGCTGCAACATGACATGAACTAAAAAAACGTAAGAAAATCTGTAAATATTTATATACTATGACTTAATATATTTATGTCAAATCCCGCAAAAACTGCATTTGAACCTTAGTAAATAAATTAAAATAATACTAAATATATATCTACATTATAGTGAGCACTAGCAAATTATCATTAATTACACTCACAACTGTATTTATTTTTAGCTTGCTTGAACAATGGCACTTAGATCGTGCATAAAAGTGTTTTCACGTCTATGGATTCGCCAACATACTTTTCAGTTACACAGTAAAAAGAAAATAATATTAGGTTTTGTATATTTACGTTTTTCCAATAGGATTCTGAAAAGTAAAAGTATGGGTTCAACGAAAAAACATTTATACACACATCACTTAAATACACAATATAGAAAAATATATTTTGCATCCTGACATATGTATTATATATCGTTTACTAAAATATTTTTAAATGCGTCAAAATGTGTCAAATAGTTGCAGGGAGAAACGAAGTAAAAATAATAATAATATCTCATTTTTTTGGTAATGATTCCATTAATAAATTTAATTTAAAAATTCTTCCCTACTTACCCACATACATATATATAATATGTATATAGACAAAGGGTTTTGCGTTCCGTGAATAGACGTTCCTTAATATTCAAAACTCAGGCCAATAAGTTAAAATCTAATTATATTTAAGATATTTTTAATTAAAACACAAAGCCACTTAGCTCCAAATGAATTGATTCGAATTAAAATAAATTTGATTTTTGTCTGATAGCTTCTGCTGAAAATCGATCTTGAGATCTTAAAATGAGATATTTTTTGTGAAATTTAAAACCGTTCCCATTCTTCGTATAAAAATCGAGGACACCACCGCGGTTTAAAAGTGACGACGCTATCTCGTCCGGTGTCACTTTCGTTCCTTTCCCTCTTTGTGCAGAGTGTCCAAGATGGCGATGAAAGAGCAGAGACTATAGATCCCGTAGGAGGAGGTCGCCGGATGCGTAGGTCGATGGATCCACCCCCACTCTAGCGGCCGACTGCCCCCACACGGCAGACCCCAGACTCCCTGCTACCCACCCAGTGCCGCCCACGCCATGTGGAAATCGTCTCGCACTCCTCACGTACACTCAAACTTTGTTTGATTTATTAAAAATATTTTGTGAATCGTTTCGGTGTTGCCATTTAAAAATAGACGCTCTTAAAAAACCTCCCACCCCTTCCAACCTACACCTGCCCCCTTAAGTAGGCTGACCATGGACAACGTGTTTTTTTTAATATAATCCATATTTTAGACTTTGCCATATATTTTATTGCACTTTTGATAGAAGCTGTTAAACCCCCACATAGAAAATTATCGAATTATAAATTATTGAACGAGATGTCATGCTAAAATTTCATTTCACTTTTGCGCACTGTCGTGCAAGAAAATCGAACCTTTTAGTTGTAGTTCTTGGTGCATTTTGTTACCATTTTAACTACTATTCAGATGTATATATGTCGCTATTACTTATACTTGGCAATTGAATTCATGTTATATTATTAATAATACTAATAGATTTTGCGTTTTTTAATAATAAAATTGTATATATTACTTTCAATGAGCATTTAAAAAGATTAGATAGAAACACTTGCCCCAACATAAACACGATAATATAAAAATATAATTCGAAGCTAGAAACATATTTTTTTCTAATAAATTATTATTAAATATTATAATTTATTAAAAAAAAAGAAAAGCACATTTAAAGATTTTAAAACCGTGAGAATAATAACTTGAAAGAGTTAGTTAAAAAATAAAAATACCCTATATGTAATATTGAAGCAATAAAAAATTAAAAAAAAAAAACATATTTGGCTAAAAATATATGTAGATAAATAATATCATATAAAGAATAATCTAATGATAATATTTTAAGATAAATAAAACCCGACGCCTGATTTTTTGGGGGTCCATGAAATTTATTGCCAGCAATTTACCACTAGCAATTATCGCTAGCATTTTACCGCCGCGTCATTTAATCGCATAAGCAATTTATAGCCTACAACTGGCACCAATATATTTTGTCACCAGGCAAAACATATAATTTATATAAATTTATTGATCATTTTAAATTGAAAATAAGGTTTTTCTATGTGTTATTTTTAACATCCGTGCAGTGAATAAATACAGTGTTACTTATATTGAACAGTGTAATTATAAATCAATTCATAATTTCAATGTAACAGTTGCGAAACGCTTATTTTATGTTTAAACCCAAACCTAACCTGATGAAAAGTTTTAAAACTAATTATAGTTTGAATTTTCATTACATTTATTCATTTAGACTAGTTTTGGGATTAAACAGCAAATGGACGTTTCGCAACTGACAAATAAATTTGTATAGACATTTTAGAACGGCATATAATTTTAACTTCTTAAAATACGGCTTTAATAAAAAAAAAATTTTTTAGACTTGCCACAAAAAAATATTTTTTAACACATCTCATTACTTCTATATTGTAAAATATACAAGCGATCATTTGTAGGCTAAAACATAGACGCGGCAATAAACTGCTAGCGAATAATTGCTGGGGGCGAATTGCGGGCGATAATTTTTTCTAGACTTATACCAATGATTCCTTTAATTATTTTTTTTAAAAGCGCAAAGTTCACTTATATGATAATTTAATTAAATAATAGGTTAATAATTATGTACAATTTTAATGATCTACCAACTAATTATGGAGGTAAATAATATTTAAATAAATTGAAACTACATCTCTTAAAAAATTAAAATGATACCTCGTGAATAAAAAAATAAGCAAGTAACAAATTAGATGTTTACTTAAATATAAAAATATCAGAGGTCATGAAACATTTTTAATATAATTTATTGAAATGATTAAGAAAATTTAAAACTAATATATGTGTTTTAAAACTCTGGTTTAAAACACATATAGTAAGTAGTAGGTAATAAATAGTGTTTTAAAATATCACACAGAATTGTCCCATTGGAAATTTGAAAACGTGGTCATCCCAATTCAAAGAGTAATAGCTTCGAATATCATTCGCCCTAATTAAACTCGAACCCATGTAAATTTCTTAATTTAACGGTCTGACATTATTATTATATTATAGAGAGATGACAATGTAGGACCCATGTTTGGGGGAGAGAGTCGAAAACGTTACTTAACGTTTCCTTCGATTAATAAACTTGGACGTGCGCGTCGATTGACGTCACTTGGTGTGTCGGCACGTTTTGCGAATTAGCTCCGTGTTATTTTTTATTTTATGGATTTTTTACGGGTTCGAACCGTGTACGTTTACGTGTTTTACGACGGGACGGACGAATCGAATTTACGGCCGGTGGCACAGTGGTAAAAGATGCGGATTAATCGCGCGGGTGAGATTGGATCCGGGCGATAACGCTTAAGAAATCGGCCTTTGGAGCGACCATGTTTACGTTTTCACGTTTATGTTTAATACATTGTGGTTTTACGGTTAAAACGAGGGTTGAAGTAGGGTATTAGGCGAAGGTATAGAGAGCGATCGCAACCCTTATTCTTTCCCGTTGCGGCCAAGACGTCAGCGCTTGAGAACGCACGAGCCATCCAGCTTCTCAACGACCTTGCCAGGCACAATATATTATAGGCAATAGCTATGAGTAGCTAGAAAAAATTTTGTAGATCTGAACCATGTATATATATTCAGAACCTTTAATTTTATAATATTTATTTGTATTATGGCTAACATGACACGTTGGAAAAAACATTTATGATCAAATCGAATCTATAATAAAAATAAAAAATAAATTTAAACTTATGAGAAGGGAATATATAAAAGATAATATTTTTATTTGAATTGCAAATATTTATTTTTTAAGCAATTATTTATTTTATTTGAGTTATCTTTTTGGATTTTAACTACCAGCAAAAATTACACTGTTCAACAATTTTGCACTATTTATTTGCCATAAAGACATTAATAATTAAAATAAAAACTGACTTTATCTGCATCAATATTTTTCTTAAAATGGGTCACTTTATCTTTTGAAATATTTTAATTAAAAAACACTGCTTTAATAAAATAGTAAAAAATCATTTTTAAGATGAATGACAAAACATAATTTTTATTTTAATACTTTTTTAGAAAAAAATCGCTTCTATAATTGTAATTAGTATTTTTTACAATATTACTATTTTTGATAATACAATTATATAAAATATTATAATTTTAAAATAGGACGTTTACTTTTTTTATTTAACAGTCCATTTTATAAGTTAAAAACATTTGACTAAATATATATTTTTATAATTATAAATTAGGGTAATAAATAAAAGTACTTTATTTTATATTATAATATAATCTGTTATAGAAACTATTTGTAAAATTATATGAAATATAATGATTTCAATTATTTAACTTAAATAGAGATATTTAAAATATTAATATTAAAAATAAAAATATCAATAGTAATAATTAATTAAGCATATATAATCCCTTTCTGCGATTTTATATTTTAATATGAATTAATATTTGGGTGAGTAAATTTTAGAAAATATCAATAATATTTATTTCTTATAAGTTATTTATATTTATTATATTTATATATAAATTTAAATTAACAATCTGTTTTAAAAACAATATTAAAAATAATCATTTGCATAAATATATAAAGATCCTAATAATAAATAATAGCTAATTCCTCATATATCATCGTAGCTTTTTTGCAATGTTGATATTTCGTTAGCAATTAACTTTGGAGTGAGAAAATTTCTTAGAACGTTAATATTATTTCTTAGTATATTAATATTAATTTCTGCCCATCTGTTACTCAAAAACTTTATTAATAAATAAATTTAAATTTGCCATTTGAGACAATTTATTTTTTTAATTTCCTGTAAATCGCAATTGAGAACAATTCATACGCGTCACACGCAGCTTAACTATCAACATCATAAATATAGCACTTTCATGCCTTTTTATACCTAGTTTAAAAAATCAATAATATAACCACGAACCCAAAAACATATTTTTAAAGTATAACATAACCTATTATAATAAAATGTATAATAATAAACACTAAAATCCTTGTATAAATAATGAAATTGGTCGCTAGTAAAATAATATTTTTTTTATGAAAAGCTCCACAATTAAATAAATTTATTAAAAAAATAATTTGATACATCATTTTCTATATGTAAGTTTATAATTATATTAAATCATCATAATAAATAGTGAGGATTAAATGATTTTTTAATTCAACAATATTTGTACAGTTATATTTTTATGATTAAATTAATACTTTTTTTAAACAAATTATGTTTTATGTACAGAATTACGAAATATTTTATAAAGCGCATTTTTGGTAATATTCACTTTGATTTTGTGGGGGTTCTAACCATCTGAACATATATTATAATTTAATGGTCATTCTAACAACCGTTACAAACAAATGAAAAGAAATACTAATTAGCCTTGAAAGTAACGCCTAACAATATATATAAGATATTGGGAAGAAAACACTAAATGAACACTTGCGTTAATGCTTCTTAATATTTCAAAAACACTTATTATCGCAGTTACCCATATAAGTAGAAAAAACTACCCTTTGTGTGAAAAATATGCATGATAGACAATGCGTTCTACCCTTCAAAATAATACTATTTGTATTTACCCCTATATTAACGATCACTAAAAGTGGTCACCTAGCAGTTTCACTTAAATATGTAAACAAATTCGCGATTGTGTCCAATAAGCTATGCAATTGGCCGACCAACATTCTCATCTGTGATTCGAAACTTAAATTTTAAGATTTGAACGGTATACGCCGTATATTTCACTGTTTTGGGATATTTTAGCTTGTAATATATTTACATACCTAGCTGAATAAACTTTAAATTAAAAACATTTTACTAATGTACTATTTTTTTTTAATTGATTCAATGTAACTGATTTTTATAGAAAACAGAAATAAATTAAATAGTACTAAATAATAATAAAAATATAAAATGTTTTGTGAGCCTCTAAATTGATACAAAAAAATCCGCAAAAATCTAATAATATACAAAAATATATGTAAAATAAATTAACGAAATTTAACCTTGAGTGGTCTTGCCGTATATGTACGGCGGTCAATTTTTCACTGTTTTGAGATATTCTAGATTGTTATATATTTACATATATAGCTAAATAAATAATAAATAAAGAGCATAAATGTACTATTTTTTAAATTTAATTCAATGTAAATGATTTTTATAGAAAATAGAAATAAATTTATTAGTACGAATTAAATTATCATAATAAAAAAAATTATAAAATGTTTTAAGAGCTACTAAATTAATATAAAAATCCGCAAAAACTAAATAATATACAAAAAAAATATGTATAATAAATTAATGAAATTTTACTTTGAGCGGTATCGCCGTATATGTACGGCGGTTGATCTTTCACTGTTTTGAAATGTTCTTGATTGTTACATATTTACATATTTAGTTGAAAAAAAATCATTATTTAAATATACTATTTTTTAAACATTTTCATATAAAATAGTAGCAATAAATTAAAGAGTGCGAAATAAATTATCATAGCAACAAATATTTTATAAATAGTATTGAGAGCCTCTGAACTGATTATAAAAATCCATAAAAGCCAAATAATACATAAAATATGTAAAATCAATAGAAAAGTGTTAAAATAAAATATTACAACATACTAATATATTAAAGTAGTATATTAAATCAAAGCAATAAAACGTTAAGAATCTCAGATTTTTATCTGTAATTTATTATAATGGTATGAAAAATACGTAAAATTAACTCAATACGCAAAGGATTATTATAAATATGAATTAAAATAATAATATAATATGCTTTATATCAGTATTAAATATATTTAACCTTTTAGTTAATTTATATACTTATCTAAGATAAGATACTAGTAATAAAAAATCAAAATATATTAAATAATAAAATAAATCGCAAATAAAACCAGTGCTTGTATATTTGCTTATTATAGAAAATGATTTAATCAAAAATTCCTATCTGTTATTAATTTAATTATTTAACAAACTAAGATCACAAACTTAAAAAAATATTGGCAAACAAACTGTATTACTCTTAGGCTTGATAAAAAAAAATATCGAATTTATATTATATAAATATAATTTAATATCATTAAAAAATATTAGTAAATTAAAATATTATAGTAGTTAAAAATTGCTACACAATTACACAAGCAACCTAATATCTAAAAAAATATTTATTTAAATTAAATTGAGACTATGACAGATTACCCTAATGCGTTACCATGGTTAAAAAATAATAACCAGTTGTATATTAATACAATTTAGATAAACAGATTACATAGTCAGTAAGAAAAAAAATGAAAATGTACTAACCGGACCAGTTCCTCATAGATCAATGTGAAATGGCAGGAGTCGGTTGGTGATAGCCATAGACGAGTCGGCTAATGCGCACATCCTGGCTCTATCGGTCATCAGAAGAGGACGCGATCGTGATTATCGAAGACGTTCCGAAACACAACACTGGAATTGCTTGAGAATAATTTGATTGTCGACACTTTGAATTAATGGTTAGAATATTGCACACTCGCGAATAACTGACAGATCAATGTGAAATGCGTTACTCATAACAAAGCCGAACCGTTTAATAAATATTGTAAGGAGCGGATAGATAATTAAGTTAATGAGTTATGAGTTGAACTAATAAAAATAAATAAGTTTTCATCTGTTTATTAATTAATAAATAAAAATACGCTTAGCAACGAATTCGAAAATATTGTTTATATTAACGGTATACAAATACAAAATAAACCGAATTTTTAGGTATAGATATGATAAATCCATACTACGTTCACTAGAACACATTTTTTTCTCAATATTTGAACCCACGTACCATAGGATAATATGCTGTAAAATCACAAAAAATATACACATTTTTTCTTAAGTAAAGCCCAAACAGTTTTTGTAAGCGAATAAACCAATAGACAAAAAAGGTCAAGTGTCAACGTTTTAGCAAAAAAGCTCTTTGATACACAAAGCGAAAACTTAGAATATTTTTATGTGTACACGAGAATAAATAAATTACAAGGATAATATATTTTAGCACACATTCCAAAATATACTGTAATATAATATAATATAATATAACGCAACAGAAATTTAAAATAATCGACTTTAAATTAACAAAAGGTTGAGAATACTCTGTTTTGATTTGATTAATTGAATCAAGATTGTTTTAAACTCGCTGTCAAAAATTTGCAAGTTAGCGTCGATGCTGCTTCAAAATGTAAACAAAAACAGTATAATAAGACAAAGATACAGTCAAGATGTTTAAATAATATAATAAGATAAAATCTTATAAACTTTATAGAGGAATATTATATTTCAATTATGATATAATCTCTTGCGGCTAGCTTTTCTGCTCTCTCTCTCTCTCTCTCTCGAGCTAACAGGTGCTTTTAACGATTTTACAGATAGAAAATAGTTACAGTCGTGTGCACATAGACAGAACTTTATTATTTCTATATCCTCACGGTCGTAAACATTGGAAACCATTACGAACTGCAACATAAATGTCATGCTTTTAATGAAAGTAAACTCTCGAGGGAACATTTTTTATCTTGTTCCAGCTAGCTTAGTTTGATTCAATTATATTTATATTTAACACAAACATACTATTATAATTGATAATTAAAGTCTAATAATTTTATTGCAATGAATTATATAATATTATCCTAATCCAGAATAAGTTAGAAACTTTATTTTTTTCTGAATTTGAAATCAAAAAGTTTTCACTAAAAATAAAACTATATTGTTTTTATACATATAATAAATTAGTTACTTGAACTACCATTTTTTAAATAAAATATGTGAAATAATGTGTCTGAGTTCTTACGTTGTATATGATTGAAAATGTTTCCTGCATGTTACTTTAATTACTAGTAAATGGGTTTATTTTAATCAATCAATCCTCACCCTTTCATTAACGTATCTGTATTTTATTTGTTAATGAGACTATTTTCATCTGGCCTATATTATCTAGTGTAAATAAAGAAACAGAATAATTACTTTATCAGTATAATAATTGCGTACAATTTTATATGCATTCCAATTCGAAAGTGAAGTGAAGTTATGATCGTGTCCGAAAATATTTTTTAAAGCAAGTAAATTCCTGATGTACGTTATTAATTATTAATATAAAATGCAAAATACTTTTAATTCCATGATTTTATGAGCAGTTTCTATGATTCGGGGTGGCAACAGATAATTTGTTATTGTCTAATAAAAATCTTAGAAAATTGTATTTGAGTACTATGATTCAAAAATAAATTATAAAATGTATTTGGCACTGACCTTTCAGTTGCATTGAAACTGCTGAAAATTTGATACTGTTTGATTAATGTTTGTTCCAAAATACACAAATTAATCAATTAATAAGTCCTTGTAAAAAGTTTTTGTAATTTTTTCTTAATTTATTTTAATTATGTCATTTTATTGAATGCAAAAAATCTATGGATATATCTTGAACATAAAACATAGTTTATTTTCTAAATTTTAAAGCTAAGAATAATCCATGTGCACCAAAATATTTTTTTTAATTGTATTGATGAAAAATAGTATGCCTCATTATTAAATAAATAAATTTGTTTTCAATGTAAAAGCATTAAGGCAATATCTTATAAATCTCTAATGTAATACTAGATTCTTATATAACAGTTAACCTAGATTTTTTCATTGCATTCGCTTTAACCGGAAAACAAGATTAAATACTTATTTAATAAAATATCATAAAAATGCTATTCTCGGAATTGTATAATATTATATATAACAAACAGGTTCAGTGCTCAAAGTCCTGGAAAGCCTTAATCCGACCCTGTGGCTAATGTGCATTAACATTTAAACACCAATACACCATCTAGAAACATAATGCATAAACATACAAATGAGATTAAGTGTTCTTAGAAGGGACGGCTGTGACGTGTACGAACATATGTATATTTAATGTATTAAAAAGGTTGCTGTTTTCAGTCCGTTTTTAATTCCCTGGAATTAGGCAATATTTTATTTTTATCCATTTTCCGACATTTCACGGAAATTTTCAAATACGGTGTAATAAAATTTATTATTTAATTTTTTATACTTTATGTATTTCATATTAAAAAATACTAACTACCTCAATAAAAATAGTATTTTATAAATATATACCAATGAATATTATATAAATAATATATAGTTGACTTTATTTTAATGGTCTTGAATTTGACTACATAATAACCGAAATTTACCATATTATTTTGCTTTCGACACCTTTCGGTAGGACGGCCAACTATGGCCAGTTACAAAAGGGTTGTCGTTGAGTAGTTTTTTTTAACAAGCTGTTAGAGTAGATTACTAACCACCAATTAATAGCAATTACAATTTCACGAATGCATTATTTATTAAGGTAGTTTCAAGGTGTTTTTACGGTTGTGTCTTTTTGTCTTTACGCTTAAAACCTGTCTTTGTAAATCACTAGTGCTTATGATTTAATACCACAATATTTAGATTCTCACGCTTGTAAATCTGGCTCAAAATTTTTTAACTATTATTAGACTTGCCAATTTAATCCCTTTATTGTGTGGTCCGATTGTTGGATAAAAGGGTAGTGCAATTGATAAAATCGACAAATCTCAATGGTCACAAATGTATTCTCGTTTATTCTAAATAAAATATTTAATTTAAGTAGAAGTCATTTTTTGCTGTACAAAGTGATTAAAAATAACTGTCAGAAAATAACTTATTTATAAATATCTAAAAAAATAATATTGAGATTTTTTATATGATATTTACTACTAATTTGAACTTTTGACTTTTTAAAAATAAAAAAGAGTATTATAATATATATTTATTAGGTTTCTCACTTGAGTTTCAAAAAAGGATTAAAGGTGTAATTGTTCAGTTTCGCAAGTGACAATTGCAAATCCAATATTGAGCAGCGAGATAAATTGCAGATGGAAATTGTCTCTGTGTACCTGCAAGTTATTAGTTGACAGTATGCCAAAAAGGGTTGCAGCTGTAATTAAAGCTAAGAAGGGACCTACTAAATATTAAAAATAAACTTAAAATAACCTTGATCCATTTTTATTTATATTTTTATATTTTCACTATTTTTCAAGATATAACACATTTATTGGGGTGCTTCATTATTATAGCCAAGCCTGTATATATAGGTACATATAAAATATATTCTGAACAAGGAATTTATTTGTTGAGCAGTCATTACGTTATGATAAAATATAAAAAGGTATGTTAATTTGTTGATCTAGTATTAAAATTCTGCCTTATTTACCAAAAAAATATTTACTTGCTTTAGTATATTTTGAATTTATTTATATTAGTATTTATATATTTAAACGCCATTTATTACAATATTGCTAAAATAATGTAGCAAAGTCAACTACAAAATGAACACAATTACAAGTAGTAGACAAAAAAAATCCGCAGCTTCTCTCTTCATAACTCACGCACCGCCAGTGACGCATACTTATTTTCAATCCAACTAGCAAAAAATATATTTTCATTCCACTTCAATTTTTAAAATCGTAAACGACATTCAACACACACCCATTCACCGATGAAGCGATGATATTCACATCAACAAGTGAATGAATGAATGCGAGACGCGAAGCGCTAACCCTTTTCTTTCTTACATTTCCCATGGGCCACGCCCTCCCAGCAATTGTGAATTAAGTCCCGCGGTATCCTTTCATTCAAGCTTCTGCTACACTACGGCAGCAGAGCACTACCAATACTAACAACCCCTAAAAATGCCACAACGACCCTTAAACCCAAGTAAAACAGAGACTAAAATCGTTTGCCATGCCACGAAACTGCCTCACTCCAACTGCACGTGCAGCTGAAACATTAACCCAAAACCACCCTTATATACATCAATCTGAAAGAACGTTATAGCAAGAACGAATTTTAACCCACACTATTACATTTCAGCAGACTGGATCGCTGTTTTCAGAATCGGAATGGTTCAAGTGCCAAAAGAGATTTTCCTAAACAAGTCTTCAGTTCATAGGGTCTCAAGGGTGGTATTGGTCGGAATTTTCATCTTTTGATTGGCATCCCTGTTTATCAGCGCTGCTATCTCGCTCTAGAGCCTGTCCCACTTCAAGCAAAACAAATCAATAGATCCCGGGCGTGCGCGTTGTAGAGGTGGAGCTACAGGGGGGAATTCAACGTAATATGGTGATTCATGAAAACTAGCGGCTAATGATGCAATTCGATAACGTGCAACACGTATATGTGGGAGTATGCCCGGGACTGTAACGTAACAACGTAGCAACGTTTGCTCTATCGATTTGAGGATAATAGCTTAAGCGAGACGATGTGCGAGGCTTAATTGAAAACTTGAGTAGACAATAAATATAAGTTCCAGTAGAACTCTTTTTAGAACGTATAACAATTATATTTAGTTCAACAAGCTGATATCTACATAGCATGAGCAACAGGCTCCAGTTTGATGTCTGAATGAAAGTGGTAATAGACAGCTCGGTGACAATGTCTGACATTCCGTTGTCTGTCTGAAAAGTAATATAAAATATCGACTGTATTAAATTTATCGTATGACAGTCGAATTTGAGTGACGGATTCATCAATGCGAAGTTTAGTATTTTTTTTAATATAATAGTATTTTAAAAAAGGTAAACATTTCTGATATTATTTACATATTAATCAATATAGTGAGACAGTCATTTTTGATATATTCACATGCATAGATCAAAAGCTAGTCCTTCCAAAATCGTAAATATATATATAAACAAAAATAGTTATACACAAAAACAAAATATTATTTTATCATACATTAAAAGAGTTTTTTTTTTAATATAACATTAAACTATAATTTATTTAGATGTATTATTAAAAATAATTTAAAAATTAAATTTGCTCCGATTGATTATCGAGCCGCCGGTATTACATTCCGTTGTTTCGACCAATGAAAAAAAAAGCATTCAAATATAAAACAAAATGGCCGACAGTAACGTGACAACAGTTTTAAATCATTATTATTCATAAATAAAATTTTGCTATGCGACGATAATTTTTGTTAATTCATCATGTGCGTTGTTCGATTTGTCTGAATATAAATTATCGGATTGCAAATTAACTAGGTGTGTTATAACTATGAAAATTAAATATATACATAGTGTGTTGAAGATTAGAAGAATACATTGATTAAATTAGATAAACAATCTTTGTAATGAAATCATCAAATTTTGAATTCCCGTCGACGGGCTCCGAGGGCTAAAAGTGAGTTTTTCCTTTTATAATATTATATATAAACAATATCATTGCTTCCGATTTAATGCACATATACGTTAGATTTGACTAAACTAGGTATGTTTTAAACGTGAACATGTATTATATACTTAGTACGTATGAAGATTGAGGTTAATGTCGAAATTTATCAAATTAATTTTTTCTCTCAAATTTCAAAATTTTCATAAGCATTTTCTACGACTTGATCATCAAATTTTTAAGTAAAAACAGTAAATCATTGTACGTTGTCCTAAAATTGATTAAGATGTGTTTTAACAAATATTTTTTTAAAATACATTAAATTAGAAATAAATTTAAATATATAACAAATATTTTTTAAAATACATTAAATCAGAAATAAATTTAATATAACTCAAAATATAATAGAAATAGTCTTGAGCCACGTTTAAGCAAAACATAGCATTTATAATATAGTAAAAATATATTTAAAATATAGTAAAATTATAGTGAAAATATTTTCACATTCATTTTACTATTCACTCCTCAAATAAAAATGTAAATTTGCGCCGTATTTTTATTATTTGTTGCCTCATCCAAAGGCAATGAGAAATACACAAACTTCTTAGAAACCATGTTTTACGTTGAACAAATTTCATTTGAAATCTTATCAATTCTTTGCATTATAATTTAATTTGCTTTGATCTGATTTGGCTGAAAATCTTGATTTTCTCTGAAGCATTCTTTGATGTATTCAACATCAGAAAATAATGTTTTTTGATGGTAAGTTTTGTTCTGCAATCAGAACTTGCCTTAAGTATTTGTAATTTTACTTTCCGTTTGTCGCCGGTATATTTTGTTCATATTATCTTCTCAAATTGTATGATTTAAATATTGCAGTAAAGTCACGACAAATTAAACAGGTAGCTTTGAAAAAAATTAAATTTTCCCATTTACTTTGATAATGTCTATTTTCGTCTTCAATTTTTATTTTCTCCGTCTCGAAAAATTGAGCCTTATTGAAAATAAAAATAAAATTCATCAGCAGAATTTTACTTAATCATTTAAAATAATATTACTTGTACGTTTATTTGGTTTATTTTGTATTGAGTTTGTAAATGTTACACATACATATTTTTCTATGAGCAATACAACCTAGAAAAATGATAAAATGCTAAGTGTAATATAAAAGATTTTATGTTAATAGTGTTCTTTATATAACTTTGTATGCTAAATTTAGAAATGTAATCGAAATTTATCCATCACTCATACTTTTTGCATCATAATATTTTTTAAAAGCTTTATGTGATAAAATTGATGTCATATGTAAAACCAGCATAAAAATGCTTTTAGATTTATATATTTTTTTTCGAAACATTTTTTATTTTTGCGGACTCTTGAGTATCATTATATGAATAAATATTATTACTCTAAAATGAAAACATGTTTGATCATCGTCGGACGAATTTACTGACCGATGATGGCTGGTGTGATCCAGCCGAAATATCACGACAAAATATCTAAACGCGAACAACCCAATAACACCTCAATTACATACAATACTCGCGATATTATATTTTAAAAAAAATTGTATTTACGTGTTTTGTTCGCGTTTATCTTTTTTTGAACGAGTCTCTCTCTATATTTCGCCGGAGATTGTCCCAGCATCCTCAGGAGTTTTCACTTTATTTTTATTAGTACACTTTTTTTTATTTAATTCGCAATTTTTTTATTGGTTTTAATGTTTAAAACACCTAAGTTTGAATGTTATTACCTTCACTGCTTCGCGGATAGGAGCATACTGAAATTTTTTTTATTCAAACAAATATAAACGCGAACAAAACACATAAATACAATTTTTTTTAAATATAATATCACGTAAAGTATAAACAATTTAATAATAATATCAGTAACGTGCTGTATAACTTTTTTAACGATTGAACATTTGTAACAATAATACAAACGATCGAATAAAAAATTTTTCATTTGGTATTGTTTATATTGTTTATAGTTTTGAATCGTTGTATATCTAAATTTATGAATGTCATAGATGATTTTTGAACTTCACTTAGATTATAATAGCTTTAACACATATGAAATTGACAAAGAAATAGTTTTTGAACCATCCAAGTTTTGGCATTTATTGTATATAAAATTTCACAGTTTTTATATTAATAATAAAATACATAAATAACAAATTAAATAAGAGGTTATTGAATATTATGACTTTTTCTCTTAAACTTTGTCTTCTTCTCTATAGAGAAAAGTCATAACTAGTTAACTAATTGCATGTATTTTATAATTAAAAACTTAGGTAATAACTAGACTAACAGTTTTTCAATTATAAATATGGATTATATTTTATAAATGTTCCTTATTTCAAACATATAATAACAATTATTTCATACATAGGTTATTTTTAAATTGTCCTTGAAATAAAATAATTTATATCTGTATATTTATTATATTTTTTCACTTTTATCGCCCGCAAACTCTTTCTATCTAAAGTTTTATTACCATGCACCCACTCTTATTTCTCTTACATGCTTCTTATACTTATATAGTTATTTTTATTTAGAACTGCTCCCATTCCTCTGAAATCTTTTCGCATACATATTAATGACTATAAATAGAATGGTGTCGCAATAAGAGCACTAGAATGGTATACATACATATATAGTTTTCTAATAATCTAAAAATATATTAATACTATTCCGAATAGAACAATCAATAATAATGATATTTATTTGTATGGCCGTTACAAAAAATCTTACAAGGAATATATATACGTATATATTTAATAACTTAACTTGTTGTATTTTTAATATTTTTAAATTAGTTGTTTATTGAATCTATCGTTAAAATCGCATTAGGTCTAAATGCGAATTTTATACAATGGCACTATCGAATTTAAAGTATTTTAAAACTGTATGCATATTTCATAAGCTGCTCAGTGCAAAGTTTTCTTTTGAAGCACCCAAGAACTGTGCGATAGCAGAAAAGAATCGAGTAAAAGCTTCGCCATGTGGAATTGGGCAGACAATTCGCGAACGCCTCCGAGAAGCGTCTGTTTCTGTTTGTTTTTCCATTTTTTTCTTTCACCCCCAGACAAAACGGAAGATGAATATATGCGGGTCCGTTCGCGTTCTATTATCGTCCGAATAATGAAAGAAAATATTAAATTTCACGATAAAGTTCTCGGATAAATGGCCCCCTTCCGATTCCGTGACCTTTAATCGGTAAAAATCAAAGATGATTCGCTTGCGGTTATATTTGTTTGGGCTGAACTTTTGTTTGACGTTGAAATGGGAGATTACCGGTGTGCCTCGGAATAAATCTCTGCATAAAATCTGAAATGTGTCGGATAACTCTGAAAAACGTTTTGATGGATTTTACGAGTCTGTGTACCTATCTTATAACTGGAATCGTATCCGTTGAAAAATCGAAGAGTATACCTACAATAACAGAAAATTGTATGTATGTATAGCTAATGGAAAATAAAATTTATTCAGTATATATTATTTAATTTAAATTCTCTCAATTTCCTTCATGGCCATAGTAAAGAGCAATCAAAAAATAAAAATACAAGATAGAACGTTTCTGGTTATAATTTAAGAAAAAAAATAAAAATCTTTTTTAATTTAAGCGAAATAAAAATAAAAAATATAGGAAATATACACAGATCCAAGGACAGAGCCGTATTGCATATCTGAGATCTGAGCATTATCTAAAATTGATTGGTTATTTTGGAATGCTTAAAATCGTATCCGTGTCCGATGCACACAATTCCAATGCACGTGCCTGGCCTTGAGATCTCCGCTTAAAATAACTGAATCCTCAAAGGCAAACACCGCATCGATATCATTAGAGGTCAATTCAAATCCTTTTAAGCTATACCCTGCAATTATTATTATTAGCATATTTTTATGCTTAATTTACATTGCGACAGTTTCTAGGTTAATTGTGTTAGTGTTTATGCGCGCGAGTTTTATTGATTTATTTACAAATATCATGACTTCTCTGCCCGGTTTTGAGAGACCGTGCCTCCAGAGACAGTCAAAGTTGGAAATGTAAATTTTTACGTGCGGTTTTAAATATGTATCGGTGACTACGATAATATAATTTTTTTATATCTGATTCTGATGTTGGTTCCCCATTCAGAAGAGGATATCTAAGCAGGCGCGTACGGTGAGATTCTATTCCTTTCGCTCGCTCGCGTGTTAAGTGGCGAGAGTGAGTGAAATATAAGGGCGTGCTTCACATGCGTTTTACACGCCTTTATCTCTCGCTCACTCTCGTCACTTAACACGCGAAAGTATCTCTATATGTTTTAGTAATGTTATTGTGTAAAACAAATTACTTTGATAATAATAAAAATCGGGTTCTAACTAATAATTAAAAATTAATTTATTATTGTTTATTTAAACTTATGTTTACTTATTAATAAGAGGTGTAATAAAAGTATTTATTATATTACTGAAATTGATAATAGAATAATTGCTATAGATTTAATTCGGTTAGATTCTTTCATGGTGTAGATTTACGTACACGTTTTATTTTCACCTTGGTTATTTATAAACTAGTACGATATTAGTTATAAATATTATTTTCAACGAATAATATAAATGGAAATCTGTCATAATATTCATTCACATTTTCTGCTGAAATTGTGTAGATTTCCGCTTTTGCTTCCATTCCTCCCAATTATAGATTTACATAAAAACGCTTTTGCGCAACACAGGGCACAGGTTGTTCTATAAATAGCGCCGGAGCCTTTAATAGACCCGTTTCGGAAATTTCGTAAACTCCCCCATGGCACACGGCGATGTCGGAAAAGTTTATTCGATTGTAGTAAAAGTTTCCATAACTCTGGAGTTATGCGCCGCGTGTCGACGAAACCGCGGGGGCGGAACGGTCCTGTTCACGAGAAATGATCAATGGGATTCAATGCTTTCATTAGTCGAGAGAGGAAAAGAGACAGAAAAGGGAAAAAGGGCGTTTTATTTAGCCGGGTCTGATTTGCAGTCGAGTCGCGTCTAGGCCGAGGCATTAATAAAGTTCTGGAAAATTATTCGGCGGTTGAAAATAATTACGCGCGCTGAAAGTGTAATCGCCGACGTCGCAATACAATTTGTCTTAGGGGATGGAGTGTTGTTTCAAATTCACGACGTGATGTTCGAATTTTAGTTAAATAGAGCTTTTGTTAATGAAATGTAACAATAAACAATACTAATTACTATTACGAAGTTTTAGTGGCAAATATATGTATTAGATTGTCCCTTAAGTTTTTGCGTTATTTAGGTGCGGAGTTAATAAATACTTTTTTTTAATTAAATATTCTCTATCTTTTTCTATAATTATTCTTCAGATAATAATTTATATTTTTATATCTGATCCAAAAAATAATGTATTTTTAAAGGCAATAAATTTTTTTCACCAAGAAATCTAAATATATAAAAGTCGTTTGAAACAATGTTTAAAAAACACGGTGGGTGAGAAAGGAGTTCCCAAGAAAATCTATTGATTTTTTTACCGTGTTCTTGGATACATAAGGGCGAGCACTGTCTTGGTGTAAAATTATCTTTCTTTAATTTATTATGGTCTGATTCGCTTATAAATAAATTAGCTGAGCACACTATGTCTGTCGTTATTGTATGTAATAACTCATTTTAATTTATCTACGAACGTTGGCAGCCAATATTGACATAAGTTTAATAAGTATTATTTTTAATTTATGTCTATAATAATTTTAGTGACAAATTAAATTATATTTATACAAATCACCCGGCGGCAATGATAAAGTTAAATTGAAATAAAAATATCATAATTACGAATGAGGTGGAATGCGTGAGCGATCTGAATGTATGCGGATTGTCGTTTAGAAATTGTGTAGATAATGATTTATCAAATAATTTACGTTTTATATAAAAATGCAAAATGAAAAAGCTGACGATGATATTAGAATATTAGCGAAAATTGAAAAATAACTTAATCTAAATCTGATTTTGTTTTCGATGAAAATAAGTAACGAAGTTCTGGTGGAGCTTATGTACCAGACTTAATAAGCCCTTTTTCAAAGGGACAGAAAAAAAATATGCACCTTAAGCAATTTTTAAACAATATGGTAGCTTAATATATAAATAAGTTTAAGAAAGATTTGCAAAAGGGAAGTAGTGAATATGTGCTATTGAATATTATATAAAAATTGGTTACAATAAAATATGTAATCAATTGCTTAATAACATATAAAGCCTTGGAACTAATTAATCACGTAAGTCAAGGTCTGACTGAATACTTATATATTTAATTATAATTTAAAAATTCAATAAAGCAAACCCAGCAATATACACGATTTATTAAAATATTTTTAATAAACTAGGTTAATTACAATGTTATGATAGGTAACACTTAATTTTAAATATAATATCAGTTTCTAAGAAAATTCGCTTAACTTTTAATATAGTCGAAGTCCATACGACTTCAATAGTCAGAAATACGTGCAAGATTAATTGTTTTTAGATGAAATTTCTTGGAACATATGTTGAAATTGAAAAAGTTTTTTAATTATTTAGTGTGAATATTGCACGTGAGTATAATTTAAAAATAATGTAATTATATTTATATATTTCGTATAATTTTAATTAAAATTATTTCAACAAATTCGGGGAGTTAATTATCCGGAAACAATAAACGTTGATTAATCTTTTTGTCGGTTTTGCCAATACTGTCGAAACGTTGCGGTTACGGCCAGATTTATAATTCGGATTATAATTAATGACTTGATAGATTGGCTTAATTAAGGACACTTCTTAGCGTTAATCCTTTCTATTGCGATATTTATCACCACTTAATCGTTTCGTTTATGAATTATTCCATTACACATAATAATATTACATTATATTATACATAAATAACATATTTTTACAGAATTCCGTATTAAAACAACTCAGGAAGTCTATGATTTGTGCTTTTTTGATTCCTGAAGCTTTCAAAAAAATTAACTTGCAACTCAAGACTGTATTATATACATAAATATTTATTCAAAACAAACAATAGTTGAGAACTGCTACACGACGAATACCCTGATAGTTGTAAATAAAAAATTTAAATTCTTATCTTTCTTTTAGAACCTAGAAGGCGCGTCGCCGAGGGTCTGCGCTCACAGATAATGTCTTTGTAAACCGGACCTCCAGTGGCGTGTTCAATTAATGTTTTTACTATGTATGTATATATATATATATAATGTAAATTTTATTTTAAATAACGTGTTTTATGTACTCACTGAATAATATAACTTCAAACGAAATAATTTTAAAGTGACTCACAATATTTATGTTTGAAAAATATATTATTACTATTAAAATAACTTGAAGGTATGTCTTTGTTACGAATATTAGTTTGTCCTTTGACTTTAGTAAAATACGCTATTTTTTATCTTAGTCTCTATAAAATAATTGTGGTTGAACTTAATATTTTAGACCCACGCTATTTATGTGTCCTACATTTTTAATACCTTCTTACGATAATATGGATTTTCTATAGTGTGTTTCTTGTTTAATATATTTGTAAATATCATATATTATTTTAATTATGGATTTTAATAATATAAATAGTTTAAAACATTTTAAAAACTTACACAATGTTAAAAACCTCTAATGGTCAAACACGAGCAGATTGTGAAAAAATATAATAATTTACCAAATATATATTTACAGCCAACTTTATAAAAAAATATCTATTTGATGAATGAAAATAATTGCATTCGAAAATATTTTTTCGACTAGCAGCTGAAGTTGTATTTTTTTTTTTAAATATATTAATCAAAAAGAATTTACTTTGTCAAAGAATCAATCGAACAATGTTTAACAAATAATAAAATATTGTGACTAGAAGAAAAAAAGATCAGGTGCCTAATTATTGATTAATAAATCATCAAAACTTCAATGCTGAAGCTCAACAATATACATTAACAATTGGAAGAGCACCCAGGATTGCACAATAGGCACACAAAAGCCATAAGTTACCTTAAATAACCTTTATTAATCATTTTTATTACAAAAAATATCCTAAGCTTCGTAACATAACTGAAAATAAATAAAAAAAAAAATTTTTTTTAAAAAAAATTTTTACATAGTAAAACATGATTTAACTTTTTTTTTAATTATTTTTATTATTTAAAAAATCCTTATATATCCTTTGATTTGTGTGTTTTTTTTTATATTAAGAGTTTAAACCACTTTTTTTAAAAAAAAAACACTAATTTAAGTATATATTCGAAATTTTTTTTTATTAATCGAAAATATGATTTAAAAAAAATTCGGAAACTGAAGTTTGATCGCCCTTTAAAAATGAATAATATACTATTACATATACATATATCAAAACAGATCTAAAAAAATGAACAGATAAATACTTTTTAGCGAAGCAAATACTAAGGCACTATGCAAATTTTTAAGGATACTGTGTCATTTTCAAACCACAATTTTAAATGAAATTTATATATAAAATATGTTGCTGAATTCGAAGCATAGCAAGAATTTTTTCTAAGCTGAATTGAAAAAAATCTGTCAATTCAACAATTTTAAAGGGAAAATACAACTAGAACAAAATCTGTTGTTAAAAATGCTATTCAATGGAAAGTCTGATTACACAAATAAATAAAAAAATAGTACAATAGCTTAGTTAAATTACTTTACTTTGATCTTGTACTTCATCCTTCTCTAGTTCACGATTTTCGGGAATTTCTGGGGTTTAACAGAAATCGAGATCTCAATTTTACATTAAAAATGAATTCATAGATTTTACTATATTTACTAAAAACTCGTAAATTGCATAGCTTGAATTTTTAAAGGACCTCACGTACTCAAAGAGTGACAAAATGTTTAAGAATGACCACTCAAACGGTTAATTAGAACCGAGCCGTTAACCTCAAGAGTGACCGCAGACACTTTATTAGTATTTCGTGCCCTTTAACCGTGTAAATGTTATACTATGTCTGGTAAAATAAATATAAAAACACGACTCAAGAAACTGTGAATAGAACATCATTTGTGATAAATTATATTTAATGATCATATTTGAGCTGTGATGAATCAATTCAATAATAATTTTTCCTCATTCAAAAAAATATATATTTAAGAATTATAGCTAAATAAATATATTACGCTATTTAAAATATAATATTAGGATTCTGAAAACTTTAATATTATAACGTATATAATAATACTTACTTGGAACACGAAGAAGCAGTCTTAACTAAAGGGTAGACTCAGAACGACTAATTAACAATTAGCAATGAAAGACATTAAGTTTTATACACATTTTTTAAATACAAATTAATCCATTGGATAATATAATTAAAATACTTAAATTATCTTAAAAATATTTTAAATATATTCATTAAATATTAAATATTAATATATGTATTGTATATAATTAAAACAATTTTTTGTGATTTTGCATGCAGTAAATTATAACTCATTTTTATTATTATTGCATTTTTTATTTCATAAAATATTATATATTTCAAACTTTTAAGAAAAATTAACGACATCTGTATACCGGAAAACTTGCTTCATCTTAAATCTAAACCATCATTTGCGATTATATTAGGCTTTTGCAGAATTTATTAAACAGACTTATAGATGACATTATATCAAAATGTTACTTAAATTTTGTCTTTAACTATCTTTTTGACTAAACTCACTCTCTTTAGGCATACATTAATATATTTATAAAAACAGAAATGCGATTAAATTTTTAATAATAATGCTTATATAATATATTAACTGTGTAAAATTTTATATCATATAATATAGATTTTGCTTATTTTGTATTGAATCTTTGCATTAAATAAGCGCAACACTTGAACTTCACGATCGAATAAAAGTTTAAGTGCTCATGTTAAAATGTGTATTCTAAATTATTTTATTTTATTGAAATATAATATACTTAATTGAAAATATAAAATATGCTTAAATATTTTAGTAAATCGATATTTTTATAATAGATACCATCTAGTGAGTGTTCCAAAAACTGCTTCGCTAGAACTCCGTGCAATACCGCGAGCAAGTGTCTTTGCTCCAATATTGGGAGTGGGGGCTTGTATGCTATAAATATTATTTACATAATTTTTCTAAATAATCAATGTATTTTTTATATTTACTATTATTTTGTCTTATAATATGATAATATCTTATATATAATTACGCACATAACTTAAAATGAAACATTATATGCTCAATCTTCTATTTTAGAAATCGTATCGTTTTATTTAAACGGTGTATAATAAATACACGTAAACAGATGAAATAAATTTAATTATAATATTATTATAATTAAAAAAATAAAATTTGAATTTGCTCCGATTAATTTTCGAGACGCCAATATTGCATTCTGTTGTTTCGACCAATGAAAAATAAGCATTCAAATATAAAACAAGATGGCTGACGGTACCGTGACAACAGTTTTGAATATTTATTATTTATAAACAAAATTTTGCTACGCGATAATAATTTTCATTAATTCGTCATTTGTCTGAATATAAATAATCGGATTGCAAATTAACTAGGTGTGTTATAACTATGGATATTAAATATATACATAATGTGTTGAAGATTAGAAGAATACATTGATTAAACTAGATAAACAATTAAACCATCTTCGCAATAAAATCTTCAAATTTTGAATTCACGGCGACGGGCTCCTAGGGCGAAAAGTGAGTTTTTCCTTTTATAATACATAAACATCATCATTGCTTCCAATTTAATGCATATATTTGTTAGATTTGACTGAATATAATTACTCGAGTTAAACGTGAACATGTAATATATAATTAGTACGTATGAAGTTTGAGGTTAATGTCGATCAAACCGTATAAATGCTAATAAAACATATTTTTTTATCTATTGATATTTGGGGATATGTCGATCACGTGACAATGATTGTGATGCTGTCGGTCATTTAGCTTAAGAAGCTTGGTTATAGCAAATTAATTGATTAAATTAGTTAATTCCGATGTGACAAAATATGTTCATGGTTTTTAATCAATTTTTGTTCTGTGCCATCGTTCCTCTTTAGGAATAGCCGAATTCAAGATATTCAGTTACATCAAACTCATGTAGTATGTTCTTTACAAAAAGATAATACTTGCTGACAGTGACTTTAACATGAGAAGATTCATTGTTTATATATACCAATTCTACATTGTAGCCATATAGGTCATCAAATTGTTTCATCATTGCTTCTGAAAAATAATTGAAAACAATAAGACCTATATCAAGAGTTAAACATTGAACACATTATTACCAACAATATAATCAATACATGAAATTTAAACTTAGAGGATTAAACACGTAGCTTGGCATATTTTCATATTTTTCAAAATTGTGGCAATATGTCATATTTTAATTATTTGCCATACGTAAATGTTATAAGATCTATCATTGCTTCTGAAAATTAACTGTAAGCGATACTATATAGTGGGTAAAATGTAACTTCTTGTTTACAGTAATACGAAATTTTTCATTAACTTTGGTATGTATACCTTTATTTGCCAAATCACCGCTGTTTGTATTTTAATATTAGATCCTGGAAAGTCAATAGTAATTATTATTATATATTATTCATATCATCAAACACTTAATCGCACACTCATAATTTATAGTTTTGATTATATTGTCTATAACTTTAAAGGCTACATCACCTTGAATCGTCTTCAATTGCCATGATTATAACATATTTCACTGTTTATTTAATTGCATAGAAACGCGCGCAGCGAGCGCTTGCCATATGACAGAAGAACTGTCACATGTAAGCAGATTTGAAGTGTAAATCCCGGTTTTGGGCGCGCTTGGGATCAAACTACGAAATTGATTTTATTGATTTAAATTGTGAAACACTTATCAAAATATGTATAAAAATCATCAAATTCAAAAAAAATATGTTTAGTTTATACTGGATTTAATTATAATATAAATAATGTGGATTTGTATTAGCTTCTCTATACAGAAAAAAAATGTACTTGAATTTTGGCGAACGTTGGCAATTTGAAGTGATAGTTTTTAGAGAATTCTTAAAATTTTGCTTGTAAAAACATTTTCAACAAAAAGGGGCAAATTTTCAAAATAAGTTCTATTCATTACCAACCAACTACTAAACATATAGTGTTGCAAAAATCCCATTTACTGACGCCTTTGAAAGAAAACTACACAAAATTGTATACCACTAATTTAAATATTTTTTAAATTATAAAGTTTCAGAATAATTTTCCAGATTGATTCAAAATATTTTTTTTAATCTTAAAAATATTTATTAAAAGTTGAAATCATATAATCTGTCAGATAATTTATATTTTCACTAGTAAAAATATATATCTACTAGTGAAAATGCATTTAGATATGATTTTATTGTAATGGCATATTTTTAAAAATATTTTCGGGATAGATTCGAGATTGTTTTTTCTAAATTTTCTTGTAAGAATAAGCATATGAAATTGAATCTATTATTTATTTATTTTTCTGCATTAACTTTGTTGTCAAATTACAGATAATACAATCTATAAAAATATCAAAGTTGTACAATTCTTCTGTCGCTGTTGTTCATTTTTCGTTATTTGATCTGAATTTTTAGATCGAATACCTAAGTTTACTGCTTCGTTGAATATTTTCTCTTATGTCTAATATTTCTTAAGCATTTCAAAAGCAATAAAGTCAACAATAATATGCAAACAAATTTTAACACAAACGGAACCGCGTTAAAAAACTATAAACTGCCCATTTGAATAATAATGTTTATTGTGAAAGTACTATCTAGAAAGTGGGTGCTTTTGAAGGCAATATTCCGCTCCATTTATTTCTTGTATAATATGTATAAAAAGGGCTAAAGGAGCTTATACCTATAAAACATCAGTGTATAGGTACGTCTCAAACAACTGTAGTTTAGTTCAGATTCATTATTTAAGGACGGTTCTTACTTTTTTATAAATATATTCTTGCTATGGTTTTATCCAGAGTTGTGCCCCTCAAGGAAAACGGGCCCCGGAAATTTGTCCATATCCCCCCTCTCCTCTCGGCAGGCTTGTGTACGATAGATGTCTCTGATTAAAAACTATTTTTAAGCTTTACATATTCTTGTCTTAAAAAAACTATCAATAAATTAAGTATATCAAGAAGAGGTAAACTACTACGCCTATCTGTTTTTTTAAGAGCTTATCTTTATTGTTACAATATTAGTCTTCTAAAATAAGAAACATATTTTTATATGTCTATCTACTTGAAACATTGATATTTTTAATTCACAATGACTTTCTAAAATAATAAATTATTAAATTTACAATTACACCATCTTGTAGTCGATATTGTAACTTTACCCATTGCTCAAACGCTACCAATCAAAAATATCGAATTACATTTGTGCCGAAATATATTTTTTGACGATTTATATCACTGAGCATTGCCTAAGGCCAAGTTTTAATAGCAATTATGTAAGAAATGTTATATTTGTTATAACAGTATGTTTTATAAGAACAAATGTTATGAATGCTTTATATGTTTTCCTTACAAAACCAATTATCTAATGTATACAATATTTTTTGAAAGAAAGTTTATTCGCACCGTAGCTATTATTTTTTTCTCCCTGAATACAATTTTTTCTGATAGAAGAAACGTGCTCAAGTACCATCTGTGTCTAAAATTGGAATGGGCGATTGGCGCGTTTTGAAAGCTCTTAGATGCTTGTTACAAACACTTGAACCCTTTAGATCACTAATAATCATATGTTACATTGCAACTGTAACCGTCTTCGTACACCTACACGAGAAGTAGATGAAGTGCAAAATTAAAGCAATAACCTTTGGCCGATAAAATTTTATTTTTGTCGCAAATAGGGGTCAAGCCGGTATTAGCGTCGAAGGAAGTGCGTTGTTGAAATTATTCTTCAACTAGTAAGATATCATGAACTCTGGTTTTATTAGATAATGTGGATTATAATAATGACGAATAAATCAGTACAGATTCATAGGGTAACATTTGAGGTGTTTATATATTTTTTTCTTTAAAAAGTATTTAGACTTTTACTTTCTCAGACAGTCCAGAACATATTTTTACACTACTCTTTTCCTCAACGTAATCTCAATGAACAGACTTTACTTTATTTTTTCTTACGTATTGCTGAATATATTGCTAAATATACAATAATTATCATTGATTTGAATATTCGTATGCGAAATAATCACCGAACCAATAAATTATTTAAATGACACGCGCTACGCATAACGAAGCCGAGCATCTTCGACGCCTTATTGCAAATTTTATTGCTGTTTATTGAAAATCTCCAACCATGCTTCAACATCACTTCCATTGTTATCAAGTGATCGGCAATTTTAGCTAAATCACTTTCACATAAACTAAAAAAAGTTTCTTAGACACAAATATAAATATAAGCTAATCCATAAAATCTCTTTTTGCTCTCTGTTGACTGCAAAGCTCTTAACCAAATCCAAAGTTTGAATCTTGATTGCGTCTTTAATTTGAATTTGACTTTACCCAATTTGCGTTAACAGAGTCAGTTCGAGAGCTGTTCATTTCATCATTATTAAAAATTGAGAAAAAGATGGCAAGTTTGGATTTACGCTCCTACTATTAGCTGTAAAGCAAACGATACGGATATACGTTTGATATACTTATCATTACTCCGATTGATTGATAAATATAAAAAATATAGTAATGATTTTACTTTCAATAAATTTGTTCAAAATATAAACTCTTTCTCAGTTATGAATAATGATGAAATGGATTACTCTCAAACTGACTGTATTAACGCAAATATACTATTGTGTCTGTTGATTATGAATTGTTTTTTTTAACTCGAAATATTAATTTTTACAAATAACATCTTCACTGTTAAGAAAGAAAAAAAAAATATTTAGTAATAATTGGGCGTAATGGAAATTAAAAAATAGGTTCTGTTAACGATATTTTTGCATCTGTATTTTAGTCCAGCTATCAAGTTTGATTGTTGTTTTTTACGCATAGCATATATTTTATATTTTTGAGTTTTTTCTTTTGAAAATGTATTTGAGAACGGGTGGTCTATATTTCTTTTATCGAATATGACGTTATCTTTCAGCTAATTTATGTTGTTTTACTTTGAATCTTTGAATTCCGCGTTTAGTTCCAAGTACAAATATGATATTGCCTTATTGTTATTATTTACTATTATATAATATGTTGTGCAACAATTATGAAATGTATTTCGTAGATGCGTCTGTAGGCCAGTGGCGTAGCTAGGGTATGTGCCGCCCGGGGAATTAATCCTTAAAATTGCCACCCTCACCCCTTCATACATTTTTTTGCAGGGTCATAAAATCAGAATTCTTAAAATAATAAATTGATTATTGTTAAGCTCTTGCTATTCGTAGATTTATGTCAATTTTAGTTTATTCAGGGTTTAGAACCACAATAAACGATTCCATCGCGAATATGCCGCCCCCAAGCAAGTGCCGCCCGGGGCGCCCCCCACCACCCATTGCTACGCTACTGCTGTAGGCTCTATGTTTCCAAAGTGGTTAATAAAAAAAATTGTTTGGGTCGAATTATTTTACTATTGGCATAAATATTATTTTTTAACTGGGTTTTTAAAATAGTGTTTTAGTAAAATAAATAATAAACATGAACTTTAAACTTGATATAATGACATCATACATTTATAATTTTAAAAGTGTGTATAATATTAATAATTTTTGCTTCTCAGGTCGTTTATATTTATTAAATACACTTATTTAAATACTAATGTATTTTTATATTAGTTATTTAAATAAATATTTTATTTAATATTTATGACTCGTAGGCAACCCTTGCATTTACCACTTAAAAGTGTACAATGAAATTGCATAAAATGGAGAGTAGGTGTCAAATACTCAGACTCAAAGAATAAATTTACTAAACATATAACGGAACTTGGTTGTAAAGGACTTGTCAATGTTGCTTGTTATCAAGGATAATAAAAGTGAAAAATATAAATAACTATTTTTTAATGTTTTATACATTTTTAACCAAAAAATATAATATATTAATAATTTATTTTTTTAATATTATAAAAGTCTTAAAAAGCAATAACATTGACTTTTATATTTTAATGTGAAATTTAAGTTTTTAAGTATGTATATTAAAATTTTATGCTTATTCAAGATGTCAAGTCTTTTGATAGTATTTATTTGCGGGCTATAAAATTTTACTATTGAACACATTTACATAATAAAATTTAATTTAATGTATTATTCATATATATAAATATTTCATAGTATATAATATGTTATAATAAAATGCTAATAATTTCTTGAATATCACAAGGATATGAATATCTACATATTATTTTTATCTTGCTTATATCCTGAGAATTTCGTTATTTTAAACCAAAATAATAATTCAATTATATGCTTAAAATAATTATATATGTATCATATTGCACTTTTGTTTTGTACAATTTTAATATTACAAATAAAAATGCACTAATATATACATATCTAAATGTATTGGTATGGACATGTCTGTTCACCCTTTTGAATCCCTCCTCTTGCATTTCTCCCTAACTCAGCTATTATGTCAGAAAATTTGCCGTCAGTATTACTCAAGATATTGTAGTGACAAGTCTACTACCATCATCGATAATAAAACCATTAAAAAAATACTTAACTTTTAAACTTTAACAGTTAACTTAAATAAATAAAAATAATTACATTAAAAATATAAATTAATTGACAATTTTAAACCGAGATAGAATCACACACGAGTACGTCATTTGATGTCTTGTTCAAAGAACTTCATTAAAGTAAAAGCCTTTAATTACCCAAGTAAACTTAGTGCTCCATACATATTTATACAATAAACATGACAACTAAATCGTCAAAATTATTATGCGTGCTACTCGGTATCATGACGAAAATAATATTTGGAGCTTCAGATCTATGTTACGCGCAGTGAGTCTTAATTTATATGTATGTATTTTATATATATTTTTATAACATATTAATAATTAATTTTTAATTGAAGGTCCAGTCTCACTTTTCAAGATTTGTTACCGGAAGATCCCAAAATGTACGATAAAATGAGACCTCCGAAGAAGGATGAACATCCGACGGTGGTATATTTTCACGTGACTGTCATGGGATTGGATTCCATCGACGAAAACTCTATGGTAAAAAAAAAATTGAAAATCGCTGATGCTGATTCGTCGCAAATCTGTTTAATCTAATCGGATGTTTGCCTGATTTCGTGCAGATAGAGCTTTTGTGACTGAAATGAATGATATTCGTAATCTTATTGAGACGTCTGATTAAAGATATAATTACAACGTATAGATGTGCTCGTGTGTCACTTTTATTTTATTTTCAGATATACATATGTATAATTAATACTAAATCTTATTTGGTTTTGTATATATACATGTCTGTATATTTGTATATATCAGGTAATCTCAAAATGTATGCTTCATTACTTTAAATTTTTTTAATTCAAAATATGTTTTTTTTATAAAGACATAACCTTTTTTCATCTTTCGGTGATTTTTTTAATCGTATTGGCATTGATCGATAATATTCCGATAGAACTTTTCACATCATCTGAATTTTGACTATTACTACTATTCCAGAATCGCAAAAAAGAATCTAAAAGTCATGACTTTGTCATTTTATTATCTGTGTCGACCACACCTTTTGATTGGTTATAGTGTATTGTATAATATGTTTGATTTTGTATGATCAGTACGTAATAAATATATAATTAACCATTTATAAATTAAGTTTTCCTAGATTTGCCCTAGATATATAAACTCTGACTGAAAATTAATAGGGGAACTGGGTTCACTATATTTCGAGCTTTTGCCATTCCTGCTATCGTTTTTATGACCAATGCAGTGAAAATATATGATTTTTTATTCACTAATTTTTTTTGCGTAACAGTGATATTTAAAATTCAGTAAACTTGGCAATGATGTAATTTTTATGAAATGCTTAATTTTGGGTTCAGACTTCTGTCGATGCATTTTATATGATATTAAACACCGATATTGTCATCCTCAAAAGGATTTTTTCTGAAGTTATGAATATAGTTCTAATATAAACAACAATAATATTTATATTTCTGCGTAATTAAATTTTGACGAAATATTTATTTTTGTTATATTTTAAATATTTTATTTGCTTTGAGAATAACTAATATATAAACAGTTTATTTTAAATATTTAAAGAGGTATATAACACATAAGATGTATACTCAGTGTACATCACAGGAAAAAAATATTAGCTTATTATTAAAAAAATATTTTATATCATTATTTTTTTGTGTATATAAGACGAATTTCTAATGAAAATATATTTTACATATTTTATTTTAATAAATCGATAAATATTTTTTTTACCTAATGCGAATGAATATTATATTTATATAAATTCCTAATATTAACATCGATTATTTTTTTTAACCATTTAAAAAAAAAAGTTTGCTAATAAAAAATAGCAGTTTCATAAATGTTTTTTTTAAAAACTTATTTTTTAACTTATTCTATTAAAATTTTTGCGCACATTTACATTTGTAATTGTATTATTTGTCACTAATAAATAGATAATAATATAATATTTGCAAATAAATAAAAAAAATACAAATAAAAACTGACTTTCAACAGATAAATTACATTTAAAAGCAAATATTTATATGTTCAAGTCATTAGAATATTTATTTAAATATAGTCTTAAAAAATAATTCAGAGGTAATTTTGTACAAAATTATTTTTTTATCATCAATACAACCCTATTTTATAAAAAAATATGTATATACACTAAAATCTAGTGTATATGTTACAATAAATGTATATTTTTTTGGGAAGTTATATTTTCACTAATATGAATATAATTTCGTCTAGGTCAATTAAAACATATTAAACATTTGATTTATATATTTATAACATAATTAACAACTAAGATTAAAAAAAATATTTAACTGATAAGTAAAATTATATGCTGCTCTTAACTGTCGTTTAATTTAATTTGACGGTTTCGAAATTTTCATTCGCTGTTCAAACCCAAAAACAAATAACCTTAACGAATTAACTAAACCCTATTTACCATGATGTTCTAAAACTAGCTATCATTTTTTTAGGTTAGGTTTAGATTAGAACAGCGAATGAACATTTAATTTAGATTAGAACTGTCAAATTGAGTTTCAACGACAGTTTAGTGAAGCATGAAATTTATCAGTTAAATTATATTTTTTCTAGTAAAATGTATTTGAGTACGTTTTAACTAAAAAGCTAATGAAAATATAGCTTCACTTGTGATAAGCATTTACTGTAACACACATTTTATTTAACTATTTTTCATATTGATAAATTTAATATTAAAAGTTTATTTTGCATAATTTTTCTTACGTTGTGATTATTTATTTATTATAAATTTGATTTTAGTGCAGTGATTAAAATCTTAAAAATGATTTATTTTAATATTTTTTAGTATATTTTTTTCAAGTCGATACAATAGATTATACAATATAGCAAAAAAAATATTTTGCCCACATATTATATGTTCATCTAAGAATAATTCCTAATACATATTTATTGACAATTATTAAAATACAAACACTTTTTTACGTTGATGATTTAAAACTGTATTACAATATTTTTCCAAAAATTTTTAAAAACTTTAATTCGTTACTGCAAAAATTATTATATTTAACTTATTATAAGTAAATATTTTAAATACACAGTATAGATGTTATATAACAAGAAATAAAAATACTGTCATATTTTACTAATATATAGTGTATATATACTTTTTTTAATATTTATCAAAAGTAAATCTAGAATAGTTTAAATACTTAGTAAAAATCGTTCATTAAAAACTTATATATTAAAAATTATATTATATTTATAAAAAATACATACTTAAATAAGTATTATATGTATTTTTTATTTGTTTATTAAAATAAAATATGCAGTAAACCTCAGCATTTGCACCCTAGATATAAAAAAATTCTCTTCAACCACGAATCTATTCATGCATATTTATCTGTATTTAGACGTACGCCGCTGATATTTTCTTCGCACAGACATGGAAAGATTTCCGACTCAGACTTCCTGAGAACATGACACAGGAATACAGGTGGGTCATAAGTCATCAAAATCTATTTAAATACCATATACATATTATTTTAATATTTTTTATAAACTTTTTACTAGACTTTTGGAGGTTGATTGGTTAAAAAATATGTGGCGTCCGGACTCTTACTTCAAAAACGCCAAATCGGTCACTTTTCAGACCATGACTATTCCGAATCACTACATTTGGCTGTACAAAGACAAGACCATTCTGTATATGGTCAAGTTAACTTTGAGGCTTTCATGTGCAATGAACTTCCTTATTTATCCACACGACACTCAAGAGTGCAAACTGCAGATGGAAAGTCGTAAGTAATAAATTTTATTTAACCATATTTATATATTTTTTGGAAGCTTAAAAAACATAAAATAATGTGCTTAGCTATTCTAGACCAAACAGAGTACAAAGGCAAAAAAAATGCATATGTATAACAAACATAGATCAGTATTATTAAATATTATTGCTATTTTTTTATTTTAACATATTTGATCAGATATAATATTCTTAGTTGGTACAGATTAAAAACTTATTGTTATTATGAGTTTTATAAACACTACAATAAAGGTGTCTTAAATCAGGCTTATTGAATTTCCACCTATCTGGCCACAATGCATTGTTTAATCGAAAGAATCGGTATTCTCAAAGAAACACTTTTTTATTATAAAATACATCAGTAAAACAATGAAATATTTAAACAAAAAATTTGTTTAAAACGAAACAATAAAACGCTTTTGCTAACTGCTGCTTACTGATTTTATTTCTGGACAGTATATAGCGTTACTCCCCACCGAGCAAGCATGTGTTAAAATGGTGCTAAAATTATATTTAATAACCATGCATATTATATTTTTTTAATTAAGATAATAATAATAACAATATTGCATATTTTATAAATTTTAGGATATATTTATTTTCAAGTCTATTTAATTTCACCTTGCTGTTCGCAGCTTAATAATGAGGGAAATTTTGAAAAAAATCTTCTCTCTCTCACTCTCTCTCTCGTCCCTGAATTTCGATCCGCTTTGGTGCTGCGGGTCCTTTTTTGGATTGCCGCCTGATTCTCTAATAATGAACACTTGAAGAACTTAAGACCACTCGAGCAAGCCTCAAACACCCCGTCTTAGGGGTGAGTGGGAGAATATTAAAAGAATAGGTGCGCTTCCACGAGGGGGTGCTTTCTGCCATGGGGGCAAAAAAGTGTGTCGCACAAAAGCAGTGCAGTGATTTTTCTTTGAGATTTTTATCTTTCTACCCGACTTTTAAGATGTCATGATTATTTTTTACTTTTAAAAAAATATTCGACTATAACTAATTAGTTATACAGATGGATTCTGGTTTTAAATAAAAAAATATAATTTTTTTAAACTTGTTCTTAAAATATATTTTAATAATTAAATTCTTAAGTAATATTTAATTAGCAGTTATAAAACACAAATTTTCATAATTAAGTACATAAATGGCTAAGTACATAAATATTAAAGTTAAAAATCATTATCAACATATATAGTATATTTAATAGTTAAAAATCTAACGCGAACTAAATACTATTTAATAAATAAATATAATTTTTAAAACTTTTCTGGGAAGTTAAATTAATATTTATTTATTTAAACAACAAAAATGTTTAAAGATAATTTATACCTATACCAAACAGTCCTAGGCAAATTAAAGAAAATTCATAGTGTATTAAAACGATATATGAAGTCCAGAAAATTTATCGCCAGCAATTTATTTCAAGCAGTTCACCATTGCATAAACGATTGATAAGCTACAAATAATCGCTAGCATACTTCATATAAATAATATAAATTTATTAGTATTTTAAATTAAAAATGTGATTTTTCTATAGTGCAGTGAATAAATAGTTTTACATACTTACTAGTGGAATTATAAAGCTATTGTTAAGTACATTTTACCTGGCCTAAAGGATCAAATTATATTCATACTATTTATAAGCATATAACTTCACTGTAACAGTTGCTGCTTAAATAAAAGTACTAAAATTAGCTAAAGTCTTAAAACTTCCATGAGATTAATTTGTTTAGGTTAGATTTTGATTTTAACATCAAATGAACGTTTCGCAAGTTTGAAATTCAATTTTATAGATATTTTAGAACAATATAAATTAAATCTTTCAAAATATCTTGATTTAAAAAAATATATTTAGACTTACCAAGCAATAAAAAGTTTTTATAAACACATACCATTGCTGCTAAATGGTAAAATATGCTAGAGATCATTTGTAGACAATAAATTGTTAATGCCGTCAATTGACGCAGCGGTTAATTACTAGTGATTAATTGCTGGCGGTGAATATCGGGCAAAAGAATTTCATGTACTATTGTCAATATATAGTATCAAAAAATTCTGATATTTAATAATAAATATATAGCTTTTAATATCGGATCATATTTTCAACAGTATTATTATCATTATAGAATTTTTAAATTATGATTTGCAATTTATAAGTACATCTAATAAATATTAGGTAATTCAGTTAAAATATTGTTTAAATTTATTTTTATAAAAAAAACAACGTCATTTGAGTTTGCTATCATAATTAACTTTTGACAAAAATGGATTAGCGCAATGACACTAAAATGTCCTTTCCGGCGCAATTTCTGATTTTAAAATCTATTTTGTTTTAATTTATATAAAATTGTGAAATTCCAAGAAAATCAAAGTTTTATAGAAACAGATAGCGCGTGTAACGCTAAAATGTCTCGTTGCAATGTAAATCAAGTAATATATGTATGGTTTGAAAAGTACTCTAATAGTCAATTATTTCAGCTTATAAAGAAAATAATATATGTATAAAATAATATTATATAAAAATCGATCCACGTCGGTCATAGTCAAAAAAGTATATATTTTATTCGTGTGTAGTAAAACCCTAACATTGAATAAGTATAACAAATCTGTTTACTTTTTGTATGTTTGACGTGCCTATATTTCGGAAAATAAATGTATTCTTCGTACTTGAAATATATTAAATTATTTTAGTTATAAAACTCTCATAGAGCAAATAATATAATTGTATTCAACGGTAAAAATAGTAACATTTTTTAAAAGTATTTTTGCACTACCCATAAAAAGTTATTTGATTGATATTTTTTGATAGAATATTATTTTCGCGTTCGCCTTATAGCATTTTCGTGTATAAAATTTTCTAATTGTCGCAATTTGCGTCAGAATTTTTGGCTTGATAACAAAAAGGGGTGGTTGGGTGTGTTGAAAATAAAACGAGAAGGGTAGCAAGACGGCAGCGAGCCGTGAATAACCATCAAGTGGCACTTGGTTACTCAAATCGCCGAGTCATCAACTCTTCTCTCTAAATAAAATTACCTTATTGGAGACGGTTCTAAGCATAGTGACATATCACGGTATAATATTTTATTAATTTATTTTTACTTTGGTACTGATTTTTATAATTTATTATTAAAGAAAAACTCATATTTTATATCAAACTTAAATAATAATATAATATACTTATTACGCTGGCATCGCACATTGATATATTAAATGTCAGCTACGAGGAGCTGGTCAGATCCGTATAATTTATATGTATTGTTAATATATTTTTTTATGTGTATTGTAATAATAAGTCGCGATGGTGTTAATTTAATTTAAATAAATATTTTTTCGTATTTAAAATAATGTATTTTATTTATTTATAGTTTCACATACAACTGACGAGATGATATTCCAGTGGGATCCTGAAGTTCCGATAGTTGTTGATGAAAATATTGAATTACCGCAATTACAACTAGTGGAAAACAGGATTGCTGATTGTACTCAAGTATATTCTACAGGTAATATTTTTACTTTCTGCTTTGGTTTTCTGTATTTTTATTAATAATACATATGTTAAATGCCACATTATATAATATATAAAATTAATCTTAATTTTCTTTCAAATTAACAAATATTAGTACGTAGATTATTTATAATCGATAAATTATTTAAAAAGCTATCAAATATCAAAAATATGATATTTCCAGTATTGAATTTCGCATTCTTAATTATAAATTCATCTAACTTTATTAATTAAATTAAAACTTTTAAGATACCTATTGTTTAATATTCGCTTAATTATTCATGAAAATGTAAGTCTTTTTCTAAAATAAAACATATACGTAGAAAATGTGTTATATAAGCTTTTTCCTTTTATGTTACGTAAAATCCCAATTATATGGCAATGTGTCAAGTTACAATATTAATACAATATTTATAAATACATTTCCAGGAAATTTCACATGCTTGGAAGTAATATTTGTATTAAAAAGACGTCTTGGATATCATTTATTCAACACCTACATACCCACATGCCTTATTGTTATTATGTCGGTAAGTTAAATTTTATAAATACAATATTTTTTATTATTTATTATATGCGAATTAAATGTACTTTTACTAAATCATATATTCTTCATCTCTTTCTACAATTATTTTTTTATATCTGATTCGAAAAAAAATGTATTTTTAGAAACAATAAATTATTTATATTTGTATAAGTTTTTGTAAAATATATTATTTTACCTAAAAACTGTTCCAGGAATCTAAGTATATGATAGTCATTTAGTTCAAACAATGTTCAACTTAATCAGGACTTTTCACCAGAATTGACTACATAACTTTGCTTAAATTTGGAATCATGAATGTTTAGCCAAACACACACAAATCGACCAAAACGACATTTAGAAAAAAAATTCATTTAAAATGACACTGTCCTGCAATTTTTATTGTTTTTGCAGATAAAAAAGACATTTTTGACCATTGAAAATATAAAAGTAATACTAAATGAGCTGAAGAATATATAAAAATATATAACATTCATTTTTTTTAATTACATAAGATGCTTTAAAATAATATTGATTTCAATTATTGTAGTGGGTCTCATTTTGGATTAAACCAGAAGCAGCACCTGCGCGTGTCACCTTAGGTGTAACCTCACTTTTGACCCTATCAACCCAACATGCTAAATCACAAGCTTCTCTGCCACCAGTGTCATATTTAAAAGCTGTAGACGTCTTTATGTCAGCTTGTACTATGTAAGTGCTGTTTATTAATTGCATTGTATCTTTAATTATACAAAAATAAATAAACGTTTTTATAACAGGTTCGTTTTCATGGCTCTGATGGAGTACTGCTTGGTGAATATAGTTCTTGGTGATTCGGATGCTCCGAAGGTTCCTCCACCGGAAGCTAACTCCGATTCAAAGGTATCACATTTCATGAATAGCAGAGCTCAATTGAATCTAAGACCAAAAAAAGTCGTCACTGCGCAACAGAGATTAAACAGAGCACTAAATATTGACAGGTTTTCCAGAGTTTTCTTTCCGCTTTTGTTCTCGATTTTAAATGCTACTTATTGGATTATTTTCAGCAGATATTAGCTTGTTAAATAAAATAATAGTTGCTGTTATATTGTAATAGACGTAATATGTACCACTGTTCTAAAACTATCAATCGTTATTCGCTTTATAAATTATAAATTAAGAATTGTTAACATGATTATTATTTATAAAGTATTTTAGTAAAATTAATAAAATTGTATCTATTATAAATGTAATGTACAACATATCAAAATTATTTCAGAAGTATCTATGTTTTGAACCATTTTATTTATATTAAAGTGGTTTTGAGATAATTTTTTCCTTTCGCACACAGATGACTTTCAAAAAAGCTCAAATTTGTGTAAAGCTTAAAGTGAAATATAAAAACGTAATAATATTAAATATTATAAATATAAGAAAGTTAAACTACTATTTATAAATATTAAAATGTGTATTTGTAGAGTGTTATATAGATTAATAAATAATCAAATTACAATTCTAGTATTTTAATTAAATTAGTAATATGTCTCAATTCACATAAAAAGTTGCACAAAAATGATTAGTGTTAGTAAACCTAAGAATCTTCTACATACGACTACAGAAATATAATTGATTATATTTTCATATGAACTATATGAAGAATCTCTGTTTATATGAACTGACTCCAAAATGAATCATATCTTTTATCCTGATCGTTCAATGCAGCTTGAACAAATGGAAGTGAAGACAAATTAAGATAAAATCACGTTTGTGTTTAGCTCCACCTCTTATCGTCTGATGTAAAAAATAATATTTATTCGATACATTGTTATAAGTATGTTTTTCTAATCGTCTTTAAGATAATGTAAAAATTAAAAGAGTTTCTTGTGCTGATTGAATACTATTCTATAATATCAGATGTGCTAAAATGTACGACAGCACGATTTTATTGCTTTTGGCGTGGATTTTTGACTTCTGAGGAGAGATAATTGCTTTTTGCGCTCTCCTATTGGTAAAAATTCGGGTTATGTATGTTTTATTTGAAACTCACTTCTTGTAAGTCGTAATATTGTTATAAAAAATCTTAATTTGAACGCGATTTTATTGGTTTTGACCTGGATTATTATCAGGGACGTCATTTGTGGGAGACAAGCAATCGAAATATTAAAAAAACAATTACTGACATCATTTTCTCCCTTGAAAAAACTGAAATGACATCCCTGGTCTTATTGCATACGTTGGCAATGTGCATACAAATGTTTATCTATATAATTGTGATTATCAAATATTTGTTTAAATATTAAAAAAAAAACATTTCTCTGTTGACGAATTTACAAAGGATCCTTGAACATTTCGAAGAAAAACAGCGATGAGAACCTTTACATTCAAACGAACTTGACGTGATTTTTTGCTTTTCTAGAAATTCTATGTCGTGAATCATACGAGACCAAACTTCTTCAGCAATCTTTTTTAAACAAAAACAATACTCTTATAAATGAAACAACAGTCTTTGAAGTCTTCATAGCCTTCACAAATTTTTTTTTTTAATTTTTGCTCAAGGCTTTCTCAAACATTTTTACCACTTTACTGCACCTTACTCCATTTTTAATGCAAAATTTATTTTACACAACATCAAGAGCGTCAAGCGTAACAAAATGCATTAGCAACAAACTGCGCTTTCAATGTAGAATCGTATATTTATATATTGTTTAAATTATATAAGTTACTATACCGTATACAGTTTTAAATTAATTTTATACTTTACTGTTTTAGAAATTCTACAATGAGCACTTTATTTGTAAAAATATTTAATTTTACAAAATAAATTTTCAAACGAAAAAGCTACCCGCATTTGACCGCGTTATGACCGCGCATCCAAGATGGCTGATCCATCACGTGCTCCTGCGCTCAGCGCGCATGCGCGCCTAACATCTGGGTTTGTAGAAACAATCGATAAGTTGCACTTGGTATTAGGCCAATGCGTACACCGACACACACATATCTCTATGTGTGTGTATATGTGTATGTTACACTGCCGTATTCCGCCGGTCCCAAAAATTCGCACGGCCTTGAACGTTTGATATTGCAACCAACTTCGCGACACAGATAACAATAATCAATTTCAGCTACGTCACTTACACACCATTAGAAAAGTGGTGGGGGGTGGAATTGTACTAACTGGGAAATGTCTCCTAATTGATGTCTTAAATTAATATGTTGCCATGATTGAAAATATATTTTTTATTAATGAATATTGAATTGGAGTTGCGCTCTCACTTATTTATTTATTTGTAAAAATAGATTTGCGGGACACTTAAAATAAAAAAATTAAAATAAATTTAAATTTTAAGTTTGATTAGAAAGTTCATCAACTTTCTGTATGAAATATGTTATAGATATATATCGCTGCAAATACTTTAGCTCTCGCTAAATAATTTTATGATGTGTCGAAACAGTGCGTCTCTTAGCACCTTGTAAAGATACTTAATTGTATATATCAGTGATTATAAACCATTGTTTTTTAATTGTAACTTAATTTCGCTTTTATTTGAGCCAATAAATTAAATAATTAAAAACAGGTAGTTGAGTATATAATGTCTTGTAAACTAAACAATGCTAGAGTAAGGGTTTTTTATTGAATTGATAACGAGCGAATGAATATGTGCTTCCACGACAATGAAGGACCATATATCGCAACCTTGAACCTCAAAAAATTAAACGTGTTAATTATCACAATTACGTTTCTTTATATTTATTTACCTTAATAATTTATTTAGCTAATATAGCATATTGTTTATACAGTAAACAAATATAATCGAAACATACATAGAACATAAACAGTTCGGTGATTATTTCGCAAACGAAAATTTCAAACAGCAAACATTTTGATTATAGATGATTAATACACACATACATATGTATTTGTATATTTAGGAATACGTCAATATATACATATAAAATAATGTTTATATTTATAAAAAATGTTAATATGATTTTAATTTTAAAATAACATGTTTTAAAAATATTACATTTCCTATAATTACACAATTTTTTAATTGAAAATATAAAGCAGTTTTTTAAATTTTTAATGTGTGGAATTTTCGTATGCGGAATTTTTGTTGACGTAATAATCCAGTCACCAACAAAAACATGAACAGAATATAAAAAAAATACTTTAATATTATAATTTATTTATTAATGTACCGAGTTGTATCTTTATTCCGCTGGGAAAACCCTCTACATTTTTATTTTTGCAGATTCACGAACGATATCCCAAAAATAAAAAATACGCGTTCATTTATGTACACTGACGATACAGCCATTTTAACTAGTGCTAATGGTCTTAAACCAATTGTAAATAAATTAGAAAAATATTTTGAAATCTAAAATATATATTTTGAGAAGTGAAAAATTAAATTCAACCAAATTAAGACAAAAGCAATTATTTTCAATAAGCAATAATACCTGGAGTTCAAGCCTAAATTTATTAAATATATTTTGAAACTTCGCTCTAAAGAGCTTGCCGCCATTGTGGCCCTTATCGATATTTAATATAAAATAAAATTTTAGTTTATAAACATTTAACTAGATATATTTTAATTATAAGACATATTTGGTGTATTTTAACTTTTTATTTTCTCTTTTTTAAATAATTATCAAACTGTCTTGAAACTATTTTACTTATACATAGAATCTCTGATTTATTTAACATTATATATACATATATATATCCAAAAAATCTGCTCTAATGACTTGGTTCGTATCGCTGGCCAACAGCCTACTGCTTGTAATGCAGTCTCTCTGGCAACCTCACAAATGAGCGCGGACAAATGGGCGTGCGTCAAAAGAGCGCTGCATTATAAGCGCTGCGTCATAAGAGCGTTTACCAAAGTAGCGCTGTAACAAAATAGCGTGCGTCAAATGCGCAGACAGCCATATGAGCGTTTGACAAAAGAGAGCACGTCATAAGAGCGCAAAAATACTTTGAGAAAATCAAGTAATGAATATTTTAGGAATTAGGTATACAAAATATACGTAAATTGTGAGAAATTTCAAAAAATAAAAATTCACGAGATATAGGTGGTAAAATTAGTATTTTATGTGCCAGAGCGTAATGACTATTAAAATGATTAGTCAATAAAAACATTATTATTTATTAATTATTACGTACATACTCAAGTATGGCTCCCCATCCCCATACGTACGATATACATATATTTTTATTAAAATGAAACGCTGGTTTTGAATTTATCATTAGATTTGTTCTGTAATGTTTCATTAAATTGACAAATAATTGTCGACTCGACTAGCAATAAATGCGTACAGTTATAGAGCAGGTATATTAATTATATGCGATAAATAAAATATAATATTTAATTTTCACAGCATCGCGGTTGGATTTTGGGGTCCTTCGGCTTAAGAAATTGATGGAAGGAACACGAAATTCACAAAAAAATAGTTTAATCGTAATCGCGAAAAATTTAGGTCTCTAGTAATAACACATTAAAACTAAATATCAGACTAATAAAAGAATCATAGAGATTCACCATCTACTACTTTAAGTCTTATTATCGTAAACATAATTTTACTTTTAATTTTAGTATTTAAAAAATCGTAAGTAACTCCCTTTTTGATAATTATACAATATGATTAAATTGAATTCAGCAAAATGAATGTTTTAACTATAATTAGATTTTAATAATATTTTTCATATAAATAAACTTAAAATCTTCGACATTATACTTTAAATAGGTCAACAACAACAGCAAGGTGACCTTCGCGTCACTCTCGCATTAAAAAAACAAACAACTTGCATTAAAATAATTCGAATTAGAGATAAATATTTTAAAAATAGACAAAGAGGTGAATGACATTTGTTATTTGTAATGAAGCATAACCTTGAATTGTCTGGATGCATTTGGAAATATTTAAAAAAAGACCAGTAGCTATGCGACTGCAGTCGTAAACAGCCGAATAAATTGTTTTGTTACATTTTTCTCGAATAAGTGTTCTCGTTCATATTTTTTTATAATAATATCCGTTTCGATGTTTTTAATTATAAAGTGATAGTGTAATTCAGTGTATGTGTTACAATTAAGCAGTGTATAATTCAAATTAGTGTTTATAATATTGTGCAACCGACGCGACGCGTCCCTTCCCCCGCCGGCCTCGCGGAGGAAGACTCCGATTGACGCCGAAAGCGCGATATTTACAATTCTAGGCATCATGACAAGTATGTGTCATATAGTTAATCCTTTGCGCTTGTAACTCGACAATTGGTCGACATCGAATTCCAAGCGTTGCACTCGTACGTCGACGAAGCTTTCAATGCATTTATTGGCTTTGTGTTGGAGCTAATTTTTCCAATTTTAATTTATTAATGGTAAAAAAACTTCCGGTAAACACATTTTAGTAATATTCAATTATTAACTTATGCAAATAACTCAATAATAAGTTTATTGTAAAATTTTTAATCGGAATATGGTCGTTTCGCGTGGTGTTAAGACCGATAATTTACGGTGTCAATTAAACTCATTTTTTCTTTCGAAGGGTATCTATATTTTTATCATATGGGATTATATGCTCTAATTGTGCATAATTCTTACTTAATATTGTGTGTCTGTTATCAAATAAAAACGATTTTAGTATGACGGAAAAAAAGAGCGAGATGCAAGCAGAGCTCGCTATTTCGCTCACACTATTCAAATCAGCGATTGACAACTATCGACAATCCAAATAATAATATTAGTCTCTATTTATTTATTTATAAATACATATATTGATTTATTTTTACAAATTATTCATATAATTAAGAATGACGATATAATAATGTTATTACTGTGACAGTAATAGTAGTAGGAACGATATCTAACCACTTAAAACAAGATGGATTATGCTTATTTCAATCTTAAATATCATGACAATTAATTGGTATGGTGCGCCAAGTAAATATTGTTAACCTAATATAATACCTCTGCATCAAGAGATCCATTTACCCGAAATTATAAAATAATATATCGATTTATAAAAACACTAATCAATTTACTAAGGGAGATTAGTTTATTATTGTTATTTGTAAGCTAATAAAAATATTGTTTCTAAAAAAAGTTTATATATGGTCCCCTTTTAAAATTGTAAATTCTACAATTTTTTTTTATAATTTTCATTTTAATTTTTAATTTCATTTATTTTTTACACTTTCTGGATTGATAGTGCAGCAAGAGCATTTAGTATGCTAATACTATTTCTACCAATATTAAATCTTGTACAAGTTTCAAGTTTTAGAATTATCTTTTAATGTAATAATTTTTTATGATAAATTTAATTATTTTTTTAAAAACTGTTTTAATAAATTCCTAAATATTTTGGTATGTCCAAATATGGTTTTAATTTCAAATATCATTAGGGAATAACAGTATTTTCATATTTCCAAGGTTTTCTAATAAGAAATTACAATTTTTTTCTTCCACTGAAATTAATGTATAATTGTCAATTGGAGTTTAGTAAGTCTTTTTAGGAGATTTAATCTTTTCATTGAGCATTGTTTCAAAATGTTGTAGTGCGTGTTTTGCAAAAAAATTAATTATTCGATTTTAGTGATTATTTTTAATATTTTTCTTAAAAACCACAAGATTTTATGTCTATCTTTATCTTCCAAATTATAATATCTAAAAATATTGGGGCGATATTCAAAGCTAGTTATAGATAAAAAGGGTATTTTGTCAAATATTGTAAATCTTACAGTATTATTAATAGTAATCTTAATCTCGCTGATGTATATCGTATGTATGGAAATGGGGAGTCATACTATCGTATGTACGTAATGATTAATAAATAATAATGTTTTCATTCACTAATCATTTTAATCGTCATTATGCTCTGGCACATAAAATACTAATTTTGCCGCCTATATTTCGTGAATTTTAATTCTTTGTAAATTTCCCACAATTTACTTATATTTTATATTCCTAATTCCTAAAATATTCATTACTTGATTTTCTCAAAGTATTTTTGCGCTCTTATGACGTGCTCTCTTTTGTCAAACGCTCATATGTCTCTCTGCGAATTTGACGCACGCTATTTTCTTACAACGCTACTTTGGTAAACGCTCTTATGACGCAGCGCTTATATGACCGCGCTCATTTGACGCACGCTCTTTTGACCGGCTGCCAGTCTCTCTATATTGATTTTCACTGAATCTCGATTGTTGTTCACACAGAATATTTTATGACATAATATAATCATTTAATTGTTTGATTACTACTTCTACCACCTATTCCATACAAGGCAACATGTTAATTGATTTCAATTTCTCAACTTCTTTACTATTTTTAATTTTACTTATTGGTATAATATTAGCAATCTTCAAATTATCACATATTTCTCTTTCGGAGAGTAATTTATTTACTAAATAATTAAATTTAGTACCTAGTACTTCCCATGTTTCTTTAATTACATTTACATCCAATTAGTACAGGTTTCTTGTTTCAATTTACAAATTATGTTTTTAATTTCTTCTAAGGATACTGATTTTAATTCTTCAAATATTACATTAAATATTCCATTATTGTATCGTGCTAATTTATTGAACTAAGGTATTGAATTCAAAACATCTCCTATACTCTCAATGTATTTTTTCTGCTATCGTATGACGATCTTTATATATATTATCATCAATCTCTATATTTATTATGTCATTTTTCTGAGTAGGATTAATTATTTTCTTTATTCTTTTCCACATATTATTCGGATCATTTATTATTTCATATATCAAATTTTCATACTATATTCTTAACTATTATTAATGCTTTGACTGCCATATGTTTACATTGTTGCTATGTTTCCATTTTTCATTTAAAAGTTTATATTCAACTGTTTGTATTATTTTATTTCATTTAAAAGTTTATCTGCAACTCCTTTTATTATTAATATTTTACATTATTTATCTCTTCTCTTTAAACTATTTTTTAACATAATCATAAAACCACGATTTTGGGTTAAATCGATATTCTATTCTAAAATTATATTGATTGAAAATATTGTTCCATGTTATCAACAATTTAGTAAAATATATTTTTTTAATTCTCTCATTATTTAATATATCAACGTTTTTTTATCGTTTTGGGCAAACCACCACTGAACGAATAAAAATTTAATTAAGAACTATCGCATTTTATAGAACGATAAAGCATTAAAATAAGCTCAATAAAAAGAGTCGATTTTATTGCTTTTGACGTGGATTTTTGACTTCTAAGAAGCGATAATTGTTTTTTGTGCCCTCTTGTTGGTCAAAATTTAGTTTAGATGTGCTTCAATTGATTCTCTGTAAGTCATAATTTTGTTATAAAAGTCTTATTATGAACGCTAGACAACCGAGAGTTCCACTGCACGATTGTATTGCATTTGACGTGGATTTTAATTTGGCTAGAATAATGCACATCATTTAATAAAATACTATGAAACTTGTTAAAATTTAAATAAGTCCCTGGTAACTCGTACCTATTAATATTCATTCAAAAAATTTGGACGGTAAAAAATACATTATTTGTCAGGGGCCCTGATTTGCTTTCGGCGGCCCTAACTACAAACCATTAAAAACATGTAATTTATTTAAATTAAACTCTATTAAAAGATTCATTGTAATTGTTATTTAATTTAACTAATAATTTCTAAACAATGAACGAATAAATAGTACACTTAAAACAATCGCAAATTATATAAAATATTTAAAAATAATCGGTGTAATATGTTTATGTGTACAGTTTATTACAAATTTATTGTAAAGACTAAATCAATGGTTTACCACCACTAAACAAAGAAAAAGGACATAAAAAATATCGCGTTTTATAAATAACAAACCATTAAAAATATTATTCAAGTTAAGCTCCACCAAAAGAGCTATTGTATTTGCTTATTTTTACAGTTTATCATCATTTCAATGTGAGGATCATAACCACCGATTTATTACTACTAAATAAAAAAAGTATATCAATGGCTATTGGGTTCTATGAATGAAAAAGCATAAGCAAGATGTGAGTGAGTTGAAGTTAAGCTATATCAAAAGAGCTTTGATAATGTTTATAGCTATATATTATCACAAGTATTATGTAACAATCAAACCATCAGCTTACTCCCACTAAATGGAAGTACCGCAAAAACCATCTTATTTTATGAAACAAACCATTAAAAATATTGAACATTTTTAAAAAATAATAGCAAGTAAATTTAATTATTTTTTATTATTATTATACTTTCTAGTCACCCACGGGAAAAGGCGGGTGGCACAGTTAACATAAAAAAACAGCTTTAAAGTTCACAACAAACATACACACCGAATTCAAAGTTTTACACGGTATAGCAGTTGATAAAAAATCTTAAACTTCTTTTCTATAAAATACGATAATCCTATAAGGAAAAAGTAACAAGCACCAGAAGGCAAGAAGCGACAAAATACTTAAGCTTTATATGTAGTAAAACATATATACTTATTGATGTGTTGGGGTGATTTTATTGGATTAATTAAGAAATATTTTTTTCAATTAACGTTCGAAGTAAATATGTGCTGCCATGCTCGAAAATATTTATTTTTTATTAACAAATATAGTATTCGAGTTGCGCTTCTGCTTATGTGCTTTTCTTGATCCGCTTTGCGTAAGTCGAAATTTTGACGCAGCCCCATTCATTAATCAAGGCCTAATGTCTTATTTAAGTCTCATCCACGTTGTTCCTTTATGTAATAAATCTTATGTATATTTGGGTTACGTTGGATTTAGTATTTTAAATTTAAGGTTTTATATTAGATTTTTTTAGAAAATTTAACCAGGATCAAACTCAAAAGTAATATTTTTTATCATAGTCTTACTGAAGTTTTATTTACATATTTGTATAAATGCTAATATTTAAAAATAATATATAAATAAACAATTATCAGATACAATATTTATGGTGTTATATACCAGGGCTGACCAACTTGTTCAGGATTGCGATCGACTATATTTTTTTTCTGACACGATCAACTTATTTTAATTTTAGGATTTTATCGGATTTTTTTTTTTGAAATAGACAAATTATAATTTATTCTAAACCTCTACTAAATTATAGTACAATATAAAATAAACATAACCAATCAATAATTAATAGAAAAATTGGGTCTCGCCAATTTATCCCGAGTATTAGTCATCAATTTTATCAGTTACGATTATCCGAAAAATCCTTATGTGAAAAAAGTGCGTAGAAAAGTGTAAATGTGACATATTTAAAAAAAATATATGATTGTGATATTTATGTGATTTATTTATATTATTTTATTTTAATTGCACATTTAATATTTATATCAAAATATTTCACAAAAAATTATCTGTTGTATACTTATTTATTATTTAAATTTAAGCATTAAATGTTTATATAAATATTATAGAACAAAAAAATGTAAATAATGCGAAACTCTTTTAGTCGCAGATAATTTGGCCTAACATGTGTGATTAAAAAATCGCATATGTTAGGCCAAAGACAACTCACAACTGCTTGCCAAAGACAACTCACAGCCGAGAATAATACAACTCGACACGCCAACGAAGACCTTCCAAGCGGCATATTTTTACACATTTGGTAATTTATGTATTAATAATTATTACCAGCTTTTCTGGCGTATGTTTGGCTACAAAGTCACACTTCTTCGGCCTCAAAACCGATCATGAATATGTCGATATATTTTGTCGCGATCGATTTAATGGCCATATGTTTACTATAAAATTGTTATTAATTCCATAATTTAGCATGTTTCTTAATTTAAATTATTAAACATAATAAATTTTAAAAAATATGTTTTTTTATAAAGGGCTTGCATAACGCGGACCCAGTCTTTATATTTTTCTGACTTCATTATAATCGTTTTGCTCTAATCTTTCCGGTGTCGAGAGCTTTCGCAGTTAAACAATGGAGACTGAGGCTACGCGTCAGGGGTTATTTAACCGTCTGAAACAATACTACTGAACCCTTCTAAAGAGATAAGACAAAAAAGCTAATCTGACGCACATTAGCGCCGAATAAAATTGCTCCAAGGTCGATTCGAGTGGATAGTTTGCGTAACAACAGCCTCCGAAAGGCCAGATTGCGTTTTCGTGGCAAATCGATCGTGTGAAACACAAAGAAAAACATGCTAGATTTATATGTATGTATATATATATACATATATAAAACGTCGATATAATGAAAACCATATAAACACTTTAGATAAAAATAGTATCGAACGACCCGCGGCAGGCAAGGGGTTAACTGTAAGAAAATTCTCAAGGACCGAGTCAAGTCGTTTAGATCTGCGAATGATGATACGCAGGCTCTGGATATGATAGCCCCTAGTACATAATGTATGTATGTAAATATATGCTCATGTACCTAAAATATAGAAACGGTTGTATGATCTTATATAATAATTTAAAAATTATATTTCCAAGGTGAAGAAAGCCTTATAGTATAACGTGGCTAAAAATATATAATAAAAGTTCACAATCCATGACACTTTTTAAATCGCAAGGTATGTTTATTTTTATGGTAATAGCTTTAAAATAAAGCTGAAGTATAAATGCAAAGCTGCAAGAATGATTCACTTTGAATATATCTCATTTGAAGCATATCGTTATAGCTACTTTGTAATATTATTTCGTTTCGTTCCGTTACCATAATATTATCAATGAAAATATTATTCTTTGTAATATAAACACAACATCGTTTAAAATATAATATTAGAAATATATTGAGCAATTTACCTGTAATCAATTAACCATTATCTATGAATTATATTAAAAAAATATTACAATAATTATATTCAAAAAATATTTTTTGATAAACTTTTATTACTCTTCTCCATTTAGCAATAAGCTTCTGATATACTACAATTGTCTAAATATTCTAAAACTCTTTTTAAAAATATTTTTTATATTTTAGTTATTTTAAGAATGTATTACTAGATACGCTCGGTCAAATTCTTATGCTTTTTTAATCTTCATCAATGATATACGTGCGGACCAAATGTTAAAGATTATTCACACAAATGCGGATTCGATTTCTTTTAAAAATACCTGATTCGTACGTACCTTTAGCAAAAAAAGTATGAGTATGTTTTAGTCCTCCAACTACACGCACCCAAATAGCACGTTCCCAATTTACTGTGTTTTTGCGGGGTCTACTGTATTTACCATTATTAATCATATATAAAATAAGTCGCAAAAAAAGATTTTATAGAATAATTTATATACACTAATTTTTGTTTAAATTTAAATAAATATTATTAAACCTTTTTATTTATTTTCGGGACAACGCATTATTGTTGCGATGTAATTAGTTGCTAATGACTCAATAAAACGAAATGTTTGTGTCTCTTAAATTTTCAAAGAAACCGAAGCTTCTTTTGAAACAAACATAAAAATAAATCGCATTTTTAAAAAAGGTACAAAGCATACATCGTAACGCATTAAAGAAATCTGGCAAATCATAAAGGTCAGATTTGTAATTTAAAAAATATTTCCTCAAACAAATATCAAACGCAACACCTTCGAATTACACATGCTAATTTAAATCGATTTTAAATCTACCGTGACACAAAATCACGCCGACTATAATAATTAAAGTAAGGTCCAACGAAGTGCTTTATGACTTTTGAGGGTTAGTGGATAACACGTCTACACTACGGGTAATTTATTTCATAGATTTGCCTTTTGAATTTACAATAAATAATCGCGTTTTTTCACCTATTCAAACTGACTTTTAATAACAAAAAAATGTCACAAAGCACAGAAAAAAACCGTTGGACCTCATTTTAACTAAGCACAAAAGTCAGTGCGTGATATTTTTGACGAGCAGGTGAAAAATCATCGACTTATATATTTTTAAAATAAAAAAAATATTATTTATAAATTAATTATTATAATTTATAAATAATATTTATAAATTATTATTTAAAATTTCGTTTATAAATTTATAAATTTATGAAGGAGTTTTTTATTTACGTAACCAAAAGTAATACAAATACCTTTAAGGACAAAATTAGTCTGATTCAAACAGACATAATGGCAGTTAGGGAAATCCGTCGTTACATTAAGGAAATCTAAGAATTGCCCTTCATTCATTGGTAAATTAATGCCGTTTTGTTAAGAAGTGACTTTTGCACGCATAAAGGGTAGTCTTTAAATACACAATTTAAAAGGTGGATGTAAATTCCCCTTCGGATATAAACCTTACTTTTAACAATGAGTTTTCAAAGATGGTATTTTTACAATGCGTATGTATACAACCTTAATAATTTACTAGTGGTTCCTCCTATTTTGTGGTCTGTGGCATCCTGCAATTTAGCTACATAATATAGAATCCTAGCGAAGCCGAACGCTCATGAAATATTGAGAAGGTTCGTGGGATGTTCGTCAGATATTTGCGACTAAATACGGTTATTATGTGCCTTGCGTAGCTAGGAATATAACACGGATCTAATTAAAATAAATTGAGAAACGCAGATTCATAAGTTCAGTATACTCGTTACTATTAATTTGTTATCTTAGAGTAAAATAAAAATATATTGTAGTATCATTCATACAGCACATTACCAGACAGATCAAACTTCACAGAATCACATTTCAAAACTGAATATTGGATTTTTATATAATATCGCAGGCGGTTTATTGGTGAGCCTTAAAAGTTTCAAAACGTGAAAAAGTTATAATTAGATATAAAAAATGCTTCTTGGAATATAAGTCGTATCAATAATAACCACCGAATTTTGTTCGTAGCGTATGTATTAAATTTATATATTGTTTTACTTGATAAATTTACTTATAATTGTATAATATATGTCAATATTGATTTATTATATATTACATCATATATAATTAAATATTTTATTGTTTATTAAATATATTTATTTCTTTTCGAAACCAAGTTACTCATAATCGTTGCGACAAAATTAGTCAAAAAAATCAATTTTTACTTTACTATTTACGCTGTGGTGTCTGATATGATCAGTATAAGACAACAAAAAAGAGTCTGGCTCCACCCCGAATCAACGATATAAACCAAAACACTACATATATCTATTATTGCATAAATTAAAAATAAATAATTTAAATAAATTTTGACTATGAACATTAATCATAATCGTAAAAACAGTATCGGTAAATATTTTTTAATAAACTTATTTTTCATCAAATTAACCCTAATTTATATAATTAGTAGAGTATGGAAATGGTTTTGTATATTTGATTTTTATATTTTGGACATTATTTCTTGATTTAATATTTCACTTTTAATTATCCTCAGTCCAATTTACATTTTAGCACAATGGTAATTAATAGTAATTACACAAACATGTACTACATTTTTTAATAATCGACACAACAGGCACACGCTCTCGTGCAAATATTCCAAAGTTTTGCAATTTCGCATAATTTCAGTAGTAATAATCTGATCTCAGGGGAATTTCCCGGAAATTTTCATACACTCAACTCCGGTTTTCCGCAGCTATAGGTGCTTCAAGCGATTTTTTAATTTTAATTAATAAAAATTAGTTCTTTGTACGTTTATTTTGTAGCGACTACTAAAAACTCAACGATCACTGAACCTAACCAAAATTTAGAAGCAAATGTTTATTATATACTTTAATCGTTAATATCTAACATTATTCTTAAAATGTTATACAGTTTAACGTTTAAATACATACACAGAAATATTTATTTATGTACAATTTACTCTTTTATTAGTATTGTATATCGTACAATTACTAGAATGATGGAGAATGGAGCACTGTGGAAAAACGCCGGACCATTTTCACTTTATGGTGGAAGGGGTAGTAACTTTTATGGGGTATTTGCGAAATTAAGTGTAAGAGATATATGTATATATGCGCACACCGGGTGTTCGTAAAGTATACCTTATAAATAAATAATAAGTAAGTGGGTGTACTTTGTCGAGGTTATTTTTTTCCTTGGCACGTGCTAAAATTCAACGGCGCGCTGTTTCGGGTGTAAATTTTAAAAAACTACGTGAATATTCCGATGTAATTTTTTACTATATTGTTAAATTCATGATGAAAACGCATATATCTTGTTCTAACTATATATACTGAGTATTTACATCCAGCAAAGATTCTCAAACGCCTGTATAATAATTCTTTTACATCTAACTATAAAAGTCGATTCTAACAGATTTATCGTAACTGATGTGCAAATAAAATGGAACTATAATTAAAGTAAAAATTCTAATGAATTACACGAATTTCTATAATATAACAATAATATGTTTTATAATTGTGTAAGGTTCAACCAAAATTGTCACCTTACAAATTGTTCGTACAAGATATATTAAAAAGGATTGACTCTTTCGTCTTCTGTATCTGTAAAAAAAACTGCGTTTTATTTATATTTATTTATATATTAATATAATTAGATTCATTATAAATATGGAACATGCATTTTAATAAATAGTTTTGAAATTAAAAATTTACAATGTTACTCTTTGAGATTTAAGGATTATATAATAACTTAGCGACAATTTACCATAATGTTATAATATAATATATAGTCCCTTTGTCCGTATGTGACTGTAAATGTATAGGATTGTAGGATTGAACTTAATTCGTGGAATTATCTCGGAATTTTATATGAAAGGGAAATCCCGATTAAACGATTGTAGATAATGAATGGAATGTTCCGTTATAATGAATTCGTGCTTTTATTGTCCTAAGTGTGTTATTATCATCGTTTATTACTCATTCAATTTTAATAAACTGATGTTTGATAAAGCATATATTTAAAAACATATTATTATTAATATACAGTTTGGAAGTCCATATTCGATTTTATCTAATAAAGGATAAAATTTATTATCCTACATATCCCGAAAATAGTTGGTAACCCTATTCTGAACTCGTAACCCACTTATTCGTAAGCCAGATTGAAACCATTGAAAACAAAAAAGCAATTGCCAAAGTCATATTGACCCCTTCATTTAATTTAAATGTAAAATAAATAGAAAAGTCTTAATTAAATTACCAGTATAGCGTCTTTATATCTTTTATAAATTTAGGTCATATGCTTTAAAGTTAATCTTTATTTTAGTTATCTAAAATAGAATCTTCTCTGGGTTGGATTATGTAATATAATGTATTAATAAAAAGGCACTCAAGAATTGTATTTATAAAACTTTTCATCGACTTTTTACAATTTAAATTGTCTATAAATACATAATAATAATAACCGTTTTAAAACTTAAATGCATTGATCGCATGTAAATGATAAAAAATATATTATAAAAAAAAACATTAAAAATAAATTTAACCCATTTAACGCCAGTCGCTTGTTATTTCCCTTACACGCCAGTATTTTATTTAAATAACATATTGCAAAATCTTTATTTTTCACATGAACATGGTGAGTTAATAATGAAACAATGGCGTGTGGAGCGAATCAACAAGCGACGATAAGCCCTTATGTATTATATTAAGTATATCAAAAATAAATGACGTTTCTTTTACAATGAATTTTTTTTTGTTGTTTACATTGTAATTATGGTCGTGTAATACGTCAAATAAAGACGAGATTAAAACCGTCTATATAAAAATCGAGATAAGGGGTGACTCATCGACGACCACTATATGTTATTTTACGAGTAAATTATATATTTTTACAATTGCTCTTCTGTAAAACAATTACCTTAAAATATCTAGCTATTCTAATAATTAAATATTTTAATATTTAGTCAAAATGTTTTTACTGCTGCCATTAACATTAGATAGTTTTAAATTAACGTCCTGTAATATTTTATTGGTTTTTCAATAAATATGTTTTTTTGATGAAAATTAATTATTTAATTATTTAAAATAGTAATAATATAAAATAAATATTATGTATTAAATTAAAATTTAGGTGCTAAGTTAAAAAAAGATAAATTCACATATGATAATCTTACTATTTTTTAATGAAAAAATCACGATCATTAACAAATACTTTGCAAAAACGCGTTAAAAGCGCAATAAACTATAATTTATTATAGTGTATTGTGAAATTCATCAAATACACCATAGACTCTTGAACTTAATTGACTTTTTAACTACTTTTAAATGATAGTATTTTTAATCGCACACATTTGAAATACTCATTTTAAAATAAATTTTAAAAATAGCAATACCCATATATTCATTAAATTTCACTAAAATGTAACTTGTGCAATTTTGAAATTTCATTGCATACTTTTACTCAAGATTTTTACCATTATCATTTACTTACGTCAAAGATAAAATATATATTACTGACAAATATTTACAGTTAAAGAATATTCATATTAGAAAATATTATAAAAATATCGTTTCTTGGCAAAGAAAAACAAATATGATTATATTTATTAGGTAAATATTATTCGCAAAAAAAATAAATGGCAAAGTTGCGGCAAAGGGAGAAGACGTCGTCACGGCTCGGCGTTTGACATAACCGCCTTTGTTTTGAAACGCATGCCCCCATGCCGTTCGTCTGGTTCGTCGGGCCGCCGCTAGGGGCGCTCAGCACGCAGCCGCAGTCCGCCCGAGGCCACCAGGCGGCCGCCCGTCCTCCGCGACCCTTTTCTTTTTTCAGTCCCTTTTCATCCACGTAGGAGGACAGTGACCAAGCGGACCACACGCCGCCAAGTCCAAGCTGGCGTCCCTGGCGGCCGACGACGCGGCGTGAGACACCCGCTTTCCAACCCCTTACGTGACACACACCCACACACCCACCCCACCCACACATACTTCGACTTTTCATATTTGAATCGGAAAAATCGTATATTGCAAGCTCGCCTACGTCTTACGTGACACATACACACGCTTACACACACACTTGCATATAACGCGGTGATTAAAAATACAACTCTTTTCAAACGACTGCCATGTCCATTTCAATAACTTAATCTTGAACATTTAAAAAATATTGTATATGCATCTCTGTATGAACGTGTATTTTGATTGAATATAATCTAAAATATGCAGTAAATACAGGCATACCAACCACTCACGTGACACGTATACATATACATACACACTTGGACTTTTATATTTTTTTGATTGAATCAAATCGAGAAAAATATGAACATCGTCGTATATTGCAGCCGGTGTGGAAAACAGTGAAACAAAACGGAAGAGCTTATCGCGGACGCGGCGCGGTGTATTGAGGTCTAGGTAAGTGCACCTGATAATGTACATATATGTATACCGTATGTATAATTTACAAGTACAGTGTGACTAGAATATATAATTTATTTGTAACAAAATTTATTATAATGAAATAAGAATTGCCTCTACTTTTTATCAAAAATGGTGAATCAAATTATTTTGGAGTTCAAAGACATATGTTATGAATAAATGGATTGAAAAGTGGGGTTACTGTCAAAATTACTATTTTATTATATATTATGGTGTTAAAGCTATTACAAATTAGTCCTTGTGTGAAAGCAAACAATAAAATTCAGAAAGTATATATAATTACAATTAAAATTTTATTAGAAATTTAATTGGAAATTTAGCAAAATACGTATCTGCTCAATAATTGTAAAAGAACATATATAAACTAAATATGCTTCTTACCAATATAATATTTTCTTACAAAAAAGTCACAGTAATTACAAATTATGTGTGATGTTATTATTTTTAATTCGTATCTGAACCAACAATATTTATTTAGACTATGTACAAAACTAAAAAATAAGTTAACAGCAAATTAAATATAAATATATTATCGTGGACCATTTATTATATTTTTTTGACATAGGCGTGTTAGGTATAATATCTTCAATAATTTGTTAGAAGAGATATTAAATATTTAACAAATCGCATCTGATAAAAGGAAACTGACATATATTTCATTATATCTACAAAATATTATTTCACTTTTAAAAAATATTAGGTCAACTGCAAATTATGTTTTTCATATATATAAAAAAAAACTTGGGTTGTACTGAAAAATTTCTTATAATAATAAATATTAAAAAAATGTCATCTGATAATACAAAACTACCACATATTTCTTTATTTACATAAAAAATAAAAATTCACTTTTAAAAAAGTTAGGTTAACTTCAAAATACTACTAATATTGTATTTTTTTATTGAACATCTTTAACTTGCGTTGTACTAAAAAATATTTTTACTAGAGGCTTATACATATTATTTAACATTAAAAAAATGACATATGCTAACAGACAAGTGACATATATTTTCGTATTTTCATAACAATAATAATTCATTAATAATATAAAGTTAAGTTACTTTAAAATACAACTATTATTGTATTTTTTTAATAAATCATATATTTAATTATATCTACAAAAATATAAATTCACTTTTTAATATAAATGGTTTAACTGCAAAATACTATTATTATTGTATTTTTTTTAAATAAAAATGTTAAACTTGCATAGTACCAAAAAATATATAATATCAAAAATTAAAAATAGGCATCTGATAAAAAAAATAACATATATTTCCTTGTCTATAAAAATTAAAATTCACTTTTGAAAAAAGTTGGGTTAACTTCAAAATCCTGCTAATATTGTATTTTTAATAACGTCTTTAACTTGCGTTTTACCAAAAACATGTACCGGAAGCTTATATATATGATTTAATATTTTAAAAATAACATATTATAAGATAGAAGTGGCATATATTACCAAAAATATAAATTCACTTTTAAAAAAAAGTTAGGTTAACTGCAAATCACTACTATTATTTTGATAAAAGTGTTGAATTTGCGTTGTACTAAAAACTCTTTTATATATTACTAAATATTTTTTTTATCTAATAACAGAATACTACCATATATTTATTTATTTCAATAAAAATATAAATTCACTTTTTAACTTCAAAATACTACTAGTTTTGTATTTTTTAAATGAATGTCTTTAACATGCCCTGAACCAAAAAAAATTCTTTAATATTTATTAAATAATATACCATATGATAACAGAGAAGTACCATAAATTACTTTATTTCTACAATAATATTAATTCACTAATAAAATAAAGTTAAGTTACTTAAAAACACAACTATTATTGAATTTTTTATTGAATGTTTTCAACTTTCGTTATACAGAAAAATGATCTTTACATTTTTTTACATATTATTTAATAATAAAAAATAGCATCTGATAGCAAAGAAATAATATATATATATATATATATATATATATATATATATATATATATATATATATATATATATATATTCTTATTTTTACTTGAAAAATAATTCACTACAATAAAAATTAGGTAGACTTAAAAATACTAGTATTATTATATTTATGTATTAAGCGGTAAATATAAATATTATTTTTAGCAGTTTTTGTAATTCGTATTCAAAGTATAGTGTGAATCAAAAGTCATAAGATAAAATGAATTTATGATTGTACAAATACTATACAATCAATTTTTAATTAAACTGCTTAGTTCACTGTCTATCTTTTAAGATTTTTAATTAAAAAAAATATATACGAAGATTTGATATGTTACAGTGGTTACAACTTTAACAATTTTAAAATAGGTCATTCTGCTGCTAATAAACTGCTAATAAACTAATTAATTTTACGCAAAAGTTATTAGATCCTGTATGATTTTTTATTAAAATAAAAAGTAAGACTTATTGTTTAAAAAGCCAAAGATAAAAATCAATATCAAGGCTATGTAAATTTATTTTTGTACTTCTTCAAAAATAAATATAAATTCACCATTTATATAGGTCAAAGGACAGATTCAATTTATTTTATTATATAATGTTACAGTTCCATTTTGATCAATAAGTCGTCTGGCCATTCAATGAATTAATCTTTTCTGAAATTGAAAAGCAAACATGTGTATTTTTTATATTGCGTATGCAAAAATAATTTAAAAATACATTTTCACAGAAATATATTAAATATTTATTTATATATTTTTTCAGTTACACCGTATATTTTATCATTATTTTTAGCTTTTCTAGATATCGATCTTTTCTGGTAAATGGTAAAAATTAGTGATTAATATATGAAAGAATTAAATTTAAATCCAATATGAACCTTTAAAGATTAAAAACATATAATTTTAACTGATTTTTATTATATTTTTTTTCAATTTAATGAATATTATATTTAAGCTAGGCACATTTGATTGTATGCGTCAATAACAATTGGAAATCAATACAATTAATAGCACTTTGATTTCAGTCTTGTGTCTCATTACTTATTTAGTAGTTATTGATTGTGTTTACCTGGTTGCAACGCTTTGGTCTAACGTTTCTTATGTAGCATCGGAAAATTTACAATAAATAATAAATATCGATTTAATTAAAAATGTATAATATGCATTTTTGCATATTTATAATTCTGAAATTAATTAAATATTATATACTTTTTAAATAATAAATTCAGGGCTTCTGCAAATTTACAGAACCGTCTTGAATAAATAATAATAATTTCACGAATATTTAAAAAAAATATTTTTTTATTACACTTTTTTGCAGTTCGCCTTCTGCATGATTTTTAATTTCATAATTGTGTAATTTCTCAGATTCGCAAACATTACTTTTTCATATACCATTTGTATAAACCTAAAATATGATACATAGATAATCAAAAGTAACGATTATAATCTTATATATAATTGTTCTAAGGAAGTGCATATCTTGAATTGGAATATTTTTCGTTTAATTCTCTATCGCTTTGTATAAACAATGTAAAGAAAATATATTTAAATATAATAATAAAAATAAAAATGAATTTGCTTTGATTGTTTTTCGAACCGCCGGTAATGCATTCGGTTGTTTCGACCAATAAAAAACAAGCATTTAAATATAAAATAAGATGGCCGACATCAACATGACAACAGTTTTAAATAATTATTATTTATAAACAAAATTTTGCTACGCGACAGTAATTTTCATTAATTTGTTATGTGCTTTGTTTGATTTGTCTGAATATAAATTATCGGATTGCAAATTAACTAGGTGTGCTATAATTATGAAAATTAAATATATACATAATGTGATAAAAGAAAACATTAATTAAACTAGATAAACAATCAAAAAAACAATCTTCGTAATGAAATCTATAAATTTTGAATTCTCGTCAACGGGCTTCGAGACCGAAAAGTGAGTTTTTCTTTTTATATTACATAAACATTATCATTGCTTCCGATTTAATGTGCATATACGTTAAATTTGACTGAACTAGGTTTGTTTTAAATGTGAACATGTAATATATACTTATTTCGTATGAAGATTGAGGTTAATTAATATTTAAAACCCAAAAAGTTGAGGGTCCGGTATTCGCACACCTCACGACATATACATATGATTGCAATTGATCTTCAAATATTAGGTTTTCTTAGATTTTCTTAATCGAACGGATCAATATAGTAATAAATATTTAAAATAAAATTAAGCTAGTGAGATTTGTTAATTATATGCTCTAATAATAATTTGTAATTAATACAATAGATTAAGCTTTGGTTCAAGTCTTATGTCTCATTACTTATTTAGTAGTTATTGATTGTGTAAACGCTTTGGGCTATAGATTGTCATATTATAACAGATCATTTATAATAAATTAGTATATATTTAATTGAAAATATTATAATTGCATTTATATATATCTCTTAAATTAAGCTAACAAATTATTTTAATTTACTTACTGAACCGTCTAACATCTTCAGAAGAAGTTTAACTAATATAAAGGTTAAACATTTCTAGTTGAATTTTGATGCTTGAACTTTATTAAAATATAATTTCTTGCACATTAGTAAACAATATTTATTTTGATACTTTTATTACTTTTTTTAATAATTTTTCTCTCTATTGTAAAAACCCATGTATATTGAAATAATTAATGAATTGTTAAATTTCTTTATTTACCGAGATTTAATCAGTTAAGATTATTGTATTAAAGTAAAGCATTTTAAATCATTAAACAACTCTACGTTTTGTTGATAATTTTAAATGTTTAAAATATCTTAATATTGTATGATACAAAAAAATTCTAAAACTAAATTTTTATTAATATATATAAATATGTTGACTAAACCATTTTTCTTTTAGTAGTTACTGATACAATTTTTAAAGTGATGAATTTACAGACTGCGGTTTTTTTGTTGGTTGATAATATTAATAAACTGATATTTTTTGCACTCATATAATTAAAAGTTACACGATATACTTGTACATATTGTTACATTAATACAAAATAATTATATAAATAAATATAAAATTTCAGGTTAATCTTAAAGTTATTATTGTTTGAAAAATCAATATAAAACTAATATTAAATTATAAAAAAAATATTTTGTACAAATATCAATAACCAATCAATCATTTATTATTGAGAAAATCGTTCCTCTCATTATTTTAAATATAATAAATAATGTTTTATTTCAATATTCTTTTCGCTGACATTAAGTAGTAAGCAATTAAAATTTTATCTATAAATGAATATAAATTTATATTTATATTAATACAAAAATACACTTTAATTATTTAAAGCATAACTTATATGTGCAACGTATAGCATTTTTTTTGTAGACAGGTTTTAGTGGACCAGTAACATGGTTTTTGTTTGCGTCGTGCTCGCCTTTCAATAATGAATCGTCTCTTGATACTAAAATCCAGGTCCACAGAGTCAATACCAATTATCAAAAAATACTTGTGATTGTTTGCCGTGACCTTTTTTTAAATCTTCGCTGATTTTTTTTATTTTTATTTTAGTACTGAAAAGTTTAATTTATCAGTGATTCTAACAGTTTTTTATGTGGCTTTTCAAAAGTGAAGCATTAATGCCTTTTAAAGCTGCTTCATACCCTAAATGTATTAAATGGTAGATGTGGTTAATATAATCGATTATCAATATTTTTTATATACATAAATAAGGTTAAGATTATTTCATTAAAGAATGTTAAAGTTTTACTTAATTTAATTTTAAAATATATCAATTTACAATGTGAATTCATAATCAAAAATTAATTCATGTATGGATTAATCAAATGTTGAGGTTAACCGCAAAATCTCTACCGTTCTATAGATGTTCATATTCAGGAACAAAATCAATATCAGACAAGTCTACAATAATCCCTATTTGATATTTTTAAATTGTTCTATCTATGATGAAATAAATATATAAAGATAAAACTATACGTATTAGGAAAAATCTAAAAATAGTCCCACGATAACGATTTTATATATCACTACTATATTTAGAAACTATTTATATTACGCCAATACGTAAAACATGATAGTTGACAGCGGTTCTCAAATAACATATGACCGCATGTGCAACACAATAATACAAATGCCGTCGCGAATCGATTCAGCTATATTTAAAGTGTGCAACCGAGACGCGGGCTTTTCCGCGTTTCCCAAACTTTCCACTAGACTTATGTAATGTGGTGTTATATAAGCGAATGTTTTGGAAGCGGCGATCGATGCTTACGTTTGACGGAGTAGTGCTAAAAGTGTCAGTGGTGTTTATGGTGAAAATATTTGTGTAACAGTGACCCTAAAATAATATATACCTGAATCTATTAATTGATTAGTGCAGAATGTTTCAATTTAAATTATTTTTAGATCACAAATGTCTAGGATGCTGATGTACAATTTATGCATTAATAAATATGAATGTACATAAGTGTATATCTTACAATATATGCCCTAGACAAAATGGGATAAGTACAACTAGCCTTCTGGTCCTCGATTCTCTGACCAATGCCGATGATTTGGGGCGGAACTAGACTCTTTGTTTTTATTTAATACAGATATTAATAGACTCTTTAGTCTGTATAACATTTAGTAGGAGCGGGATTATTTGTAATGTGCAACACTGACTCATTATTTTGTTAAAGTAAGGTCCAACGGTTTTAACGAGTTCTTGAGATCTATTTATATACATCTACTTTAAACGAAAAAAACTTTAATTCTCCTATATTGGTTAGTTTTATTATTATTCAAATAAATTTCTGAAAGATTTTCAAAAAATAATAATCATATTATCTTTAATGTAGCTATAAATAAACACTTTTCATGATAGATTTAAATAAATTATTTATCAAATCACTGACACTATGCGCATATATTATCGAGCCACTCGTTCAATAGAAAGCATTCATATTAACCCTACAAAAATTAAAATAAAGTCCACTCACATGTGAATTTTTTTGAAGCATTTCTTTATTACGGCACAAATGCAAATTTATGGCGCAATTACTTAGAATTTCAATTATGCAAAGTAATACAATTAAAAAACATAACACTTTATTTTTCTTGAATTTTTAGGAAAGACGGAAACTCCAAATATCTGTACTATACATACTTAACAAAAAAAAATGCATGTACATATTATATGTAATTGACATATTATTCATAAAGTATTCTTAATTAGTAGCGCATAATAGATCTTATACGTGATTATTTTAAAAAAAAAGTGAAATATAAATATTTTAATTTTGAAATTGTGATTTTTTAGATTTTTCGAATCTACTTAAACTTAACACCTTACTATTTGGTGTTAGACACAATTTCTTAAGTAGCATTTATTATATAAAAAAATATATTTTAGAATGTAAAGAAAACGTTCCATATCATATTAAAAAAATATAGTAATAGTTTATGTATAGACAGATTGTGAATAAATAATAATAAAAAATAGAAAATATCAGAATTTAAAAAAACAGCAAAAAATACTGTTTGTATAAGCATTCGTAAAGCAATGTTTATTAATTTGTTTATCCGATTTTAACTCATTAGACTAACTTTTATAATTATCCAAAAAAAAATAGGAAAATCCGTGACAGTTGATTTAACTTGACGTGCTCTTTTTTTTTGGCTCTTCAAAGCGCTTTCATTGTTACGATTTGACTTTTGTATCGAGTCATAAGCCACATGATTTGTCACCCGTTGTGAAGCGTTGGAACAACTTTGTGTTATTTTATTGTTTGACCACATCTCATATATACCAAACGATTGTATAAATATTATTTCTTTACATTTTTTTATTAAATTGATATTGAAAGTTATTATCTTTCATACTCGACCCTATCTGTATTTGACGTTTTAATCAATCGTCTATGTGCCCAAGTAATTTTCGATTCTTTTATACCCTCCTTCTTGAATGCCATTCGCAAATGTTCTCTATAGCATACACAAATATAATACACAAATTAAATTATAATAAAAGTGCACTGCTCTATAGAGTAAATTATTGTTGTCATGGTTAAAAAATAATTTTATCTGAGACTTTTCTGAAGCGACACATCTCATTATCCTCGCTCATCCCAGTTAAGCTGAACTTCCACAGTTGAGCTGTTCTTCTCGGCAAAGAGCAACTTTGTCTTGACTAACTTTTATCGTTCACTATACTAGTAATGCTTCTAGAGCAAGACTGTAATTATAGTGTATAAATTAATTTTTATTCGATCTTGTTGAGAGCTTGTAATAAATCATGTTTTATGAATGTACACGCGATCGAACCGAAAAGGTGAAACATTACCATTTAGGGGTGGTTCGTTAGTGATTAATTAATGTTTGATGGATTTAGGTATTTAACTTTAGTCGTAATTCTATATAGCTCTTCTCATTTAACTATGTTAAAAATAGTTTTATTGGGATAGCTGATATTTTAATAGCATTCCTTAATTATGCATGCGATCATAACATTTTTTTAATTGCTATAATATTTTTTTGACGTTAATAATATTTTATATGATGTCAGTTTTTTTATATATTTGCAATAAGTATATACTCCAAAAATATAATAAATTTATTAAAATGTTCATAATAAAATTTTAATCCTACTATTTAAAAAATATAATATTACTAAATATATATTTTGATATTAAAACTATACTAAAAAGTTGACTCATATTTTAAAGTGTTTTTATTTATTTAAGTTTTTAATTTAATAATTATTTTAAAATCAATACGTGTCTGTTCTCGTCGTAGTACTTATTGTGTCACGTAGTTTTCAAGTCGTATCGAAGAGCAAGTTGAACTCTTGAACTTCAAGTGACTGCTCAAATGATACGGATTGGAAGCTCAACGTTAAAGCTTCTGTTTTTTAAGTTTCTTGCCTTACGAGTATTTTTGATCGATTAGGTGTAGTTAGGTGTGTTGGTTGAATTCTCGTATATTCAAAGTGGTTGTTCTAACTAAAGTAATTTAGTACGGCTATATACTCTCCAAAGATCAACTACACCAATGCGATTTTTGGGGCGGTACCAGATTATTTCTTATTTTACAATAAAGATTTTGTTTGATTGTAAACAATCTCAAGTGCCTTAAAACTGATCATGGATACCTTTTAATACGAATCATATGTTTTATATCGACTGAAAAAATCGTTTTTAGAAAGTTGAAAGGACACAAAATTATTCTTTTTTTCCATTAGTATGTCTATTAATTTCGACCAATTTTTTCGCAACGGTTTCGTGTGATTCCGACATACATAAATTGTATATATAATCTGTCGCTTACCACTTTACTTTAATTCATTTAATAAAACTAAACCTTTTAAGTTTTTACTGCAATAAATAATTTTTTAATAATTAAAATTATTATAAAAAAAAACATTAAAATATTATAAAAACAAAATATTGTCTCCCTTATTTGTTTTTTATTTTTATCCGTTGATTGATCCTTATTATTTTAATTAAAATAAATTTAATAATAATTATAATAATCGTAATAAAAAAAAATTTAGCAATATTTTTAACAGTGGTAAGAAGTCAGATTTCTTACCTTAAATGTTTATTTGTACTTTAAATATGATTATTATATTTTACAAAACCTATTTAAATTATCAATAAATATGATTTATAATATTATTTATATTATATGTAAAAGGTATATCTAGAAAAAGTTAAAACTTAGTTGGATAATATATATTCTGATATAATAACGATTATTTGTTTTTCATACATAAATTTCTACACTATATTTATGTTTATGTTTCTTATTAGAAGTTTTTAAATAATTTAAGAAATTGAATTTTTTTTTTATTGATCTTTTTAGTTATATAACCATTTAATAAGAGTACTAATATGCAGAATATTTTTATAAATTTAAATAATAATTATGACTAAGTCTACCAGGAATTACCAGTAATATTTTACATTGCTAATACTTGTTATGTCATACCTATAATATTTTAGTATAGGTATAGATTATTTATATTAAACTTTAAACACGCACTGTTTATATATAACATAGAAAGAATAAGAACAGAGGTATTATTTTTAAATAGCCAAGCATGTTCATTTTACGTTTAATTATAGACTTTTTCTTATAATGCCTAGTGGCGAGAGCTTAATTTATGAAATCCCCCTTCGTCATCAACGTGAAAAATTTCACTTGCGTGAAAATGTGCGATAATTCGCAAAAAATCTAAGCAATTTGGGGGGTAACAAAAGCCCCAAGAGCTCTATCGCACGCGAAACGAATCGGAACGAGATTCGAAGTGGACCGACCTGGTTTAGAAAAAAGAGAGAAAATCCATGGATGAATCCTTTGTTGAATTCAGGATGTTTTTATTTTTTATGTTTTCCTTTCCTCTCATTTTTTACAGTCACTATTAGACCGGCACGTGCCACCCACGCAACCACTGAAATGACTTGAGCGGTTAAGTTATGTACATTTGTGTCTTAAAACACAGAGTTACGCTTGGATATTTAATGATGGGCGTGGTTTAATAGATTCAAACAAATTATTATATTTTTTTATATATATATTCAACCCTATGTGCTCACTTTGGCAAACTCCCACAATTGCTCTCCAGTGTGATTCATGGGTGACCCCAATTCATAATTTTTTTCAAGCATATTTCTTTGAAATATGCCTGTTATTAAATTTTATGTCATGTATTTATTTATATGGAATACAAGGGTTAAAATTTTAAATACGATTTGTACAAAAGTATAGACGTAGGCTTGTTTGCGTCACTATTTTCCAGTTTTAATTTGAAGAGGGAAGCGGTTGCTTCCTTGGTCTTTTTAACATAGTTTTGGTCGGTGCTCGACGTACCTTTGTATTGTAGGAATTTGCGTATGATAAATCAAAATCAAAATAATAGAAGTACTCAGTTTTGACAGTAAGAATATCAGCCTTTAAATTTGTTTTTCATTTTTTGTTTGGACAGTGTTTTACGTTTAAGTAAAACAGACTTTGTTTTTATCTGTTTTTTTAGTATACGATCCCTTTGAATTCATATAGACAACCAATATATTTTGTCTATTTACAAGGTGTACGTTGTCCTTATCTGTATATAAATTAGGTCGTTACATGCGCTTGTTAAACGTCGGCGAGATAAATAAACTTGTTCTGCAAGTTATCATGAATACCCATAGAATTTCTGTATAACAATCAGTATAGACTGCCTTTGTTATATGTAATAGTTCCACTGTCTTTTGTTTATGTGCATTTTCAAGTGATCCTAATCCGCCCAAATAGATTACCGATAAGTGCGCTTGTACGTGCGTTAACGTGACATACTTTTTTTCAAAAAAAATACACTATAAAAATTATTTTTTTTAATAAAAAAATTGTCTAAAACTAAAATATAATTCCTGATACAGTTTTTTATATTTTAACTTATATTTTTATAAATTTCTTATGTTTATAAAAACTGCTTACAAATCAAATAATGCTTTCACCAACTTAATCAGCATTTGTATTAATACCTTTGTATTTTTATTGACATTGATCGTTCTTTGTTATTGTCTATTTAAAAGATGCATTTTAAAGTATCACTAATCTGTCTAAATATCTGATGATCATCACATGCGCTAGGTAAACGTCGACATATTTTTAATTTTTTTTTTTTTTTTGTAAATTTAAAATTTGTTTTCAACCATCGTGGCGCATTGGAGTAACCTGTTAGGCCACGATGGTCTTAATTTAATCTAAAAAAAAAATTATTCTGAAATTCGTTGCAAAAACTTATAAAATTAAAATATAAAATTTCTGTATTAAAATTGCTATCGACTTTATTTGTGTTTATATAATATATTTAAATATACTACTTAACTCTTCTTGGTTGAAGTGCATTTACAGGTTGTACTAATCCACTTAAAAATACGAATGACACGTGCGCTTGTATGACGCTAGCGTGACAAGTATTTATTTGCATATGCGAATAACTATAGTAATAAACTTTATGTTTTTGATAAAAAAATTGCAAAAATGTAGTTTTAAGCTAAGAATACAATTTCTGGTACTATTTATTAAGTTTAAACCTTGTTAATCAAACAATGCTTTTACTAACTTAATCAACACTTGTACTGATTCATTTTATTGTAGCCCGAATAGGTAATTTAAATAATTATTTTTTTGACTTTTACCTTTCATTTTTGTAAAGAAAACAGCATTTAAAATTATTCACATTTGTATAATATGCTTGTAAATCAAACAATGTTTTTAAGGACCTAACTCTTTCAGCGCGAATGGCATCTATAAAAGTCATCAAGAAATCGACAATACTCATTCGGCGCCTAAAGTTTCCATAAACCTTTGAGCCTAATAATATGGTTATTTAGTACAATTTAAGACTGTAAATCACTAGATTTTATTTAATTATAATGTCTTTAAAAATATGGTACCAATAGGTGCCCTCCCATCTATTAACAAATTTCAAATACCGCGCAAAAATATCAGCCGCGGTGAAAGAGTTAATCAATACTTGATGTATTTTAAAGAAGCCCAAATCTGTCTAAAGCTCTGATCGTCACGTGCGCTTGTTAAACGTCAGCGTGATCGATAAACTTTTCTCCAAATCGTTATTAATCGTTAAAATCGTCACCGACTGTCTTTGTATTTATATATACTGTCCAATTCTCTTTGGTTTAATTGCATTTACATTGTCTTAATCCTCTCAAATAGGCGATTGACACGTGCGCTTTTATGACGTCAGCATGGAAAGAATCGCAAAAAACAGCTTTACACAAAAAAAAATATTTGCTTGTAATATTTTTTTTAATTTAAACTTATTAAAATTATTATGTTTTTAATAGGAATATTCAATAATTCGTGGTATTTTTTTCTGACTTTTAAATTATTTATGTTTGCATAAACTACTTGTAAATCAAACAATGCTTTTACCGACTATATCAGTACTTGTATCGATACATTTATATTTTTATTGCCATTTTGTGCATTTTAAAGTGGCCATAATCTGTCTAAATCTTCGATCGTCAGGTGTGCTTATTAAACGTCGGCGTGATAAGTAAACTTGTTCTGCAATCCGTTTTAAATACTAATAGAGTTTTTGTATTGAAATCGGCACCGACTTTCTTTGTATTTATGTAATAATATTAGTACATTTATAAGTGATTCTAATCATCTTAAAAATGTCATTGACACATGTGATTGTATAACGTCAGCATGTCAAATACTTGTTTTAAAAAATTTCAAATAACTATAGAAATTTAGTCTGAATTTTTTCAAAAAAATATTAAAACTTGTTTGTTTTCAAAACCCGATCAATTATTTTAGTCTGAGTGCTATCAAAAATTGTAAAATGCAATAGTGATTTTTAATAAAATCGAGATAAAAATGGTTCGATGTTTTTCTAGTGTATGTTTTAGTTAAATTTTTACCACTCATAAAAAATTGAGTGCTAGCACAATCAAACCACTTTAAACAAAGTGCCAAACGATCGAAATTGAAATTATTTGGTATTGTTTTTATTTTTATTAGTACTGCTAAATAAAATCAATAATATACTAGTTTTCCAGATGTGAATGGTGTAATTATTTGAAGATTTTATCTTAGTTAAAAAAAACATCAAAAACTTCTACAAGTCCACACATACAGCAAGTGCTTGATGTAATCAAGTTTCCTGTCCTTTCTCATTACGCTGGGCTTTGTTTCCAATCTTTTTCGTCGATCCTTTGTGAGATTTAGCCCACACATTTTGGTATACGCACGAAACGGACATCTTGTTAGCTAATCTGGCGTAAATCTGATTAGGGAAAAACACATGTTGCGACAGTAGAACGTTGATTTTGGCGGTGAGGTGAAAGCAAGTGGATCCATTGTGTTTATGTTTAGAACCTACATACAAACAAGTGATTGAGTATAAAACGTTTTGAACATCAAATCAATTAACGCTGAGTGTGCTTTATACCTAAGCCATAAATTACAAGTCACTGTGATGGATGATATGAGTTTCTAGAAACCATAAAAGCAGCTTGTTTTGACCCTGGGAAAGCACGTAAACCTTACGATTTACCATTAAAAATTCTCACCGTGTCGCTTAGTTGATCATAGTATTTTTCTATACATTTTTTAACTAATAAATAAACTATTTTTGTAGGTAAAAGTAAAGTTAAACGAAAACCTTTCTTATCCAGGTATGCAATAATGTTGTTTCTGTTACGTGAGAGAGTTTACTAGTTTTGAATCGCTGCAATGTTGTGCGTGAAGTGTGTATGTACAGTTAGTTCTTCTGTGTAAAATATAAAGCTGAAATTCATCATAGACCTATTTATGGCAAAATATGTAAGCATGGTCATTCTATTTGTCACTGTAAAATGTGCTCAAAGTTGCAAAACCATTTATTTGCTTGTTTTTGTGGAGGTGTTTTTACAAAAAATATTGTTTATATGCAGTAACTTTTTTGTTGTCGAATAAAACGTTACCTTTTAGCGGATTGTATAAACTGTAAAATGCGTGAATTTCGTAGTATTTTTTTTGTTAAATGCATTTTTATGATATATTTTGAGTTGATAGTAGAGTGCTTTTATTGCGATTGTGTTATAATATTGTTTTATCTTGCAACAATGTCATATAATCAAGGTTGTCATGGTAGCTAATATTTAATATATAATTCAAATTTCAAATATTGTTCATTTCACTTTTATACTGTTTTTTTATTATACTGTCAAGAAACATATAATAAAAATATATTCTTGAAAACAGAATTATGATTATGTCATCTGTTATGAATAAGAAAAAATAAATTACGTATAATACATAAGTTTTAATTTCTTTATAAGACATTTATTTTGCAGACAAAATTGAATAACGTAACTAAATAAGTAAATTTACGTTATATAAAAATATATTCTTTAAAATAATAAAAAAACACATGTTGTAACCTGACAGGCTTAAGCCCAATGAGTTACAACGGGGTGGGGGGTGAATCTGTAGCAACTGTGTTAGTCAATAAAACATTATTTTGAATAAATATTAGCAACTAAATATTTAATATGTGTATTTTAATTAATATGTTGGGGTTAATTTTTAATGTTTTTGTTTTTTTTTTTGAAAAAGCTGCCGTGGCTTGAACCCACGGTCCCTAGATTACTAATCTAGACCTTTTGGACTACGTTTTTCCGACCTTATTGTAAACTTTGAGCAGCATATTATTCACTTGCGTCTTATTAGTCAACTTATATTTTCGCTTGTAGAAATATATGTGAAGATTCAAATATGATTTCACTGAAACGCCGGTAAAAATAAATACTTTACTAGTAATACATATTCACTGTAAAATATATTATAATAACTATTATAGTTAAAATACTAGCTACATGTATAGTATGTATAATGTAAGGGTAATGTTTGTAGTGAATTATTAAAATTGCAAAAAGCATTTAAATAAATATAACGAAAAGTTTACAAGAAAAGCAAAATGTACAAGATGAATTTTTAAATGAGTTCCGTAATACAATTTACGACGTATTTTAAGCAGTACATTTCAAAAAGTTGCAGAACTTATGTTCCTAATTAATGTATAAATAAAAAATTAGCATCTTTCATTTAAGTTTTAATAATAGCCTTTTAATTCTTCCGCTAATTATTAAATAAATATATATATATAATATTTCTAAGCATTTAACTGTAATTTTATAGTATGTATGTTTATATAACCTTTTTTTAGATTAATAGTGTAAACCCTTTTCCTTAATAATGTAATTAAGCTAGAGTACACTTAGCATATATAAAATATGTAAATGTATTACATATGAAAATATAAACTTAGCTTATATGATATGGTATTATATTATCTATTAAATTTACTACATATATAAAACATTTAATTAAAACTAATATTACATAAAATTAATTAATATTTATCTATTCACTTATGTAATTATAAAAGATTTACCATCAAAGTTGTGAAAGTTAATCGGGAGTAAAATATTTAAATTAGTTTTATAATATATATGAAGGGTAATCTAAATATTATGAAAATTAAAATATTCAAATTTATCTGAAAAATCAAATGTAAACTATTTGATTTATAAACCTTTTAACTGTGAGGAATCATTGTTTATTGATCTTATCCTTCCTTCCTTGTTTATTGATTCTTCAATCTTACTAGATCAATGTATTATTCGCTGCTGCCAATGTGTGAGCCATGGCAATCGTCGCTCTGATGATTATTTCGCTTATTCTGGAGTACCACAGGGATCCAATCTTGGTCCATTGAACTTTTTGCCACTTTGTGGATATGGGCGATCGACATTCTACTACCTTTCGACATCACCAATTGTCATGTTGTCACATTTTTCAGAAAGTGTTTTAAACATAAAAACTGCCATCGATGATTTGGGATTAGGGTTCTAGCAGGGATGGATATTTTTTGCACAAAGTTTTGCAGTAAAGTTGACTTATGAGCTGTGTACTCAATTTTATATACATGACCAACCTCAGGAAGATGAAGTGCTCACCCACTTATTGCTGTCATGACCAATTACGTCGAGCAAGGAGTATCATTATATTAGTTTGTTCACTTACTGAACTTTAATGACCGTTGCGTTAAAATTTATGCAGGTTGAAATTTCTCATTAGAACATATTTAAGACGGCTATTAAATAATTTGAGCATGTGCGAGATTTAAAACTTGCAACCCGTTTTTTTAGATTTCGAAGCGCTGGTGTCATTTGTTATATGTTAATAACACTTGAATGACTATTCTGATGCTTAGTCTATTTCATCTATTGTCACGTACGGTCCACACTAGCTGGTATAAAAAATGATAAATTGGTTTACGGTGCTTTTATTGCAGAATATTAACAATATGAATTTTATTAATATGTATATTTTTTAATAAAATTAGACAAGGGTCGCAAAATTATTAATATTTTTAAAGCGCACTTTTGGTCTAAAGTAACAGATTAGGTTCTTGATATTTTCAGTGTATTTTTTCTTTCTAATTAGTAAATGTAAATAAAAACTGGCTTTTATATTTAAACATAAAACATATAAACAACTTTTTTTAATTATAAAGTAACTTATGGTGTAACTAAAAAACGTTCTTATTACTAAAATTTAAATTTATGATAAAATTTTGAGCGGATTTGTAACCGATGCTATTTATTATTATTATTATTTATTTAAACTGTAAACCTACTTTTAAATGGTAAAAAATGTTACGTTTTAATATTATTTTTTATATTCAAAACATTTTCGTATTTTTTTTGTTTTATTAATATTTAGTTAAGTTACAAACCTATTTTAAAAATTATTACAGTGAAATCTCTTTGTAAAGAATACCGAAATAACGAAAATCCCAGTATAACGACTCCGAAAAACTTTCATACAAAATGTTTTCATTATAACGAAGACTGATATCAGTATAACGATATATTTTGATCTGAATTTAAGAATGACGTTACAACTTTACACAATATTTTCCGAGTTCAGTTTGTCCTTGACTTTGCGTGTGCCAGATGTGTTCAAAAGTGACATTACAGGTGTTTCGCTGACCCACAAACTTTTTTTATAATACATTTTTTTCACAATTTTCATTGTGTTTCATACAGTATCTTTAAAAATGGACAAAAAACGATATGTCAACCTTATAAGAGGTTATTTTGATGCTGTAGTAGTATGGTAATTAAAAATAAAATAAAAATATATCATCTTCCTTACATTCAATATAACGAGTTTTCAGTATACCGAAATTTATTCATTGGTTCCGTGAGTTTTGCTATATTGAGATTTCACTGTACAATGTATAATTTATTATTATTTAGCTAAGTTTTAAGCCTATTCATAAACGAAATACAATATTTAGATTTATCATTAAATATTTTAATTTAAAATCTAACGTTAAATAATATAAAATGTTTTCTTCTGGAAATATTTCGTCAAGTTGTAAACCTATTTTCAAATGTATTAAAAATAGTTTTTTATAGATTGAAGCATTTTGACTATTACTGAAAATCCTAAATAATTATGTCTAATTTGAACCATTAGATTTTAAAATATATTTTAAAAAATCAGAACGAAGCAAAAATAATATTTAAAACCCAAAAAGTTGAGGGTCCGGTATTCGCACACTTGCTAGCTTCGGTACCTCACGATAGTGAAGTACCGACAGCTAGTTTTTATTTTAATTATTTATCACGATTTACATATGTAAGATTAAGAAAATCCATGAAAATATAATTATATAACAATTACTAGACACGATTAAAATTGAAAAACACAAAATTTTATATGTTGTCTGAATCCAGGTATTTTAAATAATATTCACCATATATATTACTGATCTATCGTGCTGATAAAATTATTTATTTATTCGTAAGATAAAGAAATTCTAGGAAAACCTAATCTGTAAAGATCGATCTGAATTATAAAAAATAACAATCATTGATTCTAATCATACAGAATCTAAAATTAAATTTAAAAAAACACTATAGTCTATGTGGAATTATATCACTGATATTTTAGGCATTAGTCACTGATCTATCAAGTTTATTTAATTATTTATTATAAAGCTGAGCATTATGACTTGACATTTTTACCATATCCCTCATGATTGTTATAAATTAACCCATAATTGAATCAATTACTCCTACACAGTTAACAAGCTATAAAACTCAGTTACATCTATAAATTATGTATTAACTTTGATCTTGTAATTTGGATCGGAACAAAAGTATTAAATATAGATACGATATTTTGGTTCTATGGTTATTTTTAAGATAAATCCTGAATTTTGAATCTATTTTTAACTAGAAACTATAATTATGATCCTAGTATCAACATTGTTGAAAACCTATACATCCAGCAACAAAACCGCGATCTTTTGCCCTCTCCGAGTCTCATTGGATTAAGTCGTGGGAAGGAAGCCAAACTTGCTCTGTGTGTAAACTTGAAACACCCTTTCATTCTACGTAACTTAATTAGGGCAAACGCAAGCTAGTGGCCGTCATATTAGTTGAAATGAAAATAGATTACAGTGTCAACAATGTCTCTCGAATATATTTAACTTCAATCGAATGCTACATTTTTGGGTACCAATTAACATAAAACCGACTTTGATTTACGATAATTCTGGATGTATCATAAATCAAAAAGTTTTCCCCAAATCCAAACATCGATTTATTATTCTTCGGGTATTTATGTCAATAAAAGTACTCACTATTACACTGTTATGTCTCCAATAGGATTTATACAAAAAAAAACAAGAACATTAAAAACGCAGTAAAAATATATTTATTTATTATTTATTTTTTATATAATTAAATAAATTAAGACTTATTCAAAGAAATATAAATATTCTAAACTAACAACCTTTTACGTAATACCCCTAAAAGATTATTTAATATCAATATATCGTTTTCATGGTATCAATTAATTTTCGTTTTTTTAATTGTTGCCCTAATATTTAAAATCTGGATTTTTGTAATTGAATTTTAATATTTTTTTTTGTAAATAAATTTTGATATTTAATAAATAATTATTTGTAAAAAAATTTGATATTTTTTTAAGAAGCAATATTTGATTATTTTCTGGCTTTTTTAATTTGAAACATATATTGAAAACATATATGAAATCTTCATTATACAGAAATATATTTATTTATTAAAATGTTTTATAGATTCTGTAAATATAGCAAAACTGTATCTGTCATAAAATGAATTTAAGATATTGAGCTTAAGACTTGTTCTAAGTAAAATAATTTCCCAAGACCCAAAACGATTGATTAAAGTACTATTTTTATATCATCTAAAAAAATTTTTTTTTTTTTTTTAGTTTGAAGCTAATAACAATATTATATAAGATTATATAGTCTAGTAAAATATTTTTATTACAATGTTTTTGAAGAAAGAAAAATATTTAAATATTTCACCTAATTATATAATTGTTTTTTTAATGCAGCTGACAATCGTTTTAAAGTAAAAACATTAATATTTTACTGTTAAAAACCGGATATTACCAAGAAAGTAAGATGCTTGCCAATGCTTTTTTGATGTCTTATACTTCGCAATAAAATTACATAATGCAACCTTTCGCAAACCCAAAAAAGTCCTATACTTTGACACAAAATTACACCTATTCGCAAACGAATAAAAAATTCATACGTACGTAAAATTGACAAACACACTCATTAATAATTTATTTTATATATTATTTATCAGAATAAATATCTATATAGGATTTTTTTTTATTTATTTAAATGTTTTATGGATTTTAAAAATATAGCAAATGATCAAAATATATGTAAAAGTAAACCCAAATTATTTTCTTAAAACCTAGATTTAATCTGTTAATCTTTATTAAAATGATACACCAGAAAATATTGTCACAAACTCAATAATTTGCTCAATTTTATTAGTTGTTTATGTTGTTTCATTTTATAACCAAATTAAAAATGTAAAAATAAAAAGAGCGAGCTAAGTTTTGTATTATAAATTTACATACAATAGTTTTTGCCAGCAGCATTAAAACTTTGCGAGTAATTATTAACTTGAAGTGTTCATATTTTATTAAAAATAAAACCTTGACCCCTTTAATTCACTTACAGAACTTTTTTTTGTAATCAAATCTCTTGTGGTTATAATTACGATTCATTAGCCTTTTTAGAATTTATATGTAACCTAATCTGATATATACATTCATAAAAAAATATCTTCAAATTGATATGACGTGCCTTTAAATATTGCCAATAAATCAGAAGATTTTAAATACTTGAGAAAGGATCTTAAAGTCTTAAATTGAGTTTGAACAATACTTTTTTCGCCCCGTCGTAAAAATATGTTATTAAATAAGCTATAATTTGTTAAATTACTTGTAATAAATTAGTTTAGCTTTAAAAAACCTTCACAACTGAGACGAAAGCATTATATAATTGAATTAAATATAAATACCTTAATAATTAAGGTACCTATGTGTAGAATAACAAACGATGTCTCAAAGCTACCCAAAGAATCTATGAGAGATAAGGGGGTGCATTACATGCGTTCCGCACGCCCGCTTATTCTCACTCACTCTCGTCACTTACCATGTGAACGAGCGAAAGGGAATATATCTCACCGTACGCGCCTGCTATTTATCAAATATTTTAATTATTTTCCTATCGATCCCCAAAATCTTATTTCTCTTTTGCAGATTTTTTAAATCCATGGATAATTTAACTATTTTTTACTTATATATCAATTATTATATTTTTACATTAGCCATTTTTTTAAATATTATTTGCAAAAAGTTGTCTGTTCTTGTTGTAGTGAGTAATATTTTAAACAAACCACCATATTTTTTATTTTTAATTTATATTTTTTTTTAATACATCTGTTTGGTAAATATATGTGTCATCTGCATATCAAATATTATTTACTATTTATCCATGCGTATCATTTCATTTAAAATTCGGTTCCGAAATAAAAAGCATCGATAATAACCCGTATTTATATCTTACTCTTCGGTGAACTTCAATGTTAAAATAATTGTCATAAGTCGAATACAAAAATATAAGGAAAACTAAACATAAATATGTAAAAGCATTCTATTTTTAAATATCGATTGTATTATTCCTTTGAATGAAACACGTGTACGCCTACAAAACTAAAGAAAATAAACGTGTTACTCTCGAGATTGCGGTGTGCTTTTAATACGGCATTATTATCACACCGTAAAGCAGCTGTCTATGGACCGGAACGCCGTTCCGGCTTTATATATAGTATATAGTATTCTGAAGCTTTTCCTCTCTTCTATCCCTTTTAAATACGGTTCTCTTTGCAGTTTAGATGTTCAGGTTTTGCATTTAATATTATTATTAATTACCATACCCTGAATATATTATCATTTACTAATTAAATATTATTTCGCTGAAAATTACCAACGCCCACGCTGTATTACTATGTATTACTAACTAAGCTTTGAATAAGTTTTATTTTATTTTTAAAAATTTAAGTCATATTTAACGCGTCGTTTGTGTTTTACATCCATATAATGTCAACGTATTTTGTCACATTTATTTATTTTTTTGAAAGAACTGTTATTTTTTTCCGTTAAAACTTAAATAAAGTGCAGTGAAGTACTAAAAAAATATTTGTGAAAGCTCTTAATGATTATTATATGCTCAAAAAAATGGTTTATGATTGGCCAAATGTTTCTAAGAGAGTCGTAAAGATATCCGACATTGAAAATGATGATCATGATTAACAATACTTTATTAAAACTTAAGAAAAAATATGGATATTGTCATTTATAAACGCTGAATCACTACTTGTGATATCGGTTTTTGACATTTTGGGAATGAAACATGTAGAAGCTAATTTTTTTTTAAAACCATCAAAAACAGAAGTCACTGATAACTCAGTATTTTTGTAATGCATCATTAAATATAGTTATTACGTCGATAAAAGGCTCAATTTGACTCAACGCAAGCGCACCGAGAAGTTAATAACAAAAAAAGTGCGTCAAGTTTGATCGAGTGTCAAAGTTGTTTTTTTATTATTATTATAAAATAACGCTAGAGTCTAATATAAACCATTACAAATACACTATACAGACGTGACATTACAATTTTATGTAGTTTTCGTGGGAGAAATCCGAATAAAATAAGTAAAATATCGGGCTAATACTTTACTAATCTTTAATCAGCGCACAAATTTATACTTTTTTTGCTTGTTTATGTTTATATTATGTATAAAATTTTTGTTATGTTAAAATTTGTTTAGTGTAAATATTAGCTATATTAGCTAAATAAATAAATATTTTAACAAATATTGTTATGGAAAATTATTAATCTCTTAATATAAAACCAGTGTAAGGAAATAAACATATAACCATTTCTGAGTAAAGCGAAATAAGAATAATGAATAAATTTGCTCTATTATGTATATTTTAATATGTATAATAAATTTTAATAATATTATAGTTAAAAAAACAAAAACAGTAATAATTAATATATAATAGATATATAGCAACCTTAAAACGCTTTTATTATTTTAAGTAGACCCAATAGGGTGTCATTTATTTATTGTATATATTTCATTGGAGCATCACTGCCGTTAGCCCAATACATTACTACGGGTGGATCATCATCAATAACGTTACTAAATAAATAATGAGACACCAGACTAAAATTAATTTATATTATTTAACGAATTGGGTTTGATTTTATTTTAATCATTCATTAGTGAGATTAAGAATATCTAGGAAAACCTAATCTGTGATATTATATTTGTATAATAATCATTAAATTCAAGCTCTTAGACACGATAGAAATTAAAAACCACTAGGGTTTATATGGGATTTAAAACCAGATTATTTAGGTTTTAGTCATTAATTTGTACCGCTGGTCTTTTTTATCAAATCTAAAGAAACAGCTTAGTTAAAATATATTTTTAAAGTTAACTAAACTGTCATTATTGTCTCTGCAGAATTTTAAGTAATTCCGGTAATTATAACTGTTATGAAATATTTTTAAACTACTTACTACTAATGGTAGAAGTAGCCATCGGCTAGATAATGTTTATGTGAGAATCAGCTAACTGAGTCAATGCGTAAGTGCATGGTCGAACACCAGCATTATTTTTGAGTCGGCCGGCAGGTAATTAATCACTTGCAGACCAACCAGTTCGTAAATGTTATCTGTGCTTGCGCTAGCCTCGCAATTTGTAGATGGACGATATATTGTATATGAACCGTCTGTGTTATCACATTCATATTTAAACTGACCGATGACATATTAATTTGCATATAACAATTTTGTGTATGAATAATATATTTCTCGTTTCGAGTGTTTATTTTATGATTTAACGCCCTTTTTTCACAGTCAATGGTCCTTTCAATTGCATTATATAATGCTGAAAAATAATAGTAAAATCCTAAAAAAATAATCTATCCTATCTTTGATGGCTTATAGATTAAAAAATAATATTACATTACAGTTACACTATGTTGAATTAATATGGAAAATTAACTTAAATTAAAATTTAAAAAAAATGCAAACTCAACACGAAATGCGTGATTTCCCATACTCCAATAACTCAATAGCTAGATCTTGATGGAGGGTGATTGGACCTTAAATATAATAAATTCTAAAATTATGCATTCTTTATGTGCTATATATAGTATTTTAATGCTAAATCTTTTATGTATTAGGTACTAGAATCTTAGTATAATTCTCGTTTTTAAAGTGACCAAAAATAAGTCAAATAACATTTTATTTTCTTGTTAAACATACTGTATCAGTATTCTGAATAAATAATGGTGGTGAGAATCAATCGATTTGATTTGCACCGTTTTGTATTAATAATGCAGACTTTATTGATTCACCACTATTTATACTATTGTGTACTCTTACTTAACATAATCTAAAAACAATCTCAGCCGCTTAAATATAATATGTAAATGAATGTGAGCGATGCATTGTTCCATGTGTAGTTGCGTGTCCACGGCACATTGACGCGATTTTTTGCCAGTGGGAAAGAACAGCAAAAAACAAAACAAAAACAATAACAAAACTAGTTTTGGCACGACAAATGTTTGTTGCGAAATTTGATTAAAATCAAGGCAAATCACACGATTTCCTACCTCATGAGAAGTTTAGGGAAATGAAAATAAATAGCAATATATCGTGAATTTGAAACTATAACATTTGTAGATACAGGGTACCTTTACTTAGGTTACTTACTTTAGAAACAAAGCGTCATGTAAATTTTAGACGAATGTCTTAAATCCCTTTTGTTATATAATTAAGAACAAACAGTGTTTTCGCATTTTTGATTATATGCACTTCAATGTTATGTTATCGTGATTGTAAAAAAAATAAAATATAAAAACAATTTTAAAAATAAAAAATATAGTAAGAAAGATAAATAATATTAAAATATTAAAATCAAATAATAAGAACCAGACCAGCTCCTCGTAGCTGAAATTAAATATGTTTTGTATTACAAGGGCTCCTATATAAAGCAGACCTTTAAATGGCGTTTTGTTGCGCTGGCTCTCTGTGAAGACTCGTAGATTTTCTCCTTTGACGTGTGTTTTGATAACCTTAACTTTAAAATTTGTAATGATTCATTAAAATTCAATTTTTTAAATTATTTATTAACTTGTTGACTCGTCGCGTCATTGAAATTCCGGTACTTTTCATCTGTGTGACACATAAGATCACCTTAAAATAGTTTGAAATCAATTAAAAAGTTTGCCAATCGTCAATCAAGTACGTAAATAAAAATCACTTAGAGCTTACACCAGTAAACGCCAAGGCTTCCAATTTTTACACACATACATTCGCGCGTGTTAGAACCGAGTCACAAGAAAAAAGTCATAAACGTCGCATAAAAATATGATTGTAAGCTGTTTTTGTTTCTACCTGCGCTGCAATAACTGTTATTATCAGTATAATATTTAAAAAATGCAATGAAGAACATTTTAAATTTACATATATAGAAAATATACTTATTTTAAAACACAATTAATTAACTTTAAAAAATAAAAATACAAATTAAAATCACATAATATAGTTATATAAATTAATATTTTGCGTAAATTAAATAAAAAAATTATATTCGTGTATTTGAATATCAACTCCTAACGTGTGTTAGTCAAGCGTGCGTGTGTTTTAAATAAAAAGTGGAAGCTCTGGCGTTTACTGGCTTACACCAATGAACCTAAATGAATGACTTTACAAATTATAAATTATTCTAATTTAAATCATTACTTAGCGTCATTCTATATTCTTCTATCAATTTCATTACTTCATTATAATGATGAAATACATTAAATTTCATTAAAAATTTACGACTAAACGCCCGTTTGACATTTCAACAATAAAATGGAAGCGCGTGTTTCAATTATTGTCGCGATATTTATCTGAAGTTATTCATATTTTTACGAGCTTCTGCCCTCCACTATATTACGAGTAAAAGCAAGCGTTGTTTTTGAATTTTATTTGAACACAAAATATAACAGTAAAAGGTATACGAAATAAATTTTAATTACGTATTACAAAATTTAATATGGTACATTCAGAGCCGTGTTGTAAAATATGTGTAATGACAATAACAACGTTTTAGTCTATATTTTAATATAAATTTACGATTATTCTTACTTTGAATTATATTATTTAATATTTTTGCAAAAAATTCAGTAAAATAATATGTAATTATTTAATAAACAAATCTAAAGAAATGCATAAAATATATTACAAATAAAATTTAAATGTTGCTTGTAACACAGTAACTATATGCTTACTATATTTTTGATACATATTAATAGTCATAAATAAGTATTGTATTTTATGAAATATGAATAATATATTGTAACCTTTGCGATATGCCTTTTTAACGGTTCTTGTGTCTTTTTAAATGGTGTTATGGTCTTGAAACGCATAAAACACTGTAAATGGCTTGTACTTTGGATATTTTTAGTTTTTCTGTATCATTAACACTTATGAGTCTTAAATATTGTTACTAGAAATCTACAATTTATATATACTTCATTTAACTTAATATTACATAAAAGTTATTCAAGAAAAGTGTTATTGTAATTGTATACATGTTACATTGAATGTGTAAGTCATATCTTCTATAATATAATTGTTCTAGGACGCGCATATTTTAAAATAAGACATTGTCCGTTTAATTCTCTACTCTGTAAATCGTATCGCTTTGTATGAACGGTGTAATACACGTAAACAAAGGAAATATATTTAAATATAATTAATAAAAATAAAAATTGAATTGGAACGATGATTTTCGAACCTCTGCGTATTCTTTTGTTGTCGACCAATAAAAAATAAGCATTCAAATATAAATCAAGATGGCCGACATTACCTTGACAACAGTTTGAAATAATTATTATTTATTCATATTTTTTTGTTAAGCGACAATAATTTTCATTAATTCGTCATTTGTCTGAATATTAATAATCGGATTGCAAATTAAATAAGTGTGTTATAACTACGAAAATTAAATATTACATAATGTATTGAAGATTAAAAGAATACATTGATTAAACTAGATAAACAATCATAAAACAATCTTCGTAATAAAATCTTCAAATTTTGAATTCCTATCGACGGACTCCTAGGCCGAAAAGTGAGTTTTTCCTTTTATAATACATTAACATTATCATTGCTTCTGATTTAATGCACATGTACGTTATATTTGACGGAACCAGGTACGTTTTAAATTAAACATGTAGTATATACTTAGTACGTATGAAGATTGAGGTTAATGTCGGTCGAACCATATGAATGCAAATAAAACGTATGCAAATAAAACTATTCATATTTCGGATATTATCTTAAATGACAATCGCGTGATGCAGTCGGTTATTTATCTGAAGAAGTTTAGTTACAGCAAAATAAATTAAAACCATTATTGCAGCAAAAAATTCACCTAGATCGTTCCGTTCTGAGCGACGACTCGCAATAGTAGTTTCTTGGATGTTATCTAATAGACGACATTTCACAATTATTATAAATATGTGATTGCATACCTCGAATGATCGATAGCCAAAATATCTAAGAGTGGGTTATTTTTAATTCCGTTGTGACAAAATATGTAATATAAATTTCGCTCGAAAAAACATTTCTAACAAAAAAGGATAGTGCCTCAAAATAAATACTATTTACGGTGTCACAATTACAGCGCGTAAAGATGCAAACAAAAAATCATAAATTAAATAATACATATAAAATATATAATGCATATTATGGGGCGTAGTTTCTAGAGGCGCAGGCTCTCTGGGGACGTGGTATTCGGAAGGTATTGTCACTGTTGATGGTGATGCTTTAAAGCATACTCTTTCTGGGAGAGTCTGGTCCTTTAACCGCGTCTCTTAAGATAAAAAAATCAGTGAATACCCCTGAATATATATGTACAAACATTGGTAATTTTTTTTATCTTATCTATAATACAATATCTAAATGCATTGCAACTAGCAATTTATTGTATATATAACATTCCTGTAAATATCACTTGAAGTATCCCTAGGTGTCGACTCACATATCCTCCAGGGTACGCGTATCCTACTTTGAAGACTAATCTAGAAGGATCGATAAAAGTTTCACTCTACAGGTCAAGTGCAGAGGGTTGAACCTCGCAGAACTGTGATCTTTACAGGTTTTCCGTGTTGTTTTGGGAAGTTAAACCTGGGGTTAAATCAAATTCTTTAAGGGCTCACGCCCAGAATGGGACCTTAAATATCCAGAGGTATAAATTAGTGACTAATAACTGAATGACATGGGTTAAATCCCATATAAACCCTAGTGTGTTTAAATATATATCGTATCTGAGAGATTATTATATCAGAATCCAATCGATCAATATAAATTAAATTGTATAAATATTTTTAATCTCTTAAATATTTATTTTAAACTGTAATAATAATTTTAATTAATAAAAAATATGTCTAATATATTGGTACTTCGTACACTGTAACGCATTTGGCTTAAAACCTATCATGCTCGAACCCAAAATTCACAATAAATTATCAAATTTGAATAATTAAAATAATTTCAAGATTAAGATGCTTCGTTCGTCTTGTTACCGCGTCATTGAAATTTTGTTATTTTTTTCTTGTCGGTGTGACACGTGTCGGTCGCCAAAAAAAAATATTCTACGTCGATTATGTAAATATTAAATTGAGTTGTCATTGTAAAGTAATATAAAGTTTCATTTATAAACGAAAAAATAAATTTTCTTATCTAACAGAAAGAATTGAGTATCATTTTTGTTTTGTAGCCGATTGTCAATGGACCGCCATTGTAACTCAATGTTTTTTTGTAAAAACAGTGTATTCGCATTTGTGTGTATTATGTCATCAGTATGCCATTAAAAAAGTAGAGGACATAAATTTGATCTCTGCAGTACTTCAGTAATGAAATATTCGTGAGAGATAAAAATTTTATTTAAATATTCTAAATTTTAATAAAAACTGCAATTTTATTTTATTTCCCAGTTATAAGATACGTAATTTACAAATAAAAATATGCAATAAAAAAACAGCTATTTATCTATTTAAGTAAAAAAAAAACTAATATTTATATATATGCTATGTTTTGCGCGAAGAGCTTAAAAACTCGCTCTTTAAGCGCACAATCATACGCTTCGCGCAGATATTGCCGATCCCTAATTACCAATACCGCGTTACCTCTATTTGTTTATGCAGCCCTAACGATCAATATATCACTAACATCGTCCTGGCGAGAATACTGTTGTGGTCATACTAAAAATATTATATTTAGATTATATTGCTTGAATAGTTAGCATTTTTTTTTTATTAGTACAACTTTCACCTTTGCGTGTGTGGTCTTGAAAGCATATTTCACATTTCAAGACAAATCGTACATATATCATAGATAAACATCCGCGTAAGCAATTCTTCAATTGTGGCATTTTCTTTATTCAGACTAAGAATTTATTCTAATTATACAAAAATGGAAGAAAATGTTGTTCAATGAACCAATTATACTAAAAATTTCCTCCGTGGCATAACCGCTTAAAATATTAGCATTTGTATTATATTCTTGGCTATACGTTTAAATACATTGTGTATTATTGCGTCGAATTTGAGTTGTCAAGTGTTAACATTTAGTAAATATGTTGGTACGCTGTGTTCGAGTTTCGCGTGCGATGTTGGCGACACTATCTTCACTCGTTTGCGTGGCGTCGCGCCGGTCACGAGACCGATTGTTTTTCATCCCTGCACGAGATCGAACCGCGCCATATTGTGTATGAATTTTTAATGGTCTTCTACGATCATAATCGTGAATGTGAGCAAATAAAAAAACCCACACGAATATACATACGCATGCGTTTAAGTCAAGTCGACTGCTTAAAAAGTTTCTGAACATTTTTTATATGACATATTAAAAACTTAAAAACAAAAAGAGTGTACGATAAATACATGTTTTCTCATGGCTTTTTAGTATATATGACAAATCAAAAAAGAGTTGAAATTAGATTATTGAAGTTCAAATTAAATAAATGTAATAAATCAACTAATGTAAATGGATGATTAAGATGAGAATATTAACACTTTACATGCTGCATCTTTTCATAAAACAATAAAAAATTTAATTGTTTAATGAAAATATAATATTTTTAACTCTTTTTATAGCGTTTACTTAGATTTTTTCGAATTTACTGAGAGGCGGTATCAACAGCCCGTCAGTGTTTGAGTCGCGATCGCGTCCCTTATACTTACTCGTTGCGGCCTGGACGTCAACGCTTGAAAACGTTCCTCTTTCCCGAGCCGTCCAGCTTCTCAACGAGCTTACCAAACACAATGAGCTTGAAAAAATATATAGGATGTCGCTCGTCTATTTTAGGTGTGACATATATTTTTTTAATGCTTAATTGTGTAATTATTGTTTGTATAATAGACATTATGATACATCAGGAAAATGTGGCAAGTATGTAATGAAAAATAAAAAATATATACATTGACATATGGTATTTAATATTTTTAACGATCAAGAAGCAAGAGTTGTAAAAAAATGTATGTCTCAAGGTTATGATTGCTCGAGGCTAATTATTCAAAAACGTTGATGATATTTAAAATATATGAAAAATTCTCAATGACACATAAGTCGCTTTCAACAATAGTTTCATCGGCTTGTAAAGTGTCTATTAATTTTTGATACAACCCTTTTGAACCCTTTTTGGCGATCAATTTAGGAAGCATCTCTATTACCCTTACCGCTCTCTATGACAAAATTTACGGTGTGTTCAACCAATATTTTAACACAAAACTAGACCACACAGGTATATCAAAAAAAATCTAGGGACGCTATTATAATACTTAAAATAAAAGTATTTAGTAAAGATAATTATAATCGATGCTTTCTTTATTATATTATATTAGTGAATGTAATAATTCTCTCATCAGTGATCCCAAAAGCTTTTAGAGATTCGATGTTTGTCTGATTAACCCATAAATATAGCTGGCGTTTTCGATTTAAAGTGTGGTTATCAAAAGCTAAAATATAACTTTAAAGTAATAGATTGCACTTCTGTCTTTATATTAAGGAGCAGTTAGGTTAAGTTTTCAATTTGTCACTTGAAACTTTATTGTTGCCTTATTCGTGGAAGATGTACACTGACATTTAGCTGCTGTCAACTTATTACTTATTATAGCAATTGTATCATAATGACTATCATATTTTTATGTCGTCTTTTATATATTGTATCGATTTTTCATAGCTTTTCTAGCGCATTTTTAAAAAAAGTTTCTCAAACACAAACTTTCTGCTCATTGTAAAAGCTCAGTTCTTCGCTCGGTTTTTTGTTGCTTTTTTAGATTATAATCAAAATAACGAAACGGCGCACTTTTACGACTTGACTAATAATGGTATTTTAAACCATATCTTTATGGTTTATATACTTACTAATTTGCAATCGCGTAAGTGGAAAATCTAGTTGACACGCAACGGTTTTGATAAAAAATAAAATATCATGAACCATACAATTTTACGGCTTTAAATGGATTTACCCATGAGTAATATATATTTTTTTCTTGCAGGTAAAATGATAGATCCCAGTTCATCAGAAGAGGACAGCGATGATGAGCATCCCCGTCAAAAGAAGAGTCATCATGGTACGTTTTAATACCTCCATAAATTATATAAATGTAAAAGTTATATTTTTTTGCTCGAAGTTTCGCGAAAATTTTTGTTCCGCACAAAAAGATTGCTCGAATTTGATTTCTCGGCATCAATCTTGCGAATTGAGACGTCGAGCGAAAAGTTTTTTATCAAAAACGGCTTTTGCGATAAATCTGACCGTAAGTCAATTTTCAATGCGAGCTCTCGTGGAAGAATAGACCTCAAAGATCGTAAATTATGGCAATTTCGCCGAATCATTCGGTCCGATTGTGCAGGGGCGTAGTTAAGAGCTTGTTGATGCCACAGCCAAACTGCTTTTGCTTACTAAACTTTAAAAATAATAAATTAAATCACAATTTATATTATTTTTACCACAAAAATTAAATAATTCGTTTTATACAATAAGTTCTAGTTAAAAATATTGGCAAGTTATGACACACTTAGATAGTTATTTGAAGCATTTATTTAACTTATGTTCAGACTTAAGCAATAGATGTTTAAAACAGGCTTTTATATACTCGCTGGTTTTAAATTGTATTAGCCTCCTCTTGATTGTAGTTCAGATTGAATGGCTCTTGAGGATCTGATGTTCGAATTCCGAGGCAGATGTTAAAAGTATAAATAGCAATGGTATATAAAAATCTATACGAAATATCCTAGAAGAAGTCCTCAAACGAAGTGTCAGAAAGGAAGTGATTCGTGGTTACCCGGGTTTCAGTATTTTGTCGTTAACCAATAAGTTAGATTAGAAATTACTTCACCCGTTATTTTTTAATGAATCGATGGATATTTAATCCTGATTTAGACGGTGTACCTTGTGATTTTAGCTAGTAACAGTTTTCTCACGGTGATGTCCCATTTTAGTAAGGAAACACATTTTTTATTGAACAGTTTAAACACTTTATTACAAACTGAACTAGTATTTTTTAGACTTTATAGTAAAAGTAAATCCTTTGTAGTTTAATCGATGAATCTGACACCTTTTTCTTCATATTTCTATTAATTTGTATATTAGTGTTTATACGTTGAATTAACTCACTTCTAGGTGTATGCTAATAAATGTATATAAATTAATTTCAAAGGGTTAAAATCAATTTCATTGTAATTTACAACGTATATGTGACACATGTGCAATATTTGCAGAGCTTACATTGTTTTTCTACAGATAAGATTAAATGCTGTTTACAAATTTATCGCTAGCTTTTTTACTATGTATAGGTTTTGGTTTATAATATTAATTAATGATAACGTTTTATACAAAAACTAAAACCAATGCATAATATAACCAATAAATCAGATGATTAAATCTTTGTCAAAAAATTCATAATTATATCTTAAAGCCAAAAACTAAACCTTAAATTTAATTTGAGACATCAAAGTTTTCAGGACTAACAAAAAACAATGCGATGTATTTTACTTATATAATATTTTATTAGCTCCTAATGGGATAAAATATTTTTTTACAACTGACTACAATCGCTCAAATAATTCAACTTAGAAACCAAGTTCTAACAATTTTCCTACTAATAACCAATTAAAAACTTTGTCGAACGCTTTATCAAAATCAGTATAGTCGACGTTTACTTGTATTTTCGCATCATTTTGTCACTAATCTGAGGAAAGAGGTTAGTAACCGTAACAATTATTAGTTCCTGATAAATTATTGGATTTCTAATAATTTATTAGGAACTTATAATTTTTTTATAAATATAGCTAAATTTTGTAGTCATATTCCAAAGATCAGGATGTTAAGACATCTTTATAATCAGGTCAATATATGTCTATGATATACTTAACTATTTTCTATTTTTAGGTGGCAAAGCATCAGCTAGAACTGCTAGTGCAAGATCTGAGACTGCTTCGGTCAGAGCCACAGCTTCACCTGCCAGGGCTAGTCCAGCAGCTCATCCAGCAACACAAGCAGCATCAGCACCATCGCCTAGACCAGCCACCCAACAGCTAGCCCCACCTACGCAACAATCACAGTAAGCAATCGTTTATTAAAAATAAAACTTTATTCTTATAGAATATATCTATAATAATTTATTAAATTACTTAAGCCTTACATCAGTAAAAGTTATGTATTATGAGTGATATAAATAATCGTATAAAGGTTGTGCCACAGTTAGTAGTGAGAACCTCAAATATAGCAGTCATATAAGTTGATGACAAATACATTAACGAATCTAATATTAACCCTAATGCTATTAAATTTGTATCGTATCTATGAGATCAATGTTAGGGATAATTTAAAAAAAAATAAGTGCAATAGATTCAAATTCCATGTGGACAGTAGTGTTCTTTTATAAATTTATATTGTGCCTGAAACGATAAATATCATGATGAATAATAGTTTATAAATATTAATGCCTGTTACAAATTTTAATTTGAGTCTGGTGTTTCACTACTTAATTTTAGTTGTTGATTGTGTTAGCATGGTTGTGATTCATTGATTTTTTTTAAATATTTCTTTCGTTTGTCATTTCTTACTGCGGTAATTTAGATTATCATAACAAATAGTGGTTTACAATCGTAAATATCTCATATCTGGAAATAAAATGGTCTCATCAAGTAAATTTCATAAGCGTAAAATCACGGCCAATGAAGGATTACCTTTCATGTGTGCGATTTAATTAAGTCCGTGGTGTATGAAAATTTTGAGCAATTGCAAGCTCAGAGTGCTTATTTTCTGACCCGAGTTTAATACCCACCGCGTAGAACCCTAACTAAAATCCTTACTAATTATGTTTGTTTTAATACATTTCATCAGAGTACTTTCGAGATTGCGGCGAAAAGATATTTATTTTTGTTTAATGCTTTTATTGTACAATTTTAAAATGTATATAAAATGTAAAGTACTATATTGTATAAAATTATTTTAATACGATGCAAACAACAAAAATTTGTAATTCACCTTTATCAATTATACTATAATCATAATGAATATATTAAATACGTTTTAAGATGAGAATGAATCATAATATTATTAACAAATTTTGTTAAAAAATATTAGTAAACGATTACTTAATCTTATATTAACATCTTTCAATAACTATTTTTTGGTATTTTATTAGGTGTCTTATATATCGTAAATTCAGTTTTTAGGTCTTTAAATTCGATAATATTTCTTTAGGTTTTTTAAGAAACATATTTTTATGGCTTCTTTAAAAACAAATAGTTCTTGTGATATATTCATATTTAAAATGTTTTCTTAAAATATTTTAAGCTTGCCAAAAAAACATTGATCTTAATTAATAAATTAAAGTTTAGTATTAATATAATACGATGTATACGCTTCTACTTAAAGCAATTTAAACTAGAAATATTTTAGTTGACTTTATATATTTTTAAAATAATCCCTTTAAATATTATTATTATTATCTACCTAAGAAATTTATAAATATAATCTAGAGACAAAAAAAATATTAATTAAATACATTAATATGTAATTTTAATAATTATGAATATTATTTAAATTTAAATTAAGAATTTTAAGAATAAAATCAATGAAATCTTGAAAACACCTTATTGAAATAAAAACGTGTATTTGTAGTATATTATATAAAATATCTTTAAATTTCATATAACATATTAAATAAAAATACTTCGACTTAATTTTGATATTTTTACCTAATCATCCATTATTTAAAGTATTAATCAAGAAATGTCTAATTATTTGTTTAAGAGTTAAACTTTTCGTTACCATCTCTCGCTTTTAAACTTCATGAATTAATTTATAATAAATATTTAATAAAAATATAAGGTTAAAAATTGGTTAAAATTTTATGCAAGAATTGCCATAGCATTTCTTGTTAGAAAACTTCCTTCATGTTTAGAAATATTGCAAATACAAACGTTCAAAATTAGAAACAGAAATAAGACTAACTTGTGAATGAGCCTGATTTTACTGTTGAGTCTTATATTATACCATAAAACAGAAAATACCTGTATCTCTGTCATAAGAACTCTTTCTAAACTGCAAGCAGTTGTGACGTAACATTTGCATTCTGTCTAACATTTGTAGAGCAAATTTTATATTTTCAACTTTAACCTTTTAAGCTAAAAGTTGAAAGTTGAGCTGAACAGTGACGCGCCAAAAACCGATTATGTGCTACTGCAATGGACTAAAAATATTGTATTTTACAAGTTTTGATATTGTGGAGAAGATTACGTACACCCACGTTAATAATAAAAATGTTACATCTCTGAACAACCACCCTTATAATTGCAGTCTCCATTATTATTTTTGATGAGTGATATTATTTTACGTTTAATCATATAGAAAGCATTTTTAGTTTAATAGTAAATGGTAATATCGTAATGAAAATATATGTTACACTGTATTTTTATAAATTAAATTCTTCTTTGTATTGAATTAGGTTTAATCCCAGACAAAGCATTAATCTAATGTTTAAAATTTTCTGTAATAATACTTTGTAATGAATATTTCCATTAGATTACTCAATCGCTCTTTAAATATTATTTCCAGTCCATTTTTAAATTTATGTGCGTCCTAATTAAATTTCTAATTAATATCAGGAATGTCTTCAATAATTTATAGCAATATTAATGAATCGATATACTTATTTTTATTCCAAAAAAACACATTTCACTTATAATTTGATCTTCTTTTTCTATATATCAGATATAAATTCACATCAATGTGGTGTCTATCAGATTTATATTATCTGGTTTCACACACCAGATGCTGCTATACTTTACCCTAGTTTTACCTCTTTCTTTCAAATGGCAGAATAACGATCGTCGTAAAGTGTTTGAGGTCCTTTCAGAATCGCCTTTGACCCAACAGTAATGACGCCACTTACCGACCACTGTCAATATGGCCATCGTTATGTTTCCATTTCGCCTCTGCATCCATTCAATGCATTCAGGGTCCGTTTTTCCTTTGGAGTCACAGCCTCCCCATTGTCCAAAATCCAAGAGAGAGAGAGAGAAAGCTCCTAACGAACGTGTCCCGAATCCCAGATCCGGTTTATAATTGGGACGCATTAATTCAAAACCGGCTTTATCCGATCCGTTTGTGGGAAATGGTGTAATCACCGGAACAGTGGCGTCGGTATTACGTTATAGTTTCGAATTGAGCGATTTTTATGTATATATTACAATTCAGTGAAGGTATATTATCACTAGTATAAATATAATTTTAGTAACTGTTTCACTAAAATCATATCAAAATATATTTTTCACCAGTAGATATACAATATGTTTCAAATAGTGAAAATTTAACTTAGCTAATATTCGCTAGTTAAATTATATGTTGTTGTAAAACGTCTATGAAACATTTGCCGGTTACGAAACGTCGATTTACCAAACCAAATTTAAACGAAAGTAAACAGCGGTTAAAAATATTATTTGCTACAAAACCATCGTGGTTGATGATTTTAGCAATTTAAAAATATTCGTAAAATAACGGATTACCAATCTGAATAAATTATGAAGTAGTATCTAAAAAAGATTTAATTTAAGTCATTATATGTAAATTTTAAAGTCCATAGTCAAGATTAAATTTTGACATAAAACCAAAATAAAATAGAAAAAATTGCGTAGAAATATTTCAGTGAAGGTGGAATAATTTTAATATATGTATTTACTTATTGTAAAAACACGTGAAACGACTCACCCGTCCCAATATTTTATTGATAGCAAAAATGTGTTTTTATTATGAGTCAAAAGATTTACAGAAACTATATGAAGTGCCGATTATTGTCAACTCTCGTGGATTATAAACTTGAAACAAAAAATTACCTAATTGTACATGCAGAATTTGCTCTTTTTTCATATTTTCAAAAGTGAAGCATAAATATCAACCGATTGATAACGAGCAAGCAAGACTCTAACAATCATAAATCACTGACGGTAAATAATAAAAATATATTTAAATGCCGTTTTTTGTGTACAACCGTCCCCCGAGTATTCCGTGTGTATTATTTGCAAATACTTGCATTTGTATTTCTTTGTTAAACAGTAAATGTTTGAGGATGTCGAAACGAAACGTGCTATATAACTTACAATAAAACAATACTTTGTGACTGTTAAATAGGACTAATAATGTTATTTCATATGGAGAAATCAAATATTATATTGCAATTAAAATAACAGAGTTTTCGGTTCTTTTATAAACGTGCAAGTACCCAGAAAACCAGTTCCGGTTCTATCCGGGCTGGGAACATTACTTCAGACATTTCATTATACATAAAAAAATCGCGTTTGTATTTTCACAAACAAAAAAATGTCTTCAAAGCTTACAATTTTTTTATCATTAACAGACGATAAATTTTCAATCTTAAAAAATTGCAGCTAGTTACTTATAAAATGTTTAGTATGCTAAAAAAAATATAATAATTAAGGTTTTTTTCTGACGCTTGGTACTTATTGTTTCCTCTTATGAAACGCAAATAGCGTTAATATATAAAGTCGACCTTAATTATTTATAAATGTAATTTATATTTTTGATGAGACCATTCGCTTTGAGGGTCGTTCTTGAAAGTTTTTCTTGCTGCCTGGCTCAAGTGGCAGAAGCTCTAAAGACGCCGAGGCTGACCAAGGAGTGAAGCCCTAGCGGTGGCTCAGCATACCCCAAAGTTATGTATCTATATAGACCTTGTGGTTGTATAATATATAACAGCTTGATACTTTATTTGTTCCTAATTTTATTTAACTTTTTATCGTTACATAAAAAGCGTTAGCCCAATGCGCTACAACTGTATTTAGGCAATGCACACTTACTTACTATGCACAATTTGATTTCTTTCATTTTAATTCGTTACAATGTGCTAATGAGTAAATAAATCAAACATATACAAGTGATATGGTGACATTTATTTAATAAATTATTATGTGTATCTCAATTGTCACTTTGTAGCTGGAGCCAGTTTTTTCATAATAGCGCATTTTTGTTATTAAAAATGTAAGTTTGCTGTTATGGTTCGAACCAGTGGTCTCTGGGTTAAAAGTCCAGATCTTACAAGTTATGCTATTGTGACCTGAATTATTCATCACGATATTCTTTCGTGAGATTAGGAATTTCTTGGAAAACTTAATCTATAATACCAGATTAAAATCATATGTATTATTTATTTACTTATTTTGATCTTTCTGCTACGATAAGAAATGAAACAACATAACCCATGTCTTTTAAAAATTAGTCATCGATTTATATCATTGATATGTCTAACGAAGATTTTTTTTAGACAAATAATAATTGACAAGGCGTAAATTAAATTTTGTTTTTTATCATATTTAAAAAACATGAATTTCATAAAACATTTTTATTTCACTAGTTAGATGAACTTGACCCTGGTATTTTCAGAATACTCGATTCTAAAAGCAATGGAATGCGAAATCTACATGTAGCTTGACCTAAATGTAATACAAGTTCATTTAAAAACAATACAGATTTATTCACGATGCATGTGCACTCTTATCGAATTGCATTACGTCGGGCGGCGGAAAGCCTTTGATTTATATCTGTATTTTTAAAAAGCGAATTTTATCCGAGTTTTTAATTGCAAATGCATTTTTGATTATGTATCTGGATTTATTATATTTCTGATCTATAAAAATTATATTTATTTCAAAATACCTGTATTTTTATTAAGGCTTTGCTGTAATACCGGTGTTTGTATTATGTGTTCGTCAAGGATTAAAAAATATTTTACGAATTTATATATGTAAATGTTTGTTTAAAATTTTATTTTATGATATAATTTATAAGCAACAAAAAATGACATATTAGAGACTTTATTTAAACTCTATTATTCAAAATACAATGAAATAGTAATATATAACAAACTTTGTAATAACTTTAAGTAACTTTCAGACCCATAAATTAATGAGAACTGTTTTAATTATACTGAAAACTACTTCGATTTTTTTATTTTGAAACCTTATAAGATGTTAAAGTACCTATTTAAACGGCTAAGTTCGCAGTTAATAGTATACATAAAAAATTAGTTTTTCTTCAGCTTAACAATGTTCCAACTTTTTCATTAGATATTGCATTGTACATTTATATTTTTTGTATATGTCTTAAGAAATGTAATAAACCATTTGCTCAATTATTTTCACATCAAGTATTTTTCTATAATAAAATTGAAAAACTAAAAAAAGCTTTTAATTTATTACTTTTATATTAAAAATTGTACTGTTGCTCTTTTGAGTTTATTTAAACAAGTTCGCCAAAAGTCATTAAAAATATCTCTAGTTACGTATTGTTATTTTCAAAGAAGCTCAGATCGTGACTTTGCATACATTTAAAACTCTTCCAAAACTTTTTGACTCTCATCCCTTTGTCTCGTACAAATGTATAACAAAATCTAGTCCCATTAGACACCGCATACACTTTCATAAAACTCTTTTAGATTTATCATACATATTTCATTTTAATAAATTGGAGCACTGCAGAAGTGAATACACACATACTTTATAGTGAGCTGTTGATTAAAATGAATAAACAGTTTAATTGGCGGCGGCGATTAACGGTGTATTTTATGCAAAAATCAATATAGGTTACCAAAGTTACGTTTCGGGCATTATGTAAACCCAGTTTAAATTTAACCAACGAGCTTTTAAATTAATCAAATCGCTGTTAATCTTTTTTTACATACATAATTGATTTATGAGGCAACCCAGGTCGTTCAATATATTTATATTACTATTCTTAGAAATATACAATATATATACTGTTTTCGTTTAAAGATAGACTGTTATTTTTATAATATATTGATTTACTATAATTAATGCCTTTGTTCTAGAAGTAGTGGCCCTCAACCTCCAGCGCCATCACCGAGTCCCTCAGCAGCAAGTCAATCAGATAAAGATAGTCAAGATCCTCAGGTTGTTATATTTTTTTAAATGACTATTTGAATTATAGTGGGGTAAATGTTTTTTTATTATTGATTTCAGGAGAGGGCAGAGAGGGTTGAGGAAGAACGTAAACGAAGACTGCAACTCTACGTCTTTGTATCAAGATGTGTAGCTTATCCTTTCAATGCAAAGCAACCTACAGATATGACTAGAAGACACACGAAAGTCACTGCTCAACAGTTGGAAACTATACAGGCCAGATTTCAGGTGATATACAAATATAATTATATTTAGTTCTTAATATTAAAAACGCAGGCATTGTTGTGAATGATAAAGAGAGAGAGAGAGATGAGCTTCCATTGGTACCAGTTTACCTTAAGTCTCGTTATTCCAAGCTGAAAGCGAAGTGCTCAAACCCTGACAGAAGTGCTAAAGGAAATAATTGAATATGGTAGTGTTCTTATTTGTATATGTGTTTATTGTGAGTTCTTCTTTTGACGAATGCCGATAATTCGGAGCAGAATCAGATTTTTTGCTATCGTATAAAACCCATTATAAGATAGCAAGTATTATTGTATTGTTATACTAGCTAGATTTTAGTACATTTTTTCTTACTTAATCATGTAAAATAGACCTCGTAAAAAAAGTATGTTATCTAACCTGAACTTGTTTTGAATTAACGTATTTTTAAAACCTGAAAAATCATAGCTCCAGTGAAAAAATTGTAAAGTATAGAACGCTTGAAAATTTAAAGTTAAATTGAAAAATGTTCCTTTTTAGTATTTTTTCGTATTTATTTTGGGTTTTGTCATAAAAAATTTTCTAAAAATCAATACTATACATATATCCACATAGTTTATTTTAAATTAAAAAGTCAAAACTGCACTGAAAAATTTGATAAAAAAATAATAAAGGAGTAAAAAACAATTAATTGAATAAAAATATATATAAAAAAATGTTTGTTTTGAAATTTTTTTCATTATATTTTTTGTTTTGTTATATATATATATATATATATATATATATATATATATATATATATATATATATATATATATATATATATATATATATATATATATATATAAATTAATAAAAAAAAATTATCCTAGTTAGATTTTGAAAACTCAAAAATTTTTAAAAATACAGCCCAAAAAAAGTTTGAGATTACGATATAAATATAAAAATAATGTGTGTCTTTATATATATTTTTAATACATATTACATATTTTTTTCTTTGCTTAATTTTTTTTGTTACATAAAAAGTTATGGACTATAAAATCGCTTAAAAATATAAATTATTATATTAAAAAAAATTGTAAAACAATTTTTTTTTAATTATATTTTTTTATTCATGTGGTTTTTTGAGGACTCCGTAACTGCTGTATATAAATAAATATTGTAAATATCTCTGCTGAGTTCGTTGGCCATTCTGTTACGTCATTTTTTTTCAAAATGGCAACTGCTTAAAACATAATAAAAATCAAAACTCGAGAAAAATAAAAATTTTTAAGAAAATATTTTAAAATATAAATCAAATAAATACATATTTAAGAAATATTTAATGAGAAACAATAAAATTTAAAAAAATGTTACTCTGATAGAAAAATCTTAAAAGAAAAAATAAATGAGCTTAAAAATGATATAGTAGTTGACGTTAGAAAAATACAATTTTAACTTAATATAGTTTTATAATATATATTAAAATAATATAAAAATCAAAGTAAAAAAAAATACTTTTAAATACAGAAATCTACCTCATTCTTATTTGTGTTGTTACACGACCGAAGACATAACCAAAACGTTCAATTAATTGTAACTTGAAAATAATGTTTTTTGTTATTTTTGTTTTGGTATATATATTTTTTTATATAAAAAGTGAAGAGTTAAAATATTTATTAAAATATGCATATTTTTATTATCTCATTGTTATTTTTGTGGGTTTTCGAGTATTCGATTACTGCGTAGTTTTAATGATAATCTCATGAAACTATAGCTCTTGTTAATATCTCAGCTTAGTTTCAAGTCAAACTTATGCTTACATATTTCAAAATTCTATTTAAAAAAATATTTTGATGAATTAGTTTTGGTAATCTTAAAAATAAAATACGTTAAAAAAATCCTAATATTAATTTAAAATATATATTTATTTTATTATGGTATAAAGAAATTTAAAAAAAATATATTTCCACAAAAAGTAAAAATGTCAAATAGGGTTAAGAATAAATTTAAAAAAAATATGTTATTAAAATCATAAATTCTTAATTTATGTTGTTACACGACCGAAGACAAACCAAACAGGCTTTGAGTTATACATAACCCAATAATATTTATTATTTTCATTTCAGGCATTTTTAAAAGGCGAGACTCAAATTTTAGCAGATGAAGCTTTTCAAAACGCTGTACAGTGTTACCATGACGTTTTTTTGAAATCTGATCGCATTAACGATATGGTGAAAAATGGCGCCTGTAGTCACCACGACTTTAGAGAAGTTTTTAAAAACAACATCGAAAAGCGAATTAGGTATGATTTAAATACAAATATCTTAACTTATCTTCTGATTACCAAATTGAATGTAAATTTCAGATCTTTACCAGAAATTGATGGATTGAGCAAAGAGACTGTACTGACATCATGGTTAGCAAAATTCGATTGTATCCTCAAAGGAACAGGTATGTTGGATACATGATATGCATATAAAATATATATTTCATTATAATTTACACATCTCGACATATATTATACCATAATAAATTATTTATATATAAAAAAATCAAAATAAAATATAATAAAAGCACTATTCTTAAAGTATGTCGGGATATAATGTTATTCTGATAAACCATTATCATATCATCATTTGTCAATCTTTGCCCAGTATTGGATGTTGCTGATAAAATGTCGATATGAAAAATCCGCACTTCAGACCGCAAATAAGTAACGGGTCTAGGTAAAAAAATAATATTTAAAAAATAAACTTAAATTATTAAATAAATAAAAAACATAGTACAAATTGAACACTATATATACGATATGTGAATTTTTGATAATTAGATTTTTTATTATTTCTTAAATAAACTATATAAATTGTGTATATAGAGACTTCTTTGTCTAAAGTACGGATTGACGCCCCTTGTGTGTAACTTATTATATGTATTATTATATACTATCTTGAAAACATCTATCTATATTATTATTGTATTATATGTCTATCAAACTCTTGCTCTGACTTTTGTGTTGTGCTTGAAATTTGTGTTGTTTGTTCGGTGTTTCATATATATAAATGTATATCTATGTCTGTCTGTCTGTCGCATTCACCAAAAATAAAACACTCACATCTTCGCAGGAATCACAGGTGAGACATTTATAATTACATCATTTAACATTAGACCTTTAAAGACTATTACACTAATCACAAATCACACTTTACATATAAAATAGGATGAAAAAATGGCATGCTGCTTTGAATCCTGCACATGTTTCTCTCTCTTAAACAAATCGCAATATATTGCTTACATATGATATTTATTAAACTTTAATTATCATTGATACAAAAATAGACACTATTGTTAACAAACAATAATTGTTAATACATATCATATTGCTTAAAGTATTCGCTTTCCTACATTCAATGGCATGACTTTCATAAGCACTCAAAACAATTTATACATCACATATTTGTTAATAAAAATGGTTTGTATTTTAATATTACACTATTTATTTATTAAAATTTAAGGTTTATTAGCAATTTTAATGCGTTTATTCATTTCTAAATTAAGCATGTTATTTATAAATCATATTTCCAAAATAATAATTAATTTTTAGAGTACAGTTTTATTTGACTAACTTAGTGTACAAAAATATTTTATTTATATTTGTGGAAATATGAATAATTTAGAATACGTTTTAATTTTTAATTACCAAGCTTTGCTTTTTCATCGGCATTCTTCTTGAATGCTTAATGTATTTTTTTAATTTCCGTAATGGTTAAACTTCCGGTTAACCCGTTACGGTTCAAACCGGTTGAAAAACCTTTTATAAATTATAGGATTATTAGCTTAATATTAAATAGTTCACGATAGTATTTTATTATGATATTATATTTTAATTCCAATGAACAAGCTATGGGAATAATACAAATTATTTAAATCAATTTTTAATATACATATGTGATATATTATAAATACTGATATCAAGCTTTTTAACCTTGACTTTTTTTCAACAAAGCTTCCGGAATACCTGGAGACGATGACTCTAAAAGACCTTCAAGACTTCAACAGCAAAGTCTCAACGCTGAGTGCATATTGTCAAAAGAACAACTCTACGATATGTTTCAGCAAATTTTGGGAATCAAAAAGTTCGAACACCAACTACTGTTCAATGCCTTATTAGTGAGTTCAACGAACTTTTTTTATGACATGATAAATAATTTAAAAAAAAAACATTATTTTATTATTTCTAGCTCGATTCAGCCGATGAACAAGCGGCTGCTATCAGGAGAGAACTTGATGGAAGAATGCAAAGGGTTAATGAAATGGAGAGGGTACTTGAAAAATAATATAAATAAATCACTTGCGCTTCCTAAATGTATTTTATTATTATTACAGAATCGAAAGTTGATGCCGAAATTTGTACTGAAAGAGATGGAGTGTCTGTTCATAGAAGAGCTAAAAGCGTCTATCAACTTACTGATGGCTAATTTGGAGTCTTTGCCTGTCTCCAAAGGCAACATGGACTCCAAATATGGCCTGCAGAAATTGAAGAGATACAACCACAGGTATGAGGGAAAAATCGCACGTGAGAATTCAATAAATAATTGTAGACATTTTTTCAAAATTTCATCTTAGCTGTCATGAAACTAGAGAGAAAAAAAAACAAATTTTAAAGATCATCGTATAATATGTTTTACACGTTGAAAAATCTTGAATCGATATTATTGCAATTGTTTATTTTGATTTATAATTATTTTTTATTTTTATTTTATATTATCTACTACCTCACTCACGCCTCTGAAGAGTAAAAAGGTATCGACACCAACAACTTTCGGTAAATAGATTTAACCTTAAATCGTACATAATATAAGTGAATATTACTAACTAAATATAATTTAATACTACTACAATGAAAGAATTCATTCAGCTGTTCTTACTATTCATTCAAATAAAAATATTATTTTAACTCTTTTGCCGCGACGCTGTTTTTGCGTGAGTGTTCCCCTAGTGCGGCGAATATTTTCGAGCGCAAAATATTTTTAAATTCTCATTGCAATAATAATACACATTATCAATATTATAATTAGTATGCTCGAAATAAATTTATAAACATTTATTTGTATAATTTATAAAAAATATACTTATACACATGCATACAAACACGCAAAATGCGCAGGGCTGTCACAAACTGATATGTCATCGGTATAAGTCGTTTAATAACACTTGCAAATCCAATATGAACCCAACCACTTTATCGCTTATAACTATACACTATAACGATTATTTTTTTTAACAAGTTAACGAATTATTTAAAAAATATTTTTTATAAATTATTAAAGGTTATTGTACTAGCTTAATTTATTAGTAAAAAAGTAGTTTATATTTATTTAAAGAAAGAGAAATAATAGGTGACACACTAAAAAGTCGCTGGCGTTGACAGGGTTAAGTTCCTATCTGTGAGATCATAATTAATGTTATCATTACAAATTTAGCTTTCCTAGATTTTCCTTATCTCAAAAGTAAATATCGTGACAAATATTTAAAATAAAATCATGCTAAATATGCATACTAGTTTAAAATTAATATAATAGAATTCACTGATTTACAGTCTAGTTTCTCACTACATATTCAGTGGTTGTTGATTGTGTTTATCTTGTTGTAACATATTATCCTTACATAGACAATCTTAAATTCTTTATTTTTATAAAAATCATGTATTATTGTAGTGACAACATTTTTTTACATTTATAAAAAAAAATAAAAGCATTATTTTGAATTATTTTGGTTAACAAACTACTAATAAATTATTAAAAAAAAAGTTGTTTGTGGCAGATCTGCTCACGAGTGAAATAAGCGTTGAAAGGGTTAAATACACTTATTTTTATTTATTCTATCAAACTTTTGCAATAAACTTGATTTTTAATTAAATTTTTAATACAACAGCTGATGTTTTAGGACAAATAAATAATAACATATACTTACGATGATGCATTTTTAATTGGCTGGAATGACTTTTAAATGACAAATGTTATGAAATTAAATTTTAGAATAAGAAAAACAAGATTTAACATTATATGTATATTTAATGCATACATTAAAACTTTAACGAATTGCACATTTAGTATGAAATGATTTAATATTAAACGTGTTGAAGTTTTACTGTATTAAAATGGACATAGTAATAAATATATACACAAGAGAAAATAACATATATTTCTAGTTCACATATAAAATATTTATGATCCTCTTATAAACTAACTCGGTATGAAAACGATGATTTATTATAAATTAATAATATTATAACAATAGATTTTTAACTCGTATAACTTATAATAGATGCGTATTTACAGCTATATATTTTATTGAAATTTTAAACATATATTATTATATAAATAACCACTTATTATCGCAATACTATCATTTGATAGAAGCATATTAAATATTAAAAATATTTTTTATTTGTATAATTAATTATTAACAATTAATAATAACGCTTAAAGTACACATTACGCTTGTAGATTCACTAAATACACTTTCGAAAACCATATTTATATTTATTCATTATGACCATTTTGATGAATTTATTATAGATAAAATTGCCAAATTTAATCATAATCACTAGATTTTGAGCTAAATAAGCTATGCAATTTAAGCATTAGGTATAAATTATAATAATTATTAATTTAATAAACATAGGCCATTACATGGTTTTTGTATTATTATATTTGTTATAATAAAAATTATGTTACTAACAATAGATATAGAAGCACAAGTTTATGCTTATAGAATAGATTAATTTTTATTGTTATATAGCTCATATAGATTTTTATATAAAAATTAATCTGTTTGCATCATCACGCTTATTTATTTTGTGTATGTTTTTTTCTTTCTAATATAGACAAACCGCTGTTTGCGCAAATTTTAAGTAAGTCACATAAATTTTTCGCTAAAATTTATAAATAACACTATAGAAGGATTCCAAAACTTTATTGTATGATTGAAATTAATTTATTTATAGTGTGTGTTTTCAAGTAACAATTAAAGTATTTGGAATCGTTTTAGATGTATAATACATAGTTTTAACAACCCAGATTTAATTAATAGTTTATTAAAACATTTTTTGATTAATTAATTAAATTAATAAAACGCATGCTATTTAATGATTTTTCTTGTAAATCTCACTGCTTCTAATATTATTACTTACTTATGACAAAATAATAATAATTACTAACACACACACGCATTATCGAATTAATTTTTTTACGCTTACTCATTTTTGGATTATGGTGGCGCTTTATAAATGTACAAAAAACGGGACATAAATTTAAATTTTAAATTTAAAAAAATCTTTGCAAAACCACATAAATCTGACGACCGATATATGATACGCCACCACATCCCTGCAACCATCACCGATAATAAAAAAAATGTTTTTATTTATTACATTATTATTTATTTTATTTTTTATTATTATTTATTTTATATTTTCTATTGGGCTGGTTCACAATTGGTGTTTTTTGCATTTGGCATCGATGTTAAATGATCCTGATGTTATGAATATCTGTTACATATCTATCTATATCTTCCTTGGTGTCGTCCGCATCCTTGGATGATCGATGTTACATCTTGTCACAAACCCGAATCCCACACACGTTTGTGATCCTATAATATGAACTAAATATCTCTCTTCTTCTTGTTCTTCTTCTTCTCAATGTCTTTTTGTGGTGGTTCATAAACGTAAAATTGGCGTCGTGGTGCACTTACTTAGGTCTCACGGGGGCGGCGATCCGAGTCCAAAGTTGAGTAAGCAACTTTGTTTTAGGTCTCAAGGATCTTTGGCCAAATTAGAAGGCGATTCTGCCGATGGTGACACCCAATTGACCAAGATGGACGTCGTGCTTACCTTCCAACTAGAGGTTTAATTCAAATCATTATAACACTAGCAAATTCCGTGGTGTATTCTTGATTATATTTATGAGAAAATGTGCTTGGAAAAAATAGTAATAAAAATGCTATGTACAGAGATAAAAAAAGCAGCGAGTCGCAAAACATAATAAAATAAAGACAATGCGTTTTTTATATGTATATTAAAAAAAATTGTCTTTAAAATGTATCGAATATTACGTTAAACTCTTGAGATTTAAGTAAATGCCTTCTAGATAATCTAAGGGTCGTCTCAGACAATCATATTTGGTGCAAGTTCAGCTAAACTCTTATTTATTCCAAGGCGAAAACATAATGTTGGATCTGGATAAAATTTACGACTGCAGTGTAGCCCTTTCAGTTCTTGATTGTCTGGCCAATATGATCATTTGAGGCGGAATCAGATTATATTGTTCTGAACTAAGTGTCAATGGATTTATTTTTATATAAGTTTTAAATTTAAATATTTGAAACATTTCGCGTAATTACTATAAATACGTAATATTTTTGCTCTCATCTGCGTCTCCGAATATTACGTTGACGCGAAGAGGGAAGCGGCTGGGGTTTTGGTCTTCTAAGCATCAATCGATACTTTGACTGGTTATTGTAATTTATGTATAAAATTTAAAAGTTTTTGATAAATATCTATACTGTTGGGGTTTAAACAGGTAAAGATTCGACAACACTGTTTTATTTACACTCGATACAACGGTCAAATAAAATACATAGCATTGAGTAAATTATTAGATATATTTATTTCTATCGTCTTTCTTACAATAATCCGTTGAGGTTTGAACAGGTGGAGATTCGGCAACACTGTTTTTTTATTCTTAAAACACATAGACTTGGAGATATATTTTTATTAATTTAAAATGCATGGCAGTTTGATTAAGAACAGGTGGAGATTTGGCAACACTTCTACGATTGTCATCACCTGTCAATGCTATACATTATTCTATGTTTGTAAAAACACTCAACCGTCATAGCTAATGCATATGAAGAATACTAATCCCTCGAAATCTCTGTAAAATGCAATTTAAGTGCTGTCAATACCTGGTCAGGTATTTGTTAAAATATATTATTGTCTAATAAATATATTGTAAAATTATATCTCAGTCTACAGTCGAATTTCCCAGACATTTAAATGTCATCTCGGTCGATTCGGCGTGGCTCCGCTAGGTGCAAATGCGGCTGCGTGAAAGTTTGTCATGCCTTAATTTTAAAAATAAAGATTTTTAAAATTAATTATCATCGGCGAATATTTAGAACTACAAATTTATTATAATATATATAAAAAATAACATTGTATAATAAAAATACATATTTTTCAATTTAGTATAAGTTGCTAATTTATTTAAATCTTGTTAAAAATTTCAAGATCATTTTAAGTAAAATAAAAAATTAATTAATTAATTGAGAAAAACATATTTCTGACGATTTAAAATGTGAAAACTTAGAGCTAACCATTTTTTTTATAATTAGGGCATTACAAAATTTATTAAAAGCCTTTTCGAAATCAATATGCACCTACCCTTGCCATTATTTTCTGTTTTTATGCAAGTTCTTTGAAACTTTTGAGCATTCTAATACGCAATATCGTTTGTTTGCGTCAACAATTTTTTTTTATAAAATATCTAAATGACACAAATCAAATAATTTTATAAAAAAGTCTTTTGCAATTATTTTATGTCTGTGAAAAGTTCCAGAAAATTTATTTAATTTATAATACTGGTATTTTACTGCGTACTTATTTATTTACTCGCTCCTTAACATGTCTTTATAATAAAATATTTCATTTTACATATAAGCAAAAAATATTGTATTTCGTTTGTACTTAAATAAATTATAGTACAATTTAATATCAATGCTAGTTGTTAAACTCTTGATTAACTCTTTTCCAAGTCACATAAAAACTAAATATATCTCAATGACAAGCTACACTGCGGATTCACCAAAGAATGCACAAAAGCGCGATAAACGCGTTCTTCTAAGACTGTTTACCCTTAACATTACATTACTATTGTTCGACGGAACCAGGTGGTGGTTTTGGAAGTGAAAGGATTAAAATCTTTAGCTCCAAACCGCATAGTTTACTGTACCATGGAAGTAGAAGGCGGAGATAAGCTTCAAACGGACCAAGCGGAGGCATCGAAACCAATGTAAAAAAATCAAAATAATCACAGCAACTAAATATGTCGTGAATTTCAGAAAAATTGACCTTTCATAACCATAGGTGGGACACACAGGGAGATTTCAGCACCACTCAACCTCTGCCTGCAGTCAAAGTGAAACTTTACACGGAAAATCCTGGAATGCTCGCTTTAGAAGACAAAGAACTAGGAAAGGTCGTTTTGAGACCTACGCCTCAAACCTCTAAAGTATTTATATTAAATATACTCGATCTATCTACTGATTTTTTATTATTCTCATTGAGTGCTTGTTTTATAGGCGCCTGAATGGCATCGCATGACAGTGCCGAAGAATCTACCAGATCAAGATTTAAGGATCAAAATTGCGTGTCGAATAGACAAACCGTTGAATATGAAGCATGCTGGGTAGATTATTTGACACGAAAAAATTACTGGAAATAGTTTTATGCTAAATTTTTATTTTCTTCGTAGATATTTATTCGTGATAGGAAAATCTGTGTGGAGAAAGTGGAAGAAGAGATACATGGTCTTAGTGCAGGTCTCGCAGTACACATTTGCCTTATGTTCTTATAAAGACAAGAAAAGCGAACCAGCAGAAATGATGCAGCTCGATGGTTTTACTGTAGATTATATTGAACCTGCTAGTGGTACGTAAATAAAAAACACAATTAATTAATAACATAATTGGATTATAATTATATTATTAAACTTTCAGCACAACTGATGGTCGGAATGGGTAAGAATTTACTTACATTTTAATTTAGATAGATCCCATAAATCAAATATAGATACAAGATGCTTTTTATTTGCTCTTCCCAAGATTTATTGAATATAAATATACTACATTTTGTCCTAAAAATAAGTCACATTAAATAATATTACTCATGTCCATTTAAGCTTATTTTTGCCACGATTAAGTTGAAGTATAAGTATAAATAAATTTAATTATAAGTATAAATTAATATTTTTTTGCTATAAGCATAAAATATAATTTTTTAGATGTAAATGTATACGCCGATTAAAAAACTGTTAATTTTAATAATTAAATCAACAATAACTAAATCAATTATATGAGATGCAAAATTATTAACAACAATAGATTAAATGCATCATTTAAATAAGCATTAAAAAATGTTTGTTTCTTATTTTGAAGCAATTTATTTAGCTTATTATATAAAAATTTTACACTAGACAAATTTTAACTAAACATACAAATAATATATAACATAAACAAAACATAAAAAAAATATACTTTATAATCTAATTTATTTTTTAATTCACGAGGGTGTTTTTTATTTTATTTATACTGTAATTTATAGTTTAAAAACTGTATTTTAAATCTAAATGTTTCAAACATGGACTATATTTTGTATAATAGTCTATAGTATAATTTAAAATGATATTTTAGTTAAAGTTTATTCAGTGATCTTTTTTTTACTTATTTTACCTATTTAAAAAATGTAAAATTTCTGCCATCTTAAAAATGAGACGTCTTATAGAATAAGAATAAAAAAAAAGTTCTACACGAAACCTAAATTATTTTATCATTGTGGTAAATAAAAGACAGTGAAATATTTCTTACACTATGTCATAGTTTAGTTACATTTATAAAATATTTTTAAATTTATTTGCAAAAAAATGCATTTTTTCGGTTTATTTACATTAATAGAACTTAAATAAAATAAATAATTTAATATTTTTTTGCCATATTTCTACAGTTGCAATTACTCTTCTAATTCAAAGGATTTGAGTCTAATATTTTCAATAACTGATAATATTATTCCATAATATGTAACTCAATCATTTTTTTCAATTCCATCAGCTAATTACGCTTGATTCATATAAATATTTTAAATATGAATAAGTCAGGTTCTAATTTTTATTTTTTATTAAATCATTAATAAATTTGACTAATATTTGGTTACATTGTATTTAAAACGTTTTATTCTATTTTTTATTGTTTATTTTTAATGTATTTATATAAAAAGTCTAATGGTAGATGACTTAAATTTTTGTTGACATTTTATCTTAATTAATTACATTTACTTACCACACCCATAAATTCTTGTTATTGCTTCTTCTGAGATTAAAAAATATAATAAACGATAAAGTATTTCTCTAAGCTCATTTAATTTCCTTAAATAACCCTTCACTTACATTTACTTTTCTATGAAAAAACTGTTCTCTTTGTTGTAATTTTGTTTTATTGCAATAATATATATTGAGATTTTAAGAAATAAAAACATATATTGTTATTATCTTAACACTCAGTGTACATTTCAAAATACAATAAAAATATAGTGATTTTATGTATAATCAAAGTTAAAATGTAGCAATTATTGTACTGATTTAATGTTATTGATGTTGCCGCCCAGCGTTGAGGCACGTGTCATCGAAATGTTGTTTTTTACAACACTTGTATGATAAAAATACTATGATAATTTGACAATTGATGCATTTAATAGACATAATTTTGTATTTTATCGTAATTTAAATATAACATATTTTTTATTATTTGTGTTTTTAACATATTTTGCATACCTGCTTGCTTTTGTTGTTTAGCTAAAACAATATATATAATTTCTCGTCTGAGCTCGAGATACTGGTAAAACCAGTAGTTTGAGTCGGTGATCAATACCTAAAAGACCTGAGTTCAAATCCCATATTGGATACAGTGTTTTTTAATTTCTATCTTATCTATGAGATCGGAATTGGTGACTTTTACATATTTTTGATTTTAGTTGTCCAGGTTTTCTTAGATTTGTATAATCTCTTGGATGAATATCGTGATAAATAATTTTAATTAAAATCTAATTATTGGTGTAATTTTTGTATATACTCATTTAAGTCATGTTACAATAATAAAATCAAAATAAGTATTTTTTAATACCTAATATTTCATTTTAATTTGACATCGTTATTACGTTCATCTTTATTCGTTGATTTAATTAAATTTAATATTGAATATTTTTAAAATTATAATATCACAAAAAATATTATTAAAAATAAATACTTCTGTACGCAAACTTCACTCTTCTACGAAGCAAAAAATCTGATTGATTATACAGTATACTTTAGTATACTGGTGAAATAATACCGGATTTTTATTAGAATAGTCCGATAATTACTTATATATTATTTTAATCTAATTTAATTTGTAAATAAGTCACGGAGAAATACCTAAAATATAAAGTTTATATTATATATTTCCATATTAAGATGACATGTACACTCAGTGTACATCACAGGAATTGAGATTAATAAATTTTAATGTTTATTTTTTATATGTAGTATTTTAATATATATTTTAAATCTGCTCACTGCACAAATTTAATTTAGATACTTCTTAGAAAAAATCTATAAATTAAGATTGGCAAAAATATACAGAAATTGCTACCTAAATATGTAGGACATTAGTTTATTTTGCATTATATTATAAAATATTTAATTTAGGTGATCATTTTTTGGTATTTTACATTATAATATATTTATCATAAGCTATAAGCATACTTATATGCTCTTATTGGTCTTTTTCAGAGCTGGAAGGCGGTAAATACTTCATGAACGCAGTCAGAGATGGCGAATCGGTATTGATGGGTGTCAACGATGAAAATGAATGCCACCTATGGGTAATGGCTATGTACAGGGCCACAGGCCAAAGCCATAAACCTACACCACCCACCACGAGCGATACTCATCACAAGATCATGGGTGGTAAGTATCATAAAATAATTCTTACTTTTACAGCATATCTTAGCTATCTATGTATATGTACAGAATATTTACGATCACTGTCGACGATGATGACTAAATCTCTCGATACAGGAGTTAAAGTAGATCTGTATGGATTTTAAAGCCTATGTTAAGAAAAAATTCGAGCCTTAGATTTGTTCAAAAGCTGTCTAATTGATTAATTTAGATTTATATTAAATACTTCAGAATTACCTTTGAAAGAAAATGTAAATTCTCTTTACATTTTAATAATGCTTGTGTTATGTCTTTTAAGATGTACATCTTTATTAAATCATGTTTACAAAATTAAATTTGATGTAAATATATAAATTCGACAACCTTTACGCAACCCTTACCGCTCTCCATGCCAAAATTTACAGTGTGTTCAACCAATGTTTCCCTAGAAAACGAGACCAAACGGGCAGTAGGGTAAACTCAAAATAGGTTTTAATGTCGTTATTGTAATAATAAATAAAAACGTGTTTCAAAGCTCTAAAAAAATTCTGGAAAATGCAGGGGAAAATCTGAGATACCTCTATTCGAGGTAGTATTTTTTTCTGTATTCAAAGTATTTTTAATTGCAAGCTTTGAGATTATGATTTTATAAAAAAATATATATGGTCAAGCATTTCTTTTACTTTACTAAAGAGTGATGTATAATCCTTATATTCTCAAGTACTTCGGGTTTTGAATTATAAAACATCTTTGAATAACGTTTCTACATGAAAATATGCACTTATAAATGAATATGCTGTCATTATACACTGATCTGATTAATGTCAGTTATAAGTATCACATATATTTGAATCATATTTATTTTTTATTGTATCGTGTTTTATTCGTTTTTAATGCATTATGATAACATGTGGACATGACAATGTTATTTAAAAAATAAATTAATATATTTTTTATTTTTAGATGCTGACAAAGCTAGAAAACACGGCATGGAAGACTACATCCAAGCCGATCCTTGTACATTTGACCACGCTGCCTTATTTGCTACGCTACAATCGTTAACGCTGAAGTATCGCCTTAACGACCCGTACTGCTCTCTGGTAATATTTAATCGGAAATATCGTGGTGATCGCAGTATGAGAGAGGGCGAATGTAGATGGCCTGATTGATAAAACCGTGTAATTAAGCCACGCAGCAGTGCTACTCTAGACTTTTAGTGTGGTGGAAAGTTAATAGCATACAGATTTAATTTAATATAACATCGCAATATGAATAAATTCACTAATACTTTGATCGCTTAAAACAACATTGTATTTCATTTTATTTTTTTAATAATAAGTCATTGAATTTCTACTGCAATTTGTGAAAAAGTGTAGGTTGTGTTTACCTCAGTGGCGTAGCTAGGGGAGCGGGGGAAGGACCGCCTCGGGTGGCACTTGCTTAGGGTCGGTATTATCGCGATGGAAGGACCGTTTTTGTAATGTGATTCTTAAACTAAATGCATTATGAAATATATATTAAAGAGTTATGTTGAATATGCGTAAACAATAAACAGTTTATAAAATGCTAATCTCATGACCCAGTTGAGCATAAAATGTCGTTCCTATATAAGATTATCGATTCTCATACGTAATTTATTTGCACAAAGTGGGTTCTTAGATCACCAAAGCAACGATAAACCCGCCGGCCGGTTAAAGAAATCAAAAATCGCAAAAATTTGTTGTTCATTCAAATACATTTTATCTTATGAAAAAGTTTCTTATCTGAGCGTCTTTTTATATTGCAAAAATAAAACGATTCCGAGTGTTTATGTATGATTCAGCCCCATTTTGGAAACGCTAGTATCTTGTTCATTTTTAAAACCCTCATACTAAATCATCATTTTTTTTAATAAAGGGTTGGTTCTCGCCCGGGCAAGTATTCGTACTAGACGAGTATTGCGCCAGGTATGGAGTCAGAGGTTGCTACCGACACTTATGCTACCTGGCTGATCTACTCGATACTGCCCAAGCTGGTACTCAGACGATTGATCCAACTTTGATTCACTACTCCTTTGCCTTCTGCGCGTCGCACGTTCACGGAAACAGGTATTAAACAAATACCAATACCTTAACTTTTTCATCAAACTAACTTAATTTTTTTATTCCAGGCCAGACGGCGTCGGCAGCATTACGGTTCTCGAAAAGGACAAGTTCGCTGATATCAAGGAAAGATTAAAAGAGCTACTGCAATACCAGATAACCAACTTTAGATACGCGTTCCCCTTCGGAAGGCCAGAGGGTGCTTTGAAGGTGGGTTTGACCGTTATGAATACCTCTTACTTCTGAAATTTTAATATATTTTTGCTAACAGGCCACTCTGAGCTTGCTCGAAAGAGTGCTTATGAAGGACGTGGTTACGCCTGTACCTCCAGAAGATGTGAGGAATATGATCAAGACCAGCTTGGAAACAGCAGCTCTCCTTAACTATACACAACTGTCGCAAAAGGCCAATATCGAAGGTGCCATTGAAATTTCATTTTTTTTGCCCCTGTGACATATGTTGGCTGCCACAAATCTTTCATAATATTTAAAAAATATCTATAATAATACAGTATATAAAATTATTTTTCAGAGGATCTCAGAGGCGAGTCCATCGTCCCCCCTGCAAAGAAACTTGAAGATTTAATACACCTGGCTGAATTATGCGTAGATCTTTTGACGCAAAATGAAGAACACTATGCTGAGGTAAATTCCATTTTTAAAAATGAATCGGTTAAAAAACATATTTTATTCTAAATGTATATAAAAAAATATTTTATAAGAATTGTTTACATCTCTGACAAAAGATGTAAACTAAAAGTAAAATCATTAGACGGTCGTTGATTTCAGACTATTAAATGGTATTGTTCCAAAATTTAATTTACAATATTCCGTCTAAGGATTCAACCGAAAAAATCGTAAATGGCCTGCTAATCTCAAAATTGGATGTTTTAGTCATGAAATTTGCATATAATTGTGTTACAATATTAATCAATTATTATTATTATTAATAAAAATAATTATAATCATAGATTTATTATATTTAAAAATATATACTATGAACATTTATATTGGAATATAGTTTCATGGGTGGCATTTATACACAGATTGACGTAAAGTTACTATAATAGTAACATGGTTATTATGCAATGTCCAACCAAAAAATGTGTTACCCTCGCCGCCGTCTCACCAATGTTGCCGCTTAGTTTTTGTCGTCAAATAAATCGGCCCCCACACTAAAACTAATAATATACAAGTTAAATGTTCATAGTAATTTTAAAATTATGTGACTATTAACAATATTTTTTTAACATATAAATTTATAGTATATTATTAATATTATATGTACATTAAATATTTAAAAAATAATGTTAAAAGTCACAATTTATTAATCGATGTCGTCTTCAATGTCGTATTTCTGAATTTCACACACTAAATTTACTGATTTACTCAATCTAATGTTTATTTTCTTAAAAAATATAAACTTAAGAGTAAATCACGTGATACAAATATATACGGGCAATATCGAATATTAGATCCACAATAAATAGCTCACTCATCATGATGGTAAATCTAAAAAGGTAAAGGTATATAATGTCCTACTAATCTTTGAAAAGCCCTGTATATATTGTCAAGTATTTATTTAAAAAGTGCACCTTCGTTGTGATCTATTATTGTTGTTGTTCCTGCCTATCTCTATTTTGTGTGCTCTTTCTCTTATTTTGTTCCGCAGGTTTATAACAAACCGGATTCTAGCGGTCAACCAAACGTAATTAAACAATTTATATTTATTGTATACATACTATATATTATGTTCAGAATCACTATATTATTTAATAATATATATATATACATACACATCATTATAGATTGTAATATATACTCATCACATTATTTTTATACGATACACCATATACTGTTGAAAACACATCACGTACTATTTAGATGGCATTTGTAAAAATAATTCGACATACATTTCTTCAAGTAACGTAACAATAATATGAGGAACAAATTATCATTGAATAATTATATTATATTTTTATTAGACATGCTTGTGTTTTTTTGGTATTTGTTGTCTAATGAAGTAATGTATTTAGGTATTAAATATGAAATGTTCGAAGTTTGGTTAATTATACTACAAAAAAAGCAAAATCACTAAAATTAGTCAGACACAAAATAGCACTACTTCTTCACAGCTGACACTGCATTAAGAAGCTGGATATCCTCACAGAAACAAGCATAAAAAATTTTTAAACACTTTGCTCGAAGATGTTATAGAACCCTTTTTTTTAGGATAAAAGTATACAATAAAAATACACTGGAATATAATAAATGATGATAACCTTACTCTCTTATATATGAGTAAAAAAATTCGCAATGTGGCGTTTCATTTTACAAAGTAGTCTTTTTTATCGCAAACGTTTTACCATTGTATATCATATGCCAAAAATGGTTTTGTCACTGCAATTTATAATTTAATAGCATATTTTCAGATAAACCTATAAATTTGGCTAAAATATTTTGGACCGTTTTTAGAACTCCTGATTTAATACTTACATTGAGAATCTAATTAAAAATACATGTTATTTTAATAAACCTGACAACATTGAAGCATAGGAGATTTTGTTTTCCGCCCCTTTCGGTGGAACGACCAATTACAAAAACACTTTAGATTAATCACACGTATTATTTATTCACAAGGCATTTGCAATGATCACTGTAAATCTTTCTTATGAATGAAAAGTATTTCGATTTAATTATTAAAATTTTTTCTCATGGTGGTGTTCTATTTTAACAAAAAAGTGCATTTTTTGTCTTAGATTCATATTTCCATATCACATGCGGAAACTCGTTTATTTAGTTTATGATTTAATAGCATATTTTTTTACTTCTTATACCGTTTCTAGACCTACCGATTTAATCCTTCCGATGGGAGAACCAATTGCTGAATTGTGTAACACACGTCAAAAATAAAATTAAAAATAGTTTTGATTTTTGCCGTAAAGTTAATTATGTTATAATATTAATTAATGTAGCACACATTCTTATACCTTGCCAATTGATTTAAAATATTAATATTATTTGAATAGTAATATAAAACCTTTTTAGTAAATCATGCATAATTTAAAATCTATTTGATTCTAATAGAGCTTTCAGTTTATCAATACCCATAATGGTCCTATAGTTCGCCAAAGTGACTCACTTTTATGATTAAAATCGAAAAAACGGAAATTTATACCAAATATGTTGTTGACATTTTAAGCTTTTTACTTTTCCAAAATTTTCTAAAAATAGATCCAACAAAAATAAATCAAAACATTCGAACATTTCATACCTAAAATATTAACCTTATATTACTATAATATATGATACTCTTTTTAGCGTTTTCTCTTACTCCACATTAGTAAAATTATAAATAATATATATCTAGTTTTTTTATATTTTTATTTTCAGATACTTTTCAAAAATACGCAAAATTATTATTAAATATATTTTTTTTAAAGATAACGAATCATATTATTTGATGAGTTTTTAAAATAAAAAGCGATTTTTTTTTTGATAAAAAATGCTACAAGGAATTGATTTTATCATTTTTGCTATCGTATGAAGGTAAATAATATACTGCCATATTTTATTTTGCTGATGCTTTATACAATTTTATAAAAAAATCTGAATGATTTTTTCATCAAATCAGTTCAAATACAGTTCAAAAGAACTAATTCTGTTATATGTTTCATAATGTATTGTAATTAATATAAAAAAATATATTCAATCATAGAAATCCAAATAAGTTTTACTTAATGAAGAATTACATAAACAATATTTTTTAATAACATATTGCACAATATAAATATATTTAAATACAAAAATTGTATCAACACATACATCAAATACATACTAACATTATCCAAATTTCCACAAAGAATAAAATACATCCGGATAGTTATTTATATAATTATTTTAAATTATTCAATGATAATATGTGAGCATTATTAGCTTTATTATTGTTAAATTATATTAAATCAGATTTATCTTTTAAAACTCACATTAAAAATAAAAATAATAAATTTATAAATTAATATTTATACACAAGTTATCGTTGGCAAAATATAAAAAGTCACTGATCAATAAAAATAAAATAAAAATATGTATGTAACGATTAAAATATTATTTAATTTTATGCAATATTTATTTATTTGAGCATGCATCATTTTATTTATATATGTCGTATTAGAGCTTTCACCATTAAATTTGCTTAAGCTTAAATTTATATCACTGTGTTCACTCACGCTTAAATTTTATGTGCGTATTGTTGATAATAAATAAAAATAATAACAACGGTATGTAATAATCATTATAATATAAACGAAATAGTTGAGAGCTAGAATAGCTTGATGTTTCAGTTTGTAGTGAGCTTTTTATGAGAAATGTTATTAATTTTTTAGCTTCGACGAAGATGTTCGTGTGTATATATGGAATTAAATAATAATAATAAATTTATGAATACGTTGAGCTTATGCCTAAATGTTTTTTTAGGCTTTCGCTTGGTTCTCCGATCTTCTCGTCGAACATTCTGAAATATTTTGGTCACTCTTTGCTGTGGATATGGACAGGGTGCTATCTGAGCTTCCGCCTGACACTTGGGACTCCTTCCCACTGTTCCAGATCCTCAACGATTTCTTAAGATCAGAAGGTAGTATTACATTAAATTTCTAATAAATTTCAGCAAAATGGAATACGCAATACTAACAAAAATCGATTCAATTTCATCAGCCGGCTCACACGGAATGACGCCCCAACAGAAGAAAGCTGCACAAGAAAACCGTTTGTCATAATCCTAATTAAATATTATGTTTTTAGAATCAAATAAAATCAATCTTGTGTATTAAAATATTAAATATCAAAATGTAAATGGAAAAAATCTAGGTCAAAAACGTAGTTTAAATATTTATTAGGCAGTTGAAAAATTGTAATGCCGATTCAAACCGCGCACTATTATATTTATGTATATTTTGTCAAAGGTTTTGCAGTATTACTTTTAAATATAAAAATAAGAAACTGCTTCTTATTTTCCTATATACTAATTAATCTATATATGTTGAATGATGTCAAAGAAAACCTAAAATAAATTAATTTAACAAATATATAAAATTTTCAGCCAACTTAAAAATGGGCAAGTTCCACGAACATCTGCGTGAAACTTTCGCTCCGTTGGTGGTCAGATACGTGGATCTAATGGAATCTTCAATAGCTCAGAGTCTTCATAAAGGCTTTGAGAAAGAAAGATGGGAAATTAAAGGGTGAGTAATATATAATTTCAAAAGTAATTTTATCATGATCTGACAGTTACTTCCAATGCAACATAATGGTCAAAATATATTAAAATAAAAAAAGGAAGCTTCTCATAGCCTACATTAAAAAAAATAATGTACAATTCCAGTGTATTAAGAAGCTGGGTTGTAAATATAAAGTGTAGCCACAATACTCAAAGAAATGCTTGGCCATTTTTTTTCTATGAGAGATTTTTTGTCTACTTATTTTCAGTGAGATGCCTATTCACAGAGGTTTATTTGCAACAAATTGCCACTAGCCACAAAGACGATTGTTATTTATAGAGTGTACTTTATGTTTCAAGCTCTTAAAATGTTTCTCACTGTGGTGTTCCGTTTTACCGCATTTTTTGAACAGTTTAAACGCTTTATCACGAGCCGAGCTAGGCATTTTTATTTTTATTAAATAGCACGATTGTGAATAAAAGACTAATATAAATAAATAATCAATATCGTTTGTGTAGAAATGGATGTGGCACGTCTGAAGAGTTGTTCTGGAAATTGGACGCTCTGCAATGCTTCATCAGAGACCTTCATTGGCCAGATGCTGAGTTTAGGACTCATCTGGAGCAACGTCTAAAGCTCATGGCCACCGATATGATGGAGAGCTGTGTACAAAGAACGGACGCTGCCTTCCAAGTATAAATATAAAAATGAACCACTTGAGATTTCAATGCATACATATGTTAAAACTTTATCTTTACAGTCCTGCCTGAAAAAAAGCGTCACATTCATATCGACTGATTATATATTGCCTTCTGAAGTTTGCGCTATGGTCAATGTGATATTAGATGCCAAGAACCAAGCGTTCAAGCTGTGTACCGTGGATGGAGTAGACGTGGTAAATATACAACATCATTATAATAATTTTCTTTTATGTATCATATATTTTTGTGCAAAACAATATATATAAGTACTTAATTCAACGACCTATTTACCTATATATATATATAAATATATAAACCATGTAATTATAAATATGTTTATACAAAACTATGTCGGATGTGGTTGGTACGCGACAGATAAGCTATCAGACCAGACATAAATATTTACTCGTTCAAAAAAAAAGTAAAAGTTAAATCTATGACCGCTAGAAAATATACTATATTTTACTGCAATTATTAAACATTTTTTTGCTAAAATTTAAATTTGATTGTTTCAGCACTCGTACCACAGTAGAATGGATACTTTGATCGACGGATGCATAACTACTATGACTAGCACTTTATGTAGCAGATTGCTAGCTGTTTTAGAAGCAGTCATGGCCAAGCTAGCTAGATTCGACGAAGGAAGTCTAATTGGTTCAATTTTGACAATAGCGGTTAGTAAATGTTATGTTCTAGCAGTTTACATTTATAAAAATTATTTTAAAATTTATTTTAGAACGTTTCTGGATCCGGCAAGGATATGGGACAAGGATATGTTACGTTCATGAGAAACAGCATGGATCAAATCAGATCGAAGGTCAAATTCTGAACCTGAAATTTTATATTTTGTTGAAAATGTATGATTAATATATTTATATGCAGGTCACGGATGAATTGTGGATTTTAACCCTATTCGAGCAATGGTATGCGGCACAGTTAAATCTAATCGGAAATTGGTTAACGGATCGATCTGCTCTTCACCCACACCAATGTGCCTGCTTATCCATCATAATTAAAGTGAGTTAATCAGGAAAAGCAGATATATTTTTTAATAAAATATATTTATAGATCACAAAAAATATTAGTTAGCTATCACTACTTAACAAATTATTTAAATTACTAACAATAATTTTGGGGCTTCCATATATTAATCTTGTTGCAAAATCTATCGTATTTTCTGTTGGTATAGTGGACGATTTATGAATCTCAGTACAGATATGTTTTTAATCGACAAATTATCTCTCTTTAAATTGCTTATTATTCTGCCTTCTGTGATTACTCGTTGTGCAACCGTTAGTCTCGGATTGTAATAATATTTTATTTGTATAAATTTTATATATTTATAATTCGGATTAAGCTATGAAATTTTCAGAGTTCGAAATTATATTTATGAGAATGAATTTCATATATGCAATCCCTACATATAATTTATTTATTTATTTATTCTAATATTTTTCTTAATCCTCTAATAATGTAAAAAATTATAAATTAGAATATTTAAACAATAATATAATTTTTATTTTAATATAAATTTTAGGTTAATAATCAAAAAAAGAATTTGTAAAAATATGTTATTTTTCTTTTTAGATTTAAACTCAAATATAAAATAATATCCATTGCAAATTTTAAATAAACATAAAATACATATTTTTTTTAAAAAATAAACCAAATAAAATATATCGTGAACGGTTAATTTAAAAAATAAATAAAAGCTTATTTTAACGACTTGCAAACCATAGTATAATTTATTTTTAATTAATTGTCAAATTGCTTTTTATTTCAGAAAATGTACAGCGATTTCGAACTACAAGGAGTCATTGATGATAAGTTAAATAGTAAAGTATATGAAAAGGTATCTACAAGAATGCAAGCAGAAGAAGCCACTTGCTCCTTGATCATGTCTCAAAGAGATGACTCAGGGTGAGTTTATCTTTTTACATAGATATAAAATAGTATATAAATAAAATAAATAAGATCGAAACGTATTTTTTGGTTCACTCCATACCGACGTTGTATAAAAGTGAATGGACAAACCTTATCACTGAGTTGACATACTCAAACCGATTAAAGAACCACAATCGCTTTCCTTTGCGATAAAATATGTGCAGGACGCATTGGCGGTAAGTTGTCAAGCCCTGCACATCTACAAAATAAATATAAAATGCAAACAGTGGTTTTCAAGGAATAAGTTATTTTTAAAATTTAAAAATATTGTTTTTTAATAACATAAAAGTACAAAGCATAAATAAATGCAAATTTTTCGATTCTTCATTTTCAAAATAAATCAATCACCGAGCGTGACAAAATACGTCGCCTTTAAAACACAAACTACGCGTCGAATTAGACTGAAAATTAACATGCATATCACAAACAATACTGTCAACCTAAAAAAATAATGAAATAATCAAAAACGAGATTTTAAAGCCATTGTTATTTTTACGTTACAACTATTATTATTTAGCATGACTGATTAGTCAAATGAAAATCTTATGTATAATACTTCTAAGCTGCTTCCGGATGCGCTTACTTTAAAATGAAACACTCAAAGTTCATTTCTCTGTTAATTGTATAATAATTATATGAGTCACAGTGATTATAAAAATGATTTTAAAAAGACCTGTGGAGAAACCTAAAATGAAAGCAAGCCAACGTATTTTTAACTGTGAATCATATCATACAAAAATGATCGTTTTTTTACAGCTCCAATCAACTTTTCAAATAAATTGACTATTTTTAAACACGAGCAAAACTTCGAAAATCTGTGCGAATTTGTTGCGAACACCCACCGAAATGAATTCGGTCCGCTATTAGTCCGCATGCGGTGTGTTATGAGTCATTCAAAAATACGATAGATAAATATTTACTGTTAACTAGCGTTTCGTAAGAGTCCGGTTACGTTTCGCTTTTGCTGCAGTATGCTAAAGGCGTAAAAGTTGAAGGTCCGGTATCCGCACACTGACTAGCTACGGTACTTCACGATAGTGAGGTACCGACAGCTAGTAATTATATATTTTACAGTTTTTTATGTATTTTTAAAAACTATTAAAATTAATAATATATATTTAAATAATAAATGAATTGATTAACATGCTTATATTTTAGGGGCGGAGAGGATGGATCTGAAGATGGTGCACGAGGTGGAAAATCGAGATTGGAAGCTTTAGCCGAAGACGGAAAGCTCGGAAATGTCACAGCTGTCGTTGGAAAAGTATTTTTATTTATTTATTATATATACATATTTCAATATTATTTACTAAAATATATTTGTTTAGGTTGGAAACATGTTCGGAAGAGGCATAGGCGAACTGTCTACCAAACTTGGCGGTGCTTCTAGTTGGTTCTAGCCAATACAGTATTCAAAAACAGTACAATCATTGCTGCTGGTCGTTGGTTATTAAAAATTTAGACTTTAAAGTCGCAATCTAAATAAAAAAGCACACACGCGAGACTTGAATAATTGACTGTATTTGTTAATGTTGAATAGAACGCAATATAATTAGCGCGATGTACGAAACGTTGCTATTAGAGTTCCCGATTCGAATATTCGATATTCGAATATATTCGCCATGCTTTCGAATGTTTTCTTTTAATATTTCAATATCGCCTTCGAATATTCGAATAACTCAAAAATCACGCAAGAGTTCGTTTAACTGGACTGCACAATCCATTAATATATTAATCATGTTGTACACAGTTTTTATGAGTGAATAGCAAATGAAATAATTTATTAAATGTTGCAGATACTTTAAGAATATTTAACGTAAGAACACTCGTATATTACATATTGTTTTAATAATAAAAATATATGTTTTAAGCTACTATATGATATTTACACTCTGGTTGTTCTATGAATGTATTATTAATTGAAGCTTTTGTTTTTATATTTTTTTTATTAAATAATAAAGTAAATATATGTATGCTATCCATTTGACATCAAATAATATGACGCAATTTATTGTGACTTGTGAGTAGTAGAGTGAACATTCTTAAATCAACCAGAGTTTAGTAAGTTATTTATTTATAAACCTCCATCTTAAAACCATATATTATACAGAAGACCTAAAAAAACATTTTTTAAATGTTTATGTAGTTTTAATAACATAAAAATAAATAAATTCATTTTTAAATGCTAATTTTAAGATCTTATTACAAATATTAAAAATAAAACCATACATGTATCACAGTACTGTTGCTAATTTATAACTAAAAAATAATTTAAAGATAAAAGCTCGTTGCAATACATTTTAATATATATATAATCTGTTTAAAAAAGTACATTACAAAAAAATGTTATTTAAATAGCTCTAATTGTCGTGACGCAAAACTTTAAAGCAAGAATAAATAAAAGTTGTTAATGGAAGTGTAAATAAATTTCTAATCAATACAATGTATATGAAATATTTTATAGATATTGATGTTAAACTGTTACTGTGCCCATAACAATAGTGATTTATCCTTACTTATTATTTAATATCAAATAATTGCTATTTTATAAAATTTTAAATATACATAATGACTCATGATACATTAGAATAATTGACAACCGCTTTTTCCAACCATATATACAACACTAGTGTATTGGTTTCACTTAATTACACTATTAACATTCATCAAACGGCCGTTATTCTTCATTCTATCTGTCGGCTAGATTTTTGCATTGTCTAGCTCAATATACAGACATTTACATATATAAAAAGCAATATTAAACTAAAAATAAAACATTTGAGTTAAAATAAGCACTAAGATTTAAGCAATATATACCTATAAATAATACATTGTTCATATTCTATAGCTCCGATAGATTTGTCTTTAAAATGGCAATCATGTATATTTTTTTTTGTATTATTCGAATATTTTTAAGTACAATATTCGAATAGTTAAAATGGCGAATATTCGGGAACTCTACTTGTTGTCCATTGACATTAAAATTTATTTTTCCGTCTCTATATTTGTTTTTTTCGTGTTGTTCATCTTCACAGCGATATTTGTAATCGTATATCCACGTTGACACTTTATAAAGTTATTAGCTAAAGTTCTAAACCACCAGGCGATATTTATATTATGGTTATTAGGGCTATGTATCGGATAGTTTTACTGTGATAAGGATTGGCTCGTATAAAAAATATGTATGTAATAAATATTTATATGTATATGCGCAGAGCGATGCCGATGGGATAGTGAATTTTTGATAAACGCTAGAAAGGGCTATAGAAATGCTTTCTCGTTTTATTTAGATTGTGCCCACATATGATACGATAGACGCCAAAATTCGGCATAGCTCTGTGTATTTTATACAATGTACAATATACATGGTGCGACACAAAAAAGATGAGGATATGTATAAAAGTTTCTGGGGACTTGAATGTTAAGCTTTGTCACAATCGTCTGGTAGGGTTTATATAATATTTATAACAGTTTTAATCTTTCTTGTATAAACTCTCTGATTTTGACATACTTTGACATCTCCAGTTCGATTCTATAGACCAGTGGTTCCTAACTTTGAGGCTCTTGAAAAGTGAGCAACAATTTTTTAATACATAAAAAAATTAGCAGATTTTTTTAATATATATATATATATACCTTCAAACCTCATAAATTTATGATTTTTTTAACTAGAAATGACAATAGTTAATTATTATAATTTTGATTAATAAATAAGCAGTTTTAAAGAGTAAAATAAAAATTCAAAAAAAATCTCATAGTGTACAGCAGAAAACCCAAAAAAATATTTTGAATTAATATTTTTTAAAGAAATATATTTTTTATTTTAAATTATGATTTTCTAAACATTACTAAATTTTATGTAAAATATTTAAATTTTTATCACATTTCTTAAAGCCAATAATATAATTCCTAGCTACGTCTTCTTTTAAAACATTATTATTTATTTAATATATTGCAAAATTTATTTAAACAGAGGTTTATATGTTTTAATAAATAATTATTTTACAGTAATCAATAAATAAAATTTTTTAGAATTCTAATTTAATTTATATAAAATTGCAGGCCAAAGTTCGGGAACCGCTAATATAGATATTTTAATGGGATACTATTAGAGTTTCCCTAAATTTTAGATTATTTTATTCAAAAACACGTTCGTCTGAACTTAAATCAGTAATATTATTATTCTAGTATATTTCTCTGATACTACAATCTTCTGAATATCTAAGAATCAATACGGCAATCATATTAAAAATATAAAACAGATTTATTTTTTGTGTCGCAGTGCGTATATGCAATAACAAAACTAGTGATGATTCGTGTCAAAGCGAACAAGTTCATTTGGTGTAAATTAAATAATATATAATACATAAATATTTTTGCTCACATATTACAAAACGAAACGTTGCTACGAAAAAATGAAATAAAAAAAATTCTCAAACTCTCTCTTAACACTGACAGTGTATAAATTTGTCTTGTACAAAAAACGCCTACATATATTTCTGATATAATATTTATTAAATATATGGATCCAGGCGATCCGTTATAGAGTGTTACTAAACTATATTTGCTACATTATCTTCAAAGAATCTATTATATTATGTGTGTATATATATACACGCATTCGCTTGAAACCCTATTAATTAACGTTTATTATCTTAATCTTCTCTCTATATACATATGTATTTAAAAAATCAAGTTAGCGATAAAATCATATACCTATAATATTATATTATATATTTACGACCTAATACTCGTTAACGTTATTAACATTTTACGTTACAATATTTCTGAAATATGCTAAAAAGTAAATGAACGTGTCGAACATGGATATTATATATGTATTCTTGATTTATATATTAAAAAAATAATAATGGAAAAAGTAGATGTATTGGACCAAGATTTAGCATGACAAATTCATAAATATATATATATATATATATATATATATATATACATCATATATATGGCTACCACATGTCCCGATTTAACCATCTGAGGCGACTTATTAATTTATTTATTAATAAAGTGATATTTTTACTATGAAATTATGCTGTTATAGTATACTTTTCCCTATTTTTTGGTCCATATGGTAGCCCTATATGTTATATATATTAAATGTATATTACATATACGTGTGTGCATATATTAATATGCACACAGGCACATATATTATACATATGTATATAATAACATAATTGTAAAAATTGCCTTTTTGGATGAAGTATCGTTCGCTATTATAATGTATGAACAAGGGATTTAAAAGCTTGATGTAAAATTGTAAAATAATTTCAAATAATATCACGAATAAATATTTGCATCGTATATACATACATTTATTATTTAATTGTGTTCTTTATGTTTTATTATCCACACACATTCCTATACTGTGATGTATACCGAGTGTACATTTCATCTTATCATGTTATTATCTCTATAAATATGTCGAATAAAATGACTGAATTTATGTTTCAGATATTCGCGACATACGCATATATCAAATTATGAGTTTAATAAATATATACAATATTTAAAAATAGAGCACAATATCTAAGAATCGACAAACCACAATTACCTTTTATTTTAATAGTTCAAAAGCTTAAGAAGAGCATTGCAGTTAATGCATCACAGTATGTGTTTTCTTGCTTGATGTGACTTTACCAGTTACATTGTCAGTCAAAACATTTTTTTCTGAATGCTTTCAAATGCAACTACCTTACTCTTAAAACCGATTGATATGTTATTTAAAAATTAGTGTGCGTCAATACAATTTTATTTTGCGTCTTCGTGCGTGCAAATCTTGACTCGCTCACGCACTTGAGCCACGTCCATATTTTTAATTTATTTTAATTTTTTATTACAAATCTGACTTTAAATGTTTCCAAATGCGGCATGATATGCATTATACAAACAATAATTATACACTATAACATTTAAAAAATAAATAAAATAAAAAAAAAAGTTTTGGTACACACTAAAAATATATTAGCACCATCCCATGTATTTTTTCAGTATTTTTATTACATGACAATCTTGCGCAAGAGAAGCATTTTTAGCGATGATGTCCTGGTTGCAACGTACATGAATATGGGACGCACAAGTTGGGATATATATGGAGCATTACAAGTTGGCAACACCGCCCCTTAGCAACTTTAAAAAGCGCTTCATTAAGTAGACGCTATGCCTAGAATGGAATGAATCGAACCGCAACGCTTCTAGCAAAATCTCATAAATTATTTTCAATAAACAATAGCCATATTTGAAGATACTAAATTAGCGTATCGTACAGAATGCGAATCGCTAATCAATTGTTGAAGTGACACGCGCCCCGTATAACGAAGCCGAGCATCTTCGGCGCTTCATTGCAAATTTTTGCGATGTGCGTAAAAAATATCCACCTCAAATGAAGGAAGTCTTTTGCTTAAAACACTTCTGCCTAAACAAGACTACCTGGAAAATGTGACTATGTGACACTGTATTCGATTGCCTATCGACTACCTCCACAACGACTTTTTTTAAGGAGAGTGAATCTGAATTTGTGCGAAAACGATGTCGTCAATAATGAAGAGAAAAAGTAAGTAAAGTAATTTTTTTTATGAATTTAAAAGCAAAATGACGCATTTATCAAAAAAATCGTTTTAGTTTTATTTTACTAAAATGGCCAGACGTTCTTCTTTTGTCAAATTTTTTTGTGAAGATTGTCCTCCTCAACCTCCTAAATGACTTTTTTTTTAGTTTTATATTTAAGTCTATGGTTAGGTTAAGACTAATTGATAATAAAAATTAATAATAATAAAATGATAACAATTGTCGCAGAATATGACTCCCTGTGAGTCAATTTGCTTTGGAGCGATTTTGATGTCGTGTTTGGACTTGGAAGCTGTCATTTTAATTTCGGGCACTTTTATTAACATTTCTCTAGCAGTGTTTTTTTAAATATTTTCACGACAAGATACAGTTAAATTCCACCCAATATCATTAATTAATTAAATGACATAGCATTAGTCAATGGTAACTCTCGGATCTCAAGAATGCACTATAAAAAATACTCACTCATCAGTATATACTGGCGATAATTAAACCAATTAAAATTTACAAAAAGTCAAGATTGTTCTAGCAGTGGTCTTCGATTAAAATAACAACGCAAATATTGACTGGCAAATTCTTGATGAACAGTAAAGCTTTAAACAATTATTTTTTTATCGCACGGACTAATTAGATTTGTTACTTTCCATCCATTTTATTTTTATACTATTGTGACTAATAACAATAAAAAAATGGCTATTTAATTTGGTTAAATTTCTTAGATTATAATTTAAATATATCTTAAACTATAATATGTATATTATTAAATATTACAATAAACCATATTTATTTCATTTAAAATAATATTTCGAACAAAGAATCACTTTATAATTTCGCTATCTCTTATAGATAGATTTTTACTTTTACGTGTTACAACCACGTCCATTGATTAATATGTTATTGAACAGCATTGATGCATCCACATTGACAATCACTGATTTACCATTGAGGAATACCTCAGTCATACTCTATCTGTGGTTAACAACGGTCGTTGGCTAACTGTTCAATATACACATTTCTGATTTATTATTATATACTATAATCATGTGAGTAATTTTGCTTTAATTAGTAATAATATAGTTTGTTTAATTTAGTTTTAATAATTAACAATAGACATAATTTAATGGATGGAAATTTAATTATAAAACTAGTTTTATTGAGATATATATTATTAGAAATATTTTTTATTATAGCAAAGTATTAATTGTAAATTTGTTAATTTATGAATATATTTCCTGCAATGATGGATTCTTTGTTAAAATATTATTTACAGGCTAAAAAATATATTTTTCATTAAAAACTATGTTAAATAATATATTAAAATTTAGAAGAATAAATAATTTTTATAATGCATATACACATATATAGTATATACCTTTCTTAAACATATTGAACTAGTGCAAAATCGCATCTTTATCATTTTCTATACCTTGAAAGAATCCCTTATTTCTACCCTCTATTTACACAATATATCGCGACACGTCTCGTTTGATCTTATCTTAAACAAACAAATGCTCTTATCATTCCTCGAGTCCTTGAAATTCCCGCCTGCATTTTGTGTCTTATCAATTCTTAGAAAACGACTTAACATCGTCGGAATTTTATATACATTCCAATTTCGTAGATATATGAAGCAAAAATGGATTTTAAGATAATCTTCGTAGCATCGGTTCTATGGATGCACTCTTCGATAGATGCGGTGAATCATGGAAATATAGAATTAGAAGGTGCGTATAATTTTATTATCTTATTTGAATACGTTTTGGAATGTCGGGTCATGTCATTCAGACAAAGCCCTTGACCTCTCTTTGTGTGTAAATTAACGGGAGCAACGTGAGCTACAATCGTAAATTGAAAGAACAGGTCATAGACGACACAATTAATGCATCAATTTTACAGACACTTTACCCGAAGAGTTCCTAGCAGAAAACTGCTGTGCTGAAGGCGAATATTACTCTTTCGATGACTGCATAATTCCATCGGATAAGTTCGATTCTAAAGATTGCGAAGAAACTGCTAGAGAATGCTGCCTAAAATTACACAAGTAGGTCATAACTTACGACTCATGAAATATATACAGCTAGTTTAAAATTAGATTAATAGAATCATATATATTATCTGAAATAAGGTTCAGCTATTTTATGGTTTGCTTAAACTTCCAGGTATATGCAAATAAGTGGATGAACTAAATTAATATACTGATATCAATATAAAAATAAAACCTTATCGATAGTTGATAATATGTATGATAAGATAAATTATTTAAATATGTATGATTTAAAACAGCGGTTCCCAAAATATTTTGTACAACTTTTTAAAGAGTTACTGATTCTTTGAATCATAACTTTGAAGCATATTTAATTAATGATAAGTCTAAAAATTATTTTTCAGTAAAGCATGTTTCACTCACTTAAAACTAATACTAAAATATAATATTACTTTAAATTGTGATAAATAACAATAAATTAAAATTGACTTATAGTGTCAAAAGTATATCTGAAATTATTATATCTATCTACTTATAAAAAAAATATTTATGATCCTTACAATATTGACAGGTATACGAGCAAATGGATAGACTAAGCTAATTTTATTTTTTGATATGGTGAATTAATTTTTTTTTAATTTTAAAATTATGTTATATATTAATCGTTTTAACTATGTTCAATAAATTTTGATATTTGTTAAATGAGCCGTTGATTTTGAAATTGGGGCAAGTCCATATTATGTCATTGTTGGATAATTAATGGTATGCGTTTGAACTTATTTATAAATATTGGTTAGCAATAATAGACTTATTTTATATTGTTTATGGTATTTTTTCATGTTTGTGAATAGTAATAAAAATGTTTATTTTCTGTTTTCAAAAAATAAAATAATTTATTTCTTTACTTTTCTGATTTATTTCAACACTTCATACTTTTTTCGAATAGGTGAATTAACCAAAAAGCTTAATAAAATTTAATAGAAAACTAAAAGCGCTGGTTGTATAACATATTCAATTCTGATAAATTATTTTTAGATACTACTTTAAAAAATATTTGTTTCTTATTTTAATTGATTTCAGTGCAAAGAATGAAAAATGTGAAAGCGGCATTAGAAGAGCAAAGCTCACAAAAAACTGTACCAATCTAGATGAAGAAGCTAATGTAAGTTAATATTATTTTAATTGGTATACTATTAAATATGTATATTATTAATGAGAACCATTTTAGAGATGTTGTCAAGACTGCGTCTTGGGTTTTACTTTGGGAGGATCTGAATGCGAGAATGGACCTAAGGTTTCACAAATATGTTGCAATGTATGTTTTTATTTATATTTATTAAATATAAAAAAGTTTTAATCTAAATAATATTGTTACAGTACATTAATCAAAGGAATAAAATCACAACAGTACCAGAACTTCCACCAAAAACAGCGTCTAGAAAAAGTAACAATCTCAAAAACATATTATTTTCAATATGTATATGATTTATTATTTAATTTATTTTAAATATAGCTAGAGCACCAGAAGCAGAATTAGATGGTTGCGAAAGAGAAGGAAGTCAAATTTGTTCCCAAAAATGTATACCAAATGGTAACTTGTTCAAGTGCCAATGCAGGAATGGTTTCGAGTTAATGCCTGATGGTTTTTCTTGCAAACGAGCTGTGACTGATAAGTAAATATATTTTTAATTAATCATTATTGAGCTTTAAATTTAAAATAAATTTTATTTCAGATGTAGAAATAAATGTCATCAAAAATGCAGTGAAACAAACGAGAAGATAATTTGCTCGTGCTTCAGAGGATACGAATTGAATCCAGATGGAGTCAGTTGCCAAGGTTCATGTACTTTTTTTTATTATGCCACGTACTTTTAATTAACGCCTGCATTTAATATTTAGATATCAATGAATGCGAAGAGCAAGCCAATCCTTGCAAATCAGGAAGAAAGTGCGTTAACACCGTTGGTTCTTACAGGTGTATTGCCAATTCTAGATTTTTTAGTGAACCAAAAAATTATCAACCGCCTAAAAAGATAACCTGTCCTGAAGGATACAAGTTAAATACTGAAAACCAAGTTTGTGATGGTGAGTAATTATTATTATTATTAATAATATAATAATAATAAGTTTTATTACTCACTTTATTCTATATTTCGCCAAGATACTCTTAGCATCATCTGGAGACTTATTATTTATTAACACATTTTTTTTTTTGCACATATATATATATATATAAATCAATACCGTTAATTTTGAAAGTCCACAGTTACATAATATTAAATCTGTAATTTTGAAAGTGATAGTGTTTTTTATTATTATTATTATTCTATGCTCTATTTTCGGCTTTTAGCTGTAATACAATGGCTGTTATAAATATATAAATATACATTTTTCAAAACAAAAAATACTTCTGTAATAGAATAATAGTTACTTCAGTATTTCATCAAGGGATAAAATGACTACCTGCGTTGTTTAAAGTTTAAAATTAAAATTTTTTTTTTTTTTAATATTTCACTATTAATTCAAATGAAATATTTAGATAACGAAATTCGAATATTTGAGCAAAAAATTAAAATGCTAAAATATTTACAATTTGTTTATAATTTGTTTTTTAAATACAGATTTAATTTTGTGTAGATGTGCAAAATATTTTTAATAAATTCTCGATTTAATAATAATTTAATACTTGCAGTTTATCATTAAATAATATTTTAGATATCGACGAATGTATCACTAATCCTTGTCCTCCTGAAAGAACATGCGTTAATAGCTTGGGTACGTACGCATGCAGTGAAACAACTGGCACTCGTGTACCAACTAATGCTCCCAAAAAAGAAGATGTGCCAGTATCTTCTGAAGAGATATGTCCCCCCGGTTTTCGAATGCATCCAGAAAAATCTGACTGCATTGGTAAGTCTACATAAATTAAAACAGACGTAAATATGTTCTATCATCTTGAAATTTCAGATGTAGATGAATGTGCCGAAAAAATGGACGACTGCAATCAAAATTCGCAAGTATGCTTAAACCTACCTGGATCATTCATCTGTCAAAACAAAGCCTCTAAAACTACATGTCCACCTGGATTCAAAATGGTCATTGGTTCTGGGTGCATAGGTACTATAACTAAAATATTCTTAAATACTCATTAAACATATTTTATACTGAAATTATTTTTAGATATTGACGAATGTGTGGACCAAGTATGTCCCAAAGATGAAATTTGCGAAAACATAAACGGTGCATACAGATGCCTTTTAAAATCAGAGAACTCTAAACCGACAGCTTCAGTACCAGATCCAGTGGTTGTTAAACCATCAACGCGACCGCCAAACAAGTCAGAAAAAAATAATATTATTTTCTTAATTAAATCAATCAAAATCGTATAAGACGGCAGTAATGAAAATAATAAATAATAAAATTCAAGCTCTACAAGAAATAAATTCTAGCCTAAAAAAAAAATGTTTATTTAACATTTAGTTGAATTAAATCAAGTGTATAAATTAAGAAATGTGCGTATACTATACACCTGTCCCTTTAAACCCATGTATATTATAAATTATTTTTAAAGATTTGTGTGATATATATATATAGCTATTCTAAACATTACTTTTAAAAATACGTATTAATCTGTTGTAGTAAATATAAGCAACAATCTTGCCCCAAAGGCTATCGAAGAACTTACAATGGCGGTTGTGTCGGTAAGTTACTTACATTATAAGTACATAAACTAAGTTATTTGATTATTTATATAATCTATATTATAGATATTGATGAATGCAAAGAAAACATCCATAGCTGTGATATGTATCAACACTGTACTAACACAATGGGAGGTCACAGATGCTCTTGTAAAAATGGTTTCAAAAAAGACCCAATGACTCACGCTTGCATTGGTATGTATGATTCATTTATGGCTGCTTAAAAGTGTTAAAAAATTTAATTTTTGGTAAATTTTAGATATTAACGAGTGCCAAGAAAAGGGCTTAACGTATTGCTTAGAAGGGCAAAGATGCGACAACACGGTAGGCTCTTACCAATGCGTCAGATATTTAAGTTGCGGAACTGGATACACCTTAAACGCCGCATCTAGTGTTTGCGAGGGTAAAATTATTTATGAAAGCTATCGAATATCGGGTTGAACTCTTATAGCTTCGAGGTGAAAATCGAAGTGATTGGGCTTCTAAGGGTCGTATCAATTAATTCAGCGTAGCGTTAATTCGCCATTTTAATCCGACGTAGAAAAATCTCTACCGAAAGTTTAATTATAATGAATTAAATTACAATGTGATAATGTTCTTAAAAACAAATTTAAAACAATGCTAATTTTAGAAATAATGATATTTAAAGAAGCAAAAAATCAAGGAAAATTTTTTTATGTGTGGTTGGTTTTACCACTAAAAATTTTATTCTGTAATGAATTAAAACAAATCAAGATACCGTTTATAGATCTCTAATGAAGACTTACATTATTTAAAAAAAAAATATTCATTCATCTTAACCCTTTAAGTAGTGAGTTAATTTTACGTATATTTGCATCATTTTTTTTTAATTTTTTATTTATTATTATTTAATATTGCATTTATAGTAAATAATAATAAAAAAATAGTTTCATTGCTTTGATTTATTTTACTACTTTTCTGTATTAATATACTTTAATAATTTATTTTACATAATTATTATTGTATATATAATTCGGCTTTTGTAGATTTTTTTATATTAATACAGAGGCCTTAAATATTTTTTATTAAATTAATATAAAATATTTTGGTATGTTAATTTATTTCTTTAAAAAAATAATATATAATTATAAATATATAACAATTTTATTATATGTAAATATATAATTATCTGGGGTACCTCAAAACGATGAAAGATCGTCTGCCGTACATGTACGGCGATACTCCTCAAAGGGTTTTTATTATTTTTTTTGTTATTTTTATTGAGTTGGCGCAATGATTATGGATCGTCCTGTAAATGTACTTATTTATTCCTATTTAATTAGGGTTTTAACTCAATCTACGATTTTGCTTTGTTGCAAATATTGTGCTTTTAATATATTTTTTATCAGCAAAAAAAAATGAAAGTGAAGTCTAACAGAGCATTAGTACAACTTGGTCACAAGAGTTGACTAACCAAAGGTACTCATATTAACCTTTTTTAAATATACCTTTTCAGATGACGATGAATGCCTGCTTGGTACCCATAACTGCATGGTACCGCAATATTACTGCCATAACACTCGGGGATCCTTCAAATGCGTGAAACTTAGGGTTGCCACAACCCCAACTACAACTACCAGCACCACTACTATAGATCCCGACGAATATTATGAAGACTATGAAGACAAGTATGACGCACTTTAACAATTTTTACTCTACTACTTTGCTATATACACATATTTTCAGTACGACCACCATAATACCGAATGTAAATTCGAACACCATTGAAGATGTAACTCCTCCCATCACGGTCGAAGTTGAACATAAAGATATTTGGAAAGAAACAACTATCGATAGGGAAACTGTTACCAATCAAGAAAGTTCTCCAGTCCAGACGCGCTCAATCCAGACAGTTCAAGAAACAGTTCCTACTACTCCATCCACACCACCAAACAATCAAGAAAGAGAAATTCCTGAAGAGAATTATTTAAATAGTGTGCAACCAGATGATAATTTATATGTGGACACAACGACATTGAGGAACAAAGTTTCAATGCTGATTCCAGTCGAAAAGCACTGTTTATTAGGCTACGAAATGGATGATTATGGAGAATGTAATGGTTAGTAATTGTATATTAGTTTTCTAAAGTAAGTGTTTGCGTTCTGAGGCGCAGTCTTTGGAGGATGCTTATTCTCTGGGGGCACCGGGAATGATCTTAGCGGCAGCTCACAGTGGATATCAAAATAATTCATGATTTTGTACTTAATTTTTGACGCTACTGTATGATATTTCCACATTATAACTAATACAACTTTCTATTTTTTATTAAAAAAAATCAAAATTGTTTTTAAATATGTTAATAATTCTGTGATTGTAGGATCCAAATAATATTTAATTAATTGCTACTAGGATTCTCAGTCGAGTTTTGAACAAAATGTTTTTAAAAACTTTCAAAAAATATTTGTGGCTGTGTCAACTATGACCGAATTCACAGAATTCGTTCATTGAAAAAAAAATTTTAAAGCATTTGAAAGATATTTATATTATCAATCATGTATCAAATATTAATTTCAGATATTGATGAATGTGCATCAGAAAAGATTCTTTGCGATCCTCATAGTGAAGCTTGTCAAAACCTTCCTGGATCATACGTGTGTGTATGTGCGGAAGGATACACAAAAGATTTGATTAGGAAAACCTGTAAGAAAAATGCGCCCGTGTATCTACCACCAGGTATAAATATAAATGTCAATAAAATAATAATTATAATATCAAATATATCGTTTTTTTCATATATTTTAGTCGTTCAAGTCCCCCGATGGTCACCAATTCCACACATAAGCTGTGACATCGGTATGCATATGGATCCAGTTACTAAAAAGTGCATCGGTTAGTACAATTTACAATGTCCTATTCAATGTATTATAATAATACTTGAAATATGTTTAATTGTTTTCCTTATTTAGATATTGATGAATGCGAAGGCGGGGTATCCAAATGTGCCCAAGGAGAAATATGTGTGAACACACTGGGAGGTTACACTTGCAAATGCGCTGAAGGTCTTCACTTAATCCAAGGAAGATGTATAACAATTATGCCTCCAGCTTACACTGCTCCTTCTAGATCTGTTACGCGTTCCTCTACTCCAGGTTTTTATTCAAAATAAAATAAAACAATGCTTTTCAGGAACTTACAAAAAAATCGTTTTCAGTTCGAGTAGTGACTATCACAAGACCTCCATATAGATCTCATTGTCCGAAAGGATACGTTCTATCTGAGAACAATCGTTGTGTTGGTAAGTTGTGAAACATTATAAATAAATAAAATGCGTTTTGATGCTATGACAATACTTATAGATGTTGACGAATGCTCTCTAAGGATTCACTCCTGCTCTCAAGACCAGATTTGCGTTAATGTAGCTGGTGGATACATGTGTAGATGCCCCAAGGGTCACACACTTGCTGAAAACAATGGTGTTACCATGTGCGAGGATATAGATGAATGCAAAAATTCTGGTGGTAAAGTAAGTCACAATTTTATTTTTATATTTTTTTATTTAATGCCTTTTAAAGAGCGATGATAAATAAATAAAATTCACACATTTAAAAATGTCTTAAAAAATACAGATTATTTTAGTAATTATTAGAAGCAAATATGTTTCACCCTTTGAGTGGTATCGCCGTACATGTACGGCGATACCGCTAAAAAAACATTATATTTATAAAAAAAAATATGATTTATATAAATGATTTTTATAGAATATAATATCAGTAAAATAATGAGTACGAAATAAATAGACCTAACAAAAAATATTTTATATTAATTTAATTAAAAATTTTGAGAGCCTCTGAATTGATATAAAAAAATCCACAAAAGCTGAATATTATATTAAAAATATGTAAAATAAATAAACGAAATTTAATAATAGATAAGCGTTAAAATAATTTATTAAAACATATAATACTAATTCAAAAAAAAACGTTGAAAATCCTTGCTTTTTTTCTATAATTTACTATAAATGCAATATAAAATAAAAACAAATAAATAACAATAGAAATAATTATGGAAAAAATACGTGAAATTAACTCACTCCCATGTGCTAATTTAGTGTATAATTTAACTCACTACTCAAAGGGTTAAGGACATACAACTGACTAAATAACGTGGAAATCACACGGTAATTGAAATAATTAATAATATGAAATAAATATATGTAACGTTTGTGTCTATACTATATTTGCGTTAATGCAGTCAGTACGAGAGCTATCCATTTCATCATTATTCATAATTGAGAAAGAGATAGCAGGCTTAGGTTTACGCGCAAACTATTAGCTCTAAAGCACACGATATGGATATACGCTTGATATACTTATTATCAGAGCTTTTTTGTCATGTAACGCGGTGGTACGGCGTTCTAGGTATATTTTTACTGTTTCAAAATCAAATTCCTCTGCCTGTCCCCTCCCTCCCTCCAATGACGTCATGATTTAGAATCCATACCAAAATAAATAATATTAAATATATGAAATATTAAATGAATAAAATCATGAACGAAAAAATATGTTTTTTTTCATTACTAATAGTTTGTGTAAATTGAAAATGGTTTTAATGGTTACAAACCAGTTTCTTATATATTTAATAATATGTATGTTTAATAGCTTCTATATTTTTTTATAAAAACGATTTATAAAAAATATCCGTTTATAATATAATATAATTTTCACTCACCAAATTTTTCGGCGTTCTTTTTCTGCTTACAACTGTCACAGACACATTTATCTTATATATAATTGTTCTAAGCCGCCGCCGTCGCTTCCGCTTCCGGACGCGCATAACTTTAAACGAAACATTCTCCGTTCAATTATCTACTCTGTAAATCGTATCACTTTGTATTAACAGTGTGTAACAATACACGTAAACAAAGGAAATATATTTAATTATAATAATAAATAATAATAAAAATTAAAATTGAATTTGTTCGGATTGATTTTCGAGCCGCCGGTAATGCGTTCTGCTGTTTCGACCAATCAAAAATAAGCATTCAAATATTCAAATAGCGTCGACCAATGAAAAATAAGCATTCAAATTCAAATAGATAGTACCTTGACAACACTTTTAAATAATTATTTTATTTAATAATAAAATTTTGCTACGCGACAATAATTTTCATTAATTCGTCATTTGACTGAATAAAAATGAAATATATACATAATGTGTTGAGGATTAGAAGAATACATTGATTAAACTAGATAAACAATCATAAAATAATCTTCGTAATGAAATTTTCAAATTTTGAATTCCCGGCGACGGGCTCCGAGGCCTAAAAGTGAGTTTTTGCTTTTATAAATAATCGGATTGCAAATTAACTAGGTGTGTTATAACTATGAAAATTAAATATATACATTATGTGTTGAGGATAAGAAGAATACATTGATTAAATTAGATAAACAATCATAAAACAATCTTTGTAATGAAATCTTCAAATTTTGAAATCCCGTCGCCGGGCTCCGAGGCCGAAAAGTGAGTTTTACTTTTATATTACATAAACATTATCATTGCTTTCCGATTTAATACATATATACGTTAGATTTTAAGAATTTTAAATTAACCAGTTATGTTTTAAACATGAACGTGTAATATATCCTTAGTATGTGAGGATTGAAAGTTAATGTCGATCAAATCGGCGCTGTCGGACAGCTTATAAATGTGTAGTTTCTTGGATGTTATCTAATAAACGACATTTTACAATGATTATAAATATGTGATTGCATACCTGGAATAATCGATAGCCAAAATATCTAAGAGTGGGTTATTTTTAATTCCGATGTGGCAAAATATGTACAATTTTTGTTCTGTGCCATCATTCCTCTTTCTGAATAGCCAAATTTAAGATATTCAGTTACATCAAACTTATGTAGTATGTTCTTTATAAAAAGATAATACTTGCTGACAGTGACTTCAACACGAGAAGATTAACTCTTTGTTTATATATACCAATTCTACGTTGTAGCCATATAGATCATCAAATTGTTCCATCATTGCTTCTGAAAAATAATTAAAAAACAATAAGACTCCTATCAAGAGTAAACATTGAACACATTATTACTACTAATATAATCCATAAATTAAATTTAAACGACAACCAAAGAACACAATTGATGGATGTACTGTAGAGGATTAAACACGTAGATTGGCATCTTTTCATCTTCTACAAAATTGTCACAATATGTCATATATTTTTTATTATTACTAGCATTGTAATATGTTTAATTAACTTCGGTATGTATACCTTTAATTGCCAAATCACCGCTGTTTGTCTTTTAATATTAGATCCTGGAAAGTCAATAGTAATTTTGTTAGAATAACCGTGTTATATTATTCATTTATAACTAAACACTTACTGGCACACCCGCAATTTATAGTTTTGTCTATAATTTCAAATGCTGCATCACTTGAATCATCTTCAATTGTCACTTTGTAACAAAAATCCCGCGATTATAACATATTTCTTGCCAGATCTGACAGAAGAACTGTCAAAGCAAATTTGGGAAGTCCCGCGCTTGAGAACGAACTAAATTGATTTTAACGAGCGAAATTGATTTTAACGAGCGAAATTTATTTTAACGATTTAAATTGTATAAAATTTATTAAAATATGTATAAAAATCATCAAATACAAAAAAAAATGTTTTTTAAAATATTTTTTTAGTTTATATATTTAAAATATAATATAAATAATGTGGATATGTATTAGCTTCTCTATACAGAAAAAATATGTACCTAAATTTTGGCGAACGTTGGCAATTTAAAGTTTTAGTTTTTAGAGAATTTTTAAAACTTTGCTTTAAAAAGTATTTTAAACAAAAAGGGGCAAAGTTTCAAAATAAGTACTATTCATTACCAACCAACTACTAAGCGCACAGTATTGCAAAAATCCATCTTACTGACGCCTTTGAAACTAAACTACACAAAAATGTATAACACTAATTTAAATATTTTTTAAATTAAAAGTTTCAGAATAAAATTTCAATATTTATTCAAAATATTTTTTTCAACATTAAAAATATTTTTTATTTTATTATGGATTTTAAATATTAATCATTTATTATAGATTTTAAATATCATTAGTTCATTATTAATTTTAAATATAGTGAAAACTTTTTACACTCATTAATTATTAAAATATATAATGCTGCGCAGAAAAACATTTACTTTAAAAAAGATGTAAATCAAAATATTTTTTAATCAAAAAAGACAAAGGTTTCAAAATTATTAATATTTTTAAAACGCACTTTTGGTCTAAAGTAACAGATTAGGTGCTTGATATCTTTAGTTTATTGTTTCTTTCTCATTAGTAAATGTAATTAAAAACTGACTTTTATATTTACACATAAAACATAGAAATATTTTTTTTAAATTATAAAGTAACTTATGATGTCACCAAAAAACTTTTTTATTACGAAAATTTAAATTTATGATATAATTGTGTTATGCAGCGTTAAAACTGGCACTCAAACACATAAAATACCCTAAAACACAATCAATGACTTATAATCACTCACATTGCACTAACTATATATGATCGATTGTGTTGTAGCGTTAGTAAGGTGTAACAAAATATTTTTTCATATCAGTAATATTTTTGAGCGGATGTGTAACCGATGGTATTTATTATTATTATTATTTATTAAACTGTAAACCTACTTTTAAATGATACAAAATGTTACGTTTTAATATTATTTTTTATGTTGAAAACATTTTGATATTTTTTGTTTTAATAATATTTAGTAAAGTTACAAACCTATTTTAAAAAATATTACAACGAAATCTCTTTGTAACGAATACCGAAATAACAAAATTCCCAGTATAACGAATCTTTAATTTGTCCCCGAAAAACTTGCATACAAAATGTTTTCATTATAACGAAGACTGATCTCAGTATAACGAAATATTTTGATCCGAATTTAAGAATGACGTTGCAACTTTACACAATATTTCTCCAAATTCAGTTTGTTCTTGACGTGGTGTGTGACAGATGTGTTCAAAAGCGACATTACAGGTGTTTCGCTGACCCTCAAACTTTTTTTATAAAACATTTTTTTCACAAATTTTATTGTTTCATACGGTATCCTTAAAAATGGGCAAAAAACTATCTGTCAACCTTATAAGAGGTTATTTCGATGTTGTAGTAATGTGATAATTAAAAATAAAATATATCATCTTCCTTACGTTCAATATAACGAATTTTCAGTATACCAAAATTTATTCATTGGTTCCGTGAGCTTCGCTGTATTGAAATTTCATAGTACAATTTTTAATTTATTATTATCTAGCCAAGTTTTAAACCTATTCATAAATGATATACAATATTTAGATTTATCATTAAATATCTAAGTTTCAATATAACGATAAAATCTAACGTTGTAAATCTAATAAATAATATAAAATGTTTTCTTCTGGAAATATTTAGTCAAGTTGTAAACCTATTTTCAAATGAATTGAAAATGTTAAGTACTTTTTTATAGATTGAACTATTTTGTCTATCATTGAAAATCCTAAATAGTAATGTCCAATTTGAACCATTAAATTTTAAAAAATGTTTAAAAAAATCAGAACGAAGCAAAAATTATATTTAAAACCCAAAAAGTTGAGGGTCCGGTATTCGCACACTCGCTAGCTATCGGTACCTCACGATAGTGAGGTACCGACAGCTAGTTTTTATAATTGCACTTATAAACCACAATATATTTATTTTTATTATGTACACTTTTTTATTTATTTCACTATTTTTTGATACGTATAAAACAAGATAAATTTCACAATTTCTGCACATGTATCTTTCCTTAATCCATGTGCAGAACAAACACATTTTTCTACCCACTTTTTATTTTTATTTGCTGATGATTTTTCATCTTATCCAAAAGCGTTTCACGGCAAGATCATATAAAAACCAGTGAAATGTCTTCAGAATTGATAGATTCCACTGAATTCTGCATCCATCCTTACTCAAAAAACAATCTTCGAATTTAATTTTGCTTAAAGGTTCAGATTTTAAAAGACACGGAACAATTAAACAATGCGCATTGAAATAAATAAAAAAACTGCATTTTTTTTTTCATTCTTTTGTTTTTCGAAATATTGTATTGATGGCACGATAAACAACTTTCATATGTTTTTATTTATTAAATTTTCTGTTGTAACCTGACGTCAACGGGATAAATCTGTACCAACTGAGTAAGTTCGATCAGATCTATTCGATAGAATAAATGTTTTTATAAATTTCCAATATATTCAGTCAATATTATGCAATCAAATTATATTTGCTCTTTCAGATTCACTTAATTCGCATTTTTCACAATTTTTCATATGTTTATATAATATTAAAAATAAATTATTAAATAAAAAAATTATAACCACAAATTAATGCCGAAATCACGCAACTTAACATAACTGTCATTTAAGCTAAGCTTAACAATTTGACCTGCAATCTTTATTTAAAACTCAAGTGAGCAATTACTGACCTATCTGTTTTTTTATTTAAATATATATTGATTTATTATAAGAAAAATAAATATTTTGAGTTTTTTAATTATACTCCTGATTGACCAACGTATTCTTTTTGTAGATTTGTCCACATTATTCTACATGCCGAAACACTATCGGATCCTTCAGGTGCGATTGCAAAGAAGGTTTCACATCATCTCCAAAATCTGAGCAGCTGTGTATGGATATTGATGAATGTGCACACAATAACGGTAGAGGTTCCTGTCATCAGAAGTGCATCAACATTTGGGGATCTTACAGATGCGCCTGCGATCATGGTTTTAGTTTGAACTTGGATAACAGGTACATCATCATCTGCATTTTATTAGGCGTATGTATCCCACTTTTATATGACATTGATTCATTGACCTAAAAATAATATTTGTTTAATATCATTTAATAATTGGCTATGACATGGGGCATAAATATCTTCCACATTGTGATGCTTTATAAAAAAATAAATAAAAAATATATATTACTGTAAAGTATATAAATACAATTTTAATTTAATGAATTTTAAAATCATATCAAAAAAATGGTAGTCGTCCTTGTAAAAACATTTCCGGAATCTTAGGCGAAATTGCATAAAACTGATCCTTGTAGAGCACCTTCATAAATAATATATCTCATTTTTAGAACTTGCGTGGATATAGATGAATGCGCATTGGCCAAGAGACTGTGCGTTGGACATTGCAGAAATACTCCAGGAAATTACCACTGCACATGCCCTTCGGGTTACAAATTAGGAAAAGATGGAAAGAGCTGTGCAGGTACGTTTTTATATTACACTATAATTCACACAAAAATATTAGACAATTAATACGAAACGTTGCCATTTTAGATATCGACGAATGCGAAACTGGTGAGATGGTGTGTGGTCCACGTGAAGTGTGCCAAAACACCAGAGGAGGAGTTCGCTGCCACTTGATCACATGTCCTCCTGGATATACAAAAGATCCTCAAAGTTCACAGTAAATTTACTTATTAAAATATCTTTCTTGATCTTACGAAACATAAGCGTATGTTTCGCAAGCAATTGAGATTATTGAGATATGAAGAAGTTAATAGTTCGTACATTGTATCATTTGATACTTCAACTCTCCGTTTGATGATTGAAAGAAGTTTTTAATCCTGTACTACCTCATTAGAGCTTATGGAATTTTTGACATATGCCTGTAAAATCACATCTCAAACACTTCCAGTCAATTCATTGTAAAAAATTTAGAAGTCCAAGACTCATATTCATACAAATTTTATTTTGTTCTTATTGTTAAAAACCACTTACTGATTTTGCGATTTTGAGTCCGAAAGAGTATGACTTTGCAACTAAATTGATACCAGGAAAGATGATTTACTAGATACAAAGTATCAAAGTATCTGAATAATGTCAGAAGTCAGGGAATCGTTGCTGGTGTGTCGAGTTGTATTGCTCAGATAAGTGACATCGTGTTATTGTGATGCACTCTGAACGATCTACTGATGTCTTTTGTGTCGATCAGCTACTGTCTGTGTCTTTGCGAAATCTATCCATAAGTCTCTCCAGAGTCTGCCTCATTGTGTGTAAGTGTTATATATTTTATATTGCTTTCTCGAAACAGCTCTGGCAAATTTTAAATGAGGATTTTCACGAACTAATCATATTGCTTCTTAAGCACACCTCCAAAATGTGTTCTCGCCTTAAGAGAAAACATGGTCCAGATGACTACTTCCACAATTGGTAACTAAGGAATTCATAGAGCACGGATAATAGACGTATTGTTTGGCGTTAGCGTTTTTTCTAGGCGATGATAATAGAAGGTGAATCTCTTTAAAAGGATTATGCAATTTTGTGTCCATGCAATATTTTTTTTCTGACGCTGATATTTTGTGATAATGAGATATTTTTCGTTGTGTTATGTGTGAAGTCCTCAACTTTTGTAGCGTTTTCGTTGTTCAAGTGGTTGTTATGGTGCCCTATAAATTGTGACTTATAAAGCAGATGGTATACAACCTCACAACCTCTTTGACATTGTTCAATTAGTCATTTATCGAACTATCTGTGTAAATGCCATATTTCCACGTATAATGTTATGTCTACTGGGTCGCTTGCTTTTAACCCTACATTTTTTTATTGATTCAAAAGTATTTTACATAATTGTTTCATCAACGCTTACCAAGTCGTCAATAGTCTTAGCAAATATTACCGTGTCATCAGCATAACAAATATTGTCAATAGTCTCCCCTCCGATTTTTATTTATTTTCAATATATGCAAAAGAGTAGGGAAAAGAACACATCATTGCCTGACACTCTCTCGCTCTATTAAAATATGTTGTTCTTGTTCTCCTTCAACGTTTTTTACAGCAGATTGATTTCAATGCAGAGTTTTAAAATGTTTTAAAAGCTTGGGCCCTTTAAAAGATTATGTATTTGATGTTGTGACTTTAAATAATGTATTGAGAACCATAGTTGTACTGTAAACGCGTCATTCAACTACCCCACGTATATTTATACTATTTTTTTAACATTACAGTCGGTGCAGTATAATTCGTAAAGAGTGTCCTTACGGCGATAATGTTTGCCTTTCAAGGCCTGATACTTATTCGTACAATTTTGTGACTTTCTCTTCAAAGCTGCCATTACCCACAGGACCTGTCAGACAGGTAATAGATTTATTTTCAAGTCTAAATACTTGAAATATTAATTTAAATGTTTAAAATGCCTAGGTCGACCTGTTCACGATGAAAGGTCCGTCTATGCGTGGAGCAGTTATGAGTTTCCAAATGAGGTTAATAGAAGTGAAGGCACCTCCTGGAGTTCAACCTGCAAGTATACATAGCTTTAAGTAAGTAATTTGATTTATTTAATTAAAAATATTAGAGCTAAGCGACTATTAAGTTAATTATTATTAATTAAATAAGTATTTTTATTGCAGTTATTTCTAGATGTCACTAAATATTTTATAAAGATTAATAAAATCAGATTTTATTAATCTTTATAATCATTACTATTTATGATTGTGTAGTGTAGAACAGAAATGGGTGAACATAGTGTATAAAAACTTAAATAAATAAATATTAATAAAAGAAATTGTTAGTCATAAAGATGAGTTTTAATATATATATATATATCTTAAAAAATATAAAAAAACTCTACTTAATATATACTGCTGATCTTCTAAAGATAAGCTAAGGTTATTAAGACGATACCCAGATATAATAAAATGTAATATAACAAAAAATATTATTGTAAATTTAAATTAATTTTCAGATTAACGCCATCGCAGCTACAAGCATCCATATCTTTGGTTGAGTCTCTAACTGGTCCTCAAGACATTCATCTAGAACTGGCTATGGAACTCTTCAGAGATGGAATGTTTGAGGGGACCGCTGTTGCAAAACTTTTAATATTTGTATCTGAGTATGATTTTTAAATAATGTTAGATGTAAAAATAATTTTATGTTAATTTAAGTTCTAATTGCGTTCAATTAAGACGATAAAATAACAATGATACTAACAGTATCTGTCCATGCAAATAATATATTTCTAAGCGAAATAAAGGAATTACAAATTATACATATGACATGATTATATTATTTATTGCCTTCTTATTTTATTTTAAATTTGAAATATTATATATATGTTTATTTGTACGGGTGAAAAAAAGATGCCGCAACCCTTACCGCTCTATATGACAAAAATTATAGTGTGTTCGATCAATGATTTCTCAGGAGCACTCGGGAAGTAGGCGGTGTCTTATCTGTGGCACTCAGAATCATCCTTTAAAATTCAGGATGTCTCTGACGTATCTAACTTAGAATTTAAGGAAAGTTGAACCTCTTTTCCTCTCCTCTTCTCCATACCTTTATGCACTTTTGATTACAAAATTTCGCCACTGAAGCGAGGACAGAATAAACTGCTGTTTACTCGTTGTTTATTACTGTAAAACGTCGCATTTTTATCATTAAAATTTATTAATATAATCAATGCGTAAGCAGTTCATAAATAATAAATAATTTTATCTTCTCAAGCATTGATTAATGCTTCTTTATTCAGTTTTCAAATCTGTGTCAACGAAAGCAGTTGTTTTTGCACAATTACTGTCTATTTTTAGATATGTTATCAAAAAAGTTTTTTTCTGTTTGCGTTTCCGGAATGCTACTAATCGCTGTTACGGCAAAGGAAGACGATGGTAGTTATAATTAATTATTAAAAAAATCGAAGCTTGTGATACTTCTTAATCACGTTATTGTTTTCTTGCGCTTTATAGATAATGATGATTTGTCGCCTGAGCTGAGAGACTGCTGCGTCGAAGGACAATATTACATTGTAGATGATTGCAAAATCGACGTAAAGTTATACAACACAGTAAGATGTTATAAAAAGGCTTTGCAGTGTTGCAATAAGGAGAAGTATGTATAAATCAATTAAAAAATATGGCATTAGATTTTTATTATTATTTCTTTGTTATTACACATAATATTAGTATTTTTTATTATTATTTTATTACAAATTGTAGAAAATTATAATACGTACAACTAGACGCGTAGGGTAAGATATATTCCCTTTCGCTCGCTCACGTGTTAAGTGACGAGAGTGAGTGAGAGATAAGGGCGTGCGTTACATGCGTTCCGTACGCCTATGTCATAAAGGAGCAAAAATAATGTTCTAATTCACTTATTGTAATTTTTTATTATTTTTATTTGTTGTCTATTAATTAAATATTTGAATGAATACATTATTTGTATATTTATAACACCTACATCTTCTCACTCACTCTAGTCACTTAACACGCGAGCGAGCGAAACGATTGTATCTTACCGTACGCGCCTGCAAACAACGAGTACTAACTTTTACAAAAAGCAACATTTTTGTTAAGTTTACTCCAAAATTATAATAAAATATACAATTAATAGTAATAATATAAATATGATACGATAAATTAGTGGTGAATTCAAAAATCTTTTACATATATAAAAATTCAAATAAAATACCTAAGTGAATGAATTTTTTTTTTATAATTTACCTTTTAATATAAAATAAGGAATACACAAAAAACAAAGTTTAAAATTAGGTAAAAGTTGTTGAAATTTAATCTTTTATAGTTAACATTAATTTAGTAGTAAAAATAAGATAAAATAAATAAAGTAAAGTAGTAAAAATAAGAACAAGATGTTTCAAGAACAAAGACTAATGAAACAATAATTGTTTGTAATGTAATGTTCTTTCTTGATATAGTACGATCTTAAGGTCTCCGATTTGCCTTTTACTAATGCTAATGTCTTTGATTTTGAATATTAAATAATTAAATATGTTTCATGCGAATAACTAACAACTTTTTCCGAAACGATTCACACCAAAACAATTCCAAAAAGGGTATCTTACATTAAAATGTCTAGTTAAAATAACAAATTTTTCAAGTCTAAACACGGCATCAAAATCGCGCCGAAGCAACTCGGCTTTCGACTAATATACCCAAAGACATTTTTTATGGTTTTACTGTTATTACTGTGTTTTTTAAATTAATAATAACAAATACTTCTTAAATTGTAACCTCATGTAACATTTTTTATTTTTATAATTTCCCCTTTGCCCTGAAAATCAAATATTTTCATCATAATGTTTATACAAATTTTCTAACCAATTTGTGCGTAGTTCTAATTTAACTTAAACTTTCAGCCAGTCTTAATTAACTAAAGAACACGTAATTACCCAAATAACACGTCCCTAATTTACCGTGTTATTGGGGGGTCTACTGATATTGTAATGGATTTTTGTTATGGTCTTATTAATTATGACTAATTAAAAAGTTTTTTGTAAAAAACTATGTTTCGTATAAAGTAAATTAATCTTCCATGTAAATTTAGCAAAATAATATAAATCTTAATATTACTATTTTTTTATTTTACAGAATTTAAATATAATTTTAAAATTACCCATGGATTCTTGATTCGAGAGCTTTAACAAAAGGAAGGGTAAGTACTATTGCTAACAAAATTTTTAATGAAATAAAAATGGAATTACAAATGCTCTAGTGCAATTTATGCTTTGTAGAATAAAATACTAACAGTAATTTGCCTCTTTAGTTAAACTTTGTATGCACTTTGAATTTATACACAAAAATATTAATATTAACTCATTAATCTCAATTGATTACAAACTAAACCGCAAATCATTATAGTTTATTATGAATCTGTACGTAAAACGACGATGATCGCATGCCACGAGAAGAGTAGTCTTATGTTAACAATTTTATTTATTTTAAATAAAATCTAAAAACGCTTATATTGCGATTTGGTGGTTTTATCTACCTTCGTCAAGTGTTGAGAATAAGTTTAGAAAACCCTAGTATAAAGTATTGTTAATTTCTATTTTACACACTGTAATGCTATTGACTATCGTCTGTAAAGTAATAGTTACAATTATATTAATAAAATTATGAATTGTATTATAATTATTTTTAATAAAATTATAAATATTTTTGAATCGTGTTTTTTCTATAAAAAAATATAGAGTTGGAAAAATATTTTAATTTACAATACTCAAAATTGGTATAGCAATTAAAAACTAACGCCTACAAAATGTTTTTAATATCTTTCAATTAAAAGCTTTTTAAAACATGTGTTTGCATGTCAAGTATTATACAGTGGTTATAACTTTAATAATAATAAATCATAGTATCAATACTATAAATATATGACTTAAAAATGTGGAGCAAATTTAGTTTAGCAATTAAATACTAACGTGCAAAAGATATTTTGAAATCTTATTTATCAGTACTACACTATTAAATATATTAGCTTTTTAAATACAATGTAAATATAGTAAAAATTAAATTAAATAAAAAATACTATTATTTTGTCTAATATTACCATGTTTTTAAAACAACAATTTTTATAATCACTTAATCTATAAATTAGCGTAAATGCATATTTGAAGATACATTTTAAGCTTTTTTTTTAAGAAAACATAGAAGAAATATCTACGATGGAATGGAATTTGCTAAGGCTTATCGACACTGCACTGGTATTTTTGAAGAAATAAAAGTAAGAAGTTTATGATAAATGGAAATATATATGTTCTAAATAAAAACATGAATCTCATTAATTACTACAAAAAAATAATTTTTAATTGCATTACTAATTTATTGTTAATTTATTTTTAATCACATATGTAATATTATACTATGAAATGTTGATAAGTAAATCCATTTTTCAGAAATACTGCAAAGATTGCATAATAGGAATACGTTTCGGTTCAAGTACATGTGAAGTTGGAACAAATACGTCAAATGCATGTTGCAGGGTAAATATAGTGTTTTATTTAACTTAACATAAATTAAATTACTCTGCTAATAGGTTATCAGTCTAATACAAAAAATACTATGCTATATTAATGAAAACCTTCAAAAAAATATTAATTAAAATAAATTCTATTAATATGTTATACAATATATATTGACGCACTTTTATTTAACATTATTTTTTTTGTTATAAATATAAGCATGTAAAAGAGAAAAAGGCTATTGATAGATCACTCTCAAAAGCAAAAATGATTACCGAACCATCACTGGCTAAAGGGCAAGGTATTTATATGTATATTAAAAGATTTTTTTTTAATATGCAGAATTTAATTACACTTATCTTATTTTAGATGGTTGTCAATTAAAAGGAAATAAATTATGTGAGCATAAATGCGTACCGCTAAATTCATCTTTTGAATGTAAATGCAATGATGGTTATGTGCTTTTAAGTGATACATTATCCTGTAGGCCAAAAAGGTATGGATGCTATAAAATAAACGTAAAAGTAATTATTTTCAACAATAAATTTGTTATATTTTAGTTGTAAAATTAATAACCTGTGTAGTCAAATATGTTCTGAGAAAAATGGTGAAGTTTATTGCTCATGCCGAGAAGGATTTACCCTTCAAAGTGATAATATGACTTGTTCTGGTAATTATGAATACTTTTAAACTACGATTTACCATATGTTTAGTTATTCAAAGTTAATTATATATCCGTACAATAAATCAGAACGGTGTATCACAAGCAGTATTAACGTTTAACTGGCACTTAAACATGTTCATAATAATATGATTTTAATACATATTCTGGTCTGCATATTACTAACATAGTATTTAGTTTTATTATTCATTTTGATTACTATAAAATGGCGTCTCTCCGTCATAAGTAAAATTATATGTATTTAATAATTTTTTTGGACATTATCCATAAGATGTAATTCCCAGTTTGTTTTTTATTATTTTTTATATCACATGAGATAATGATTTAAATATTATCAATTTGTAAATAACGCCTAATTATATTTTTATATTATATTATATTATATTAAATTAAAACTTATCATTTCTTTAATGCGTTTATTTCACTGATAAGAATAATTTTACAAACATACTAATTATATATGAGAAGCAATTAAATTATTTGCAATTTAAATATTATGCTAGCAAGAATATCAGTTGGATATCATACTACATTTTTGTGGGCAGTGAAAAAATATCAGGCCTAAATAAACTAAATTTTATCAGCAAGTAAGCAGATATTTATGCGCATTCAAAACTAATAGTCATGAAACAGAGATATTACTTTCTTAGTAGGATTAAAAACTTGATGCAAATTAAAATCAAATATGGTTAATTTGTTCAAGTTAGGTTTGGGTTTGAACAGCTTGCCAAGATTTTAATAAATCTGACTTACGATTTCCCTCTTTATTACTTATATTTCTGTCAATGTATTTAGTTAGCCATAGTTATGACATATTTTCTGATCAATCTTGATATTATGATGACCGTTTTAATGATAGTTTTTATATATACAATACATGTAACTGGTGTAAAACCATTTACAATGTCATCAGCTACAATTTGATAAAAAATAATAATATTTTTTATCAAATAAAATGTATGGATTTCAAAATAAAAGATTTATTTTGAAACCCATACATTTTATTTGATGAAAAGGATATCTTCATCATGGCTTAGAACTACAAAAACGACGATGCCCTTATTGCTTGAAAGCAAAAGCTTGAGTAGTTTTATCGTGGTAAGATATCAAAGTAAAACAATATTATGCCTAGTCCAATAGGGCCGAAATATCGACCCTCCCTTTCCTATGTGAAAAATCCCAGCTTCCAAAATTTTGGCGTAAATTTTTAAAATTGAATTAAACGTTGTATTTTTGTATATGAAGGACTACATTTGCTTTATTTCAAGGAAATCTAACGGTATCAAGCAGTTCCTAGAAATTCTGTTATGTAACAGAGAAATGACAGCGCCTTTTTTATGATAGGGATGGCGGGCGAAGTGTAAACAAAATATTTTATACACGAATTTCTTTATACTATTTGTACATTTTGATGTCCATTCAGACATATTTTTACTTAAATAATCCACGGAATTTGTTTTACTAAGCATTGTTGTTAAGTATTAGCATTAAGTAAGTCGCAATAAGTATATTTAAATAAAAAACGTATTTGAAAAAATTGCGTAAAATGTATGTATTTAAAAAAAAAATAAAACTTTTCCATTGGAAAATTAACCAATGCTATTTTTTTGTTACTACCTAAAAAAAAATTGTAGTAGACGATATAATTGAATAAGTAATAATTAAAATGAGTTGACCGGTGTTTTTTTAAATCAAACTTGATTTTTATATTGTTTTTATAAGTAAATCAATATGAAAAATGTATTTTTTTATCGCTGTAACAATTAAATATTATTGATTTAAATTAATAATTATCACATCATTAAGAGTATTTTTATAGAATATAATAATCAATTAATCTATTATATTTAATATCTTATTTGTGCTTAATATTATGCTTATTAAAAGTATAAAAAACTACATTTATCTTTAAGATATTAATGAATGCGACCATCCAGAACTATGCGGAAAAAATGGCATCTGCCGAAATTTATTAGGAAAATATGAATGCATCTGTACTTCCGGATACAGATTAAACAGGCTTAATAATCGTTGTGAAATAAGTAAAGAATTTAAAAAATACATATATTAATAATTTTATTTTATTTTTAACATTTATAATTATCTTCCAGGTACAATAGATTGCGGTTCATTAAATTGTTCATACCGCTGCGTTAAAACAAACACTGGATTTGTTTGTCAATGTCCAATAGGGTATACACTTTATAATGGACGATTTTGCAAAGTTAAGTTGCTTAAGTTGCATGATATAAATCAGTTACTATATTATTATTTTTATATTTTAGATACAAATGAAATATATACATTATAATATCCTAGAGAAAATGTTAAATGTTTAAAAATTTCAATACATATTAAATTTAATAAAAAAATTATATACTTTTATGTACCTAAATCAATTTAAATTTTGGTTATCAATATAAAGTTTTTAATTACTTTAGAAAAAGTTTATATTTATACATTCGTTATTGTGAAAACCTGAACTTGAATGAGTATTTCATAGTTTATCTTAGAGTTATATAATTATTTTACATTATTATTTTATTTATAGCAAAAAAATCATAATTGCTGACTTATTGTAATGTTAAACAATAAATTTTGCAACATTTTGAATTTAAACAATATTAAATATATTTTTAAAATACAATTTAAGAATAAATTAGTCTATGATATTGAAATGTGTATTTTAAACAATTCTAGGAATAGTACGATATAAAATTTATATGAATACTTGCTTACCGGTTTTAAAACGAATGAAATTAAATTTATAAAAAATTCACATTAATATAAATAAATTTTAATAAATTAATTCAATATATATTTTTGGTGCTTACTATGAGATACTTTCTCTTTCGCTCTCTCCTGCGTAAAGTGACGAGAATAAGTGAAAGATAAGAGCGTGCGCTACATGCGTTCCGCACGCACTTATCTCTCACTCGCTCTCGAGCGAGTAAAAGGGAAAGTATCCCATCATACGCGTCTGATATCTTTATACGGTTTTACAAACTATTTTAATGCTTTAAATTTATATGCTATTTAAGTATATTTTCAATGACTAAATTTTTAAATCGATTTAATATTTAACACTTGTATTAAGTTTGATTAAATAATAGTTGCTGATCTATGATTGATAAAAAAGCATTTAATTTTTTGACTCGTTTTACATAGATTTATTTACGTTTGAACTAATTTCAAAATTCTTTTCAAGATATTAATGAATGCGATTACCCAGGAAAATGCGGAGAAAATGGCATCTGTCGTAATTTAATAGGAGGATATACATGCATTTGTAATCACGGATACAAACTTAACGAGTTTAGTAATAGTTGTGAAATAAGTAAAGAATGGTATAAATATATCTACAATTTTATTTTATTTATAACATATATAATTATCCTTCCAGGTACAATAGATTGCGGTTCATTAAATTGTTCATACCGCTGCGTTAAAACAAACACTGGATTTGTTTGTCAATGTCCAAAAGGTTATACAATTTATAACGGGAGCTTTTGCAAAGGTAATTTGCTTTAGTTGTATGATATAAATCAGTTACTATATTATTATTTCTATATTTCAGATACAAATGAATGCGAACAAAGGCCAAGTGTTTGTCCAAATGGTATATGTATTAATAAAGCTGGTGGTTTCACATGTACCAGGTGCCCGATAAATTACAGACAGCAGGGAAGGTTGTACTTTTTATAAATTATATAATTTAATTAATCAGGATATTGTCATTTAAATATTCTTATCTTGTAGTCATAAAACTGTTAAATAGCTATTCCCTTTCTTTCCCGATATACAGCACTCACTACCTGGTCTAAATGCAGCTGTAAAGGCAACGGACATTTTGAAAGCAACGAATATCGTTGCGAGGAAGAAAATATTTCATTTCTATATAGGCTTTATGAAATAAAAAAATATCAGGATGATTTTGCATCTTGAAAAATTGTGTGACATATATACAGAAGTGTGACAAAATAATTGGACCACTCCAATATTTCACGTAATTTGCTATTTATCAAGCAACTAATGCAGAAAATAAATATTGTGCGTTAAAAAACTTAACGCAATTTTAATAGGCGATGATTTTTAACAAAAAAATAGTGAATGTATGTATACCCAAATGATAGGAAGATACAATACAGTTATATTCTATAGTTTTGATAAATAATTACGTTTTATTTTATAATTTTTTTCTGAACTATCACATATATCACAATTGGTAGTTTGTGAATTAATTCAATAGTATTTAATATTATTTTTCATTTTTTTGAGTAAAAATGTGATTTTTTATAAAATAACTAAATAAAAAATATTAAGGCAAAAGATAAAACTTCTAAGTAAGCTCATACGTATCGACAAATAACTCAAAAATTTAGAGGGGGTAAAAGTTAGCCAGTCAGTGGGGGTAAAAGTTAGCCAGTTAGTTTTTTTAATATTTAGATTTCATTAAGAATAACAATTTCATTAAATAACATCCATTTTTCAGGCCAAATAAAATTGTGCCATTTTTATAATGAGATACAATAAATGAGAATCGGAAAAAAATATTTAAATCAAATTATTTTGACCAATAGGAGAGCGTAAAAAATGATCTCTTCTCAGAAGTAAAAAATTCACGTCAAAAGCAATAAAATCTTGCCGTCGCAGTGAGAACGCTTAGTTTTTTAGCGTTCATATTAAAAATTTACAATAGATAAAAATTGAATAAAGCACATCTAAGCCGAATTTTGACCAATAATCACTTCTAAGAATTCAAAAATCCACGTCGAAAGCAATAAAATTGTGCCGTCGCCGTCAGAGATTTGATCTCAAAGTTACCTCCCAGAATTTTAATTTAGTTTTAGTAAGTAATGCATCTCCATATATTACATAAAATTTATTTATACTATTTTTAATATTACAGTCAGTGCAATATTGTTCGGAATGATTGTCCTTACCGCGATAAAATTTGCCTTTCAAGACCGTATTTTTATTCGTACACTTTTATAACTTTCCCTTCGAAGCTGCTTCTACCTACAGGAACCATCAAACAGGTTATAAATTTGTTTTAGAGTCCAAATATTTAAATATCAATTTAAATGTTTAAAATGTCTAGGTCGACCTGTTTTCAATGAAACCTCCGACTAATCATGGAGCAGTTATAAGTTTCCAAATGAAGTTATTAGAAGTGAAAGCACCTCTTGGAGTACAACTCGCAAGTATACGTAGTTTTAAGTGAGTTACTTTATTTAATTTTATTTTTATATATTTTTAAAATAATATATCTGAGCGACATCTATGAAAATTATGTATTATTCATTAAATAAGTTTTTATTTTAGTTAATTCTAGGCGTCTCTAGCTATTTTATACAGAATTATTAAAATATTTTAAGAAATACAAATTTATGCTTTGAAACTAGAAGTTCTCATTTCTTAATGATTTTTATTGCTCGATAAGTGAGAATTCTAAACTTATGTATGAAAAAATCTTAAGTTAAGCTGTTACTACTCTATAAAAACAATATAAAAAAAACATCGTTTTACATTCTGCTGATTCCTCTGAGTAATATATTTTTATCGGAGCGTGTGTTTGAATCACCACAGCAAAGATAAAGCCGCCGGCCGGTTAGAGTAATAGAAAATTGCAAAGAATTTGTTCCTCATTAAAATACTTTCGATCTTCCGATAAAGTATGCATATTTTCAAACATCAGGCACAAACACTTTTGGAAAGATTTCTTATCTGAATGTCTTCTTTTATTGCGATAAAATAATATGATAAAATATAGTAACTATTATTAAGCTAACATAAACCAAAAACTTAAGCAATTATCTGTATTTTTTCATTTTAGCATTATGTTTTTAATTCAACAAAAAATAAATTATTTATAAAAAACCTAGATTAGTATAAACTGTTAAATAAAAATGTAAATGTAAACTTGAATTCATTTTCAGATTAATATCATCGCAGCATCAAGGTTTATTATCTTTGATTGAGTCTCTAACTGGACCTCAAGACATTCGCCTAGAATTGACTATGGAACTCTCCAGAATTAGAATGTCTAAAGTGACCATTGTTGCAAAAATCTTTATATCTGTGTCAAAGTATGATTTTTAATTAATGTCAGGTGTAAAAATACTATGTTTATTCAAATTCTAATTACGTTTAATTATAATAATAACAACAGTATATATCTATGCTAATAAAATATGCTTAAGCGAAGTAAAGCTAGCACATATTTACTTCGTTTATTATTTTATAAAATGAAATTATCAATGATTTTATATATATATATAAGTATTTTATTTGTAATAAATATAAATATTGCTATCAAGTTTATCGATTGAATACTCTTCTATTTCAGCCAAATTTACAGGTGTAAAACTCTGAATATTATGCTATGCTGGGTGATACGCATTTTAGAATTTGTATCTTTTTCTCTGCATATTGTTTTTCTTGTAGCATGTGTTTCAGATATAATATTAATGTCTATATTGTTTATTGTAAAGACTGTCTGAAATTCATTGCGTTTGTGCATGAGTCCATTGGCATTCCATGCCAATATTATTAGATTATTCGTGACTGACGGTTTTCGATTTTTTCAACCGCTGGTCCATGTTGTAATATTAGTCATGTTTGTTCATGATATCTTTAAACATGTTTTCCATTTGATTTGGTATGAAATAACTTTGCAAATTTAATCGTTATCTACCATAGACTATTAAAAATTGCTTAAAAAATCCATCAATGGATTAACAGACCTTACGACGAAATTTAGTAATTTATATATAAAGTACCTAATTAAATAAAATACTAAAAATGTTATCAACAAGTTTAAAAAAAGTAACATATATTATCATAATATATGTGCTTTTAGACTGTAATAGTAAAACCATTTTAAGCATAAATTTGAACTTCCAAAAGCAAAGGAAAATTGAACCTCTTGTCCTTCTCTATTCTTCCAAAATTCAAGGACTTTTGATTACAAAATTTTAAGATAAACTGGTGTTAACTTGTTCTTGATCCCGTCACTTTTTATCGTAAAACTGTTATTAATATAACCACTGTGTAATCAGCTCATAAATGATAAATAATTTTGTATTCGAAACCATTGTTTAGTTTTTAAACTGGTATCAAGAGAAACAGTCGTTTTTGCACAATCATCGTCTTTTTTTAATTACAAATGTTATTGAAAAAATTATTTTCTATTTGCATTGCCGGAATGCTGTTAATCGTTGTTACGGCACATGAAGACGAGGGTTTGTATAAGAAACTATTGTGAAAATCAAAGTTAGTAATAATTTTTTATAACAAATATGTTATCATGTGCTTTAAAGATGATAAAAATTTGGCATACGATCTGAAAATCTGCTGCTGGGACGGAAAAGAACACGTTTTGAATAATTGCGAATTGAATCCAAATTTTTACGACACAGAAAGTTGTTATAAGAGTGCTTTGAAATGTTGCAGTGAAGAGAAGTACGTAAACATCAATTAAATAAATACTTTTACCTATTCGTAATTTGTCATTAGTTGTTTTAAAATAGATTTTGTTTTAATTAGCATTAATAGTCCTTGGTAAGATTCAAATTTTTAATATGTTTTTGTTACTAGTTGTGGATAATTACAATACATACAGCAAGTACTGGGTACTAGACTCAAATTATGCTAACTTGATTATAAAATAAACTTGAATGTACAGAGTATAAATCGATTGGGAAAAAAACAACATTTTGATTAATTATATGATAAATTAGAGGTAAATGCAAAAATCTTCTATGCATTTAAAAATAAAAATAAAATATCAAAATGTATTTATCAACTTTTTATAAATTATTTTTTAATACAAAATGAGGAATACATGGTTTAAAATTAATAAAAATTTCTGGAATATAATTATTTTCTGCCTAACAAGAGTTAGGCCGGTTTCACACATGCTGGAATTTACTATAAAAAAAAAATTCTTGCGTGTGTTGCAATAGACCGTTGGCGTTCCATATGACAATATGTAGTAAAGCAGTCACTTTAATTTTTTAAACAACTACTATTAGTTGGTTGAGCATGGACATATATACATATATATATTTTTTTTAATAATGCAGTAAACGTCAAAAGGATTGTAACGCTGGAATGAAATTTGCTCAGATTAACCAACACTGCACCGGATTAATCGAAAAAATCAAAGTAAGATCTTTTCCAATGAATTATAATAAATAAATATATGTATTATATTAACCGAGTATAAATAATGGGTTTTTTCTACATTGTTATTATGCATTTACACTAATTAATTTAATATTATTTGTTAATATTAATTAATCACTAGAATACTAAATTAAATTATTTTTTTTCATTATTACGTTAAAATACATATATTGAATTACTTAGAATAAATAAACTATAATTTTATTCACGACATCTCGTGAACCACTAATGCTACAAAAAAAAGAATATTGCAAGCATTTTCTCTGATGTTTCCAATTAGAACCATTTTTTCCAATAAACAATTAATAACTTTGTACTGATATGGTATAGTTTCTTGTTACTATTTAGCCTTTATTTGTTTACTCATTTCAATGATTTTTTCTGTGTCACATGCGGCTATAAAAATAAATATTTTGGTATATTTCGCAAAAAACACAGTAACTGGTTGTCAACTCCTACAATACGATTGTGTGAGTAATGTGTTTTGGATAAAAAGTGGATAGCGTGTAGTTCACTGTCATAGAGCTTTCATTTTTTATTTACTTAATTATTCTTTAATTATTAAATCGTAATTTGTTTGCAATTATATACGTATTAGAGTATTATTAATCATTTTTCAGAAATGCTGCGAAGATTGCATAATAGGAATACGTTCCGGTTCAAGAACGTGTGAAGATGCATCAGAAACATCCAATGCATGCTGCAAGGTAAAGATAGTGTCTTAGTTAAGTATTAAAATTATATTTAAATTGCTTTTACAATAAATTAAAATATAAATTAAAAATATGTCTTACAATATATACTGTCGCCCAAAATATACATAATTTATATTCTAATAATCAATTTAACCTTAATTTTTAATGTTTATGTTTGTAAAATAAGTATATGAAAGAGAAAACAACCACTGAACCACCGCTTACTGAAGAACAAGGTATTTAAATTCAAATATAATCATAAAATATCATTCATTTCTTTTATTTTTAATACAGTATATAATTATATTTATCTACACACTCTTATAATATTTCAGATGAATGTCAATTAAGAGGAAATAAATTATGTGATCATAAATGCGTACGACTAAATTCAACTTTTGTATGTCAATGTACAGAAGGTTATGAGCTTTTGAATGATACATTTTCCTGTAGGCCATTAAAAAGGTGTGAATGTTATAAAATAAATATAAAAATAATTATATTTATCAATAAATCTATATTTTTTCAGTTGTAAGATAAATAACCCGTGTAGTCAAGTGTGTACTGAGAAAAAGGGAGAAGTTTCTTGCTCCTGTCAAGAAGGATTCGACCTTCAAAGCGACAATACTACTTGTTCTGGTATGTATTTGCATTGTAAAACTACGATTGTAACATGTCTGACTTTATCTCACATGTTCAGCTTTTATATGCTACTCCTATATCTGTACTGTAAATCAGAAGGCTATATCATAAACAATGCACTGTCTTTTCTCTTCAGTAGTAACGTTTAACTGCCTAATATTTTCTTTAATTTACTTATTTTTGATAAATTTTCAACAATTTTTCTGCATGCAATTTTTATTTAAATTAAGCTATAAAATGTTTTTATCTGTTAACTGCAACATTCCCTTAATTCTAACATTAAATGTTTTTTTGTGACTTGTTTCTTAATCTTTAAAACCCACAATAATATGTAATACTCACCTTCGTCTGTTTGTCTGCAACGTCTGTTCCCGCAGAAAGATCGTGGACCTTTAATTTTTCTTCAGTTTCATTAAAAACTGCACAATGTGCATTTCTTGGCTTATTCCTTTAACTTTTAGTGGTACTGAAAAGTTCAGTATCTCCTAACGCTACTCACAGAGTTGGATTGTAATATTTATAATTTATTTTTTATACAGATATCGATGAGTGTAAAAACGGCTTACAAAAATGTAAGAATAACGAGAAATGCAAAAACGCGGAAGGAAGTTATGAATGCGTTTGCAAAGATGGATTTAAAATGAACCAAGAAAAAACCAACTGCGAAGGTATATTATTTTCAATTAAATCAGATAGTTATAAAAAGTATTTAATATAACAAAAATTATTTTGTTTCAGATATCGACGAATGCTTGGCAAATAAAAACATTTGTCCTAACGGTAAAGTTTGCAAAAATACCATCGGAAACTATTCATGTGAATGTGAGGCTGGATATAATCTTAATAATCTAACAAAATTATGCGAAGGTATAACGCTTAATTTATTACCTTTTAAATAATACAATGAACGTTTACAAAGCTCCAATAAATATGTACGTACAAACGGGAGATTAATCTCGCTTTGACATGATTATTATTGAAAAGAAAGAAATTGAGTGATTTGTTCTTTTATTTTTTGTATCTTATATTGTTTAGATTTTTTTGATCTTGAGTATTTGCAGAAAAAAAAATATTTTATAATTACAGATACTGACGAATGCAAATCGGGCACCTACAAATGCGGAAACGATAGAATATGTACAAACACCATTGGAAGCTACAAATGTGATTGTAAAAAAGGTTTTACAGAAGATGCTAAAAGTAAAAACTGCGCAGGTATATATTAGATATTTTTTTAATTTTAATACGTATAAGATTTTTATAACTAATATAACATACATATAACATACAAATGCGGTAATAAACAAATATGCCAAAACACAATTGCCAGTTATATTTGTGTGTGCGATAAGGGTTATTATTTAGACAATAAAATAAAACTTATGCAAAGGTCAGTACTATCTGTATAGGTGGCACAAATAAATTTAAAATAATACAATATTTTTTAAATCACTTCACATGAAATATAGCTATGATTTTCTGCGCCTCATTGCTTATAAAATATTTATAGTTAAATCATAACTTTTTTTTATAGATGTGAACGAGTGTTCAAAGGAAGAACATAATTGCACATTAACTCAAAAATGTGTAAACTTAAATGGAAGCTATGAATGCGAGTGTCTAAAAGGATACACAAAGGACCTATCTACAAATAATTGCAATGGTTATTTTAATTTTTTAATGCAACAGCTCCCAAAACTTTTGACTAGAAACTTTTACAAATAATATTTTAACTAATTATTTTTTTGCACCTAATAATCTTTAATTTATAACTAAAAAATGCAAGCCACTGACTTAATGACCAATACAATTTCTTATTAAGAAATAATTTTCCAGATATTGATGAATGCTTAGGAAAAGATATTTGCCCAGAAAGTAAAGTTTGTAAAAATATTATCGGAAGCTTCGAATGTACGTGCCAAGAAGGATATATTTTGAATCAAATTACAAGCGACTGTGAAGGTAATCTAGCATTAATTTTATATAAATAATCAATTGCACTTTGTGTTATAATATATATTTACTTGCATAAAAATATTTTTTCACAATAAAAATAATTTATATAACTGGATATAAATTCATCTCTCACGAAAAACATGTTATTGGTTAGCCATGTTGAACGCATAATTTGTGTTAGACAGCCAAGTAATGACGATTCATCTTACGAAAAATTACGCTTAAAAGTCAAGACCGAAAAAGTACGTCAAGTCCGATCGAATTTCAAGGTTCTATCGCCTGTTTTATTTTATTATAACATTACGTATCTTGCAACTTTACACCGTTTGCTATATGCAATCTGGAAGTATAGCGATGCGATGTTTGTATTTCAATTGCCTTTTTTATACATACTACAATAAATAAAAGGAGTGGAACATTGCCTTCAAAAGCACTCACTTTCTAGCAAGTCTTTTCACAATATAGTATTTTTAATCAAAGGAACAGAGGGTATCATGTTTATCGTGGATTTTGCCATATACGTGATTTTTTTTATCTTTTGCGCCTTGGAAATTAGTGTAAGAGTAAACTTTGGGAATTCACAAAAATCGCATATTTCACAGTTATCTATTTTAAACTAGATAGGGTTGTTATATATAAATATAAAAACCCATAACTAGCGCTCAGTATACTTTTGAATTTTGACTGAAAACATTTGCAAAAAGTTTCGTTGCGTCTTTGAAAATTATTTTTGTCGTGGTTTTAAAACACTTTGTCACAGTGTCATTGTGTTTTTGGTAAAAAATTCAGTACAGCAAGAAAATAAGTATGTGTCTTTTTATAGACATGTGGGTTATATTTTATGTGTTATTTATAGGTAATTGTTTTTTATAGATCATTGTTGAGAGCGACTAATTTGAGTTACCATAGTTTATATTCTTCATAAATGGATAATTCAGACATATTAAGTCAAAAAGAAAAAAAAAATATTTTTGGAATGGATATCTTTATGAAAAGAATAGACCACAGAATTTTTATATGAGTTTTTAGGTACAATAGAAAAAATATCATAGAATATTTACGTGGTATTGCATATAATTATAATATGAGTTAATAATTTGAAAATAAAATTGTTTATAATTTAATATACATTTTCGTTTTAATATATATTTTATTAATATTCACAATAACGCAAAGCGTGCAAGTTTTTTTTAATTTCTGTCACCCATATGACCGTCGCCCAAATAACCATCGCCCAATTGACCGGAATCGCCCATTTGTCCGTCGCCCAATTGTCACGTACCGTTTAACAGCGCTAGTTCTAGGTTATTATATTTATATATATAACTACCCTATCCAGTTTAAAATAGATAACAGTAAAATATACGATTCTTGGAAATTCCAAAAGATTGTTCTCACGGTAATTTATAAGTCTAAAAACATAAAAAAAATCGCGTAAGCTTAACACGCGAGCGAGCGAAAGGGTATGTATCTCACCATACGCACCTGCTTATTACAAATAATATTTCAGATATCGATGAATGCTTAGATAAAAATATTTGTCCAAAAGATAAAACCTGCGAAAATACCTCAGGCAGTTACAAATGCAAATGTCAAACGGGATCCAGTTTGAATCAAATTTCACAAAAATGCGAAAGTAAATTGTAATATTCTAAATTATATTAAAACATATTATAATTATGCATATTTTTAGAAATAAAAGAATGCGATCGTGATCCTTTTCCGTGCCCAAGCGGATATCTTTGTTTAAATACTGTAGGAAACCATAAATGCATAAAACCAAACTTTAAAAAACGTATGATATTTTCTTTATATTTTTATTTAATCAAAATACGAATTACAATTTTTTGTCACAAATAAACATTTCTCGCCGATTTCCTAAAATTGATTTTTACATATATGGTCATATTCATTTAAAATATATTTTTACATGAATAAGAGTTAGATGATTTTTATTATTTATATATTTTTAATCAGCGCATAATATATAATATATTTGTGGCAAAAAAATACATATTCATTGAACGCAGATTAAATTTGCACAAGTGTGATATGCACATATGTATAAATACTATCGGAAGTTATAAATGTAAGTGCAGAGATGGTTATGAAGAAAATCCAATATTAAAACGGTGTTTTGGTGAATACAAGCTATATTTTATAATTTTAATACATTAATAAAGTATTTTGTTACATATTTTTTAGATATTGACGAATGTAGAACAAATAAAAACACATGTCAAACTAATGAAAGGTGTGTGAATACGATCGGAAGTTTTACATGTGAATGTAATTATGGATTTATTCGCAACGCTGAAATTCTGGCTTGTGAAGGTTTATATTTTAAATTGCTAATTGCTAAAAAATGTTACTAAGTAAACAGCACTAACTTAATGTTTCAGATATAGATGAATGCAAACTAAAGATTCACAATTGTGGAGTTTCCCAGACTTGTTTAAATACAGAGGGAAGCTTCAAATGTTTATGTCAAGATGGATATTATTTGGATTCATACAATAAAACATGCATAGGTAATTATTTTTTACATTTTATGTATTATACTAGTCATCATCATTTTTTTTAATGATAATTATGCATAGACGTCAATGAGTGCCAATTGACACCAAGTAAATGTAAAGAAAATGAATTATGCAAGAATACCGTAGGCAGTTACACATGCAGTTGCAAGACTGGATATTATTTTGACAGAAAAACAAATCAATGTAAAGGTGAGAAGTTTGTTTATATATTTATTATTTTATCGAGAGACAGCCATTGAATGTTTTTGCAACAAATAAGTGTATTTTGAGATAGGTTTAATCAAATTTAGCCCCGCGGATTGAACAACAATAATTATTTCGAACAATTTAGCTCTATAATTTTTCATTCACAAATTTTTCACCCTTTTTATGAATAGAACTTTTTTGAAATATTATTAAATAATTACATAAAAAAAATATTTGAAAGAAGCAGCAAAACTGACTTTGAAACCCTTCAAAATTAAATCGTGAACCAAATCAGGCCCTTCTCAGTGTATTTAAGATCTGAATTTTCAGTGTTTTTGATGGTCAGTACCGAAGTTTAAATAAATCTGACATCAAAACTACATATTGTGGTCATTAAGCAGGGTTGTGTATTGAATTTTAATTTATATAAGGCGCGTGTCACATGTATTGAGTAAAACGTTCGGCTTTTTCGCGTTGAGTGTTAGTAGAGTCTCCATTCTCAACATACGCTACTCGGTTTCAAACGAATTTTTTGATAGACAAAATAAGAGTCGTTTTAGGCATTTACTATTTAAAAAAACTTAATAAATAATCACTAATTTCAGATATCGACGAGTGCGAAAATAAACAGCATACTTGTAACGTAAATCTAAAATGTAAAAACACTAATGGAAGTTTCGAATGCGTGTGTAGAGATGGATTTCAAATGATGCAAAATTCTCGCTATTGCACTGGTAAATCAATTATTTGGAATATAGTGATTTTCAATCATGTAACGCATTGTTGTAAGTGATTTTTTTTCAGACATTAACGAATGTTTGAACACAAATGTTTGTTCTTCAAATCAACTGTGTAAAAATACATATGGAAGTTATGTATGCTTATGTAAAGATGGATATAATTTTAATAGTCGCTTAAAAACGTGTGAAGGTGTAACACATTTTTATTAATAAACAATATTGACTTTCTTATCTATTTTTATATTTAATACTTATATCCCACATATCAGATATTGACGAATGTAGAACTGAAGGAATATGTAACGATAAAGAAGCAGATTGCGTCAACACCGACGGATCCTACAAATGCGTATGCAAAAATAAAAATTATCAATATTATGCTACGATTAAGAGCTGTTAGTATTAAAGTATTTACAATTTAATATTTGTATTAACTATTTTAATTAAATATTGTATTTAAGGCAAATTGCTGTGTTCACAAGGAAACGAACTTTTAAACAATGTCTGTTCAGGTAATTTTCATGAGGCACGTATATCGATAATTAAAATATTAATATTATAGTTAAATATATATCACCTTTTAGATATAAATAAATGTAAACATAATGTATGCCAAGACGGAAAATGTCAAAACAGCAATGGAAGTTATACTTGCACTTGCAACAAAGGTTACGATTATGACTATGAATCTAAGCGATGTCAAGATACAAACGAATGCTCTAAATATTATGTCGGTGAAATATATTTCATGTCAATGTATTCAATTCGTATAGAAACTGTATTATGATACTTAATTACTTTTTAAGGTATGTAGGCCAGAAGAGATTTGTATAAATACAGATGGTTCATACCGTTGCATACCAAACAATTGTAATTATAACTACATAGGTCTTTGTCATCATTTTTGTGAAAAAAACGTCCGTGGTAAATATGAATGCTCTTGTCATCAAGGATATAAGATCGGTATTGATCACAGGTTTATATATTATTTATCGTAACTAACCTTTTTACCAGAAAATAGTAAAACAATTTTCTGCAACAATAACACGCGTATCTGAATGCGTATAATTGAATTTATTTATTAGTGTTCTTGTATATAAAGTTGTTTTTACTTTTTACAGAACATGCTCAGACATTGACGAATGTCAAAATAACGTTTGTAATAATGGAGTATGTGAAAACTTTATTGGATCCTATAAATGCAATTGTGCTGAGGGTTACAAAAACATACGTACCTTAACACAATGCGATGGTGCGTTAAAATCAACAAAAATATTTAATTATTGTATTGTAATTTTGTATCCCATAAAATTCGAAAAAATAGAAAAGCCCATTTCAGGTGATTTCAATGATTACTGCTTCAAAGTATTTATTATGTAAGAGCTACGTATTAAATAAATATTATTTTAATATAGATATAAATTCAAGAAAGTGTTTCTGTATTTTACTGAAAAAACTGGCTCTTTTTTCTTTAAGCTAGAATTCAATTCCACCATAATAAAATTACATCAATAATCAAAGCATCAGATTTAAGTATGCGCCAATGGATATATAAATCCTACTTACTTAATCATATACATGTTAAATGTATTCGACGCAAATATATGCGACAACATGCAACCCTTACCGCTCTCTATGCCAAAAATTATGGTGTATTTAACGAATGTTTCCTCGGTAAAAAATTGTCTTGTCATACTTTAAATATTTTTTTATATTATTGCAATATTCAAAAAAACATTAAGAGTACCTTAGAGAATCAAGATAGCTGCAACGGTTTATTCTAAACCGTTGTAGCTAAGTCGTAAATGCTCTAGAACGCTTGCTTTGCACTAACCATCCAGCTCCTTACCGAGCGTGCCTGATGCATAGATGTTTTCGGCGATAGCTACGAGGAGCTGGAACAATTCGATAGTACACCACATTTTTATATGTACGCCATAAACATTTTTAACTATTTAAAACCAGTTTTAAAATTATAAAAATTATCCGAAAATACCGGTTATTAAATGTTTTTTTAAATTAACAAACTATAACTTATTTATTTACTCTCATGTTACTTTATATATCGCAAAACTGTTTCACAAACAATATATTTTTGCTTATAAAACTGATACAGCAGTTTATAGACTTGAAACGAGATTCAAGTATTTTTTCACTGGCTCAATAATACAATAACCAAAGTATAATTTTATTGTTTAAAAATGCATTCAGTTTTTTTTACTTATTGTATTTTGTATAGATTTATTTATGTTTAATTTAATTTCGAATTTATTTTTATTTTTCAAGATATTAATGAATGCGACAACCCAGGACTATGCGGACCAGATACGATCTGTCGTAATTTTATAGGGACATATGAATGTACCTGTGCTTCCGGATACAAATTAAACGAGCTTAATAATCGTTGTGAAAGAAGTAAAAAATATTAATATTATGATCACAGTGTTGGATATTTTAAAATATATATAATTATCGTTCCAGGTACAATAGATTGCGGTTCATTAAATTGCGCATACCAATGCGTTAGAACAAACATTGGATTTGCGTGCGAATGTCCAAAAGGTTATACAGTTTATAACGGGCGCCATTGTAAAGGTAAGTTGCATGATATAAATCTTAAATAATATAAATATATATATATATATATATATATATATATATATATATATATATATATATATATATATATATATATATATATATATATTATTTTTCAGATACAAATGAATGCGAACAATGGCCAAGTGCTTGTCCGAATAAAATATGCAACAATTTTGCAGGTGGTTTTAACTGTACCAGCTGCCCAAATAGGTACAGGCTACAGGGAAGGTTGTACTTTTTATAAATTATATAATTTAATTAAACAGGAATTAGTTTCACGTACTGAACCTATACGACACATAATTCGTGTACTTAAAGATATGCGTGGCTATTCCCGTCGTAATCTACAAGTCGTATCAAAGATCAAGTTGAAATCTTGTATATTTTAACGACTGCTCTCTTTGTGAAATATTTTTTCGACAATTGGCTGCCATAGGCTACAAATTTTATACGGTAGTTTAAATATTGTTTGACACCAATTTTCATTGAGCGCTAATCTCTTATTTTTACGAGATACTTAAAAAATATTATCAACCCGCCGACATTTATGACTTAATAACGTAATACCCAGAAATGTATTTTAACAAAAAGTAACTTTTAATCTGCCGATTAAATGCCTTTCTTCTATAAATACTTGTAAGTGTTTCTCACGCTTGAAATTAAAGCCTTTGCTTCGAGATTTGTTTTGTTAGTTTCTCACACTGGTTAATTGTTGCGTAGTACAATTAATAAGTCTGACAACTAATAGTCAGTTTTCATTTTAAATGTCTATAAATAAAATGCTTTACTGATTGTTGATATTTTAACAAAAAACAGTAATATTTCAATATTATACATTATGAAATTGCTCCTTAAAGATCGGTCATAAAATATTTTTATACTATACTCACATATAGTATTATGAATAATACTAATAATTTTAAATGAATAATTTAGTTTAGCTTTTCAAACAGATCTGACCGACCATTTTTCAAAAGTTATTAATCATTACTGACAAAGTTACTGTGATATAAGTAAATAAACATATTTTAATAATATTATGTTTAAAAATTACTGACTATTTATTGTTCAAAAAAGAAACATTAAATTTGTTGCCTTTAAAATATGTTGTTAATAATATAAAAAAAATATTTTAATGGTACGAACTAAGCAAATTAATTATATTTTACAGTAAATGCGTATGTGAAACCTGCAAAACAAAATATTTGAAATATTATTCGGTTGTAATAAATCATCTACAATATGCATCACCGGAAAACCCATATCAAGTGAGTATTCAAAATATTGTAAAAACTACAATCATTTCATATTATATACATTTTCAGTTGATAGATATTCCAAGATTCAAAAGTCAAGGAGAAAAAGTCAAGTTTTTTTATCAATTACAATTAAATGAAATAATCAAGCAAGTATTTTATGCTAATATATTTTTGTTATATCTTAAATATTTAGAATGATAATTTTATGAACATATTTTAGATTAATCCAATTGAATCAATCATTTGTCGTTAATTTGATTAAACCAGCTGTGAACATACAACATCCTGGAAAATTTTATATAAATGTCAATAAAAACAATTACACAGAATCACATCAAATATATTTTTCAATTTCCAAATATGGATTTTAATGACATTTTCTTTACTTAATTTATGGCTATCTGATATTTACTTTCATAAATTTTAATGTATTTATTTATGTGTGTATATTATCAAATAAAATTATTAATGAACATATTTTTTAATTAACAAAAACATGTCACTTAATACCAGATAATCTCTGTGATATCGACCTGTGCTCGATAAGGAATTTGGGTTAAGCATACTTGGAGGAAGCTCTGGCCTAAGGAAGTCCAGCTGTCGTCGGTTGCTAACGCGTATTTTAGTTCAATGGGAATGACATTATCGTATCGTATTTTAAATTTGAAGTTTAAGCGTTGACTAATTTAAAAGCTAGGATTTAAAATAAAAAGTTTAGGTTATAATTTCCGCTCGGCTGCATTTTGAGAAATAATGCCTGATATGCAATGTGTTAAATTAAATATTAAATTGATTTAAATGCATAGAATGAAAAATGCTACAGTGGAATATGAAAGGCGAAACTGACAAAAAACTGTACTAATTTAGATAAAGTTATTAATGTTTTAATTTGTATACTATTAAATATTTATATTATTGATTATGAGGTTATTTGTAAAAGCATATCTTGAAGTACAACATACAAGTATAAATAGCTTTATCAAAGAGTTGATTTCGTTCTATCATAAGTAGCGATCAAGAAGATATATTTAATTTAAAAATATTTTATTTTAAGTTATTTATGCGACATCTATGAAAATTATTTAATAATAATAAAGCATTATTTTTATTTAAGTGATTCTAGATGTCTCTAGTTGATAAACAATTTTAATAACAAAAATATTATAGTTTAGTAACTAAATATACGCTATGACTAACTTTTTACTATATTGCAATACCGCATATCAGCTATAAGAAATTAAAACCACATCCTTTTTAATTCACTTCAGTTTTACTAAATTTATAAAGTGATTCTAAATGTTTTTAATGCTTAATGTATTTCGTTACACATATTTCAACTCTTTACACTTTATTATCATATATTTGTTCCAGAGTGGCATATTGACATGAATAAAATGTCGACATATATTACATTGAGCAACATTAATTTGAGACCATCACGTACAGACAAAATAATAATAAAGTCGAAATTTCGACATGTACATTAGACGTTATAAATATTAGTTAATAAACTTAATATCCATTTATTGTATATTTTTCATAGAAACATAACACTCGTTAGCCCAATGCATCACACGGACTAAAAACTATAAGTAAAAGCGTCATCAATATATGTAATAATGAACGATTTTATTTTAATTTGTTTTACGAAATCAAAACAAACACAATCTGTGATGATCGATCGGAATTATAATTATATATAATCACTCAAGTAAGTACTGAAATTAAATTTGTCAGTGACAATAATTTTATGAATTAATATTACAGCTTATAAATGTCAGTGTTTCTGTTTCGACTTTATGGTAATTCAACAAGAAAATAATTTATTTATAATAGTTACAAATGATGTAAATGTAAACTTGAATTATTTTTTTAGATTAACACCATCGCAGCGACAAGCTTGATCAATGTAATTGGATCCCTAAGTCAGTGAATGCCAAGGCTTCCAATTTTTACACACATACATTCGCGCGTGCTAAAGCCGAGTCACAAGTAGAAAGTCACATACTTCACACGAAAATACGCTTGTGTATGTAATTAAAAATATTTCATAAATTAAAAAAAGAATTAGATAGTGATACAAATTACATACATATAATAAAAAAAAATTAACATACATTAAAAATATATTAATTAATTTAAAAAAATAAAATCACGGTTAAGTTGGAGGTAAAAATACCAAGCCTATCGAACCTCAAAGAAGTTGCAATATTAGCATTGCTAATTTTAAAAAGAAAAAAGAAAAGAATAACAATGAATATTGGGTGCATCCTTTGTCTCAATTATTAACATCACTTTAAAAAAAACACTATCCTGGTATTTTTAACAGGTACATAATATTTATGTAATATCACAGTAACTGTTTGTCAACTCCTAACGTGTGATTGTGTTAGTCCAGTTATAGATAAAAAGTGGAAACTCTGACGTTCACTGCTCTAATTGGACTTATAGAAATGTCCAGAGACGGATTGTTCAAAGAGACCGCTGTTAAAAAACTTATAATATTTTTATCTGAGAATTATTATTTAATAATGCTAGATACTTTAAATATTTAATTTCTATATAAGTTTTAATTACATTTAATTAAAACGATAAAATAATAATGATAATAACAGTATCTCTCTATGCAATTAAAATATTTCTATGCGAAATAGAGATATTACATAGTTTCCTTGATTAGTATTTTTAATTATGAAATGATCATTTATTTTTTATTTAATTTATTCATCTTTAATATATATAAATATTATCTCTTAAATACCACATTGTTCTAAAAAAAATATTTTTAATATCATGTCACTTATAATTTTTTTTGATAACCTCTCGTGACATTGGTAAAACCGTGTTACGTAAGAAAAAATAGTTTAAAGTATAATTAAATGCTATAAACAAATAGAAAGAACGCCTATAGATTCACCACTGTTGCCAGAATTGTTAATTTATATATTAGAAAATTCAAAACAGCAAATAAAATTACAGTTTGGCTCTGTTATCACTGAAGTCCATCGGATCTAACCCTTTGGCATCTGTAAATGTCATCAATAAATTCATCAGTATGGATTGGGCACCAAAAAGTGCCATGAACCTTTGAGCCTTGCAATGTGCTTATTTTATATAATTCAAGATTAAAATTTTAATTTCATAATTCATAGAACAAAAAGATGCCCGACTGGCGAAATGGCGTGCAAAATACCAGTCGATGTCAAAGGGTTAATTAACAAAAGTTACAAAAATATTACAAGGTTTTAGTGCATAAAAATTATGATAGAATCGACATTTCCCGACAATGAAAAAAAACGACAAAAAATTCGATGCGTGTACAATACAAACAGCTTGCACTGACTGTGATAACATATATATCAGACAAACAAACCGACTCATAGTAATTTATCACTTTGTACTTCGGTGAAAACATCAAATCTATTCGTCACTTAATAATGAACAAACGAGACGTTTGTATCCGACTAAGTACCTAGACATTGCATAGACCATTTTGAGTGGGAGTGACGACACAGTTCCAATGATAACACCACTACAGTATATGATGACCATATCAAAAACGACGGCACCTGTAAATTTAAGCTTTAACAACTGCGAGTATCTGGGTGAGAGCAAATGTAGTTAAAAAGTCAGACAGCTGTGCTTAGGGATTGTCCAATATTTTGCGCTGATAATCTGGCATACAAAAACAGTTCTTGTAAATCTAAAAAAAATTCGTTCTTAAGCGTACTCGTCGACGCGACTCGAGTTAATCATATCCCAGCTTACCTTGTTGAAATTTTGTTAAAATAAAGTCAATTGCATAATTTGGGAACAAGACCAGAGAAGCATACTTAAGAAAAAATTATTATATTGACAAAAAAGCCTTTTAAATAATTTTTAACATCGACCTTTAATTTTTTGGATGAATTTTAATACATAAGTACAAGTTAATAAAACTATTGGCCAACGTAATGTTTTAAAAATTATAAACTTAAATTTTATTATGCAATAACGTGGTAGTGAGTTAATTTTACGTATATTTCCATAATTATTTCTGTTGCTATTTATTTATAATTGTTTAATATTGCATTTTTAGTAAATAATACTAAAAAATCAGTGCTTCTATTAGTTTTATTGCTTATATTTACTTCACTACTATTTGTATTAGTAATATTAAATTTTGTGAATTTATTTTACATATTATTCGGATTTTGTGGATTTTTTATATCAATACAGAGGCTTTTAATATTTTTTATAAAATTAATATAAAATATTTTTTGTAATATTAATTTATTTGTATTATTTTGTATAGAAATCATTTACAAAAAAATTAAAAAAAAAAATATTATACAATCATATTACAATATTTTTTATTTCTTCAGTTATATATGTAAATATTTAACAATTATATTATATGTAAACATATAACTATCTGGAATTACCTGAAAACAGTGAAAGATCGACTGCCGTACATGTACGGTGATACTTCTCAAAGGGATAATATTATACTTAATAAAAGTGCTATAGAAAATAAACGATTTCTTAGTTACAAATGCACTTATACCACTTTCAATAATAATAAATTATTTAAAATATAAACATTAGCCATTTTAATTATAGTTGGCTTTTCTGAAATATACTTTTTAATCTAAAAATTAATAATAAAAGTAGACATGTTAGTAAAAAAATATATTTCTTTGTAGATATTACTAATAATAACAAATTATTATTGTTTCTTAAAAGGCAAAAATTCACGTCAAAAGCAATAAAATTGTGTCGGCACAGTCGCAGTGGGAAAGCTCGGTAACGAACTTATTTTTTCTTTAACAATTTTTTTGTGATGTATTCTTTGCCGCTATTTCTTGTTCTCATACTTTTTTCATTTTATCTGGTTTCATGTATAAGGTTTTTGGATATTTATTAAAAATGCTTACAGATTAAATCTTGGTGAGATTCTTTAGAAGACGATAACTGTCTTATACGTTTCCATTTTTGACGTGTTATTTAAATTTAGCGGTCATATTCTCATATACCACATAAAAATAAGTTTATAAATATAAACACGTTATAAATAGATATTCATTACTGATGACATAATGGATGACATAATATAAGTTTGCAAGTACAACAGAGGTAAAAACGACGTTACAAGCACTGCTTCACGCTACAAACTGACTTAGTCCACTATCAAAATAAACATTAGCGGAATACCGTTGAACGTTGTAACTGCGTTTAACACATTTTTTACAATATTAAATTTTGCATCATAATATATTAATTTAACACTGTGACACGAAATAATTAATAAACTCATTTTTTCGTATTTTTGACTTAGACCACTTTCATAATTATGAATAATTTAATTTAATAATTTTTATTTTCGTTATGATATCCGCTTACAAGCTTCGCAAATCAGTGCTGTAACATGTAAAAAAAATTGCCGAATTTTTTTATCTCTTTACCTCGATGAATAAGTTTAGATTTAGTCACACGCAATAAACTTTAAAAATTAATCATATTCTAATAGTCTTGAGCAGTATATAAATGGTCTTTATTCCTTAGTGCTGTTTCCACAACTTCAAAATCTCGTTTATATTATTATCAGCTAATGTAATATATTTCAAATATTACATTTTAACGTGACACTTATTCAATTTTTAATAAAAACATTCCTGCGATAACATTTAACATTGTAACTTTTTCTGATTAATTTATGAGTATATTGTACACAATTGACAGTGTGATTATAAAATACAAAACGAGGCTATTAAATCTTACTAAAACATTTTATTTTTTTAAATTTACTTATACCACTTTAAAAAAACGGTTCATATAATATGTTTTTTAAATAATGCGTATTCTAAACTGTTTATTATAATAATATAATATAAATGTACAATCTAAGCCAGATGATATACCTGGTTTTAATTTAATTAACCTATATAATTATACGTCATTTAACACAGATAGAAGGATGCGTGTTGCTTATCAATGTCAAAGATCACATTTTTATCATAAAAAATAATATATTTAGTCATTTGTTTATTTAAAAAGCGAGCAGTTATAAATAATAAATATTTTTTGCTTCGCAACCACTGAATGATGCTTGTTCCCCACTTTATATCAGTTTTCAAATCAGTGTCAACAGAAACAGTCGTTTTTGCACAACCTCACGTCTATTTTTAGTTATAAATGTTATCGAAAAAGTTATTTTCTGTTTGCCTCGCCGGAATGCTTTTAATCGCAATCGCAGCACAGGAAGACGACGGTTGATATAACAAATCATTGGGAAAGTCCTAGTAGGCGATAATTTTTAATAACAAAAATGTTATTCTGTGCTTTAAAGATGATGACGATGATTTGTCGTCCGAGCTGCAAACCTGCTGTGACGAAGGAAAATATTACATTTTAGATAATTGCGAAATGGATTCCGATTCGTATGACACGGAAAATTGTTATAAAAGGGCTATGGCGTGCTGTAACGAAGGAAAAAAGTGTGTAATAACACTAAATATGCAACAATCAATAACAAACATAAACCTGATTGATACTTGGCAATAGTTTTTTTGTTTATAAATAAATTTGTATTACTGATTATGGTTTATAATATATATTACTTATTTTAATTTACAGATCTTGGCCTGACTTACATTAAGCTTTAATTTTTACAATCGTTATTTTTTTGGGTCATCTCCTAGCTAAATTGGGAATTATTTTAAGAGATATGTGCATTAAAATAAATACTTTGTTTTATAAAACAAATTGCTTGTGCATTTATGTAAGATAAATCTTTATTAGTTATTCATGAGGTGCCCACTGTTCTAACCAATACTCGCTTGCTACCGATCGCTCGCATCTAATCTGTCCAACATGAAATATAAAAAACAATTATTTATACATTTCTTATTTAAATTGTCCTATTTATTTTTCTATCACCTTCATTTTGTCAATGTTCTAGAGTCCTTATCTTCTTTGTAATATATCAAAGCTAGTTTTTTTTTATATTCAGTCAGATCTTTCAGCTCTTGATTCATCCTGATCCAGTAGGTTTCATCCACGTTTTCAATGAATCATTGTCTTATTTTTGAGCATCACATCCATATGTTTCAACTAACCATTTTGTGGTTTTATCTAAAAATTTTTGAGCATCTGCTTCTTGCTTCTTTCTTAAATATTATTTTTTATATCATAGCCTTGCTACTTTTTGTATTAAAATATCAGTTTTTTTTGTACTTTTTGCACTGCTGCTTTTTGATAACAATATACGAGTAAGCCATTGTTGCTTTGTATGTCATTTTTAAGTATGACACAGTTTTATTCTGTTTTGTTTGCGTATACATAACTGGTTGAGTTTTTTTTTTATTGTTCCAAATCTATCAAAAACATTACCTTATAATTATATCGAAAGCATTCATAAGATTGTAATTAAAAATGAATTTAAATAACTATTTCGAAGCAAAAGTGACAGATAAACTATATAATTTCGCAGATTTTTAAAAAAGAGTTCTCATCTATAAAGTAAATTATTTTTACAATTAAAATCAGTGTGTAATTTTACATACACATAAAGTTTTTTAGTGTGTTTTTAAACATGTTTTATTTTTTTCCAATTCTGATGATACTCTGTTTATTTTTACTTGGTAATACCACGTCATCATTATATGCAAATACTTGGAATGTATACATCACTTACTTTCTTTCTATATTTCGGCTGTGATGCTCCAGACATGGTCACGAATTTTCTGTAACAGCCGCTCTGGTCCTTGACCTTGTCATATATACACGTTTCAGTGGGTCTATGTTGGTGTGTCGATGACAATTTTATGCGATTTTTTCGCAAATGCTCCGAAACCAGAAGCCAAGACTTTGATAATATGCTATTATCATCTCATAACAATATTTCTGTGAATTTATATTTTAAGCGTAAGAATTTTTTTTTTTAATTTTAGCCAAGGTCTTTGTGCTATAAATTTTGTTGTCTTCTATGAAACTGTATTCGGCCAGAGTAGAATTACTATTGAAATTTTTAATAGCATTTTTGTGTTCACAGTGGCGTAGCTATGGGGGGGCGGAGGGGGCGGGCCGCCCCGGGCAGCACTTGCCTTGGGGCGGCATATTCGCGATGGGATCGTTTAGTGTGGTTCTTATCTCTGAATGCATTAAAACATACATAAATCCACGAATAACAAGAGCTTAATAATAACCAATTTATTATTTTAAGAAATGCTGATTTTATGACCCTGCAAAAAATGTATGGGGGGGCGGCAATTTTAAGGATGATCCTGGGCGGCACATACCCTAGCTACGCCACTGTGTGTTCATTCTCTTGGTGTGAGATGCGTCTATTAGATTGTCCAATGTAATGTGCTTCATTAGGGTTCTTCTGATCTTTTTGTCACCCCTCGGATGTATAGAAGACGTACATGTTCTATGTAATTTTTTTCATTTTCTGAAACCATTTGATTGAAGTGCGACTTTCACGATTTAGAGTTCAGTGTCAATATGTTCTTGGTCGACCAGCACTCTAGCTCTATTGAATAGAGAGATTGCTACTGATTTAATCTGTGCCGGATGGTGGTGGGAATTCGCATGTAGATATCTGTTAGTGTGCTTATTTTTTCGGAATACTGTATATCCTAAAGAACTGACTTATTTTGTATACTTGTTGTGTCCAGGAAGCGTAGTTGACAATTTTCTTTAAGTTCTATTGTAAATTTTATATTTGAATGCTGTGTATTGAGAAAATTAAGGAACACATCCAAAGCCTATATGTATATATAATGTACTATATGTATATATAATCCATAATTAAAACATAATTTTAATGACTTTTAAGAGTTTATGAATTAAAAATTAACCTTAAGAAGAACTTATATAATATAATATTTTTTTTAAATAAGTAATGCAATTTATAGAGTAGAATTTAAAAATGAATAGATATATTTTTATTTTGCCTGTATTAAAAAAGTCACTTAATTCATAAATTTACATGATTTATTTTAACCTATTTTTTTCGAAGTGAACGTCAAAAGGATTGTAACGCTGGAATAGAATTTGCTCAGGTTAATCAACACTGCACTGGATTAATCGGAGATATAAGAGTAAGAACTATTTACATATATTACGGTAAATGTACAATATATCAGATTGTTCCATAAATCTTTGCGTTTTTAAAGTGCGAGTTAAATGAATTAAAAATTAAAATACTAAACTATATATTCTGTATCTTTTCTACAAAATTTCTCCACGTTTTAAGCAATTTTTTTATATCTGATTCGAAAAATAATGTATTTTTGAAAGCAATAAATTTTTTAATGTCGTTTTTTATGACTTTATCTCCATTATTTTATCTTATTTACTTAAGGGTTGAAAATATTAGAATGAAAATAATCCAAACATAGAACAGTGAAAAAAAAGTGATACAGTTTTGCAAATACAAGAAAAACGCAAAGATTAATGGGACTATTTTATATCTACTAACTACAAATATTTTTATACACTGCAATTGGTTAATATTAATTATCCACGAAAATCTTAAAATAAATTTATTTATTTCATTTTTAGGTACATATTTATTAAATGACTTAAAATAAATAAACAATACCTTAAATTATGATATATCGTGAAACGCTAATGCTACATAAAAAATATTGCATGCATTTTTCTCTGAATTTATATTAATATGGTAAATTATTTGCTGCTATTTTTATTATATTTCTTTATTTTTGGTTAATGAAGTATGTAAATTAAAATATATAAAAATTGACGACCAAATCCTAATGTGATTGTTTATTAATCGGTTACTATAAATTTGTATCCACTACCTTATTCATTATTGGAAGTGAACAATCAAATCAATCAAATGGACCAAATGGGTATTTTTTATTATATTTTTTTAAGATGATAAAGTGTAATAGTTTATGTTATACTTGCTTTATGTGACCGACATAATAAATTACTTTTATGATTTAAAAAGGTATAATAGAATACATATTTATATTAAATTGAAATATGTATACAGGCTTGGCGGTTATAATGGGGCACCCAAATAGATGTGTTATATCTTAAAAATAGTAAAAATATAAATAAAAGTTGTTTAAAGTGTTTATTTTGGGCATATTTTTAATGTTTAGTAGGTCCATCCTTAGCTTTAATTAGAGCTGCAACTCTTTTTGGCATACTACAACTGTGCCTTGCATGTAGACGGACACAATTTTCTCCATTCCATCTGCATTTTCTCTCGCAGCTCAATTTTGGATTTGCAATTGTGCTGCGTAACCTTTTCTTTTAATTTTCCCCATAATATTTGGGTTGCAAACCAATCCTTGTTTTTTACTGTTAAGTATGGCACGCAGCGTTCTCTTGCTGAAATCAGTCTGGGCTTGAAAATATTTTCAGTAAGAATGCATTAAAGTAGATTCCAACATTGAAATATAAATATCACTATTCATACCCTACCCTCGCAAGTGTACAGGCTGCTGCCATGCAAGCCCAGAACACAACGCTTCCGCCACTATATTTGACTTTGGGTACTACCCAATCAGCTAGATATTTTTCTCCGACTCTTCGATGCACGTGTACTGCACCAGGAGTTACAAAAACTATATAAAATGGATGATTATTTAAAAATAAATATTGGCTAAGAATTTTTGAATAAATTAAGTTTTTATAATTTTTTTATATTATTAACTAATTTTAGTTTAAAATTTCTTTTAAGTTGGATTCATGTAAATAGACCAAATGATTATCGCCCAATCTCGGTGTTTACAGGCCCACTCTAACCGCAAAAAAATGGATGGTCTTTCGCTTGTAGAGGCTTTGAAGACATTTTTCAACGATTTTTAAAGGACTCGCGAACCAACATTCGATCATCCTATGCAGTTGTCTCTCATTATCTTCCAGTTCTAGGCTTTAACCTTTTGAATAGCGAGTTAATTTCTAAGCATTTGTTAATTTGTTATAGTACACCTAGGAGTGATTTAATTTCACGTATATTTCCATAATTATTTATAGTAAATAATAATAATAAAAATCAGTGATTTTATTAGTTTCTTTGCTTTGATATAATATACTACTTTTTTGCGTTAGTATGTTTCAATAATTCACTTTAACACTTCTATTTTTAAATGTTGTTAATTTATTTTACTTATTTAATATATATTATTTGTTTTTTTTGGATTTTTTATATTAATACAGAGGCTTTTAATTATTATAAAATATTTTTTATTATTTTGTATAGAAATCATTTACTAAAATTTAAATTAAAAAAAATAATATATTAAAATAAAGTTTATTATTTATTTAGTTATGTATGTAATTATTGTATATGTAAATATATAACTATCTAGCTTACTTCAAAACAGTGAAAGATCAACCGCCGTACATGTACGGCGATACTCCTCAAATAGTTAATTTTTAAAAACCACATTTGAACCGTTTCATATCATTTTGGACAGCGTGTCGTGAACAATTATGGTATTTACTAATTTTCGATATATTCAGTCAATAATATGTAATATGATAATGCAATAAAATTATATTTACCCATTTATATCATATTCCAAATAAATTAATAAATAAAATAAAATTATAACTACAAATAAAGGCTGAAATACGCAATTGAACATAATGGTCTTTGAAACTCAAGTGAGTAATTAAAAGCGACAAATTACTTTCTATAGTTCTCATAATTACGGTTAAAACTACGCACTAAAATATTTCGTTTAATTTTCATTTGTCATTTTAAAGGGTGCCCCATTATTATGGCTAAGGATGTATATCTAAACCATCTTATTCGAGATATCTCAAAATGTAAAGTCGCAAGAGTTAAAAATTAACTCTAGAGCTTTCATTTTTTAATAGCAATATTATATGTGGTAGTATTGAACATTGCTTAATAAAGTAATTTTTCAGAAATGCTGCGAAGATTGCATAATAGGAATTCGTTTCGGTTCAAGCACGTGTGAAGATGGAACAGAAACATCCAATGCATGTTGCAAGGTATAGATACTGTCTTAGTTTAAGCGGCTTTTATTTAAAAAGTATTAAAATTACATTTAAATTGCTTTTATATTTTATTTTTAATAAAATAAAATTTTCCATCCTAAAAAAAATATTAAAATATAATTTATTAATATGTTGTACACTATATATTAACGCTCAAACTAGATATAATAATTATGCAAATAATCAACATAACCTTAATTTTTAATGTTTGTGTTTATAAAATAAGTATATGAAAGAGAAAACGGCTGCTGAATTATCACCGACTGAGGAAAAAGGTATTTAAATAAAAAGACATATTTAAAATACTTTTTATTTATTTTATTTTTAATATTTATTTACACGCTTTAATAATGTTTCAGATGCCTGTCAACTAAAAGGAAATGAACTATGTGATCATAAATGCGTACCACTAAATACAACATTTGTATGTCAGTGTAAAGAAGGTTATGAGCTTTTAGATGATACATTTTCCTGTATACCATTAAAAAGGTATGGATGCTAAAAAATAAACATAAAAGTAATAATATTTAACAATAAATGTAATATTTTTCAGTTGTAAGATAAATAATCCGTGTAGTCAGATGTGTTCTGAGGAAAAGAGCGAAGTTTCTTGCTCCTGCCGAGAAGGATTCGACCTTCAAAGTGACAATACAACTTGTTCTGGTATTTATTTACATTGTAAAACTACGTTTGTAACATATCAGACTTTATCGCATTTATTTAGCTTTTATAAGCTACTCGTTTATCTATACTGATTTAATCTTTCCTGTTCAATATCAACGTTTAACTGCCTAATATTTACTTTCATTTTTTATTTTCGATAGCTTCTCAACAATTTTGCTGCATTTTCATATTATTAATTTTGAGTCAAATTGGACTATAAATGGCTATTTTCTGTTTTCCGTAAAATATATATTGCACTTAATTCTAATATTTACTGTTTTCTTCGAAATTTATTCTTAATCTTATTAAAGTAACAATTGCCAATACAAAATATTGCTGACTTTCCATTCTGTTTTTAATGAATCTATTTCGCCTTCCGCTCAGTCGCTTCCTTCTTCTTGTACTTTGTCTTCACCAATGACCATCAAAAAAACTGTGTATTTAAATTAAGAAGTTGAAAAGGGGTCGTTTTTCTAGGCCTGAATTAATTCGCGTCTCGCTGCTTCTCTAAAACATATTTTTAATTTGATTCTCAAGACATCATTATTTCAAATTGCACAAAAGTCACCATAAAAATAGTGACAAATTGATCGTAAAAATCCATAGATCAGTCACAATCAGACCCGCCGAGAGCGAACCCGTGCCCTGGGAAAACCATGATTCCGGGCCTCATGACAAAAATGGCATTTTATCAATTTTTTAACATCGTAGAGTACGCTCGGGATAAGGATTCCGGTTTGTTATTGTGTGCGTGAACTGTGTGGCTCAAAACAGTTTCGCTCAAAATATTTAATTTTTTTATTTTAAAAGAAAATATATGTTTATTTAACATATGATACATATATCTGAGATAAGTTGGAAATTTCAACGGACAATTAAAAATATATTATATAATCGAAGAAACCAGACATTGATGTCATTAATTAAATATTTGCAAAATTCAAAATCTTTCACCAGTCAAAAAAATAATGAAGTTTTTAGCTATTCTTCAAAAGCAAAAAGATATAAAATGGGAAAGAAATTATTCGCAGATTGTTTAATGGCTCGACGACTCTATTAAATCATTAAGTCCATTGAATAAATTAAAAAATTATCATTGGCGCAACGATAAGAATAATAACTTTTTTAAGCCTTACAGAGAATAGTGTAAAAAAACCAAGAACGTACGGATTAATGGAAAAATAATTAAAATATTTTAATCCACGGGTAAGAGAACGAATAACTTACAGTGTATATTTGAAGCCTTGATATCAATTAACCCAGATATGCCCAAGAAATTTTGTTCTCTTAAAATTTCATTTATAAATAAAAAACAGTGGCACGAGCTTAGTGACCTACCCATGGGACAGTGGGCATATCTGGGTTAAACCAATATCAACACAAAATTATTTAAAATAAATCGCTAGATAAGATCGAACTTCTGTGCCACACTGCACTTTAATGACGAATACCAGCGTTGACGAATCAGCGACTGTCCTTAAAAGAGAAAGCGAGAAAACGAAGTACACGCTACATCGCTTCTCCCTCTCATATACATGTACACGCACACAATAACAAACCGGCATCCTTATCCCGAGCATACTCTAATATATTATCTTGAATAAATAATAATAGATACGAGTTAACCCTATCTATGCTACAAATAAATATAAATATAAGCCACCGTTGCGATATATTTTCTGAAATCATATTTAATGCGAAATAATTTAATTCTGCATTAAAAATATCTGGTAATTAGTCATGTTTTCTTTGCTGCTCAGTGTTGCCATATAGTGAATTTCCAATTCAGGTCAAAAGCAATAAATGAGAATCGACTAAAGCACATCTAAACTGAATTTTGATCAAGAGAGTACAAAAAACAATTATCACTTCTCAGAAGTCAAAAATCCACGTCAAAAGCAATAAAATCGAGCCGGCGCAATGAGAACGCTCATTACCAAGCGCTCCCACAAAAAATAAACATTCACTGTTACATTTATACATCGAAACAATAATGATAAGCTGCTAAATATATATTAATACATAAAGAAAAGTTAAAATTATATAATTTTATTTGCACCTGCGAGATAATTTATATTTTAACTGGTAAAAATATAATGTTTATCTACTAGTGAAAATATATTCCAATATGATTTTACTAAAATGACTTAAATGATGGAATACCTAAATTAACTGCTACTAAATTATAATTAAACCTTCGTTTCCGCTTCCGCTACCGGACGCGCATAACTTAAAATAAAAACATTCTCCGTTTTATTCTCTACTCTGTAAATCATATCGCTTTGTATGAACGGTGTATAATAATACACTTAAATATAATATTAAAAATAAAAATTGAATTTGCTGCGATTGATTTTCGAACTGGTAATGCATTCGATTGTTTCGACCAATGAAAAACAAGCATTTAAATATAAAACAAGATGGCCGACATCAACGTGACAACAGTTGTACATAATTATTATTTAAAAATAAAATTTTGCTACACGACAATAAATTTCATTTGTTCGATTTGCCTGAATATAAATAATCAGATTGCAGATTACCTAGGTGTGTTATAACTATGAAAATTAAATATATTGTACATAATGTGTTGAAGATTAGAAGAATACATTGATTAAACTAGATAAACAATCATAAAATCTTCGTAATGAATGGTATTGCACAGAGTTCATCATTTAATTTTATTATTTTATGTTTTTTTTCTTTTATTTTTTCTTAATGTATATTCATTATACTTTAATTTTTCAGATATTAACGAGTGCAAAACACTCAGCCCGTGTAGTGAATTTCAAAGTTGCGTTAACACTGCTGGCAGTTTTACTTGCACTTGCAAAAATGGATTTCAACTCGAAATAGAAACTAATAAGTGTACAGGTATATACATTATCGATTTGTGACTGTTGATTCAAATTTATGAAATACACTGTATTACTTTTATATTTTAGATATCAACGAGTGTGAGAAAAAAGGAGACGGAATTTGCAAAACTAATCAAGCTTGTATAAACACAGTTGGAAGCTTTAACTGTAAATGCAAACCCGGATTTTATGAAAACGAAAAAACTCGTGCCTGCGAAGGTAAGAATTAGTGAAAAGTAATCGTTACAGAATAATTATAATTTAAATATATAAATATATAGATGTGAATGAGTGCAAGGAAGAGAGTCACGATTGTAAAGAAAATCAAAATTGCGTAAATACAGAAGGCAGTTTTAAGTGTGTCTGCCAAGATGGATATTATATGGACATATATAATCAAAAATGCAAAGGTAAATGATATTTACAATATTTAATCTGTGAATGCCATTGTTTAAATTTTATTTTTTATTTAATATTGCGTTGGTACAGATTTCTAATAATATTTTTAATATGATTTCTAACATATTTTTAATTCATATATCTACAGATATCGACGAATGCTTATCAGATTCAAATGAAAAGAAATGTGGCAAACATATGTGCCAAAATACGTTGGGCAGTTACACGTGCATTTGCAATGTTGGTTATATTTTAAAACCTAAGACAATTCAATGTATAGGTATGTACTTTTTTATATTTATATTTTAGCGTATTACCGGCTTGGCAATATGCCAACTCAAATCAGTCCCTACAGTACTCTCCCCTAGCAATTAATTATTGCAAAATTTGACTAGGAGAAGTGGAATTTAACGCACGATAAATCGGCGCGAGCAAAGAAAAAGGACTCTGAAGCACAAGAGGGTCGGTGCGAGCGAAAGTGTTGCTCTAGCACACGGTAAGGTGGTGTTGTGTTAGTATTAACTACCATTGTTCTGTCTCGTATTTATGACATATGCAAAATCAGATGCGTTAAGCAATTATTCAAGCTAGAGCAATATGTGTTTGTTGAATGCTTTTATTTTTAATTAAGTCCGTGTGATTGTACTCGGATCTTTTATTTTTCTGTTGTGCGTCACGTAAAATAGTTTGTGTTTCTACTGGCTTTTCAAGTAATATTCGGTAAAAAAAATCATAGTGTTTTAAGTATCGAAAAGTTTTTGATGGTCGACTGGTTCTGGAAGTGATAGTATAGCATTACAGAAAAAATATCTCTGCTGCTCATAGTATTTTTTTGATAAAACTTACTTGTAAGTATTTATTATGTATGATTAACTAGCTTAAATTGTACGAATTTACTTCGTTATAACGCATTAGGTTTACGCTTGTCAGGTTACAACTGAAGATATTTTATTGTCTGAGATGTTTGAATACGGCTACCAGGTTTTTTGCTTTCGTCTTTGTCTTTAGATGCTATGATAAGTTCATTTTGATCAGCGAAATTAATCTTGATAATTTTTTGTAGTGACTTAAGTATTCTAAATGACGTTAAAATAGTGTTTGTAAATATAGTGGAAGGCGTGAATAAGTTTGATTTTTTTTAAAAAAAAAACATTTTTTGGTATTCCAGTCTGAAACAGTGATGGCATTAAGTGTTCTATAGTCGCTGCCATACACGAGCGGATCTGTCCGTCGCGAGTGCCTGGCGGACAGATCCGATCGTGTGTGGTGAAAAAATACACAAATTTATCTGTGTGTGCTCAAAATTAACGGATCAGACACGGATACGCAGATCCTATGTGTTGCGACCTCTCCCCTTTGGAGATGGCCGTCTTTTCTTTTCGAAGGACCACCGTCTCTCGACGGAATTAAACGCCTCTAACCATAGAAATGCTTTATTATCAGAGTTTACATCCTCAGAATCCTTGCTGACGCACGACCACACGCCGTGACAGCTGAGGCGTCTTCAGGTTATTTATACACAAAAAACCACGCACGGCCATAACACACTTTTATTCGGCCATGCATAAATATATGTAAAATTGTCGGAACATTCTCCCCCCTTGAAGGAACGTACATACTTTGAACAAGGGAGAAGTATTGTTCTTTCAAAACACTAGTTGAACAAACTTATTGAAAAACAGTTGGCTGAACGCAATTATATTAACTCACTCTGCCACATAGGCGCAGAAATTATAACACATGAGTATTCCCAACTGAAAAACAATATCAAAGTATACACAACAAAAATTATAATACACAAGTATACAGAACAGATAACACGTACAAACATCGTAACATATGAACATTGCAAAAACTTATGTTTGGAACATTTTTTCCTCCCTACACTTCAAGTAGCTTTGTATCTTATTTTGAAACGATACTTGCTTACTCACTATCTTCTAATTTCATCGCCTGAGCGATGTTTACGCTCATTTGTTTTATTACACTGTGTCCTATTGCTGCTCCACTGGTAAGAGTGCTAGCCTGCTGACTGCACGTTTGGTGATGCCGCTAGGCGTTTTTACCGAGACAACGCGTACAACTCCATCTTCTCCTGGCTGCAACCCGATCACCCGTCCAAGTTGCCATTGAAGAGGAGGCAGATTGTCCTCCCTCAACAACACCATGTCGCCAATGTCAGGATTGGAGGAACCCGATCTGAAGCTGCGCTGCTGCATCAATGTCACATACTCCTTGGACCACCTGGCCCAGAAGTGCTGCACCAGCTGTTGCAAACGTCTGTACTGAGACAGCCGTGACTCCGGCACGTCGTGCACGTTTTCCTGGGGACAAGCAGTTAGTGGCTCGCCGATAAGGAAATGACCAGGAGTCAATGGAATGAGGTAATTTGGATCATTGGAACTTGGAGTGAGCGGACGCGAATTTAATACTGACTCGATCTGCGCAACGACGGTACTGAAGGCTTTATATGTCAAGAACGCGTTTCCCACTACCTTTACCAGATGTCGCTTGGCTGATTTGACAGCCGCTTCCCACAGACCGCCAAAATGCGGTGACCGTGGTGGTATGAATCTCCATTTAATCCCTTGTTCAGCTAACGAAGCCGGAACTTCCTTGAAGTCGGCAGATCTTAGAAGCCTTCCTAGCTGACGAGAGGCTCCCGCAAAGTTCGTGGCATTATCGGAGTGCAACTCGGCAGGTTTGCCCCTCCTCGCGATAAATCGTCTCAAGGTGTTCATGAACTCATTTGTAGTAAGTCCCGTGACAACCTCCAGGTGCACTGCCTTTGTCGCAAAACACACAAAGACACACACATAGCCCTTCACCATTGATCGGTTCCAATATGCTTTGATGGACGCATCGCAGAATCCGACCAATTTGATCTTAGACAGACACTGCGCAAACCCATGGCGTGGGACAACTATTGCCTTTAGGCCATTTAAACCCCCGTACAACAATTGCCAGGAGCTGAATAAAGAGCTGGGGACTTTATCATCCCAGCCAAGCTTCTCCTTCCACAACTGCTGCATGTATATTTTTAATATTACAACAACGAGACCGACTAGACCCAGTGGATCAAAAATTTGTGCGATTGACTTGAGGATCTCCCTTTTGGTCACTGGGACTGTCTCCGGGAACGCTGCCATAAAAAAGAACCTATCTGTTCTCGTTTCCCAGCTTATTCCCAGTGTCGTTGACTCGTTCGTCTCAATGATATGGTGAGAGATCTGCCCCTTTGCGTCCTCCTTGAGATCGCTTATCACCCTTGGCTCGTTTGACAGCCATTTTCTCAGGGTGAAACAGCCCTTTCTCAATATGACGTCAATTTGAGACCGTAATGCCTTAAGGGCCACAATGGATTCTGCTCCGGTGAGCAGGTCATCAACATAAAAATCATTTTTTATGACTGCAGAGGCTGCAGGAAAATCAACCTCTGCCTCGGCTGCAAGTTGATGCAGGCAACGCACCGACAAAAATGAAGCTGGAGCTGTCCCGTACGTTACTGTGTTCAGCTGGAACGATTTCACGTCGTCCCGTGGGTCAGATCGCCACAAGATTTTTTGAAATCTCCTATGGGAGGCGTGAACCTGAACCTGCCGGTACATTTTCTCTATGTCAGCCGTAATGACATACGTGAACCGACGAAAACGAAGCAACACGACAAAAATATTCTGCTGTAGTTTTGGACCAACCATCAGTAGATCATTGAGCGAGGCACCGTTGCTGGACTTGAACGATGCATCGAAAACCACTCGGAGCTTGGTTGTGATGCTACTTTCCTTTATCACAGCATGGTGTGGAATGTAGTAACCCTCGTCCCTTATGGACGGATCGGTGGGAAGCTCAGACATGTGACCAAGAGAGATATACTCTTTAAGAAAGTCAGTATACTCATCCCGAATCTTTACAGACTTCGCCAGCTTTCTCTCTAAAGCAAAGAACCGCTTAAGCGCTGGCTCGTATGATACACCCAAAGTGCGGTCATCAGTTTTGAATGGAAGGCGTACAACAAATCTACCTTCCGTTGTACGACTTGTTGAACCCTTGAATTCTTCCTCGCACTTGTCGCTGTGACTAGCTCTTAGGTCATTACTTACCTCTTCGAGCTCCCAGAACTTTTTTAACTGCCTGTCCATCTGCACCAAGCTAAGATTGCAGGCAGGATCTTTAGCGGCCGGTGCTAAGATGCTACCTGACACTATCCACCCAAATGTGGAATTTGCCAGAATTACTACTGACCCATCCTCAAGTTTGATTCTTTTGCGCCCATTGCGCATTGATTCAAAGAACCAACTTGCGTTAAGGATGACATCCACCTCTCCCGGCAAGTCAAATTCATTGTCTGCCAGTTGAATATATCTAGGGATGGCCCTACGTACATTGCTGTTGGCCATGCTTGGAATTTTTGCAGTCAATTTCGGCATGACTATAGCGTCAATTACCGACCACTGCTTTTTCTTCCTCGGCGCTATTTTTAGCTTTACAGAGCCTTGACTAGCGGCCACAGACTCCGCTACACCCACTATGTTGGCGCTGGATTTGCGGATGTTCAAACCCAGCCTGTCAACCAGTGCACATGATACAAGGTTCGTCTCAGCGCCAGTGTCAAGAAGGGCACGGCAGACTTGCGTGGAATCATTTCGACCCTGGATGGATAATTTTACCGTTGAAAGTAAAGCTATTTGCGATACTACCTTACCGGTTTGACCTGACCGGCAGGCCATTACAGCGGACATTGTCGCTTTTGGAGCTTCTGCTCGATCCCTATCTTCATGGAGAAAAAAGTGGTGCCTTTTTGCACACACTGAGCAGCAACTGCATCTGCAATTACCAGCACTATGACCTTTCCGCAGGCAATTAAAACATAGTGCGTTTCGTTTCACGATGACCCACCTTTTATGGACATGCAATTGTTTGAAACTGGGGCACTCACCCAACTTGTGAGTCCCCTTGCACTGAGGACATACCTCGCGCAACGGCTGATGACTCACTTGGTGAACAACTTTAGGCTCCTTAATAGGGACCTGAGTCGGGATAATTGTGTTTTCCAACACTTGATGTTTCGTTTTTAGAAATGTTAACAACGCCTCGAACGTTGTCAATTTGATTGTTAGTGCTGTCGCTTCCCATTCGCGGGCCAGCACCACTGCCAATTTTGACACGATGACCTGCACTAGGACAAAATCCCAATGCTGCACTGGCAGCCCAAGACCTTCCAGTGCTCTTACGTGCAACGTAGCCGCATCGATCAGCTTCCTTAACCCCACATGGGAGCTGGCGCTAACTGTCGAAATACTGAGCAGTGCTCTCCAGTGCTCAGTGGCCAAAATTTTCGGGTTGTCGAACCGTGATCGCAACAACTCCCATGCGAGGTCAAATGACTGACCTGCGGACTCTATACCGCGAAGGACCTCAGCGGCTTCTCCCTTGACCGAAGTCAACAAATAGTGGACTTTCTCTTGATCTGATATGTTTGCCTTTCGGCAAACAATATTTAGAAAAAGGCTAGAGAAATGCGGCCAATCTTTGTAGTTACCTTCAAATAAAGGCAATCGAAGGGCAGGTAATGAGACATTAGTAGGCGGCGCGACTGTTGGGAGGGGGGGTTGCCCCCGTGCATATCGCACTATTAACTCTTTCGCGGCGTAAATGGCTTTGTAATAATCCCTTTCGAACGCCGAGGTAGCTTCATCATCCACCTCACCTATGGTGCATTCGATGTCCTCCTGGACCTGCCTGAAGGTCCTTAAGACATCCACAACGTCATCAAGATGTACTTGAAGACCCGACGCGTCTCCTCTCGACACGCAGCCCTCAACAGCGTCGGCAAATCGCTTAAGCTGCGACTGCAGCCTAGAACGCTTCAGTATGTCGCGTTTTGACATATTGACTCGAAGGAAAAGTTTGAGGTTAGGAAATAACAAGTGGGGAACGGCTAACCACTAACCTAAATGTCCTCTCCTCCGTCTGCGCAGCTTCTCGACCCGGCGGCTTCCCTGTGATGCCCCGCAGTTGCTCAGCTGCTGCTGCCCCGAATGCTTCCTCAGCGAAGCGCTGGTGGTCCATCCGGCTCGTAGGACCAAATGTTGCGACCTCTCCCCTTTGGAGATGGCCGTCTTTTCTTTTCGAAGGACCACCGTCTCTCGACGGAATTAAACGCCTCTAACCATAGAAATGCTTTATTATCAGAGTTTACATCCTCAGAATCCTTGCTGACGCACGACCACACGCCGTGACAGCTGAGGCGTCTTCAGGTTATTTATACACAAAAAACCACGCACGGCCATAACACACTTTTATTCGGCCATGCATAAATATATGTAAAATTGTCGGAACACTATGATTATTAGTATTTTTGGTTAAAATTTGAAAGGGAAGTATCTCACCGTCCACACCTGAAGTATATTTATATTATTTAAATTGTTGTCTCTTTTATGCTTTTGACTATCTAGACGCTGTGTGAAATCTGTCAGTTTACAATACTCCAAATTTTAATAAATAAAACTGTTGGGCAACGTGGACCGTTAATTTTTTTTCAGTTTCATTAAAAAACTGCACTGTGCACTTCTTGGCTTATTCCTTGAACTTTTGGTGGTACTGAAAAGTTCAGTATCCCCTATCGCTGCTCACATAGTTAGATTGTAATATTTATCATTTATTTTTTATACAGATATCGATGAGTGTAAAAACGGCTTACAAAAATGTAAAAATAACGAAGAATGCAAAAACACAGAAGGAAGTTATGAATGCGTTTGCAAAGATGGATTTAAAATGAACCAAGAAAAAAACTGCGAAGGTATATTACTTTCAATTAAATCAGAGTTGTAAAAAGTATTTAATACATAAAAAATATTTTGTTTCAGATATCGACGAATGCTTGTCAGATAAAAACATTTGTCCTAAGGGTAAAGTTTGCAAAAATAACATCGGAAACTATTCATGTGAATGTGAGGCTGGATATAATCTTAATAATGTAACGAAATTATGCGAAGGTATAACGCTTTTTTTAATCTTAATTAATACAATGACTGTACAACCGAGAGATTTGTGTCGCTTTGACATGATTATTATTGAAAAGAAAGAAATTTAGTGATTTATTCTTTTATTTTTTAATCTTGAGTATTTGCAGTAAAAACTTATATTATACTTACAGATACTGACGAATGTAAATCCGGCAGCTACAAATGCGGAGAGGATAAAATGTGTACAAACACCATTGGAAGCTACAACTGTGATTGTAAAAATGGGTTTACAGAAGATTCTAAATCTAAGAACTGCTTAGGTAAATATTTGATGTTTATTAATTTGTAATACATACAAAAACTTTATAATTAATACATTTTAGATATTGATGAATGCAAGATGGGTACATACAAGTGCGGTAATAAACAAATATGCCAAAACACTATTGGTAGTTATGTTTGTGTGTGCGATAAGGGTTATTCTTTAGACAATAAAACAAACTTATGCGAAGGTCAGTATTATCTGTACATTATTAACATAGATGGCCCAACTAAATCGGCTTACATTAAATATAGTTATTCTGCGCCTCATTGTTTATAAAATATTTATAGTAAAATCATGACTTCTTTTTATAGATGTGGACGAGTGTTCAAAGAAAGAACATAATTGCACATTAACTCAAAAATGTGTAAACTTAAATGGAAGCTATAAATGCGAGTGTCTTAAAGGATACACAAAGGACCTATCTACAAATAATTGCAATGGTTATTTTAATTTTTTAACGCAACAGTTCCCAAAACTTTTGACCAAAAACTTTCACAAATAATATTTTTACTAATTATTTTTTGCACCTAATACTCTTTAATTTATAACTAAAAATCGCAAGCCACTGACTTAATGACCAATACAATTATTTCCAGATGTTGATGAATGCTTGGGAAAAGATATCTGCCCAGAAAGAAAAGTTTGTAAAAATACTATCGGAAGCTTCGAATGTACGTGCCAAAAAGGATATATTTTGAATCAAATTACAAACGACTGTGAAGGTAATCTAGCATTAATTTTATATAAATAATCAATTGCACTTTGTGTTATAATATATATTCACTTGCATAAAAATATTTTTTCACAATAAAAATAATTTATATAACTGGATATAAATTCATCTCACATGAAAAACATGTGATTGGTTAGCCATGTTGAGCGCATAATTTGTGTTAGACAGCCAAGTAATGACGATTCATCTTACGAAAAAGCACGCTTAAGAGTCAAGACCGAAAAAGTACGTCAAGTCCGATCGAATATCAAGGTTCTATTTCATGTTTTATTTGATTATAACATTACGTAACTTGCAACTTTACACCGTTTGTTATATGCAATCTGGAAGTAACAAGTGAAGGCAAAATATAAGTGTTTTTTAATTCAAAGCTATTTATTATATATTAATAAATACATGCTAAAATTATATGTAAACTATTCAAATAAAAGATAAAGATTGAGGAACAGAGTGAATACTATTTACTCTCAAGTGCAATTTAATATACTTTTTTTTATAATGCAATGTTTTTTGTTTTCAGATACAGACGAATGTGCTACTAGCAAACATAATTGTAAAGAAAATCAAAACTGTCTAAATACCATAGGCAGTTATAAATGCCTGTGTAATAAAGGATACAAGAAAGAAAGTGATTCAAACAACTGTAAAGGTTAACATGTTTTACATTTTTAATAATTGCACAAATGATTGTAGTAATGTGTATTGTGTGTATATTACCTATTTTGTGAGGTAGTATTGTGTTTAAAGGCAATGCATATTCTTTTCATGACCTTTTTCTAAAATTTTTAAATCAAAAATCGGTCAATAATTAATTGATCGCAGTACACAGAAAAATAACGTTTCGACACTTAAAAGCTAAAAAAATTTATCCTATTAAAAATAAGTTACTTATTATCATTTATTGTTTCAGATATTAATGAATGTTTGGAAAAAAATATTTGCCCGAAAGGTAAAGTTTGTAAAAATACAATCGGAAGCTTTGAATGTATATGTGAACCTGGATATAAATTGAGTCAATTAAAAAAAAAATGCGAAGGTAACATAACATTTTATTAATAGCTAAAAATTAGCATTTCGTCAATTTAATGCTTAAAACTTTTTAGATATTGATGAATGTGCCACTAACGAGCACAATTGCAATGATAATCAAAACTGCAAAAATAACGTCGGTAGTTATGAATGTTTATGTAATGATGGATTCATAAAGGAAAGCAATTCTAATAACTGCAAAGGTTATCTAATTTATTTCAATTATATTATGTTTGAAGACACAATAGCAAGAATATCTTAACTAATAAACGTAGTGTGTTTTTAATTTACATTTAAATGATGTTTAAAATGTTAAAACACAATTGTGGGTAAAAGCAAATAAAATTTACAATAATATTTATGTATAACTAAATCGCAATCTACTGAAGTAAATTTAATGGTTTTCAATCAAGAAAATAGCCGAATAGATTAGTTGTCCTTTATCAGGATTTTGTCAGTATGTAGCCGGATATCAGCTGACTTTCGGGGTCAGTCAACGAGGAGATTAACTACCTGTTAATCGACCAATCGTTGTTTTTCAAATCTAAGATTGGATATATCATATCTCACAGGTAGTATTTAATGATTTAAAAGCGATTTTTATATGCAGTTCTTATTATATTTTTTTACCGTTTGGTCTCCGTAAGGCGTGCATTAGACATACATTTATTTTTTGTATTTATTGATTGTAAATCTCAATGTGTTACTCTAACATAGCTTACAATTAATATATGTTAGTATTCAAGAGCTAGTTAGATTTTAATTTAATTATTCATCACCTGTGAGATCTGATTCGTTCTTTAAGCCTAATCCAGAAAAGTAGTTGTTAATCATTTTATTTATTTATTTATTATATATTGTCCATTGAAATATGACACCCATTACTCAAATGCATTACTGCTAAAGAAGTAGTGAGACATTAGACATATATTATAATAATTATAAACTCTTATTACAGCTTACAATCAAAAGATGTCACTATGTACGATCTATATATTTTATTTTTAAATATTTATAATCTCAAAAACTTTTACTGCTATAGAAAAATAATACAAACATTTAACATTAAAATTAAATTGCGAAATCTTGTGTATCAAATATTAACATAAAATTAGTATATATAAAGTATATTGAATAAAATATTTTTTTTATTTATTTAAAATTACAAAATTTGAAAATAAACAAAAAAGTATTATACAATACATTATAAATAAATAAAAAACATGTTAGCAAAATATTTTTTTTGCGTCATAGCGCATGTGTAGTAATGAAATTTTCTATAGCACGTTTAATACATGAGATTTATAAATATAAGCATTTAAAATTATGTTTATACTTATAAGATTTATATTTCAGATATAGATGAATGCTTACAAAAAAATATTTGTCAAGAAAAACAAACCTGCGAAAACTCCATGGGTAGTTACAAATGTTCTTGTCCAACAGGATATTTGCTAAATACAGATACAAAAATGTGTGAAGGTAACATAATGCTATTAGTTCTAGTAATATTAGTTTCAATGGTGCTTGTTTTAGTGGTGTTAATTTTAATTGTGTATTATTTATTAAATGCTATAAAATAAAATATATTGGGGAAAATTGCATGAGTTTTAATAATATTAAACCATTTTATAAAGTTCTCAGAAGAGTTGCCGTATATTATTTACAGATATTAATGAATGCAGTTTAAATACCTATAACTGTGATGCAAACAAAATATGTGTAAATCTCATAGGCAGCTACGATTGTGATTGTAATGAAGGATATGCGAAGAATACAAAAGATCAAAAATGCATTGGTAATAAACTAAATTTGTATATACATATATATATAATAAATTATATTGTGAACTAAGAATATGATATAATATTAAAGATATTGATGAATGTGAAACGAAAAACGCTTGCGAAAAAAATCAAAAATGCGAAAATACTATAGGCAGCTACAAATGTCAATGTGAAAAAGGGTTTTTGCTTGATAATAACTCAAAAACGTGTAAAGGTAAATACAATATTTATCTTATTTAATTTAGATTAAAGAGTCGAATCGATATTTTAATTTATTGGGATTTAATACATAATAGTCGTGTTTGTAAAATCATGTATTTATTATCTATATGTGCCATTTTGATCAAATACCTTCATCCTTCAAGCTGGTAGCTGAAGATTATTACAGAAAAACTTATTCAAATAGTCTTGGTAAGAATCTGGTAAACCGACAGACTGCAAAGCTTCATAGGTTTGAACCATTCGATGCAACAACAAACCAGTCCTGAAAGTCCTAGGTTCAAATCATATATGGACTTTAGTGTTTTTAAAGTTCTATCGTGTCATGGAGATCAGAATCAGTGATTATTATATAACTATAATTCTGATCGATCAGCAAAGATTAGGTTTTTCTAGATTTTCTTAATCTCACGGATGAATATCGTGATGATTTATTAAAATCGAGTCGTACATATAAGGTATTAAAAATTCCCTAATAATAAGCTATATCACCTAATAATACAATAAGAAATTTGCACAATTTTGTACGACCAAGCTTGTTGCTATTTATTTCATAATCAAAATTTAGTTATGTTTCTGTTCCAGAATGACATTTTTGATGTTATATTGTGACTCACATAGATTTTATACATCATTATCAATGTCATTAAAAGTGAGATTTAGGAATTACGAATTATTTTATTACTATCATTACTAAGCAGAACAAACAGTTATGGATCAAGATTAGAACCTTGAAGAATACCTGATGTTGCAATGTATTCAGACGACTCGTGTTACCATATTGAACATATTCATGACGATATGAAAAGTATGATGAGTTAAGGCATGACGAATTTTATCAAAAGCCTTTTTTAAAAATAGTGTAAATGACATTTACTTACATAAAATAAAAATTAGGACAAATTCGTTGCGAGAAAACTATGCTGTTGATCGAGGTGGTACATATCTGGTATTGATAATACTCTAATAATGAGCTATTTTCAGCTCATATAGAATATCTTGAAATAAAAATTATTTTTAAATTTTAATGTAAATAATTTTAGAACAATGCCAAATAGTTTAAAAGTAAAAATGAAACAACATTTTAAATGCAATGGAGAAGACGAATTATGGATTTTTGTGAAGGTTAAAAGGCAAAGTTTAGGTACTTAACATATTAATTGATTATTATTAATATTTATTATTTTAATCCTATTGGTAAATTACAAAGATCTTTTTGGTAAATTACAAAAAACGAATAGTCGAATTGACACAATAAATATAAAAAGTATTCATTATGAAACATTACATATATTAATATTTTATTGTAAAAAGCAATTCCAATTTTTACATTTATTAAATGGGGGTATTAAATTGACAAAAAAAAATTCTGCCTCATTCATCATCAACCTCATTATTTATTATGTAGTTTTTTTTAACAAAAATATATAAAGAAAAAAGTCATTATGATCAAAAACATAGTTTTGCTATAAAAGATCAAAAGAATACAAAAATCTTTTGTAGGGTTACGATTACTTATATACTAAAGATAATAGTGAAAGATAAGGGCGTGCGGAACGCATGTAATGCGAGCGAGCGAAAGGGAAAGTATCTCACCGTACGCGCCTGCTTATTATCAATAATATTTCAGATATCAATGAATGTTTGGATAAAAATATTTGTCCAAAAGATAAAACCTGCGAAAATACCTCAGGCAGCTACAAATGTAACTGTAAAACAGGATACAGTTTGAATCAAAAATCACAAAAATGCGAAGGTAAATGATAATATTCTAAATTACATTAAATGATATTTCAACTATGCATATTTTAAGAAATAAAATATTGCGATCGTGAGCCCTTCCCGTGCCCAAAAGGATATCTATGTTTAAATACTGCAGGAAGCTATAAATGCATAAAACCAAACTTCGAAACAAGTAAATTATTTTCTTTATATTTTTATTTATTTAATCAAAACACGAACCACAATTTTCATGCCACAAATAAACATTTTTTGCCAAATTCCTATCATATTTTATTATGTAAATATGTTTTTTACACTTTTACACTGTCACATGTTATTGTGCTATAAAAATACAAATTCGCTCTACAGCTTTACATTTTAAATTTTACATACTTCATTTAGATAACGACGAATGTAAAGAATCGTCGAAAACTTGTGGAGATAACGCAGAATGTAAAAAAGATAAAGATCACTTCATATGCGTTTGTAATTCTGGTTTTGAGCGAGTTCAGAATATGTGCATTGGTAAGTTATTGGCGTAGATAAAACTATACTATATTCACTGTTGTAATTCATACTGATTAATCTGTACATTAAAAGATAAAGACGAATGCAGATTAAATGTGCACAATTGTGATGTAGACAAGAAATGTACAAATACAATTGGAAGTTACGATTGTGTATGCAAAGATGGTTTTGCTGAAGATACAAAATTAAAACAGTGTTTTGGTAATTATATACTAAATGTAATAATTCGAATATATTAATAAAATATCTCTTAATTTATTTTTCAGATATTGACGAATGTAAAAGTGATGAAAACACATGTCAAATTGATCAAAATTGTCTAAATACGCCTGGAAGTTTTACGTGTGAATGTAAATTTGGATTTATTCTCAACAATCAAACTCTATCTTGTGAAGGTTTATATTTTAAATTATTATTTGTTTATAAATATTATCAGGTTAACACCATTAAATCATATTTCAGATGTAGACGAATGCACATTTAAAACGCACGATTGTGGAGATAAGCAGATTTGCTTAAATACAGATGGAAGCTTCAAATGTTCATGTCAAGATGGATATGCAATGGATTTGAACAACAAAACATGCAAAGGTTTATTACAATGATAACTTAAATTGTATTGAATAATTATTCTAATTATTATACGAGACGTATGTATATCCATTTTTTATCCAAAACACACACGCTAGATTAACACAATCACAAGTTAAAAGTTGGCAACAAGTATCTGTGATATTACATTAATATGTTTTTTATTTATTTTTTTCGAAATATTTATTTTTATATTTATATTATTTTAATATCGACAAGTAACTTGATATATAAAATGGTGCTGTGTTGACAGGGTTTGCCACATGTAAACATATTTTATGATATGGCAAACAATTAAAATATGATGTATTGCAACAAATTATCAGTTAAAGAATAGATGCCAATTTACGTGTTTTATCCTATATAGCAGAGATGGCAAACCTTTATATCAATATTACATATATTTTGAAAGACAATTCAATTCATTCATTCCCTGTAAGATCTTATCTATGTCAATAAAAACGTGATTTTAAAAATAATTAAGGATTTATTGTCGTATTAATTTATAAACATTGGCCAAATTATATTAATTTATTTCTTAAATATTTTTTTAAAGATCTGAAAAATTTTCATTTATCATAAACTTTAACTTAAAATTTTCCAGAATAATCCAAAACTTGATTTTTTTTAATCTTACATCTTATCATCTAAGAAGAAGACCAGGAAGTAAAAGAGCATTTTTTTAAAGAGTACTACCTCCTTATTTGAAACAGTATTTATTAATTTAAATTTAATTAGGACCAGTGTTACGTAATAGGTTATCCCAATGCTTCACAATAACATTCACATAAGATTCTGAGGAATTTATTCCCGGATTGTCTTTAATCTACAATTGCAGTACCTCGACCAATTGGGATATTTATCATGATATAACAGCACTAATAAAAATTAATACTGAATAGTAGTTTGCATATTTTCTAAATAAAAATTCATTCCTATAATATAAAATATAATATTAGTTTGATATTTATTTAGAGGAAATCAACTATATTTTTTATTGTTGTCTCTATTATATAATATATATTTAGATTCAGCTTGTTTAATTTTCCTTTCAACTTATTTTTTATTTCTTTATATTTATTTTTGTTAACTTATTGAGTTGTTTGTGATTTATATAAACTTGTACACTTCCGTAGTCTTAAATTTTTTCATGTCTCTTTTTATTTATCTTTGAATACAGTCTTTAGATTCTGATTTAGAATATATCGACACTGTGAATGTTTTTTTTTTAATGTTATGCTATTTTTTAATATCTAATATATTATATATTCCACTAATAATTTATAATTACAGATATTAACGAATGCAAAGATTACCTTCACAATTGTGGAGAAAAACAGACTTGCTTAAACACAGAAGGAAGCTTTAAATGCACATGTCAAAGTGGATATTACTTGGACGAAGACAGTAACATATGTCAAGGTGATTGTTTTTTTTATATAGATATATACTTTAATTTGCTAAAAATCGTTAAATAAACATTTACATTGAAATAATTAGTATAAAATTAAATAATATTCCAAATTCTACATGGTTAAATATACAGTCATTATAAATATAAAATAAATGTTTATGACTTTTATTTATAAATAAAAAGTCGATAAACACTTCATGTAAATTATTCTGTATATTTTATTACATAACATAACAGTTCTGGAACTTTTCAGCTATTTAAAATAATATATTAGATAATCCCAAAATAAATGTCGTTTTTAGACCGTTTTCATTGAAAAAATCATATTAAGAATATATTTATAACAAAAAAATAAAAATTGACATCAAATAATGAATCCGAACTAAACTAGTTTTTTGCGATGTATGTATTTCAATTGCCTTTTTTTATACATACTAAAATAAATAAAAGGAGTGGAACATTGCCTTCAAAAGCACCCACTTTCCAGCAAGTCTTTTCACAATTAGCATTTTTAATCAAAGAAACAGAGTGTATTTTTTTTATGCATCTCCGTTTGTGTTAAAATTTGTTTGCATATTATTGTTGCTTTTATTGCTTTCTGAACCTTATAAAATGTAAATGAGTAGCAGTAAATTTACAAGTTCAGTAGTAAAACCTATCTTGCTATGTTATTTTTTACATAAAATATAAAAATATTACTGATGCGTACGATGAGATATTGTACTTTACCTTTTGCTCGCTCGCGTGTTAAGTGGCGAGATTGAATGAGAGATAAGGGTGTGCGATGCATGCGTTCTGCACGCCCTTATCTCTCACTCACTCTCGTCACTTAACACCCGAGCGAGCGAAAAGGTGTGTATCTCACCATACGCGCCTGCTTATTACAAATAATATTTCAGATATCGATGAATGCTTGGATAAAAATATTTGTCCAAAAGATAAAACCTGCGAAAATACCTCAGGCAGCTACAAATGTAATTGTCAAACGGGATCCAGTTTGAATCAAAATTCACAAAAATGCGAAAGTAAATTGTAATATTCTACATTATATTAAAACATATTTTAATTATGCATATTCTTAGAAATAAAAGATTGCGATCGTGAGCCCTTCCCGTGCCCAAAAGGATATCTATGTTTAAATACTGCAGGAAGCCATAAATGCATAAAACCAAACTTTGAAAAACGTATGATATTTTCTTTATATTTTTATTTAATCAAAATACGAATTACAATTTTTTGTCACAAATAAACATTTCTCGCCGATTTCCTAAAATTGATTTTTACATATATGGTCATATTCATTTAAAATATATTTTTACATGAATAAGAGTTTGATGATTTTTATTATTTATATATTTTTAATCAGCGCATAATATATAATATAATTGTGGCAAAAAAATACATATTCATTGAACAGCTTTAGATAACGATGAATGTAAAGAATCGTCGAAAACTTGTGGAGATAACGCAGAATGTAAAAAAGATAAAGATCACTTCATATGCGTTTGTAATTCTGGTTTTGAGCGAGTTCAGAATATGTGCATTGGTAAGTTATTGGCGTAGATAAAACTATACTATATTTACTATTGTAATTCACACTGATTAATCTATACATTAAAAGATAAAGATGAATGCAGATTAAATTTGCACAAGTGTGATATGCACATATGTATAAATACTATCGGAAGTTATAAATGTAAGTGCAGAGATGGTTATGAAGAAAATCCAATATTAAAACGGTGTTTTGGTAAATACAAGCTATATTTTATAATTTTAATACATTAATAAAGTATTTTGTTACATATTTTTTAGATATTGACGAATGTAGAACAAATAAAAACACATGTCAAACTAATGAAAGGTGTGTGAATACGATCGGAAGTTTTACATGTGAATGTAATTATGGATTTATTCGCAACGCTGAAATTCTGGCTTGTGAAGGTTTATATTTTAAATTGCTAATTGCTAAAAAATGTTACTAAGTAAACAGCACTAACTTAATGTTTCAGATATAGATGAATGCAAACTAAAGATTCACAATTGTGGAGTTTCCCAGGCTTGTTTCAATACAGAGGGAAGCTTCAAATGTTTATGTCAAGATGGATATTATTTGGATTCATACAATAAAATATGCAGAGGTAATTATTTTTCACATTTTATATATTATACTAATCATCATCATTTTTTTAATAATAATCATGCATAGATATCAATGAGTGCCAATTGACACCAAGTAAATGTAAAGAAAATGAGGTATGCAAGAATACCGTGGGCAGTTACACATGCAGTTGCAAGACTGGATATTATTTTGACAGAAAAACAAATCAATGTAAAGGTAAGAAGTTCGTTTATATATTTATTAATTTGTCGAGAGACAGTCATTAAATGTTTTCGCAATAAATAGTTGTCTTTTGAAATAGGTTTAATCAAATTTAGCTCCGCGGATTGAAAAACAATAATTATTTCGAACAATTTAGCTCTATAATTTTTCACCATTTTTATGAATAGAACTTTTATGAAATTTATTAAATAATTACATAAAAAAAATATTTTAAAGCAGCAGCAAAATCTTGAACTAAATCAGGCCTTTAAGCAGGGTTATGTGTTAAATTTGAATTTATATAGGACACGTGTCACATGTAGTGAGTAAAACGTTCGGCTTTTTCGCAATTAGTATTAGTAAAGTCTCCATTCTCAAATTACGTTACTCGGTTTTAAACGAATTTTTTGATAGACAAAATTAGAGTCGTTCAAGGCATTTACTATTTAAAAAAAACTTAATAAATAATCACTAATTTCAGACATCGATGAGTGCGCAAATAAACAGCATACATGTAACGTAAATCTAAAATGTAAAAACACTAATGGAAGTTTCGAATGCGTTTGTAGAGATGGATTTCAAATGATGCAAAATTCTCGCTATTGCACTGGTAAATCAATTATTTGGAATATAGTGATTTTCAATCATGTAACGCATTGTTGTAAGTGATTTTTTTTCAGACATTAACGAATGTTTGAACACAAATGTTTGTTCTTCAAATCAACTGTGTAGAAATACACATGGAAGTTATGTATGCTTATGTAAAAATGGATATAATTTTAATAGTCGCTCAAAAACGTGTGAAGGTGTAACACATTTTTATTAATAAACAATATTGACTTTCTTATCTATTTTTATATTTAATACATAAATCTCACATTACAGATATTGATGAATGCATTACAGGCAATAATGATTGTGGAGAAAATCAATATTGCAAAAATATGCCAGGAAGTTATGAATGTTTATGTCACGTTGGATATAATATGAATACAATTTCAAAAGAATGCATCGGTTTCTATTTTACGATAAATGCTTTAATATAAAAATGCGTAACCTAATTTTTAATTTTATTTTAGATATTGATGAATGTTTAGATAGAAGAATATGCTCTGCATCATTTTGTGAAAACTCGATTGGTAGTTATAGCTGCACGTGTGGAACAGGATATACATTGAATGAAAAATCGCAAGGATGTGAAGGTAACTCACACTCTTTTTCTTGAACATGGTCCTATCTATAAATAAAAAGGAACTGACGGTTAATGTAGTAATAATAAAATAATATAACGTAATACTGGTAGATCTATCCTAATATACATATATGCGTCATGTGTACCACCGATCGTCGTCGTGCGAAGATTAGTTGTGGTCGTACATAATTATTAAATTTTACTTATCTGGGTTTTTTATAGATTATCACAGATCTAGTTTTTTAAACATATTAACTTAACCTTACTTTATTATTAAATATTTGATAAAAACAACCAAAAGATAAGCAAGCATTAAAAAAATGTTAAATAATGAATAAAAATATATTCAATGCGTTTAAGCAAAATGTTATTTTATCTATTAATTCCAGATCTTTTTATTATATTATTTTTAATTATTGTAAAAATTTTCGTTGAACTAACTTTCAACGAAAATTCAATCCTAATCTACAATAATAAATTATATTTTTCTAATCTATTATTTAACTTATTAGCTATTTTTTATTAGCAGATAAAGCGCTAGCGCTTTTCTTGATCTGTTTCTAATTTTTAACGGTGAAATTTCTTTGTATCTTTGTCTAGAAAATGTAGTTCTTTTCTGCGACTGTTTCTTTATTTTGTTTTATTATATAAAAATGTTTGAAAATTTAAAAATACTTACTAATAATATGAAATGCTTTTTATAGATCTAGATGAGTGTCAAAATCCAGAAATTTGTCGGTCAGAAGAAGAGTGTAAAAATGAAATTGGAAGTTTCAAATGTGTTTCAAAGTGTATACAAGGATTCATTTATAATGCAACCTTGAACATTTGTGATGGTAAATGAAATAAAATATGATATAATATTATTACAATCGAATATAAAGAACTGGTGTTTTTCAGATATAAATGAATGCGCAGTTCACAATATTAACTGTGGTGGGAATAATGAATGCGTTAATACACCTGGAAGCTTTTATTGTAATGCTTCATTATCTAATTTAGTGTTTGGCTATAAAATATAAAATAAAATTATCATCAATAAGCAATTAAACTGTTGATTTTCAGGTAGTCCTAAAAAAATAACTAGTTGTTCACTTGGATACGAAGTAGATACTGAAAACAACATTTGTAAAGGTAAATATATTTTTTTCTTATCATAAATATAATACAATATATGCATAAATAATTAATAATATAATAAATAATACATAAATGTTCAGGTAAAAGATTATATACTTTGGGTGTAAATAATATGTATTTGACTTGAACCGCATATGTATAATCATCTAACATAATATCTGACCTAACCGACAATTTAGAAATTACTATTCCCTAATTGTTCTGTAAAATCATGTAGTGAATCTCATCTTGATTTATTGCTAAAAACTGTTCTTTACAAAGCTTATCTAACTTAAGAGAGATTTTGAATGTATCAAATACATTTATAAATAAGCTTCTAAAGCAAAAATTTAAAGAGTTGTTTTACACGACGTGTATGGAAAATATTACAAGATGCTCGCCTTTATTATGATTTATCCGTTTGTTATTCCTTTCCTCTAATTTTCAGCATTCTTGAATCTAGATATATAATTTGAGTTTCCCGAATAACGAAATACTCCCTTTTAATAAAAAAAATAATAGGATATTTACGTTGAGATACGATTTGCTAAGTTCTCGTAGAATGTAGCGAAGTATTGGAGGGTGCTGTCGACAACTGAATTATTCCCAAGAAATTTATCTTTGAATTCCGTCTTCGAGAATCACGATCGCGTCCTTTTTTAATGTTCGAAAGAGCAAGGACGTTAGCACTAGCTGATTCGCTTGTGGCTGATGCCATCCGGCTCCTTAATACTCTGACATTGCACATTGACCTATCTAATATTAGCTATTCCGTTTCGTATAATTTAGCCCTTTGAATATTGAGTTAATTTATAAACATTTGTTAATTAGCTAGTATACACCTGAGAGAGAGTAAATTTTACGTATATTTTCATAAATATTCTGTTGTTATTTATTTATTATTGCATTAATAGTAAATAATTATTAAAAAATCAGTGATTTTTTTAGTTTTATTGCTTTGATTTATTTTACTACTTTTTTGTATGATTATGTTTTAATAATTTATTTTACCACTTTTAATTTAATATTTTTATTTGTTATTTTACATATTTAATATTTATTATTCGGCTTTTATGGATTTTTTTATATCAATACAGAGGCTTTTAATATTTTTTATAAAATAATATTAAATATTTTTTGTTATGTTAATTTATTTTGTACTATTTAATTTATTGATATTATTTTGTATAGAAATTATACAGAAAAAAAATTAAGAAAAATATTATATAATATAAATAATTATAATATTTTTTATTTATTCAGTTATATATTTAAATATATTACTATCTGGGATACTTCATAACAGCGAAATATCAACTGCCGTACATGTACGGCGATACTTCTCAATGGTTTAATTTTAATATTTTATGATTTTTTTCTCTTTCTCACTATTTTTTATATTTTTGCTATTGTTTTTATATTTATTTATTTTTCGTGTATCGTAATAATTTAATGTATTGTTAATTTTTTGTACCGTGGGTATGCATAGGAATAACCTGATCATTCTTGATCTAATTTAATTTAAATAAATAAATAATATTCTAAATATGGAAGTAGTTCACCTTAAAATGCTATTCTTCTTCCTGGCCATCTTCTTAATTGTATATTGCCTTAAATGCTAAGGTGTGAGATTTAAATCTTAGGGTAATGTTTATTAGAGAAAATCGAGATAGTAAAAGCATAAGCTTTTTTACTATACATTATATTTTTTGTGCATTTTATTAATAACAATATAATAGATAGTTTAATTATTTGACCATCGTGGCGCTTTGAGGTCACGGTGGTATTAATTTAATTTTAATGAGCAAAATTCACATGTATTGAATGGCTTTATAAAGAATGTAAAAAAAATACTAAAACGACAGGCTTTAACGATCAAAATTAAAGTCTAAAATCTTACAAAAAAGCAATATAAGAGCAAGAAAATATATAATTTGTATGAATATTATTGGTATTTAAAAGCTTGTGGTTATTGTGCAATAATGGGTGTTCTACACAATTTTTATATCTTTTTTACATATTATTATTGTAAAGTATATATTCATCCTGGATTAAAATATTATTATGGGATACAATATTTGTCATTTCTAAAGAATTGTTTATACGTGTTGCCAGCGTTTCGGATAAACGACTGTTAAATTTACGATAGTAAATAAATGGTAATGTTGAGCACCATTAAAAAAATAGTACATTAATAAAAAATATATTTATTGCTATAGTTAACAATTTTAAATTAATAACTTTATAGATGTCGATGAATGCAAAAGATATGAATATATTTGCAGCAACAATGCAGATTGCATAAATACTCAAGGTTCTTATAGATGTAGATGTCATCTTGGGTTTTCTTTCGTTAATGGCAGATGTCATGGTAAGAAAGATTATTTTTTTTAAATTCAGATATTGAACATAATTTATTTAAATATTTATTGACTATTACAGATATTGACGAATGTAAAACTGAAGGAATATGTAACGATAAAGAAGCAGATTGCGTCAATAACGAGGGATCCTACAAATGCGTGTGCAAAAATAAAAATTATCAATATCATGCTTCGACTAAGAGCTGTGAGTATTAAAGTATTTACAATTTAATATTTGTATTAACTATTTTAATCAAAATTTGTATTTAAGGCGAATTGGTGTGTCCACAAGGATACGAATTTTTTAACAATGTTTGCATAGGTAATTTTCATGAGGCATGTATATCGATAATTAAAATATTAAAATTTAGTATATATCACCTTTCAGATATAAATGAATGTGAACAGAATATATGCCAAAACGTAAAATGTCAAAACAGTTATGGAAATTATACTTGCACTTGCAATAAAGGTTACGAATATGATTATGAATCTAAGCAATGTCAAGATACAAACGAATGCTCTAAGTATTATGTCGGTGAAATATATTTGATGTCAATGTATTAAATTCGTATAAAAACTGTATTATGATACTTAATTACTTTTTAAGGTATGTAGGCCAGAAGAGATTTGTATAAATACAGATGGTTCATACCGTTGCATACCAAACAATTGTAATTATAACTACATAGGTCTTTGTCATCATTTTTGTGAAAAAAACCTCCTTGGTAAATATGAATGCTCTTGTCGTCAAGGATATAAGATCGGTATTGATCACAGGTTTATATATTATTTATCGTAACTAACCTTTTTACCAGAAAATCGTAAAACTGTTTCCTGCAACAATAACATGCGTATCTGAATGCTTATAATTGAATTTATTTATTAGTGTTCTTGGATATAAAGTTGTTTTTACTTTTTACAGAACATGCTCAGACATTGACGAATGCCAAAATAACGTTTGTAATAATGGAGTATGTGAAAACTTGATTGGATCCTATAAATGCAATTGTGCTGATGGTTACAAAAACATACGTACCTTAACACAATGCGATGGTGCGTTAAAATTAACAAAAATATTTAATTATTGTATTGTAATTAATATCCCTTAAAATTCGAATGCATTTTTAAAATATCTGATAGACTAGCAATGCTACATAAAAAATAAAAAAATATTCTAGTCGCGGTAACATTTCTGAATTAAAAGAATTGCGAAAAAATTGAAAAGCTCATTTCAGGTGATTTCAATGCTTACTGATTTAAAGTATATATGAAGTATTTATTAGATAAAAGCTACATATTAGATATAAATGCAAGAAAGTATTTCTTTATTGTATTTAAAAAAATGGCTCTTTTTTCTTCAAGCTAGAATTCAATTCCACCATAATAAAATTACATCAATAATCATCAGATTTAAATATATGCCAAAGGATATATAAATCCTGCTTACTTGCGCAAATATATGCGACAACATGCAACCCTTACCGCTCTCTATACCAAAAATTATGGTGTGTTAAGCCAATGTTTCCTCAGTAAAAAATTGTCGTGTCATACTTTAAGTATTTTTTATGTTATTGCAAATCTCAAAAAAAACATTTAGAGTACATTAGAGAGTCAAAATTGCGCCGTTTATTCTAAATCGTTGTAGCCAACAAACCGTTGTAGTCATCAGTGCTCTAGAACGCTTGCCTTGCGCGAACCATCCAGCTCCTTACCGTGCGTGCCTGATGCATAGATGTTTTCGGCGATAGCTACGAGGAGCTCAAACAATTCGATAGTACACGACGTTTTTATATGTACGCCATAAACATTTTTAACTATTAAAAACCAGTTTTCAAATTATAAAAATAATCTGAAAAAACTGGTTGTTAAATGTTTTTTTAAATTAACGAACTATAACTCATTTATTTATTCTCATGTTACTTTATATATCTCAATACTGTTTTGCAATATATTATGGCTTATAAAACCGATACAGCAATTTATAGACTTGAAACAAGATTTAAGTATTTTTCAATGGCTCAATATTACAATAATCAAAGTATAATTTTATTGTTTAAAAATGCATTCTTTTTTTTTACTTATTGTATTTTGTATAGATTTATTTACGTTCAATTTAATTTCGAATTTATTTTTATTCTTGAAGATATTAATGAATGCGACAACCCAGGAATATGCGGACCAGATATGATCTGTCGTAATTTTATAGGGAAATATGAATGTACCTGTGCTTCCGGATACAAATTAAACGAGATTAATAATCGTTGTGAAAGAAGTAAAAAATGTTATTATAATGTTCACAGTGTTAGATAATCTAAAACATACCTAATTATCGTTCCAGGTACAATAGATTGTGATTCATTAAATTGCGCGTACCAATGCGTTAAAACAAACATTGGATTTGCGTGCGAGTGTCCAAAAGGTTATACAATTTATAACGGGAGTTTTTGCAATGGTAAGTTATATAAGTAGTATGATATAAATCAGTTTATATATATATATTTTATTTTTAGATATAAATGAATGCGAACAATGGCCAAGTGCTTGTCCAAATAAAATATGCAACAATTTTGCAGGTGGTTTTAACTGTACCAGCTGCCCAAAGAGGTACAGGCTACAGGAGAGGTTGTACTTTTTATAAATTATATAATTTAATTAAACAGGAATTAGTTTCAAGTACTGAACCTATACGATACATAATTCGTGTACTTAAAGATATGCGTGGCTGTTCCCGTCGTAACCTACAAGTCGTATTGAGGATCGAGTTGAAATCTTTTATATTTTAGTGACTGCTCTTTTCGTGATATATTTTTTCGACAATTGGCTGCTAATAGGCTACAAACTTTATACGGTAGTTAAAATGTTGTTAGACACCAATTTGCATCAAGCGCATAATCTATTATTTTTACGAGATATTTAAAAAAAATTATCGACCCGCTGACATTCATGACTTAATATCGTAATATCCAGAAATGTCTTTTCACGGTCGTGTTCTATTTTAACGAAAAGCAACTTTTAAATCTGCCGATTAAATGTCTTTATTGTATAAATACTATTGTGTTTCTCGCGCTTGAAATTAAAGCTTTTGCTTCGAGATTTGTTTTGTTCGTTTCTCACACTCGTTAATTGCTGGGTAGTACAATTAGTAAACCTGACAACTAATAGTCAGTTTTTATTTTAAATGTATTTTAAAAAAATGCTTGACTGATTTTTTTATATTTTAAAAAGATACAGTAATATTTCAAAATTGCCTCTTATAAATCAGTCATAAAATATTTATATTCTTTTAAATAATACTAATAATTTTTATATGAATAATTTAGTTTTGATTTTCAAACAAATCTCACTAACCATTTTTTAAAAGTTACTGTGTTTATAAGTAACTAAACATATTTTAATAATATTATATTTAAAAATTACTGACTATTGTTTGTAAAAAAAGTAATTTTAAATTTGTTGCTTTTAAAATATGTTGTTTATAATTTTAAAAAAATGTATTTTAATTAATTATTTTTTACAGTAAATGCGTATGTGAAACCTGCAAAACAAAATATTTGAAATATTATGCGGTTATAATAAATCATCTACAATATGCATCACCGGAAAACCCATATCAAGTGAGTATTCAAAATATTGTAAAAACTACAATCATTACATATTATATACATTTTCAGTTGATATATATTCCAAGATTCAAGAGTCAAGGAGAAAAAGTCAAGTTTTTTTATCAATTACAATTAAATGAAGTATTCAAGCAAGTATTTTATGCTAATATATTTTTGTTATATCTTAATTATTTAGAATGATAATTTAATGAACATATTTTAGATTAATCGAATTGAATCAATCATTTGTCGTTAATTTGATTAAACCAGCGGTGCACATAAAACATTCTGGAAAAGTTTTTATAAATGTCATTAAGAACCAATACACAGAATCACATCAAATACATTTTTCAATTTCCAAATATGGATTATAGTGACATTATCTTTACTTAATTTATGTTAATCTGATATTCACTTTCATAAGTTTAATTGTATATATTTATGTGAGTATATTATCAAATAAAATTATTTCTGAACATATTTTTTTTAAATAATAAAAACGTGTCACTTAGTGCCGGATAATCTCTGTGATATCGACGTGTGCTCGATGAGGAATTTGGGTTAAGCATACTTGGAGGAAGCTCTGGCCAGAGGAAGTCCGGCTGTCGGTTGCTAACGCGTGATTTATTTCAATGGGAACGACACTATCGTCCCACGACTCCAAGGGCTTTGCCACGGAAAGCTACGTCACGTTTTTACGTGACACTAACGTACCGCAAAGTCGGAAAATTGCATTTTTAATTAAAATTGCTTAAAATAAACAATTTATATTTTCATTATTATGTCATTGTGTCACTGTGCAACATATTTTTTCTTTGTACTAAGTATTATTTTTCCTAAACAAAAAAGTTAATCAACATAGCAATTAACTTATGACAAGATTTTTTATTATAAAAGGGCGTTTAAAACATAAAGTACCACAAGAATCTCAGTTAGGTATATTATTTTTTGTATTACATAAAAAATAAATTAAGAATTTATCGCATCTCACATATTGCTCCATAGATTGTCTCTATTTTGATATTAAATGTTTTAAAAACATGATATAGTGCTCTACCAGGCACGTACGGTAAGATACATTCCCTTTCGCTCGCTCGCGTGTTAAGTGACGAGAGCGAGTGAGAAGAAGTGGGCGTGCGGAACGCATGTAATGCACGCCCTTATCTCTCACTCACTCTCGTCACTTAACACGCGAGCGAGCGAAAGAGAATGTATCTCGCCGTACGCGCCTGGTTCCTACGTTTTATGTGATATGAAATATGATATGAAAAAATACTCTAAAAAAAGTTAATATAATTTATAAAGTAAAATCGTATAATTTTTTTTAAATTTTGTAAAGTTTACACATATTAAAACTTTATTCTTGTTAAAAAAAAAAACATTTTTTTTTAAATTATTTTTGCACAATGAACGTTATGGTTTAAAAATATTGCTTTTAAATTTATAAAATAACTCTCATAATTTAAAAAAATAGGCAATTTTCTATTGTGGTACGCGGCAAAATTTTCATCTACAATGTGGCCCGATAGCCAAAAGATTTTCCCACTCCTGATTTTTAATCATCACAACCGGTGAATTTGTTATTCTTCTTTAAGGAAATAATTTTTTCTTGTACCATTCATGCGGATTTTTCAATCTCGTAGATCTGATTAAAATCAATTGTCAATATTGTAATACCTTGTTCATCTAATAAGTTTAATAATTCCGCAGGTATATTATCATTTCTTTGAACATCTTTGCTTGCATTTTATACTTCAAATTATCATATATTTTGCGTTATTTGCTTTTTATTTTGAAAACGCAAAATGTATTCATTAATAGAAGTATATATTTTTTTTTTTGTAGAATATATGTTTATTATTAAACAATAAGCAATAAATCCATTGAGTTTTCATCGTAGACATTTACAGTTTTCCCCGATATGCGCACGAAAACCGAATTTTGCCGAGTGCGCACGAACGCTCATGGGGGGACCAACCCGTGAATCTGTGATGGTAAACCTTTTTTGAAATAATATTAATAACAATATAATACCTGCCTTATGCTTAAAATATAAAAAAATAAAGTATAGCTAATTATATATTATACTAATAAACGAATTTTATTCTTGTCATTAATATGTTTTAGAAGCATAAATATAACTTCGTCTGAAATAAGCCAAAATAAGAATCTAAAAATTTTGTTTTAAAAATTATATCAAAATAAAATACATAGAGTTCAAATCATCTGAACAAATTTGAACAAATCAAGAGAGATCAATCCGTTTCGACACATCCATAAGGGCGCTCGCTAGACAATACATTTTACCCTGCGCACATTACTATTGTTCTTCGACTCTTTGTTACGGATCGCCGAAGTGGCTATCCAGCCGTTTCGAGGATGTGTCCAAATAGCGATGCAATTAACATGCATGCATCCTCTTCTACGATTCGCCATAGCTGGCTTGAACCAGCATTATAAAATATGTGAAATCTAGTCACATAGGAGAGAGGCAAGCAAAGGCGAAAAAATCAGCAGAGCATAGCGAGAACCCAGCACAACAAATCCCAGCTGCTCTGCAGATATCACAGTCGGCAATAATACAACTCGACATACCAGTAAAGACTCTCTGACTTCCAAGACCTGCCATTTTAACTTCACCGCCTGATAGAGACATTAACATTTCTCTATATATGTGGTGATTTTTATATGTTTTTAAAATATATTATTTTTAGCTTTTTCAGTATCAATTCATTCATATGAAAAAATAAAATTTCTATTGAAGATCTTAATAAAAAATGACAAAGGATTTTTTTTATTTATCAGATCAGCAGATATCATTCAAAAATACAAACTAGATCCTTCGCTAAATTTTCAAAAATATAAAATAAGAAAAAATAAAGGACTTTCAATAAAATAGAACTATTAGAAAAAATACATAATTATTTAAAGATGCACAAACAATTAAAAAAGGTTAATGATATAATTTACAGAAACAGCAATAAATCATTACATATGTATTGTTTGATTTTCTGTTGCAACCTGACAGTCGTAAGCCCAATGCGTTACAGAGGGGTAGATCAGACATCTATATATACATATGTACATATATAGAATAACTATGGCAATTGTTGCTCTGACTATAAACGTCATTTCAGCTTTTTCCGGGTGGGTGGGGGCAAAAGTTGTCCAGCCAGTAATCTTTTTTTATTTATATTTCATTAAGAAACATAATATTTCTTTAAATAGCATGAATTTTTCTAGCTAAATTCAAGAGGAATCCTCAGCAGTGAAAAATTACGACTTAATAATAATAAGTACGAAGCGAATGAATCATATTTAAACTGAAGTTTGAGCAATAGGAGAGCGCAAAAAACAATTATCCTTTCTCAGAAGTCAAAAATCCACGTCAAAAGCAATAAAATCGTGTCGGCACCGTTAGCGGCAGAGATAATTCTTATATAAATATTTTAGGTATGCACCCTAAATATTTAATATTTTTTTTTAATTATTTTCTTATATAATAATCATCATAACGCATTGGAGAAATCTGACAAGTCAGATTTGCTTAAAAAAATTATTATAAATTATTATGAGCTAACAATTAATAGATGTCATTTTTTTAGGTGAAGCATTTTTTATAAATAAAAAATTAAGTATGCTGCCAGGGCCGGAACCCCTGAACTTTAGATTATTAGTCTAGACTTCACAGACTACGCTATTATGACCATATGTAAAATTTGCAAACAAAATGATTGCAAAGTTTAAGATATGGAGGGAACATATTATATGTACGTACTGAAACATATATTTCTTAACAAATTATATTATAACAAATTAAAATATATTACAATATGAAGTAGACAATGCAATTAAAAAAGATAGATGCAGAATCATTAAAATTATTACTAAAATAAATGGAAATAAATCCTCTTAAAAATAATAAGCCAGAATTTTTAAGTTTTTAAATACTAAGATCACATCCATTACTTCCTCAAAATAAGCTTTCTCAAGCGCTTTCTCAATGTCAATGAAACATAAGTTAACATCTACATTAGTACACTAAAAATAGCTTATTTTATTCATTAACTATTGCAGAACCCAAACTGTGTATTAATCTGACAATCAATTTATCATAAATATACGAAAGACACTCTTTTGTATTTTATATTTATAATATAATTTGAGTCAAAGTAACGAAATGTTTGCAATCGCTGAGCGCTAGGAGCAATCCTGAAAGGTCCATGCGCCAGGACGAGGTGGCTGGGCGTTCGCCGAAATAACGCGCTGTCACTACAAGTCCAAATATCTGATATTTACATATCGGAGCCTTATTTTGAAGACTAAATCTACACTTTCTACTTATCATAAGGTAACTTAGTGTTTATTAATATCAAAAATAGTGTTTGTTTTCCAACGGCTGTTGTATACATTAGCTTTTCTTTGTATAGTGATGGCGACTCGAATGTCAAAGCATATTACTTTTTTAGAGAAGCATCTGTTGCTTTATCTGTTGCCTTATATGACGTATAATAATATCACATATATAGTTACTAATATTTTTTATTTAAGCATACCTTGGTAGTTAAATCGTATCAATAACAATTGATGATGTACGTTGTTTTTTATTGAATTTATCTACAATGATTAATACATTAAAGAACTAGGTTTAATATAGTTTCTGTGTATTTTTATTCAAATATATTTTATTTTAATATCTATTGTAAAACAAATTTGAGCAAATTATATTTACGCCCCAATCTGCTCCAATTGAAAATGAACGTAAGAGATATTTGACAATCAAACAGCAATCCAGCTTTTTGAGAGCCACCCAGTTACCAGAAAACAGATAAAAATTTTAAGCAAAATTCGAGACGATAGTGACTTTAAAACGCAGATCTATGTGTCAAAATTTTTATTAAAAGGTCAATATTTAAATGTGCAGTTAAAGAAATAAAACGAATTGTTTTTGCATTACAATAATAGAGCATTAAATAAATATATCAATGTACAATAAAAAATATTAGATTTTGCAACATTTTATTTGTAGTATAAGTGTGCACTAAAACGATTCATTTGTGCATTAAAATATTAAAAAATAAGCATTAAAAATTTTCAATAATTTTTAATTATTGTTTTGGTTTGAGCAGCTAATGGACGTTTCGCAATTATTACAGTGATGAACTAATGTTCAGTTTTTATTATTTTAATGCACAAACTATTCGTTTTAGTGCACATTACAAATAAAATATTGTTCAATCTAATTTTTTTTTAAAAGATGGATATATTAATTTAATGCTCATTTTTTAATTATTGTTCTATTAAACAACGTATTTATTTATATGCACATATGTCTTAAATAATTCCCTATTAAATCGCACTCTTTGATTAATTGCTTATATGCCGTTTTATCAAAATGGTAACTTTAGTATTATATAATCTTGATTCAAAAGCATTACATTGTCCTAAATAAATATTTAACTTTTACAACTCTTTTGTTTCTAATGAATTCAAAAATATGTTTTATTGATTTTTATCGTAAATCTTTTGTTTTTATATGACGCGTTAGTTTAACGTGATACACCTATTGTGAGTAGTGAGACATCAGACTACAATCAAAATCTTTAGATAAGTAACATACTTATATTTTATTTATTATAATTTATGCTCTCTCAATCAATTTATGTCAATGACTTAATTTTATTATAATATTAATCCGTGAGATTATAAAAATAGGGGACAATATAATCTGTAATGAACGACCGGAATTAAATTTATATAATAAGTCCGATCTCCTAAACGTGATAGAAATTAAAAAAATAGATACCTAGGGCATTAGAATTCAGGTATTTTAGACGAGATAAAATATTTTATAATGGACCTTTGAGTCAATATTATTTTTCAGTTTTACATAAAAAAATAATTACGTATTTAAAATAATGTTTTAATTAAAAAAATATATAATATTGCATATATATATATATTTTACGCAGTAGACATTTTAATATCTTACAAAAAATATGTTTTAAAATACATTGTATTTTGTACGTATGATAAAAATAAATCTACAATTTTTTAACTATAAATAAATATAACAAAGTTTTTTTGCTACGCGTCAATATGAACCATTTTGAAGTAATAATCTGAAATATTATATAAAACACTATTTTTTTATAATTAGTGTAATTGTAGTGATAAAAAGTATTGAAATTAGATTTGCAATTTATTTATATACCCAATGGCGAAATGACTTGTTAATTAAAAATTATTTGCCAAATAAAAACGCGTTTATATATATTTATTATTTACTAGGAATATAGTAGGTAATACCATTAAAGCTAAGCTTCAGCTGTGATTACTATGAAAATACATCAGATATTTAGACATAAATCCTTGAGATTATTCCGCGAATTTTTATGTAAAAAACACCATCCAATCTTGTCATGTAATATCGTTTTTAAAAAGTTTAACAAAATGTGATTATTTTATTTACTAAAATATCGTTATTTAAAAATATATTTACTGATAATTTCAGCTTACTGAAGACCGGTAAGGCATGCCCTAATAACAAATTATACTTTTGAAAGGCATTATCGTTAATAAGCGAAAAAACTAAATTACAATCTAAAAATAATTATTGTTTTTTTTTTGTCATCATCTAATAATCGCCTATAAATGGCCACCCGTAAGTTGTACACTTTTATTTTCAAATATATAAATAACTTAAATATATTAAACGATCGTCAAGCTTATGGGGGATAATAAATGCATTTGTGAACTACTTCCAAATGGTCATGGAAGCAGATCCGATAAGTTCATATTTCGATGACAACTTTATGGTATTATATGTTTATTGTTCGATAATTTCACAAACTTTGACTTTCAATATCGATAGCTTAAAGTGTAAATTTTCTAACTCCACTTTTGAAAATCACTTAATAATGTAATATTATACGTTTAGTCGAAATACATCTCTATCTCCAATTAACCACTTCAAACATTAAACTACAAACTTGAGATACGATTTAATTTTGTATTTTCAAGTTGTCTATTTAGTTTTTTGTTTCTCCTGCAAAGTTGGCAATTTTACATTTAAAGCCATCGATATGATTTTGAAAAAATGAAGGCCAAAATATCGGCATAAATGCAGGATCTTATAGCACATCCGCTCTTATTTTCTTTCGACCTTTCAGTAAAAACAAATATTTTATCTGATGTATGAAAAATTACGAAGGTGACTCATACATAAAATGACCGTTTTTTTAATTTTATCTGTAACAGCCAAAATATTTAAAATAATATTACATAAGTGTTCAGACCATTTCGGAGAACACTTGATTGATCAACAGCATTGTTTTCGTGCAACGAATTTGCCATAATTTTTTTTTTTAATTTTATGAAATATTCCGAAATAGACAAACAGGTAAATGTCATTTACACTATTTTTAAAAAGACTTTTGATGAAGTTTCTCCCAAAAAAATTGATAGTCTTAAGATTTTACATTAACTATCCTAACATTTTTTTAATTATACTTTTCATATCGTCATGAATATGTTCAATATGGAAACACGAGTCGTCTGAATACATTGCCACGTCAGGAGTTTCTGAAGGTTCTAATCTATAATTCTTAAAATAGATTACATTGATAATTGTAGAAAAATTAAATATGATGTATAAAATCTATGTGAGTCACAATATAGCATCAAAAAATGTCATTTCATGACTTTTTTTATTATAAAATGAATTGCAACAAGCTTCGTTGTACAAAAATGGTAACCAATTAGAGTGTTATATTTTTTATTTTTTAATACATTTATGATATTCTCTATGAGCTAATATAGCTCATTATTAGAGAATTATCAATACCTTATCATCACAATATTTATCTGTTGTTAGTTGTCGTTCAAATTATGTGGATCAGAATTATAATTATATAAAAATCACCAAGTCCAATCTTCCATATACAATACAAGTTTAAAAACAATAAAGTCTATATGGGATTTGAACCCATGTCTTTCAGGTCAATAGTCAGAGACAGTGACTGGATTAATCGCACACGAAAATTCCTCACAGCAAAAATCTTAATATATGTAGGTGATTGATTGGCAAATATATTATTATATATTACTTTTAAATCCAACTGCTTGATATTTTTTTCTATTCTTTAGTAAAAATTTGTGTAATAATTGGAAATGTCAGTGTATCATACATCATATAAAAAAATTAAATTAAAATCATATTAACATCTGTTATATATAGAGACATTATTTTTTATATATATTTATGTATTCCTAATAATACATATAAGTGTATATTGCTTATTTTTGTGTTCGCAATAATCACCAAATCGTCAGAGTTATTTTTAGAGGACTACAGATTCCATTTACATAAAGAAAAAATATTCAGTAAAGCCTCTAATATATTGAAATTTGTCTTGCGATTAGAAGATTAATTAAATAGCTCTGTGGCAATGTGTACCTTGTATAATAATTTTTTTAACAATCTTAAATAGTCTGATTGGCAAATAATGCAAACGACTCGCTTCTAATAGAAAATTAAAAATGTTTCTTATATACTTATAAATACATGAAAAAATATTAATAATATCAATTTTAATTACCCACAAAATTCCTACAAGGTATGCTGGGATATGAATCCCTCGAGTCGCATCGACGTGTGTAATTGTAGAGAACTTTTTTTAATTATTGTAGAGCTTCATTTTTGTGTGTCACTTATCATTGAGCATGGTTGCGAAATAATACAACCGAATCACTTCTAATAGAAATGGTCCAAAAATAATAATCAATTTTTATTTCCCACAAAATTCATACAACACTGGTGTATGATTTTCTTGGGTCGCATCGACGTGTGTAATTAGAAAGCAATTATTCAAACTTTTGGTAGGAGCAGGGCTACTCCTGGGTAAGCCAACTTTTCGCCACCCTCTTATTTAGTTAGAATAAATTTTGGGAAAATACAAAAATACTCATATTTAATGTAGGATAAGATGAAGAAATATATTAATTTTAAAACATATTGTCTGTACAAAATTCATTTTTTTATCCGCTCTCGGCAGGTATAAATTAGCCTTTTCTCCCATTCGCTTAAGTTTAAACTTAGTTTTAGTAAACAAAGCTTGATGCTAGTAGACATCAAGACCATAGAGATACTTTCATAACTTCCTTACTCGACAATGCCACCCGATACTGAAACCAACACTTTATTTGTATATCCATATAAGTTATATTATTGTTGGATAAAACTACTCCTTCGGTCCCTAACTCTCTGACATCACCATCTAGATATAAAAATATTTAAAAAATCTTTAAATTAGCTTTAGTTCTTCCTGCACCCACCTGACTGGTTTAAAATTAAAGAACTGAGAGTAATTTGCGTTCCCTATGAGAAACGGCCGCGATTCTCATAGGGCAAGGGCCGTGCGTCTATCCTTTTACAGAGGATCGAGGTCGCGCATCAATTGGGCCGATCTACATTCAATTTTGGCGGGAAAATGGCCGCCAGACCCCCCACCTCGATGTCGGCAAATTAGTGCGGGCTCACGGGGACCCACGGGGGCCCTAGGAGATGAACCAGGAGATCAATTTAGTCGGTGTCGGGGCTCGGTTGTCGGCGGCTGCACCTCAACCGGAGTCCACTTTTCGAACGACGGTCTCCGATAAAAAGTGATTATAAAACCAAAAAGTATACGCCAATCTCTACATGTGATATTCGAATCAATTGCCATTTTGGTACAACATGGATTCGGGTTGCCAGCGTAACGTTCACGTTGATCATTGAGTGTTTAAATTTCCTTTCATTTTTTTAAACCATCTAAACAGTAAGTGAGGTGTAGAGGTATTTATGAATAATAATGTAATTATATATTCAGTGTATGTATATTAAATTAGATTTTTATAGAACAAAAGTTTTAGTAACACTGCTACATACTGATTAAAAATGCAACGTATAATATATATTCGATTTAAAAGCTTTTATCAATTGCAACAACAAATTTTAATTACCAACATTTATACCAACATGTTTTGCGAATTTATACCGAAAGGTTTGATTTCTATGAATTGCTCAGATAGATCTTTGTGACTATTTTTCTCGCGTACTGTAACAGTACATATTCAATTATTCCAGTTAACTTTTTTTTTTATTTTTTCTGTTCAAATACTATGTGACTTAATAGAAAGCTATAAAACAAAACAGACTGAAGTACTTAAAGCAATAAAACAGCACTACTTTAAATAAGCGTAGTGGTTTTTAATTATGTCCATATAAATAAAAATAGCTGGTGGTATATACATATATAATATTTATAATTGTGTTTTTATATGTACACTCTCTAGACAAATATTTTTTTTAACAATACTCTATTAAATTAGGTATTATTCTAAACTTTTATGTTTGTCTTATAAGCTTTTATTTTTCCACGAAGCTAATCTTTTTATTTTGCATACATAATATCTCAGCTGTGAAAGCTTTCTTTCGAATGTATGTTTCTAAAATAGATCTCCTTTGTACGTTGAATATAAAACACGTTATTTACTAATTCAATTGATGAATACCATTGCCTTAATCGTTTCTTCCTTAATATATAAATTGCTCTTATTATCTCGACGTATTTAGTTCAGAAACATACTTGAATAGGGAGAGCAAATTTTCAAATAGATTTATATAATTTATTATCAGCATAATAATTTTCTAATTTAATTCATTTTTAATATATATATTTAGCATATTTATATATGTATGTATATAAAATTAAATTAAAATAATAACAAAAAATATTTATTCCACACAAATTTCTTATGAAACATTTTTAATTATGTAACACCAAAAGTAAATAATTTTAAAAATTAGCTTACTAAAAATCGACTTACCCAGTTGTAATACATTGGGCTTACGCATAAGTTACAATAGCTACAAAACAATAAATGAACTTTAAAGCACGCCATATGATTTACTGTACAAAGTAATACATATTAAATAAACGTATTGTATTTCTATTACTTTTTACTACTAGTACTACATAAAATAATTAGAATCAAATTTTACACCATTTTATTGCTTCATATCTAAGGTAGTTAATGAAAATATTTACTTTGAAAAAAGTCAATCAGGCATATGTATATGTACACTAAATATAGTAACTCATTGTATTTTATATATTAATAATAAACTAATCACAATAACATTAACTCCCTAGATTTTATTAAAAAAATTAGATTTACTTTTTTGATACCCGAAATAAATATACAACCTAACTTTAATAAAGTTAATTTAATTTATATTACACTTTTTATATTACTCCTATATTATAAACATCAAAAATGTTTATGATTAATATGAAATTTTAATACAATGCAGTAATAAATTATATAAATCCAATAATATCTATTTAAAGATTATATATTCTAATTTGTAGCTTACCTTATTTAATTACAATCTTGCAATACTTGCATTCAAAGAACTGAAATATGCTGAATTTTCTCTTTATTTTAATAATTGACTTTATTAATATGTATATATATATAAAATACCATAGAAACGATTTAGTGATTCATATTCTGTATTTTAGTTTTTATTTACGATTACAATTTTATTGCATCCAAAGAACTAAATTGTTCCGAATTTTTTTCATGCTTTTTTAAAATATTAAATGATCATTATTGCAATCAAAAATATTCGAAACATTTACTCTTTATATATTATATTTTAATCATTGACTTCATATATAAATATGATTAATATAGCATACAAATAATGTAGTGATTATTATTATACATTCTCGTTTTCATTTATGACTATAACTATAAGATTACAATTTATTACATAGCATCCAAAGAGTTAAAATATCCTTCTTTCATAGTTACTAAGAATATTCAAAACTCTTACTCTATTAATTTTCCATTTTAGTCATTGATTATACTTTATAAATAAATAAAGATTAAAGAGCATACAAATTACGTAGTAATTCTCATTCTGGTTTCTTCTTTCTTTTTTCTTATTTTTGTTTTTGACTACAATTATATGATTAAAATGATCTTGCGTACAAAACCAGAATCTTTATTTTTGTGTATAAAAATCATTTTTATGCTTTTTTTTTAAATCAATGATTGATCATTATTGTAATCTAAAATATGTAGATTTTTTTATTTTAACCAGTCTTTTCATAAAAAAATATAAACAAAAGGACATACATATGATGTAGTCATTCTCATTTATCTTTTTCGTTTTCGTTTTCAATTTTTATTGTCTTATATCCAAAGATCTTAAGCATTTTTTCAGGCATTTTCTTAATCTCAATGAATGATAGATTAATGATATTTTGCCACATAAATTAATATATGTACATATAAAAAAATAGCATTAAATGTAGTGATTTTTACTAGCATAGCCTTTCTTTTAGTACTATGAAGTATTTTTGTCATTATTTTTGCAAAATCGGTAAAGTAAAGATTTTTTACTTCGATATGCTTTTCATTTTGTTTTTTTTTAATAGCAAATTTTTTTAAACGTCTTTATAAATATTTTCCTCTAGCAAAAAAATGTCGTAATAAATATTTATATATCTATTAACTCTTTGATTGCCAAAATGCGATTCGACATTGAATAAATAATCGGATACATTTTAATGTGATGTTGGGTAGTTGTTAAAGGAAAATATAATAATTGTTTTATGATGTATTACATTGATATTTATATCGGCCACCAAAGGGTTAAAAAAACTAGTAAATAATAAGACCTGATAATTGCCTTCTCTTTATAAAATATTCAAAAAAACATTTTATGTTTAAATTAATCAGAAGTAAAAGTATACAATATCACCAGAAAAGCACTGGATTATTGATGCTCGATATTGAAAAAGCTTTTGATATGATGTGATACATTGGTTAAATATCAAAATCAAACTAAAATATTTATTTTAAATATTATTGACATTGTAAATTTATTAAATGCACTTGTGTTTTAAAATTAGATCACATTTTATTTTCACAAAATTTTAAATTTCAGTGCAAATGTATAACTAGTTTAATAAAAAAGTGCTTATTTCATTATAATATGGAGAAAAAATATTTTTATTATCAAACAATTTGTAGCAATAGTAATAAATTCTTGAAAGCTCAACTCATATTTAAATTAGCTACTCTAAAATATTCAATGAAGGCAATGTTTTCTAAATTTTAAGCGAAAGTAATATTATTTTTTGTATCGCATCGCATTTTATAATTTACGATTTGTGGCACCCAAAAATAATTATAGGCATATAGTGGCAACCAAAATAATAATATATTCTTATATGCTTGTTATATTTGTATATGTAGTATTATTGATGCGCCGCAAGCGGCTCACGAGCCGCAGTTTAATGCTTGTACATAAAAAATGACTTTATAGCTTTACTGTTTTACTAAGCAATGAACTCTCTATACTACATAAAAAAATTCAGTTTTTAGGATCGTTTCTTTTCATTTAAATGCAACATAGTTACATAGCTAATATTTTTTTATAATATTTGCCTTTATCATTTAAATTGCATAAAATATAAATGTGCATACAAATGTACTAAAAATTATATAGATATAATACATTTCTCGGTTTAAAGTGATAGTAGTAATACATTTTTTTACAACTCACTTAAAATAATACAATGCAAATATTATTATTCCTTTTAGTAATTTGCACTCCGTCTTACGATTATAAACCAACAGTGTTTCATAAGTGAGTCAATTGGTCTTCTGGAGTCTCACTCGACTTACGAATACGTAAGTCGAATAAGACGTAACCCAAGCACATGTGCATGGGCTTTCCGCGATAAATCGCATCGTGTGATCCGGGTCGGTCGGTGGCCAATCACACAGGCGACAGGAAGTGGGGAGCGATATGCGTGGTGATTGCCAATTGCCGGTCAATCATAATCATCATCATGATATCGTCATCCCGACTCCACGGCTGTCCAACCAGTTATGGTGATTTATTGCCTGGCAGAGGATACACCTAGGCATGAGAGTGAAAAGAGGTGATTCTAGGAAACCTCTGACGCGACTCTATCCATCCAGAATAATTTTAATCTAACGCTGGAAATTGACAGACAAAAGCTTAATGAAAAGCTCACGGAGCTGTAAAGCTTTCAATAGTAAAATATGTTTCTAATAAGGAAATTTATGACAATATTGATTTAATATGAATTATGATTTATATGATTCAATTTTTTTTCTTAAAAAGTATTTTTATTTAGCATCTTTGCTGAATTGCAATCAAAGATTTTTTTATAGAGATATTAACTTAATTAAATTTTTACATTACGAAACTTTAATAACCTTATGTATATGTAAATTTATACATTGATTTAAGACCTATTGCAAATATGATTATGATAGGTTAAGATATTCGGCTAAAATAGTTAAACATACAAATATTTTGCTGCTTAGTTTATTACTAGCATTTACAGTTTTTACGCCGATTTATGAATATTTTTAGCATTATTATATCTTTAAAAAAAAGGCATGGTTTATATGTTAAATAATGTACTAATTTAATATATCCTACTTTTGGTAGTCAATAATATGTAATTATTTAAGCAAATGTTTTAAAAAAGCCTTTACAATATTCCATGAAATGAAAATTATTGTAATTATTTAATTTTATGCTTTAAATAAGCTATAACCTAAGTTTTATGTAAAATTATTGTCAATTAAAAATCTATTATTTTTCAACACTTGATTGATAATAGATCAAAAAATTGATTACACAAATCACTACAATATTGTTTAGTATTACTGTTTGCTATAATAGTATTATTTGTCACTAACATCTATATTTTTTACTACTTGTGGCGTACAGATATTTTATTAATTTAACACTAATTAAAATTGATTTTATTATTTTTATAATATGTGCTAAATTGTGATTTGGTTAAAAATGTATTATTAGTTTTTTTTTATAGTCGATTGTGTGTGAAAAATTAAGAGAAAAACTCTGATGTGCTCTTAGTGAATTTTAGCAGTACATATTTTTTTATATTTAAAATTATGGCTAGTAAAAAATTTGCTGTTTTCTACACTTATGCTTTTAAAAAATATGCCAAGCTAAATTAATTGCAAAGCTCAAAAATAATGAGTTTATGTATCACTATCAAAATAATAATCAGTATTATTTACATCTCACTATTAAATTATCAATAGTGAGATGTAAATAATTTTTTTTTTTCCATAAATATTGTGCTAATTTGTGACTTGATTGAAAAAGTAATATTATTTTTTCTAGTGAATTAAATTTTTTTTTTTATTAATATTCAGTAATCTTATTTATGGTAAAATTGCGCGCTAATTTAGAATATATTATTATTTTTTTATATAATCGAATATATGTGATAAATTAGTATGAAAAATAAAAAAATAAGCAACGCTGATAGTATCCCATGGAGTGTAAAGGGTTAAATAACGAAAAACTTTACAATATGTATTTTAGCTGTACATGAATTATCATTATTATTTTATTTTTAATGCCCCAACTATTAAATAACCAATCAACATTCATACATGAAATTTTAAAAAAGTGATTATATAAATCACTACTAAAATAAAGCTCAGTATTTTTTTGCTATTAAAACTGTTACATTATTTCAAGAAATAATCTCACTTAAAATACTACAAAAAAAAACAGTTTTTAACTAAATTACTTCGAAGCATAACCATGTCAAGTATAAATATTTAGAGACTAAATTCTTTAAGGTTTCGAAATAAATTTTCTTCAATATATCAATTAATAAAATTCAAAAAATGTTTTAAATTCAATTATTTCCCAAAAACATATTAAATTCGTATTAAAGATAAATATAAAAATGTTTTGAGGTCTTAAAAATGTTCACAATATTCCAAAAAATAAATTTATAATTCGTACGCAAAAATATTTGACAGTTAAAACTAAACAACTGTAAATCTCTTAAGTAGAAAAAAATTAAAAAAAAAGATTTTTAAAAGATCTTAGTAACCTTTACAATATTCCAAGGCAAAAAATAAAATTTGCTCTTAAATGATTTGTATAAAAATTCTAGGATAAAAAAAATAAAATCAACCTTAACAAAATCAGCTTGATCAAAACTATTCACAAACTTCTTTAAATGTATTCAATATATAGATTTAAGAAATAGCAAACTTTAATTTGCTATATTCTTAGTGGACAATAAAACATAACTTTTCTCATATAAAATTATAATAAATAAAAGTGACTAAATCTTAGTTTGAATTGCGATTTCTAAATGCAGAATAAAAAGCTTAGCTCAAATTATATTCACGTGTAAAATTGTATCAATATTTATAAATCTAAATCCTAATCGAAGCAACGATGTACGATTATTATATCAAAACAAGTCTTAAAAATTATTCAATGCACAGATTTGATAACCTAATGCTAACAAAAATACTGAAAATAGCTCTTAGAATCTGACTTACTAATTTCCCACAAATAAATATGTAAAAGAAAATAAATAACAATACAAACATAGGTTTGTTGGGTTTCATTTCCATCTCAATGCTTAAACTGTAACATTTCTAAGAAGATCGGTTCAGTTGATCCATTATTTTTAAAATATTGACAAAATGATTATGCGCCTTTTAATTATATTTACAATCTCCTATTCTAAATCTCCTCTTTGTCTTAGGAAAGGTACACATTTAAATTGTGTATTCTCGTTTTTTTGGAAAATATCTTAAATGTCTCTATCCTTAGACCAAATTTAGCTCTAATATTTAATATTTAAATCTATGTTTTTTACAGATTTTCTATAATTCTATTTAAAATATCATATACATGAATTATACAGATCTAAAATAAAATGCATAATATGTTTCGATTCTATAATATAAGTTTGATAATAATTCTCATATTCTTCCTATTTTGTATTAGCTCAAAAATGTTCCTAATACTTTAATTTGTTTACCAATGCTTAACAATATAATCATAGTGTTATTTAAAACTTATGTTTATAGCAATAAATATATCTGAACTATATCTAAATAAGAATCTTTCGTGACTATGTTTTTTAATACATATTTGATTTTATCTATGAGCTGAAATAATTTATTATTAAAGATTTTTTAATACCTATATGTATTATACGTACAACCTAGTTTGGTTTATTTAATTATCACAATATTCATCCATAAGATTAGGAAAATCTAGGAATCTGTAATTATACAATAATAACTAATTTCAATCTTTCAGACATATGCGATTTAAATCCAATTTTTTAAGTAATACTGACTTATATTGTTCGTATAAAAAATACGTAGCTCACAAATTTATATTTTATTAATTATTTATATTTTTTATATACAGAAATCAAACTAATTTGTGTGGCCTTTATTGAACGAATTTTTAAGAGCAATAATATTTATTTTTATAATTATTATAAAATATATCAATAACTTTTTTTTTTATATTTTTAACAACAATTTATTGTACATATTCTCTATAGATGGGTCTTATTTCATTGGATTTTATTTTTATTTTTACTTTTGAGAAAATCGTCTTTAATTTTATGATTGCAATGTTATACGTAATTGCAATAATTTTTTTAATACTGCTCCTAGTCTTATTCGTTTTATGAACAGAAAAAAATTGTAATAAATTTCATAGTAATATTTTATTAATCTGGTTTAGTTCTGACAAATATTATTATTTTTTTATATATAATATTAAATTATCTCTTTAGTGACTTGATTTAACATGTTTTTAATTATTTATAAATAATATTTTGACTTTTTAATTTAAGTTGTTTTAAAAACTGTATCGAATTTCTGTTAGAATTAAAAAAAACTCGAAGAAGGTTTTTTATGTATCTTTATCTATCCCATCAGATATAAAATAAGCATCACTTATATTATTTAGTTATTGTATAAGAGCCAATAAATGATATCTCTTAAATTAATTTGATGCTCCTCTTCTCTCATGGTATTTATTAGTTTATTTTATATTTACATATAATAAGTAGTATTTTTATATATAAATATTATTTTTGATGAGATTTGTTTTATATGTGGATCCAAAAGTTGATGTGAACGCCACATGAGGGGGAGGTCGATTGTCGCGCGAAATGGGGCGTGCGGACATGGCCGACTATGTTGTTGTTTAGTCCTACCGGATGCTAACTACAGCGCAGAGAACTTCCGCCGGTCGAAATTGCGCGTTAATGCTTCCCACGGCGGAAGCGATCTGCGCTTTGATCGCAACGTTTATCTCCAACCTCTGAGCTTTTCCATTTTTTCTAAGATTCACTAAATACTTAGGTTTGTTTCTAAGGTTTTTTATAGTGTACTATTTTGCTTATCCTGGGTCTTCGAAGGATTCTCAGACATTCTTACAGTATTCGTGACAATATAATCTACTTATACATATTTAAATATAATGTCAATCTCTGTATTTAGAGAATCATGGCTAACACATTCCTTCTTAATAGTTATAGAACCTCGCAATGAAAAAAAATATGCTTATTTTCACTATTCCTATTTCCTTCTTTATGAAGTTTACAAATGTTACACTCTTATATTACATATTTTGATGGATAATGCTTCTCTATGAAAGCTACAATGTATTTATAGACATTATGGTGCTTTGATCTTTATAAAAAGAGCATTCAATGCCATTTTTATTGATGTAATAATCAATCAAATTGAAAATGTATTAATCTGTTGTTCTTATCGTCAGATGTTTACAAAATATAAATTATTTATTTGTTATATTGTCAAAATCTTATCTCATGATATGCATTATATTGCTATAATCTAATATATCTATACTTTCATCGACTTGTAAGGGAAAATGAGCTAGGAAAGTTATTTTGTAATTTTCTGCCATCTCCATGATTATGCAGCACATTATTTGACAGCACAAGGATATTTACTTGGTTATCATATTTATTTATTACATATTCGATATGCTAACATTTTTATTTCTACTGCAATTAGGTGTGAATAAGCAATTTCAGCAAGTAATTTTCATTAAAAAAAATCACAAAAGGCATTAAAAAAATTCAGACAGCGCCCTGTGAAATAATTAAGGATTTTTTCTTTATATTTACGCAACTTTGAAGGTTCATTGTTAATATTAATAATTTATTAAGCTAATATAGCTAATTGTTGATACACTAAAACTGTTCTATAAAATTTATTTTTTATCTTCAATTACTCCTAAATATTTTATATTATCAACTATTTATACAATAGAGTTATTTATAACATATCTTTATAATTAATAATCATATATTTATCTATAGCACATTATTTTTTAACGATATTTCTATTATACTTAATTTAATATTAAAGTTATCTACAACTACCTTAACATTATCACCTATGCAATAAATTTAAATTTCGTCCGCAAACAGATCATTAATAAAAAATATTATTAATTATATCAATAATATATAATATAAACAATGCTCCATGGACTCGTTTAAAAGTACTAACAACGTGTCTTTTAGACCTCAGTCTTCCAGCGAATCTCGATTATTATGGGCGGAACTAGACTTTTTGTTATTGTTTAAAATAAATTTTCATCAGCACCCTTGTAAAAATTTAATTGTATTTTATGATCACATCAGAATACTATCTGGTTCAAAATTCTTCCTTTTTGTAAGGATATTTGGCCATTTTTTAGTGCTACCCTCAGAACTTTTACTCCATACATCACTTAATGCTAATCAAAGAGTTTGAAGCCGAGACATTTTTGTTGTTTTATTTTCCATTTAAATATCGTATAATTAAACGTGATCAGTAAACCCAAAATAAAAATATTTTCGACACAACTCAAACTGATCGAACGGAGCGCGTCTCTATTTATTCAATAGTCCTGATTCAACGTTGATGATATCGACAATCAGTCGATGCTCAACGATTTTCAGATTCGAGCTGTAGAGTGCCCTAGAGTTGCAATTCCTTACTTTATTCTTAACAGTCAACGCTCAAAACCGCTTATCGCAAACTGAACGAGCGGAGCGCGTCTCTCCCGACGCCGCAACAATTATTTATTTAGTAGTCCTGATTCAAAATTATTACTTGATATTTAAATTTTTTTAAATAAATCATGCTTCACTGCTGTTTTTTTATGTTTATAAAAAAAATACAGTAATTGATTTTAAAATATTAAAATCTATTACTACAATTCGTTGTGGAAATATGATAAATGTCATATTTGTGAATAATAAATTTAATATTAAAATAATCATATATGCTTTATGAACTTCTGCAGTCCAATTCAATCGAGACGTCCATGAGTCATTCTCCGTCGAAAGAGCAGCGGTTGTAATGTACCGGAGGGGCATCATTACATCCTGATCATACACCACACCTGCTGTGTATGCTACAAACACGCGACTCTAAAACCAATAACACATATTAAAACAAAAAACTACAACCATGGCGCAAGAGACTAGCAACAAAGGCACCAGAATAGACATCAAATGCGACTCGGAAGACATCGAACTCCAGACAGCGTTAGGGAAGACGTGAGTAACTTTTTAAAATATCAATCTACATATCTATACTCGATGCTATATTATGATATGTTTTCAGAGAATCGAACGATGACGACATGCCAGAAAGAGGGTCGTGGGGTAGTAAGCTTGACTTTATCCTGTCTGTAGTGGGTCTTGCCATCGGCTTGGGAAACGTATGGCGCTTTCCCTACCTATGCTACAAAAACGGCGGAGGAGCTTTCCTCATACCTTACTTTTTGACGTTATTCCTCGCCGGTATACCTATGTTCTTCATGGAGTTGGCTATGGGTCAAATGTTGACGATCGGAGGCTTGGGAGTCTTCAAGATTGCTCCGATCTTCAAAGGCATCGGCTATGCGGCTGCCGTGATGTCCTGCTGGATGAACGTCTACTACATCGTGATCTTAGCGTGGGCTATCTTCTATTTCTTCATGTCTTTGAGATCAGGTAAGACTATTTCTGACTAGGGATTATAATACCGGTAATACCATATATAATACCGGTATTATCTTTTTTTTTTAATTAATTTCTACATTTTATTTGTTTGAAACGATAGCTTAGAACTACGAAAACGACATTGCTTATACTGCTTGAAAGCAGAAGCCAATAATAATATAATGCCTTGATTTTAAACCATATGAATATTCTAATAATTTATTGAATATTTGTTTATTTTATCTCCAATAAAATTTAAAAATCTTTATTTGTATACTTGAGCAACACAATTACTCGTATTTTTTCTTAATAATGCGCCAAAATCATTATGCGCCTCTATATTGTTTCGAAATGCTTTTACGTTCTCGAAGAGCGTTTGTGAATAGAATGTTTATCGGTCGTATCTACTACGACCGAAATTCGCAGAATCCGTTCGTTGAACGAAAAAAAATGCTGGAAAGGATCACCTTTTATTATCGTATAACGCTTTTCTCAAAAACAGGTGTGCGTCGCAAATCTTTGTGAAGTTTGTATTATGTTTTGTTTCGAATACCGAACTAGACTCGTTGTTTTTGAATAATACAAATATATAATATTTTAGCGATTCTTATGAATGCATCATTACCATAACATTTTTATAATATATTTAATAATAAATAATTATTATTAAATATATATTTATTAAATGTTTGTTTCAGATGTCCCATGGAGAAACTGTGATAACTATTGGAACACTGCCACCTGCGTGAATCCCTACGATAGAAAGGCCCTGAGCTGTTTCGATACATTATCAGTCAACAGGACCCTCACCAAGGTTTGCACGCTCAACGCTAAGAATATATCGAGCGCTTTGCTCACAGACCCCGTCAAGGAATTCTGGGAGTGAGTTGAAATCCATTTATATCAAATATTACATTTTGCATCTGAAATCTAAAGGTTTTCTGCATCTTAGACGTCGCGCTTTGATGATCTCCGACGGAATCGAACAAGTGGGAGCTCTCCGATGGGAATTGGCTGGAACTCTGCTCTTGGTTTGGATCTTGTGCTACTTCTGTATTTGGAAAGGTGTCCGCTGGACGGGAAAAGTCGTCTACTTCACCGCCCTATTCCCGTACTTCTTGCTTACCATCTTGCTGATCAGAGGCATCACTCTACCCGGCGCCATGGAAGGCATCAAGTTTTATGTGATGCCGAACCTCTCTAAACTGGGAGAGTCGGAAGTGTGGATAGATGCTGTGACTCAGATTTTCTTCTCATATGGACTCGGCTTAGGAACTTTAGTGGCTTTGGGAAGCTACAACAAATTCAACAATAACGTATACAAGTAAGAGAAAAATAAATAACTATATTTTTGTCGTTAAAATATTTATCAGGCAGTCGGAAAATGACAGCGCTGATCCTGACCGCGCGCCTGTTAACCGTTTAACTACTTTTTTTGCCTTAACCGTCATACTTGCAATTAATCTTTCTATACTGCATTATATATGATTCTCAAATTTCCAGCTTAGTGCCATTTCAGGGCCAGTTCAAAATGTATACTCTTATTTTATATTAAATTCTAAAATATTAAAATTTCATAAAATAATTTTAAACTCATCTTTACTGCATGATAATAAAAAAACTTTTTTGCCTATTTCATTGATTGATTTTCCATCGAAAGGATGAAAAAAGTCCATGACCTTCACCGTTTTATTTTTTAAAGGAATACCTTCCATTCCGGAATATAAGGAGCACCCCCAGAGCATTCGGATTTTTTTATTTCACCAAAAGATATTTTTCGCTGTACGTTTCACCCTTGGCGATAAAAGTATTAGCCTGATCCGTTTAAATTTATTTTACTCTCATCAGAGAGCGTTACTCTTTTTCAATCCGAACCATTTTTATGGTCATTGACGGTTTTTGGCAGGTACCACATATATTAATATAATTTATTTATATTTATTTCAGGGATGCTCTTATAGTATGCACAGTAAATTCTAGTACCAGTATGTTTGCCGGGTTTGTGATATTCTCAGTAGTAGGCTTCATGGCACACGAGCAACAAAGACCAGTAGCTGAAGTAGCTGCTTCAGGTAAGAATACATCTATGTATTATTCTGAAAAATAATTCTGCTATTAGATACATTTAAGCAACGACAATAATATTTCAGGTCCGGGTTTAGCGTTCTTAGCGTATCCTTCTGCGGTATTACAACTACCTGGTTCTGCACTTTGGTCGTGTCTGTTCTTCTTTATGCTCTTGCTCATTGGTCTCGATTCTCAGTTCTGTACAATGGAAGGTTTCGTCACTGCCATCATCGACGAATGGCCAGGACTATTGAGGAAACGCAAGGAGATATTCATAGCCATCACTTGCTTCCTCTCATACATCGTCGGCTTATCTTGCATATCACAGGTACTTGAATCATTAAAGAATAACCAAGAACAATATAAGTAACTCCTCAAAAATTCTAGGGCGGCATGTACGTATTCCAAATTCTGGACTCATACGCAGTGTCTGGGTTCTGTCTACTGTTCTTGATATTCTTCGAGTGCGTCTCCGTTTCTTGGGCGTTCGGAGTGAACCGCTTCTACGATGGAATTAAGGAAATGATCGGATACTACCCAATGGCATGGTGGAAGTTCTGCTGGGTGATCACTACACCTTGCATATGCATCGTAAGTATTAGACTACTTATAAATATGTTTTTCATATGCTAATATATTTTTATATTGTGATAGGGCGTGTTCTTCTTCAACATCGTTCAATGGACGCCCGTCAAATATTTGGACTATGAATACCCGTGGTGGTCGCACGCGTTGGGCTGGCTCTCTGCCCTTTCGTCTATGCTTTGCATTCCTGGATACATGATATACCTATGGCATGTTACTCCCGGCACAAGGGAAGAAGTGAGTATCTCATTATCATATAATATATATCACGAATCAAAGATCAGAACTAAGTCCTCAGTCCTTCGACCAATGCGACGATTGGGGCGGAACCAGACTATTTGTCATCGCGTAATACACATCTAACAAGATGTTTTGAAACTGTTACGGACGTCTAATTAGATATGGAATATTATTTATTTATGCTGACGAAAAAAAGTATCGGTTAAAGAAGATCTTGTGTTTTTCATAACCAAAGAATTTTGATTTTAAATGTTTTACTTCAAAATTACATTTTTTACGTTGCGATATTTGGTATTCCATTTGTTAAAAAATGTGCAATGTGAATTAAATAAGCTTCCGGCGACTCAGTGTGACAGCTTGGTTGGACCAAATCTAACGTTCGAAGTGTAAAGGCGATTACGATAGTAAATAATAAAAATAAAATGATTTTTTATAAGAAAAATGTTAATATAAATATTTTATTAGAAGTTCAATTAATTTATTATATATAATCAACTGCCAGAAATATTTTGCCCACGGGATATTAACAATAATTTTTTTACTAAGATTAAGCTAGTTATATAGTTTAAATTTTATTTCATGTCTATATCTTTTTTACAGAAAATAAAGAAAATTGTACGTATAGAAGAAGACATTCCAGCACTTCGGTTGAAGATGCAAGCAGAACAAGCGCAGAAGAAAAACACAGTCTAAAAATCTATGAAAAACAATAATATCTTGTGATTCCTTCTAATTTATTATTCCATTTTACACATTTCAACCCAGTTGAATTTTGTATAAAATATATAGCAAATTATTTTATAAATGTAATTTAGATGTACTATTTTTTTTATTATACATACATTATTATTAACCATTTAGTTAATTCTTGTCGTAATTTTAGTCAATAGTCAAACTCTTTTTTATTATTATTTACTGCCATTAGCGTTAAATTTAATGAAATTTATTTATTGTTATATCAAAAATTTATTATTTATTATGAAGCAAAGACATACCAGCGAAATACTTACGATAACAATAATTGTCATACTGAAATAATATAATTATTATAATGAAATGTTATATAAAAGCAAATATCATAGAATGAATGTCGTGTTGTGAATGATTAGTCGTTATGTGCTAAATGTGTGTCTTCCATTTTAACGGTAATTCTTTAAAAGGGTTTAATGTTTGTGTATGTTATTAATAAGTAACGTAGCGGATAGAAAAGCTTTCATTGTAATACTCGGATCGTTATTGCTTCCATATATTGTTTCAAATAGATTTAAGTTTAATTTCAATATTTAAGAATCAACATAATTTTAACCATATAATGGATATTCTTTATATATGTATGTATTTTAAAACCAAAGAGCAATGTAGTACAATTCGATTAAATCATGGTGAAAAACTGAGCTTATGTGAAAAATTAAAGTCTGAACTTTTTTGAGAACAACTGAACCAAATAAAAAAGCATAGGATCAATTTTTAGCATAGTAAAAGTAATAACTTATTTCATAATTCTTAAGCGGAAATTATATATGTAATCCTGCGTTTTAGACTAGGTTTTTTAACAACTGTGAAATAGACTTATATTTATCATAGTTTTAACATATCGATGAAATATCATGTTTCAATAGTATCGAAAACCAGTCAATTTTTACGCATTTTGCGACTGTATTCCATTTGTGACATATCTATAATTACATGCATATTTATCGTCTTCCATTGATTTAATCTTATTGAGAAACGTATATCTTAATTGTCACTTTTATATTAGATATATTGTTGTTACTTTGTCTGTAGCTATAAAAAAAATAAAAATACAGTTTACCGTTCATTGATGGTTGTTTTACTCCAATAACAAATATTCAATTTCATCTCATCAATAATATAACTACGATAAAGAAGAACAAATACACATAAATCTTAAATATAAACTGGGAGAACAAAAGGGACTATTAAATCAAGCCAAAAATATTATTCTTAAAACTACCTAAGGTAAGCAAATAACAGCTTTTATAATTTATCTAACACAAAATCTACCTTAGAGATAAATTTAAATAAAACCCAGATATACCAGAGCTTCGGAAATATAATATATACAAATATTTTCACTAGACCCTCCAGAAAGCGATGCAGCTTACTTTCAAATAATAAACATCTAAAGAGTAGTGTGTACAAAAAATGCCAAATGAGAGTAAAAAATTATCTAAAAGCCTTTGCGAACACTCAACAGTCTACGACAGGGCAATGCTCTAGCGTGCAATCTGTTCAACATTGCCCTAGAAAAAGTAGAAACATTTGACGCCATTGAATCATCAGCCAGGAAAATGAGGTTGAAGATCAATGAAACAAAATACATGTCGGTTGTGCATAGTTTGAGGAACCAGTATCCTGAAAATCTCGAAATGAACGAGTACACTTTTAAGTCTTTGTTTTTTCAGTATCTATCTTTATTAAAAACTTATTATGATTTGTCCCTATATGTATAACACATATTATGTTTAGTTCGATAAAAAATAAATATAATTTTTGCCCTCTGGCTCCACCTGTTTCTATTTTCACCAGACGTCACTGATTATCACTATATAGCACAATAAACATAAGAATAAAGAAGACAAGCGCCCACGACTGATATTTTAGGACGATTATAAAATTAATTTAAAAATTATGTCATATCATTATCAGTTTTCTGTGGGAATATTGTGCTTAGATTCTAATTATTGTGCATAGTTTAATGGTTCATAATTATTTTTCAGAAACCATGAGCGATTAATAAGATGCCTTTACGCCGAAATGGAATCAAACTTATTCAGTTAAATAACCGCCTGCATCATAATCATTGTTACGCGATCGCCATGACAAATCCCAGAATATCACAAGATAAAAAATACGTTTTATTAGCGTTTAGGTAGTTTGATCCACATTAACTTTCAATCCTCGTACATAACACTAAATATGTATAACATGTTTACGGTTAACACGTACCTGTATTTGCAATTCGAATATTAAATCGCTAAATTAATGGAAAATACTTTTATCAACAGATGTCATTGCGTTATCGACCATCGTTTTTATTTTATATGAATTATTTCAATTATATTGTATGATTACTCATTGTAAGCTCTTAAACTTAAAAAATAACATTATACACGCATTCGGTAGTGAGCCTTGTGTATTTTGTTTATTTATGTACATAGTAACCTTTTTCTAAGATCATGCGTAACCATGGAAATTTAAAATAAATAAATTCTTTTTTCTGATTGGTCGAACCTCTTGAGAACTACGGTTATGCAATTATAGGCTTTATGTATATGTAAATAGATACTATTATTTCATAGCAGGTAGAGCGTAAAACGAGCTTTTAATAAAAAAACAAAAGCGAACAAAATATATAACATAAATAAATTATTAGCTCCACTACCTCCTCACCTATTCTATACTCCTGGTAGATTATGACAAAAAACCCGTACAAAAACGGTAGTTTGAAGCGTTTTTCTCTTTCAGAATATGCTTTGAGGGGCATAATTTGCAATCCAAGCATAATTTGCAGAAATTGAAAAAAAATAGTTTTCCTAATAATTAAAATAATAAATTAATTGTCAGCTACCTTCTCACTCATATGCACTCCTGGTAGATTTTGACAAAAAACCCATACAAAACCGTTACGTGTGTCACAAAATGGTAGTTTGAGGCGATAATTTTTTAGCATATGCTTCGACGCTACTTTTGTGATTGCAGAAATTAAGAAAAAATACACTTTTTTCAATAATTAAAACAATAAATTAATTGTCTGCTTCACGGACCGACTAATGAGAGATCCGCTAAGGAACGTGTTGCCATTCGCCGCCGTCACGTCAGTGTTACCAGAGTGGCACCTAATTTTTGGCATAATGAATAAATAGGTCTTCACAATAAAATATTTTAATTATCATAAAATCAATTAAACTTAAAAGTAATATTTTAAGTTGAAAGTTAAGTTAAACAGCAACGTGCTACTGCAATAGGTGAAGACAAGAGACTAAAAATATTGTAGTAAAATGAATTTGTAATAACAGGATGAATAATAGCTTAATGAATACATAATGAGTTTGGATCTATCATGAGCAACGTTTTAGTGGTATAAAACATTTTTTATGTCTATTATATTTAATTTACATTATTGCATAAAAAAAAGTAGTGAGTATAAAAATAATAAAATATCTTTAATCAAATTATAAATGGTAGCGTTTACCTCAGAAAAATCTCATAGGATTTTATTATTATTATTATTTTTTACTTTAACTGTATTTTGTATTTATTTCTGGATTTATACATCATTTATTCTCTTAGTCTTGTCTGTATCTCTGTTTTTTCAGTATCTGTCTTTGTTAAAAACTTATTATGATTTGTCACTATATGTATAATTCATATTATGTTAGCAAGGAGATTAAGAGATGAGTAGTGTCAGCAAATAAGTACTATTTCAGCCTAATAAAACAAATCAAATCGCAGACACTATCTAGTCATACAAAAATATTGCTCTACAGAACACAGATCAGACCAATTCTGACATATAATTCAGAGAGCTGGACACTTACCAGGACCGACGAAAAGCTGCTTGACATATTCGAGAGAAAAGTGCTTCGCAGGATATATGGCGCTATACGAGTGGCGTATACAAAACAATCGGAAGCTCTACAACCTCTTCCAAGAAGAGTGTCTCCACCTTTATCACAATTGAAAGACACCAGAAAGGAAGTTGCAAAAAAATATGATTGTAGCCGGTGTATATTCGGATTATATGCAGTTTAAAAAATGGGATAACAAAACTAACTTAACCGGCGAACGGTTGATGATGCTCGATTCATATAAAGTTAAAAAATATGGAACAGTGTACCTAGCCAATCAATGACCGTTATATATGAAGTTTAGTCGTTTAATCGCCGTCGGTGTTCCCCTCTCCATACTGTTAATCTTTCAACATCCCGACTTCAGGGCTTCTACCCTCTTGAATTCGCATCAAATAAAAATAATATATGCATATTTTTATTGCTTTACAGCGAATCGCTTAGGTCAGTGCATCAGCGCGACAAATAATATCAGATTATATTATTTAACAATATTGTCTGATAATTTTAAGTGAATACTACGTCTTTATTTGATATCACGGCACCCCACAAGTCTAGCGCCCCAGGCGATCACCTGTACTGCCTGCCCCTCGGGCCGGCCCTGAGTGCTGGTGAAAAATCTGGTGGAGAAGTTTTGTCCTCTGGATGTTGTTTGTTCTCGGTCTCGCTCTGGTTGTCTACTGTCTCAAATCAATTGATTGTCTTTCCTGATGCGTATAATCGTCTCTGACCCTCTCGTTTCGAATTGCTTTATTGTCTACCGATGTGTGTGTGTGTGTGTGTGTGCCCTTTTAATCAATCCTTTTACAATCAGTGAATTATTCAAAGTATTTATAGGAAAGGGAATTAAAAATCGTTATTAATAATATCGTTCTTCTTTATTGTGTGAACCTTCTAGCATAAAAATAACAATTTCTTATTAAATTGTAATTATAAAAAAGACATCACTCTAGCGTAATGCACAAACACATAAACTAGTAATCTCATCATTTAGAGTAACATAAGTATAATTAATAATTAAAACATACACAGAAACCTTCTCGTCTAAAAGAATAAAAAGATCAAAAGTTTATAACATCAAAAAATCTTTACACTGACTGTAGGTACACCTAGTTAGCACGAGAAAGTTTCTCTCTATATTCGTATTTTATTAAAATCAATATCTAAACATTCCGTTGGCACATAAGAGATTTTAAGGAGTCGGATACGAACACTCGCTCCTAAAATGTCATTTACACTCCAACTTACCCCAAACGGGGTAGAGATAAATAATTACACATAAAATTACCACAGATGGATATTACAAATATAACCTAATTATATGTACACAAAAGAACGTGAATTTACATTACAGAAAAGAAGAACTTTTACGACAACCAAATTCAGTCCGAAATCCTCGTTCGCTTCAGTCGATTTGGATTTAATTTTTAAAACTTACAAAATCAAATCTCGCTATTTAAAAGCATAAGTAAAATTCCATGCTGTCAACAAAAATAAAATACTGGCAAGAGCATCTCAGAATCGTTATTTAGTATAATTAGAATAAATCAAAGCGCATATTACATTGTCGTAATTTTGCAAAAAAAAATGATTTATATAAATCATTATAATAATGAAATGTTCTTATTATATAGCGTTAAATTGTGAGCATAGAAATATAAAAATAAATTAAGAAATGTCCTTTTATAGGTTCCTATCATCAAAGCTATACAATTGTACAGGAAATTCTTACGAATTAATAATCTCAATGGCATAATATAATCTAAAAAATTGAAAGATAAAAAAGGACAAAATAAGATGTAAAAATGACTTGTGTTTGTCGATGAACTTTTTATTTGTCCTGAGATCACTTTGCAATATCTAAGTTAAAATGTAGATATATCTTAATTAAGTATTTTTATATACAAATGAAATAATCATGATAAAAATATACATAAACAAGATATATTCTATTTAGTAATCATGCCAAGACAATTATGCCAAGGTATAATAATATACATATAATATCTATATATATACAATATTACCCGTGTCTTTTTTAATAAACAATACACACAGATTTTTTTTAATAAATCAATAGACACTAAGACGTACTTATGCATTTCTTTTAATTAAAAAGGAACAATTACAATAAATTCACCAAATTATTTATCATCTTTTCTATAGAACAACCGTTGATTATTGCTTAATAAAACAATGTGCACAGCCTTAGATTATGGCGAATAGAAAATGTTTGTGATTGAAAAAGACAATAATAAAATAATAATAATAAATGAAATAGGAACTAAAATGTCATGTGTAATAAGTAGTTATTTTTGACTATATATTATAATTTAATAATATATTGACATACCTTTTTTTCTATATAGCCATAATCATCATTAAAATCTAGTTCCGCAGTTCGTTTAACTGAATATATTTATGACATTGTTTTTATTGCAACTAAGTTTTTATTATTCTTTTACTAAATTGTGTAAATGTTATTGTTATCTTTACACATATGTTGTATACTTGTGTTAGCACTGCGGAACCGGATTGTAATATTATCATATTACATAAAAAATATTTTCCATACATTATTGAACAATTTAATTACAAGCATCACACACTTATGTCTAATAACCCTTTTATTGCCAAGCAATATATGATAACTATCTCATTTTTAATGAATTACAGTAGACCCCCCAATAACACGATAAATTGAGAATGTGCGAGTATTTAGATGCGTGTAATTGGGGGACTAGAAAATATTCACACAATTTTTTGCAATACAAATCAGGCGCGTGCGGTGAGATATTCTCCCTTTGGCTCGCTCACACATAAAGTAACGGACACCCAAATTACGTCCCCAATTTACCGTGTTATTGGGGGGTCTACTGTACCTAATAAAAAAATATATATTCGGAAAAAAAAATTCTCTGAAGCAAATATCTGATATTTTATGCAACGATGATGTCGAATCCAACAATTTTTACTAAAGTAGCAAAAGCTGATATATCGGATTTCGCAACAAAAGGGTTAATGATCCGGTTTGTTATCTACTAATAGACAGAATGATATTTATTGTGTCATACTTGCTTTTATAAACTGACACTTAAATCACCTCCTCACTAAGATAAATGCTCGAATGAGATCGTCGAGTTTTTAAGTTGAAATTACGATTACACTATTGTATCATTTGCAAAAATTGGTTTTCTTCTTGGAACGATGACAATGACGTGTTCAAGTCGTTTACTACCATGTTCGAATTACTGCTACAAATCGGATGCGTACTGCTGGAGACAGTCTCCGGATTAGTCCAGCCTTGAACGCTCTGGACGTAAGCTAACGTCCTGCGGTATGCCTCTTGACGAATGCTACTCCTAGCGGGACTGCCCTGTGATTGCGAAATGTCCCAAACTTGTACCTCGTCTGCATTTCTATGCGACAAGCTGTCTTCGCAGTCGTTAGTCCTGGCAGCCGTTGCCGTCGGTTGCTCCACTCGATTGTTAATAATAGTTCTCCCTCCACTCGTGTTATCACAAGTCACATTCCCGTTGGTATTAGAAGGTATTCTTTGGTTATAATTAAATTGATACTGATAGTTTTGATTATACGGATAATTTGTACTGTTGTTCCCGTTCGCTTGATAGTCCCACTGTTGGTTATAATTATTACACATTCCGTTGAAATTTTTAAAGTCATTCTTAGCGTTGTTATCTAGCACCGCTTTACTCTGAACGTTTTGCTGATTAAATTGAGGATTGAAGTTTACGACGCCGTTCATATGCTGCATGTGACGATCACACAGATTAACATTACCGTAATGATTAGCGCTAGTATTGATTTTAAGATTAGCGTTGCTACCTAAACTTTGATCTACACTCATAGAGGAACCGGTCGACCCCGGCAGCATGACTTGATTAGAGCTACACTGCATTTGGTACTGCATTAATTTGGCGACGTTGTTCGCTCCATTCTGATAGTGATTTTGATATTGTTTTATATTTGGCGGTAACTGAGGCGGAGGCATTGAAGTCGATCCTTGATTTTTAACTTCGATAACTGACGGTGCGTTTGTCATGTCGTTCATCTGAGGACTCATCACGTTGACCGAATGCGGACTCATCACGTTCACCGAATGCGGGCTCATCATATTCGCCGAATGCGGACTCATCATATTCACAGAATGCGGACTCATCAAGTTCACTGAATGCGGACTCATCACGTTTATAGGAACTTGCTGATTTTGAGGACTCGTGGGATTGAGAACATGTTGGGGGTTCATCATAGGCTTCTGACTGTTAACGTTCATGTTCATCTGCATCATTTGATTCATATTCATATTGTTTTGATTCATCATCACCATGTTCTGTTGCTGTTGCATCATCATGTTTTGTTGCACCGAATACATGTGCGGCTGATTGTTGTACATGTTCATATTATTCTGTTGATTCATGAGCAGAGAGGCGTTAAAGTTATTCGCCATTTGACTTCCGTACTGATTAGCTTGAGGATACATATTCGGTTGCATCATTCCTAAGCTTTGCCTCACTGCCAATAAATTCGAGTTGTTCTGTTGGAACGCTTGCAAGTGTTCCATTTGTCTATGAATGCTGTTCAAATTAGCAGGACATTGCATCTGCGCTTGATTATACATCTGTGGAGCCTTATTATTATTAACCTGAACACAATTCGGCGATAAAACATTTTGATACACTTGATTATTAGCGTCCACATTTTTCTTCATAGGCGATTTAGGAGTGACTATCTCAGAATTCTTGATCAATTCCGCAACCGGATTGATTCCCGAAGAATCTAAAGACATTGCAACTTCCTCGTTTGGCTTTTTAGCATCAGCTTCTAGCAAATTTTCAGTTTTCACAGTTTCACTTTTTTTATTAGAACTTGTTGTATCTTTAACCACGTTGTCTGTGGCTTTATTTTTAACTAAATTTTCATCCTTTACGGAATCTATGTCTTGCTGTTTCACTTTGGACGTTTCGGCTTGTCCGGCGTTTTGAGTAGTAACACCTGCTGGTGAAGCGGCATCTACACCCAATATGGATTGGTTAAGATATTGCATCATCTCATCAGGTATTACAAGTTTATTCTCCAACATTTCGCCTTCCGGTACCTGCAAATATAAATTAGATTATCTTGTTTCGGTATAATGTAAAATAATATCCAAGACCAATAAATTACCTCTTCTAATTGCACTTCTTGGTTCGGATGGTGAATTTGGGCTGATGTGACTATCGTGTTATTTTGAGGACAATTATTTTCAGGTACAATGTTTGAATTGTGCGATAGTTGGCCAATCTCGTCTACTTGATCATAAATACTCTGAAAGTAAAATAAATAAAGATTAAGTTAGACTGATTTTGAACAGATAAATATATAAATAAGTACACTCGGATCTATTTTTATGCGGTAGATACGTTCCATAGGAAAACGCATAAAAAAAGACCTAACACACGTATAAAAATAAAGGATACAATCCATAATTACCTTAGCATCTTCCTCATTACTGAGATTCGATTGACCGGATAGTCTTCTAGCTTCTTCTTTGATTTGATCAGCTGTCATAATCATCACTTCACCGCCGTTAGCTAACTCTTGTAAACTCTGAAGATAATAATTTGATTATAGTAATTAAATGAAACTCATGAATTTGGCAATAAATTAATTGAATATTAATATAAGAAACCAGATCCGTGTAGAATTCTCTGAAGTTAGTTGCGAGTGAAACTAAATATTTTAAAGGTTGACTAAATTTATTGAATATTTTTTTGTATATATATAAAATAGTTTTATTTTATATTAAATAACAGATCTACATATAACAATACTGTCTGATTTTATAAATAGTATACAACAGTATTGGAGCAATTCATGAATATTTAAGATGAGATTAATAATTATGAACTATCAATCAAAAAGTAATGTTCACTAATAGGTACAATACTATTAAACGGCTATATGTGTATATATATAAGATAATGTGGATATTTTTCTTTAGGTTACCAAGTCAACAATTAAATTATATTACTTTTACATACAAGATTGATCTTTTTAACGGATTTTATGCTAGTAATACACTTTTTATATTTATAATACCTGTGCTAGTAATGTAGCGGCTGTTAGATGCGATGGTGGAGCTGGAGCATAACCCGGACAAGCACTTGATACTTGACTAGATCTAGAATTAAAATAAAAATAAAATGAGCTACTTATAATACATTTTTTTTTTATTTGAAACACATGTGACATACAGTTTTAATAAAAATATAACATTTTATTGTTAACCACAAGAATACGGACAAAAAGCAACATCATTACACCCATACCTCGCTATACGGCCGCACTTTATACGGCCTTTCGCTATAACGGCCCTCTTCAATTAAGGCACGTTTTCGATTTACGGCCTAAAATGTTTCGCTATAACGGCTATAAAACTTTTTTTCAATGTCGATTTTTTTAAAAATTTAAAAATAGATTTAATTTGCATAATTTTAAAATGAAAGGTGAAGCAGCTAGCGCCGATGAGGCCACATCTAAGGAATATCCCAACATTTTAAAGGGAATTATTGAAAGAGGTGGTCATAAACCTGAACAAGTGTTTAACGTAGATGAAACAGGGCTTTATTGGAAGCGAATGCCTGATTGCACGTACATTTCAAAAACCAAAAAATCTGCGCCTGGTTATAAGGTGTCTAAAGAACGATTAACTTTGCTACTTGATGCAAATGCCGCGGGTGATTTTAAGCTATCATAACTTTTAATATATTTGTCCGAAAATCCATGGCCTCTTAAAGGACTAAATAAAAATCAATTACCCGTCATATGGAGATCCAACAAGAAAGCTTGGATGACTAAAGCTACTTTAAAGGATTGGTTCAAAAATCACTTTTGCACAGAAGTGAAAAAATATTTGCGAGACAATAACTTAAGCAACAAGGCTTTGCTAATTTTGGATAATGCACCAGGGCATCCTACTAATTTATCCGAACTATCTGAAGATGTCATGATTTAGTACCTTCCGAAAAATACAACAGCTCTGGTCCAACCAGTGGATCAGGGTGCAGTAGCCACTTTTAAGGAATATTACCTACGCCGAACTTTCCGACAACTTATAAGGGAAACCGATCGTAAATCTTCAATTAAAACATTTTGTAAAAACTATAACATCAAGGATGCTGTTGACAGCAAGCATCAGCGAATCATGGAAGGAATTAAAATTAACAACAATGAACCATGTTTGGAAAAAATTTGGCCAAAATGTGTAAAAAGTACTGATGCAGAAGTTAATTGCCTTCCTGAAATTAGGCAAAACATTTTGGATCTAGCACATGATCTCGGCTTTGAAGGTTTGAACGAACGTGATGTGCTTGATCTACTTGAAGCTGATAGGGAACTCCTTTCATATAAGGAGCTCATTCAGTTGCAAGCAGAACCGGCATTTGATGAAGAGACAGAGCCTGTTGTATTCAAACAGCTAACATCAAAAAAATTGTCAAAAGCTTTTTCCTATTTCGAACAAGGAATAAACATCTTCCTTGAAAACGATCCTGACGTCGAACGTAGCGCTAAAGTTTCTCGAGGAATTAACTCAGCCATTAGCTGTTATTAATCACTGAAGAACGAAAGAGACAAAAAGGCAAAACAAACAACGTTGGACAATATTTTTAAGCCAGGCCCATCCTTACCAGCGAAAAATGAGAACGACAGTGATCTGCAGGTTACCATTTCTTCATCGTCTTCAGATTAAAGCCATTTTAAAAAAAATTATGTAGGTATTCATACACATATTTTATGTAACATGAAGTTGTTTCATTTTTGTTTATGGATTATTGTTGGTTTTTGGAGTCTGTTATTATTTTATGTACAAATGTATGTACTTTTGATTTAAATGAAATAATGTTACATATTTAACAAATTTGGAACCGATCCCATTGAATTTGTATTATGCTTCCACTTCACTCTCCGAAAGTAGGCGACAGTTGGCCAAGGACGGGAAATATAATGTGAAAATTCGGGCTTACTTCGGTCGAGCTCGGTTGTCCCCGCGCTAAAATCTCTCGCAAGTTCTCCGAGGTCACCGCGAACGGGAGGTAAACTGGGGGTAATTTTGGTCGAGGCGGCCGACTTCGCCGCCTCCGAAAATTCCCTCGCTTTCCGAAGTTAATACCCGAAGACGCTTCGAGCACGAGCGGCGAGATACTTCCCCTTTCGCTCTCTCGCGTGACGAGAGAGAGAGATAGAGATGGTTTATCGCAAACTGAGATAGAACGATTCAATTTTAATATGGGCGTCTTCACGATCGCGCCACTGTTTGGTATTTTTGCCCGATCTGGACGGCCAAAATTATTTCTCCACTTTAGTTGATTCCATAAGTGCTCTTAGTCAAATATATAATATTATAAGTGCTAAAAAATACAATTATTTAAAGTATTTCTTTAATTGTAGGCCCGAGGAATAGGAATTCCGTGTTGAACGGTCGTGCGAATTTCGCCGCGTAGCGTAAAAAAAAAAATTGTATATGTCACAAATTTGCTGTTTTTTATTAAGAAAAAGTATTTGACTAGCATTTTACCATACTCGGTATCGTTTTTTTAAATATGTATATATTTAGTCTTTCCAAACAAATTTTTATTTTATTTCATTAGTACGCGATCCACAATTTGACGTTTACTGATTTTACCACGGTAACCATATTATTAAAAAATTACAATCATTACAAAACTGTATTTTAAATTTGACGTTAACATTTCTTTAATTGTAGGCCCGAGGAAGAGGAATTCCGTGTTTAACGGCCGTGCGTAGCGTAATAAAAAAATTTAGCCGCGTAGCGTAAAAAAAAAAAATTGTATATGTCACAAATTTGCTGTTTTATATTAAGAAAAAGTATTTGACTAGCATTTTATCATACCCGGTATCGTTTTTTTTTAAATATGTGTATATTTGGTGATTCTGAACAAATTTTTAGGTCGTAACTTTCGCGACTAAGCCCCGTCCCATTTTTAAGAATAATACATTTTTAAGGTATGCAATGTGTTAAAAACCGCAAAAATCCGCAGTCAATTTTGCATGTATCATAAAGAGAAAGACCTAAGCTATATATTGTATATAAAATCTCAATTCAGCAAATTGACTTTCCATACTTTTCCTTAAAAAATAATAGAAATTATTCATTAGTTGCACACTTGAACGTTTCCTGTTTATTATTTATTAGTGACAGTGAAGCCTCGATTCAACATAAAATGTCTTATTTACTAACATTGATCTATTCCGGTGCATTGCAATCATCCACCATCTCCTTTTTCTCCATTTGGCTTTAATTTTTTTTGTGTTTAAAACACGCACGTAGTTATAATACGCGAGGTTGAGAAGCGTGCACGCGTATGAAATTCCCGGCTGTGCGAACGCTATTCGAAAAACTGCGACCTTGACCGACTTCGGTCGAACTTCCACTAGGACAACTTTCGGAGAGTGAAGTGCAGGTATTAGAATAATTGATTCCTTATACGGCTTTTCGCTTTGCGGCCAAGTTTCGTGGAACGTATCTAGGCCTATAGCGAGGTATAGGTGTACTTGGAGTAGCTTACAAAAGTAAAAATAATAAAGAATTTGATTCATTTTCATAGCTGCCTTTGATTCAATATGAAATTTCAATTATTACAAACCTTCTACTGCTTCCTGGGGAAATTGGATCATAAAATGTTGAGCCTTGTTGAGCAGGAGTATTAGCAGATACTACACCGCCGTTTATCCGCAAATTTGAGGAAGCCATTGACGTTTGGCTGCTTTTACGTGATACATCCGATGATCTTTATAAAATAAAATTGAATATGAATCACACTCGTACTATGTACATATACCATAATCTATACTTTAGAATATCTTTTACCTTTGTCCGAATAAACTACTTGCAGTGGAAATTCCGCTGTCTCGTCTAGGAGGTTGTTCTTGAGGTATTGTCGCTAATTCCGTTACTTGCCTTTCTAAGTCGTTTTGAGTACTAGGTGCACGTTTACTCATCAAGCCTAAAAAATTATAAATATAAAATGAACATCTCAATTGCTTTATAAATTTTTAATAAAGAAACAAGTCAATACCTGATCCAGGAGGACGAGGAGATCCAATATACCGACCGCCTCCGGCAACACCCATTTTACTACCAAACCTGAATTGATGAAATAGATATTATAGTTCATATTGATAATATAACAAAAATATATATTTTAATTTATATACCTATGAGGAGGTCCCGGTCTTTCACCAATTGCCACCATAGCTCTGAGCATGAGCGGAAGCTCTCCCATATCACCAAGTAATTCTTCTTCCTCCACGACCTAAAAATAATCAAATTCATTAGTTTCAATACGATTTTATATTTATATTAATTATTTTATGTAAGCATACTTCGCCCTCAAGTCTGAAGTAAGGATTTTGAGCATCTTCAACAAAATGACCAGCTAGACCTGGTGGTGAGCCGAAATCTAAGTCATCTCCGCCGCATTGCCTTGCAAGCTATAAAACAAATAAGAGCATATGTTATTTAAAGTTATGCCCGGTAGAAAGTGACAATCATACAAAGGTGCTTTGCCAAATAAAAACATGAGAAAAATCGACATTTCAGAACATCCAATAATTTGAAGAATGACTAAACGTAAACTTAAAAGTAATGTTGTACATTAATAGGTGGGGTTTAACAATACGATCATTGGTATAAATAAGCCTCTTCTCCGATTTGTCTAATCTTTATCCATAAAAACATATAAAAGACTTCTAGAGAATTATTCGTTGGTCTTTTATTTTATTTTTACTTTAAATAAATATCAAGGTATATTTATTATTCTTCAATCAGGCAGTTATATATTTTTAAATATTTTCATTAAAATCCGAGAGCGATTTGGATGTACAACAGTAAATTTTCTGATATTTTATGAATATGGATTTGGCTGTGCAACGCAAAATATCCTTTAAAATATTGTCAAGATTATAAGTAATCATTGCAACTAAATTAGTTGCGAAAGACTTGCTAAAAGGGTCTCATAAATTAATTGATTTATTTGTGTCCCTTGGAACTTATAAAAATCTTTGTTATAAACAATGAGATTGCATATCTACGAATTTTGTCATACCTTATATTATAGCATCACAATGGCCGTTGCGTGGCCGTTCTGTGACTGTGTTTATTGTTTTTCACTTTGTGTTCTGTTTTAATTTATGACATGTGAATGTAACTATAAATTTAAATTTGACAAAATTAACTGCCTGTTGAGAATCAACCTTTTTTGATCACGTAATAAGAAACTGCCTGATTAAGAGTTTTAAATCACTTGAATAAAAACTCAGTTTACATCGGTCGGAATGCGATAAAGTTGCCAATTTTTACTGATTGCATATCTACCTTTACACAGGTATGTTTTAAACAATAATCAAAAGTCTGGTTCCACCCCAAATCATCGAGATTTACCAAGCGATTGTTAACTGGAAGGAACTTTAGACTTCCCCGATTCTAAAGGGTATATAAGCCAGAGCATGGCTTAACTTCGCTTCCAATTTGGAATAAATTTCTCTACCGATTATTATGCATGACTGATATTTCATTATTAGAACAACCAAAGGTGTTTCGAATTACTATAGCCCCAGAAAACAAAGAACAGTAGAAGCAAATAAAACACCTCGAATCTCTAATATTGAGAAGTAAAAATAGTTTTATCAACTGAGAACTATTTGGAAATAAAATATACCATATTTAATCACTAGTTCTTTCTCTCTAAGTGCAATATAATATTAGTATAAGTAATAGAATATACCTGAGCGTGAGATGCAGGAGCAGGTGACATTGCATGATCCGATTCAGATTTAACACTAGCACTGCTGCGAGATGCTGCTCTGCCTGGAACACTACCGCCATTTCCTTCCCATCGAGGACTGCTGCTGTCTCCGCCTCCAATTCCGCCGTCGGCTTCTTCATCTCGGTTACCTCCTAATAATAAAATGCATATATTCATAATATATAATAATTAAAGATATTAACATGTATATGAATTCATACCTTTATGTTTTTTATTTGCATAAAATTCTGCTCCGTGAACAGTCTTAACATGTTTCCGCAATGAAGATGGATCTGTGTAACGTTTCGTGCATCCAGGAGCTTTACAAACGTATGGTTTCTATAAAATAAAAAAAATTATATTATAATCTATTGGAATAAACTGGCAAACTAATTCAACAGACCTGTATTCCTTTTGATCAGACATGCACATTAAAACAGCACACATTTAAAATATTTTTTTATACTGTTAACTGTAAAATAAATTCAATTACCTCGTTACTGTGAGTCCTGTTTTGATGTTTGGCTCTATCGCTAGCGTTTGAGAAGGCTTTCGAGCAACCAGGATATTCACACGTATATGGTTTTTCGCCCGTGTGGCTCCGGAGATGAGTCTTTAAATTTTCTAACCTTGAATACGCCTTGCAACAGCCTTCAAACTATTCAATAAAATAAAACATTAGAAAAAATATAATTAATATTATGCTTCATAAGCAGCTTTACCATTAAAATATTTGTATTACATACGCGATTCTAGTTTTAGTTGTTTTATATATTAATTTTTTATATTTTTTTTTACTTTATAGGTTCTAAAATATCATATAAGTTTAATAAATAATAATGGTAATTATACAGTCTTTTTATTTATTCTTCACAAAATCAAGTGGCTCCAAACTTTTGCACAGTACTCTACATTGTAGACAATGTGTTATGTACTGTTTTTGAAAATAAATAACAAGCGCGATATTTTTACGAAGTTCAATTGAATCTTAAGGCATTAAAACATAATACTACAAACTAACCATACGATATGTGCGCCCGAAGACACATTTGTGGTATATTGTCATTGGTTTCGTGACAATATTCCTCATAATTTTGAATGACTTTATGGCGATCTTGAGACGACCGTCCGGAACGCAGCATACGCGAAAGTGAAGTCCCGCTGAGCCTTGCACCCGAACTAAGCGGCTCCGTACAATGACCCCGCAACCACAAGCAACGCACCCGACCGGGAATATAAGGCGGAGCCAAAAGTTCACATTATCATTCGACTCTGGACATCTGACTACAACACTCAGCTGGACTACAACTCGCCACTCGGATCTCATCTTCGCTCGACTTTTGAAGTCTGATCTACACCTCGCCTCCTGTCTGAGCAACCATCTCCAGGACACGCGCTCGAGGATTAATATCGACGACTGTCGAAGGATCACCGTCAAGAACTTACTGGAAGATGTCGCAAGGGCCACTTTATACAGTTCGCTGTACAAACGTCCTACCACAAATCGTCAACCGGACCCGCCGAAAACTACGAATAAAAGCGTAAACACGACCGCTTCAACTTTTATGAAGTATTTCAATGTAAATTTTTTCATAAAAAAAATCCAAAAACATATTTTATGAATGGTAAAGCGACTTACGAAACACTAAATGATAAAATCGTTATACTTACTGTACATTTATGCGGTTTTTCACCAGTATGTCTTCTCATGTGTACAACCAGCATATATTGAGCTTTAAATGGTTTTTCAAGACGCGAACATCCCACCCATCGACACACAAATGTCTTTTTACTATTGTGAATATGTTCGGAACTAATATGCTTCACGAGATCGTCGGGAGTCGGAAACTCAAGCTGACAGTCAACCTATTAAATACAAATTATTAGTATGGAAAATTACGTGAGCATATTATTAAATCTTATATAAGCTCATACCCAATGACAGTTAGTTTCGATAAAGTCAGCCGGCTCATCTTTGATGTCACCATTATCTTGCACGGTGCTTTCGGCAGCTGCTGCTAAAGGCCTATCAGGACGGCTGGATACCACTGGTTCGCATGTGATTCTGGCATCTGATGTTTTACGGTTAGGTGAGCTCATCGTGCATGTTGATGCGCTACAAGATCAAAAAAAATATTGTTATATAATTTTGTAAATACTAAAAAATTCTGGAAGTCATCATCTATTGTAAATCTTTCGATGTAACATTACAGGCGTTAGCCTAATGCGTTACAACGGGGTCAATACAAACAACAACTTCAAAGTAAGTAGTGAGACACTAGATTTAAATCAAAGTTGCATCTATTTTATTAATTATAAACGGCTCATATTTTTCGAGGCAGAATTTTAATACGGTTGTGGTCAGAATTTATATTACATGAGGCAGAATTAATATTACAAGGTCAGAATATCCATCTGACCCATCAGAATAATAGTGTTGTTATTTCTGCAATGCTGAAGTTTACGGAAGAAGTTTTTTAGAGCCAACTTGTTTGATTGAGCTCGCAATATTGTCAGATGTCAACACAACAAGCCAAGCGTGCTCTCCACTGCCGCTCTGTCGTTATTCCTGCTTCGTTCGTCGCTCTAAATACTTTCGTGTCCTACATACAATTAAATAGATTCGTTGCGAGTTTCATGGGGCGTTCAATGTTCTGATTAACGCTTGCTTTCACCTAGCCCAGGGGTCAGCAAAGTGCGGCTCCGGAGCCGCATGCGGCTCTTTGGCTTCTTGAGTGCGGCTCTAGCACAAATATCGTGCAAGTAGCTTACGTTACAAAGGTGTCTTCTTGAAGAATAAAGTTTTTCTCCATCCAGCTGCACATCCTACAGGTATTTTTGTCATCGTTTTAATAATGATAATAATTTTGTATGTAGATATTTTTATATGTATGTGCCCCAATTGACAGGGCTACCAAAAGGAAGCAAAAAAAAAACGGAAGATGAAAACCGCGAATTTAGAGTTGAGTGGACCGAAAATTTCGTATTTATTCGAAATTCGAATGGCCATCCTACATGTCTTATTTGTAAGGAGAAATTCGCACACAACAAGAAGTCAAATTTGGAGAGACACTTTACAAGTAAGCATGCGTCATTTAGCACTAAATATCCTGCCGTTGATGCAAGGAAGAAAGCAGTTGAGGAACTTCAGAAGAGTCATGATTCATCAACTTCTGTATTTAATAACTGGATGCAATCTTCCAGCAATGTTAATATGGCAAGTTTTGTTGTTAGTCAAGAGATTGCTAAGAGAAGGAAACCGTACACAGACGGCGAATACATAAAAAGTTGTTTTATCAATGCATCCGAAGAGCTATTTCGAGATTTTAAGAACAAAGCAGATATTCTAAAATAAATTAAAGAGTTACCACTGTCTGCCGAAACAATGAAAGATAGAACAATTAAAATGTGTTCCAAAATAACCATCCAGCAAATCGAAGATCTGAAATTGGTTTCGGCTTTATTAATAGCAGTTGACGAGTCTTGTGACATAAATGATACAGCGCAAGTTTCGCTTTTCGTAAGATTTATTTCTCATTTAGGTCCTAAAGAAGAACTTTTAGAATTATTGCCACTCAAAGGTCAGACGCATGGAGAGGATATTGCAAATGCTGTGGTGGAGTGTATGGATAAATATTATATTCCTCTCGATAAAATTGTGTCGATTTCCACAGACGGGGCCAAAAGTATGACCGGCGTCAGAAAAGGGTTTGTTGCCATTTTGAAAGAAAAAATGAATCACGAGATATTGGTTTATCATTGCGTTATTCACCAAGAAGCGTTTTGTGCGCAGACATTTCCGGAAAAAATTAATAAAGTTATGGGATTAGTGATCACGATCATCAGCTCCATTGTAGCTAAAGCTCTTAATCATCAATTAAAAGAATTTTTAGTTGAAATGGAGAGTGAGTACGCTGATCTTCTGCTTCATAACAAGGTTCGATGGTTATCAAGAGGGAACGTTTTAAAACGTTTCGCGTCCCTATTGCCAGAAATTGAAGCATTTCTTCTTGAGAAGGGTGTTTACTATCCAGACAATCAGTGGATCCAAAACTTTCATTTCATGGTAGACGTTACGTCTCATCTAAATCAGCTTAACTGTAAACTACAAGGGAAAGGAAACACAATTTTTTCGATGTTAGAAGAAGTCATTTCATTCGAAAACAAATTATCCCAAAAGGGAAACATTGTTTCACTTTCCGAGCCTGCTGAAGCATCGCCAAGAAAATAATTCCTCTATTGACAAACACCATTTCAAAACAAAAATTTGAAATATGAGGGAAGCATTTCTCAGCAGGTTTCAGGAGTTTAAAAACAGCAAAGCGACCTTAGCATTCGTCAAAAATCCTCTTAATGCTACAATAACTGAGTTGAAATTTTCTCCTTTTGGCACTGACATTGGTAACTTTGAAATACAATTGCAGGATTTAAAAAACAAGGAAATATGGAGCTCTAAATTTCAACGTCTTTGTATTGATTTTGAAATATTGGAGAAGAACGGATTTGATCTGAGTTCACAACACAAGTGGTCTGCTTTGAAAGACCTGGAGAATGAAGACATGATCATTTTCAACATCTGGAATAGTATTTCTGACTCTTACGATCAGCTGAAAAAACTTGCGTTTGCTGTTCTTTCCCTTTTTGGTTCTACATATTCATGCTATTAATCCTTTTTAAGCATGAACTTTATCAAGAGTAAACTGAGAAGTCTTATTGATGAGAACCTGGAATCATGCCTAAAATTAAAAACAACAACATATAAACCTGATTTACTGAAACTTTCCAAGGAGATGCAAGGACATTGTTCGCATTAAGTGTTTGTCAGTCATTGTCATGATTTAAATTTATGGATACCTTACTTTCATATTATTGTTTATCAAGGAATAAATTTTTATTGAGTGTGAAATCAAGTTTTATTCAGTAATTTAATGAAGGTCTAAAATTATAATAAAGGTTTACTAAATTAAAAAACAGATTTGGCTCTCAGAACTTTTTTAAATCGTTGTAATGTACATATTTGGCTCTTCGGCCAATAAGTTTGCCAACCACTAACCTAACATGTCCAACAGTTTTGGTGCAAGCGAGATATTTTGTAAAATATTTCTAAAATAAATAATTTATTGCATAATTTATTTTATTTTTCATTTAATTCGTTGCTATTATAAAGTATAAATAAAACCCAGCTCTTTGAGATACTGATCACCGACTTATATCACTGATTTATCGTGCTGGAAATATGTATGTACACCCATAGCTCGATTTACGCGGTACCCATTTTACGCAGTTAAGAAAACTTTTAATTATATATTACAATTGTATGTATGTTTCGACGTTTAACTGTCAAGATGCAGTAACACATGCTAAAAATGGGTTCAAAGACATACTCCTACTTTTTACACATGACTCGTCTAAACGCAGCGGGGCGCCTGTTTAGACGAGTCGCATGTAAAAAGTGACTGAGTGAAAAATATCTCATGATGATATAATTGGAAAATCTGCAGCAATGGTTATAACTTGTTTAGTTATTTCGGTTTTATACATTATAATGTTAATATAAAGTTTTATGAATTTGTTCTACTATTTAATCAACGATCCTATCTGGTATGTAAGACTATATTTATGTTTAAAGTAGCGAAATATTTATTTATCATACCTATCGGCTTCCATGATACTCGGTCCTTCCTGTCTAGATGATGATAATGGAACTCCACCACTTCCGCCACTCCCCGATACATGAGGTCTGTAAAAAAATTAAATTAATTAATATATTACCCAAATATAAATACTTTATAATTGATAATTTATAGACCAGATATTTATTACATACATAAAACCATACCTATGAAGGTGAGGTATAAGAGGATGAGGATGCATGTGTGGATGTGGCGTTCCGGGTACGTAAAGTCCCGGCGGCGCCAACAGAGGGCCTCTGCTGAGTAACGGTGGAAGCAGTCCGCTGTTTGCCAAGCCCAAGGCTGGCGACAAGGTACCTAGAAGAAGAAAAAAACATTCATGTAAAGCATCGATCCTACTTAAGAGGCAACATTTTATAATATTAATCTTACCTGCGCTAAGATGTCCATAGCTTCCGCTGGCGCTCGCTCTCGATGCTGCCAAAGGAGCGAGGCTAGCCGGAGACAATCTCACTACGGATCCTAATTCCCATGAGTCAGAGTAAGGACTCCAACAAATGCCACGCTTCCTGCCGACTCCTCGACGCGCTCCTTATAAAAAACATATAAATTAGAATCTGATTTAAAAATGAGTGATTTTATGTGTAATACCTTCAAGGCTAGCTGATAATTCTGGTGGTAGAGGAGATCCGGTTAGAAGTTCTGGATGAATCCTACTTGCATTGAGATACTCCAAACCTGAAAATAAATGAAGATATGCTTTAATTAAATTTGCATCGCATGTGTTTTTAGTCATATTCCCTAACCATTTATATATTTATAATATTACAAATCTGACTATCATCACTAAAAGAGATGTACACCATCCCACATAAATTATTCCTTGAGTCTGGCAAGCTTGTTAAGAAACTGGATGACACGTGTAAAGGGAGACGTTCTCAAACACTGACGTCCTGGCCGCAACGGTCAAAAATAAGGGTTGAGATCTGGAATTTCTACATGCTACGGCAATAATTCAGTGAATTGTATCCCAACGCTTCTAGCAAAAAGGCATTAGGATAAAAATATAGATACGATCTGTACTCTCTCTTAAAGAAATATCTGAGATATTTTCTCTAACAACGATGAGTACTTCGCTTCGCTGGGATTCAAGACAGTTGAGATATATTCAAAGACGCAACACGCGTCAAATAAAGATGCTATTATTAAGCGAATTAAAAGTTATCACTCAGTAGAAATGTTATCAAAGACAGAATAATTAAACTGAACACAAACATACAGCATCAATTAAAAGTAGACTTTAATAATTCCTAATATGAAACTACTGATGTCACATCATATGCTCTGTTGGTGTTTTATCGATAGATATTCTGATGGTCTCAAAAATGAAAAAATATTTTGTAAAGTTAGAATCAGTGCTCTTAAGTAAATCAGGGGACGAAATAAGTAAGGTTGTTATAAAGTCTGATGTCTGAAATGTATCAGTGATGATAGATGGGGCACGTAATATTATGGGGAAAATGTGGGCTTTGTGAAATTGTTTATGGAAGCTATTGAATGTCGACTTGTAAGGAACAAGTGGTTGGTTAAATGCATTATTCATCAGGAGGTGCCCTTCACAAACAAGAATTTTCAGCTCTTTTACAGGAAATTGATTTACCCTACAGTGGAATGCTGATGTTCAATAATGAAAGGTGGCTAAGCCGTGGAAAATTAATTGTAAATGAACTGAACTTTAAATTTTTAAGCGAGATGTAGAGACTACACTTATATGTATTTTCCTCGAGTAAAAAAGTATTTCGATAAGGCAAGCGCAACTGTACAAAATGAAATGGTGCCCATGCATATAAAGTACCAGCATATTGTAAACTCATTACTTAACCTTTCGACGAAAGATTTAATCAATTTGGAAGCCTGGAACAGATAATTAAAATAATTAAGTATCCGGATGTAATAGTCTACAATACTTTAGAATTAAAGTGTTTCCAATAGATACAAATTGATGATTGAGATGCAATTTGCAGAATTTCAAGACATGATCTGGGCTGAAGGGTTTATCGACTTGAGGTCCAAGCTTAAGAATCTGAAAAAAATCGTTCGAAAGAAAAGAAAAGAAGAGTTCTACTATAAAGTTTGGAATGATTGAAATTGATTACTGAACACCCTGAAAAATCTAGCGATGGCTTTACTCACAAATTTTCCCACTACGTTATTTTGTGAGACCTAATTCTCGGTGTTAAATAATATTAAAACCAATAAAAGAAACCGACTGATCTCAAAGGTTATTTCACAAAAAGATAATAAAAGATGGAAATTTTCACTGATAAAAATAAATATCTACTAGTGAAAATGTATTTCGATATTTCACGGAAATGACATATTTTCGAGATGGATTCAAGACTATTTTTTTAGATTTTACTTGAGGGAAAACCCGAGAATTTCTGTTTAAAAATCAGGAACGTTTTATTTAACATTTTAGCTTTTTTCAGGAGGGGGAGGGAGCAAAAATTGGCCACCCAATAGTCGTTTTTTTAAAATTGGATTGCATTAAGATTCATTGTATTTCATTATGTAACATGCATATTTCTTGGAAAATTTAAGGGGTGGGACAAATTCACCCTTGGGGGGCATATTTGACACGTATCGCGTGAAAACAGACATCTCCTCGGATTCCCGTCAAGAAGGGACGCAGTTAATCCACGGTCCATTATTGAGGAAAGATTGCGCGCCGCTGTCCGCGGGCATCTCGACACAAAAACCCGCCCAGCCAGTACCTGGCGGGCCGCATCAAACGGGCCGCCGCCGCCGCAGAACGTCTTCATCATCGGGACGACCACTCTGCGGTCGGTCACACATTTTTTCACCTCATTTCCATGAAACGCACGCTGCGTGCACCAGCCGCTAGGGGCGGCGCGATCGCTTCGAACGCACTTTTTCAGATCTCGCAGCACTGGTTCCCCGTTTCCTTCTACACTTACATAGTTATAAATATTACTGACTCATTCTAGTAGTGCTTCTAAGAGTCTTTCTGGTTGCAGTCCATGGATTTACGGCAATATTCAATAACTCTTTCATCAATATTAATAAGTAAGAAAGTTAAGTTAAGACACGTATATGTATATATATATATAAGAGTGATCTAATTAGCACAGCTGTCAATAATCACGCGTGTTCAAAGTGTCAAATGTTTATTTGCAACAACACATTTACGAAATGGATCGTTTGGTGCGCATTGTGGTCAGACGGCGTCATTGAGCCTTACTTTTTTTAAAAACGATGAATGTCAGGCTGTAACAGTCAAATGTGAGCGCTATAGGCGCATGATAACCGATTATTTTTGGCATGGAATCAAAGATGTTGATGTGGTTCCAACGAAACTTGCCACACATCGGGTGGAAAGTTTGATGTTTTACGTGAAAAGTTACCATTACGCATTATTTCACGTTTTGATGACGTCAACTGACCGCCAAGGTCGTGCGATTTAACGCCGTTGGATTTTTTTGTGAGGTTACGCTAAGAGTCGTGTCTTAGCGTATAAACCCGAAACATTTGAGCATCTAAAAACCAACATCCGCCAATTTAAGAGCCGAGATACCACCCAAAATGTATATGTTTTACATATAGTGAAACAATAAAAGGAAGCAGGAAAATAATTAATAGCGAACAGGACTAAATTTAGATTTTAAATGTGGAAAAGTTTGTGACACTTGTTTTTTTTTCTACGAAAAAGATTAAGAAAACTTAGACTGAAATTTACTTTTATTTTGTACAACTACTTACAGTATAGCAAAAATATAAAATTGTTTGTGCATTAATGTAAGGTAAATCTTCGGATTTTTTCTTAAGAAAAGGATTCACTGTTCTGATTAATAATAGTAATAAAAAGTTCTACATATACCCACAGTAAATATATATTTATTTATTATTTAATAAAGAAAAACAGGGTTTGTACAATACACCAAATTGCGCTATTGCTCGCACCGCATCTAGCGTTCGTGCGTATATTCCAGGCGATGCGTTCATAATCTCGCGCTTCACACTCTTAATTTCGCGCTTATACAAAATAAATAAAAGCGAAAAATGTTGAACAATTCTATATAAAGGGATGTCAAACTTTTCAAAAAAAGACTGCGGTCTACCTGATAATAAAAAAATAATTTTGAAAAAAAAATTTAAAAAAATATAAAAGCATGACACCCACTTGCCATGTAGGAGGTAAACGTTCACGAAGCCACCATTCTTGATTTTTTAGCTTATACCAATTATTTCTATGAACCATCCAACGAACGGATGTGTACACCAGATTAAGCAATTACTCCAATGTTATATTTCACCAAATGGGCGTCGTGAGCCCGCCGCGGTCTCTCCAATTGGATAGAAAATTGTGGAACCCCACAAAAAACGGACATTATTAAATACACCTGGCGTTAATCACCGACCGCGTACAGGTACGATGACGCAAGAAAGGTCCAAGGATCAAAACCCCGAGGCAAGATAATAATAGATCATTTTCGGACACACCTTTCGTCTCGTTATCCCCAGAGGTCGCTCGTTAAAGACCGAGTATTCTCTCGCTCTTCCTGTGGCGATAGACACACAAGGCGAAAAAAGTTTCCCAGAACCGGTCCGATTCCCAGGAAATATAGCAATTATTATATTTGCATGGGACTGGATGAAGTCATCGAGCGAAGAAAAAACGATGAATGGAACACAGCGCTAGCGCTGTCAATCAGTTTTTCTCGACAGGACTAACAAGCTGGTAATTAAGGCTTTGAAGGCGGTCATTATTATCACCTTGCGCAATACCATAAAAATAAAAAACAGACGTTTTAATAATGGGAGTGGATTCAAGTATTTTTTATTTATATTATATTATACCACCAGCATGCACGGCCACCTTGGATTTGACCAATTTACACCTGCTGATAGGTGTTAGATGCCATTTTTTAAACTGCTGATGAAGACTTCATGAAGATTGCAACTATCTTGAAAATTGGATTATCCCTTAGATTACATATTCTTACTACGTAACACGAATGTCGTTTATAATTCCAATACTTGAGGCAGAACCAGTTCTTTGGCATACTAGTGCTAATAGCATGTACATATCTGCTCTCTGTACTTGTTACGGAGGAGTACATATGATAATCTTGTTGATTGGTACGTTACTTTACATGTGAGTAGATGCCAATTGATATAGATTGAATCTTTAATTTGTGTATGATTACCGTCTAAACAACAAGTTAGATATTAGGTAAATAATAATGAATGGAGTTAGAGATGAATGTGACACCAAAATTAGTATTGTGCGGGTTTTTAATCACCTGTGCCATTAGTCATAATTTAGAGATCACCATGCCGACCACTTGAACAACAAAAAGAGAAAATACCTATTTGCATATATACGTTATTGCATACGAAATTAAAGTTTGCAATACAATTCGAGAATGAACTACTATCAGAAAACACAAAAAAATCTAATCTTGGCCTACTAATGTTTCTTTTGTTTAATAATGAGTTTAATCAAACTATTAGTAATTCCAAAATCTCATTTATCGCCGATGACTTGTGCTCCATTAGGAATTAAAAAAAATTAAATTTGATGTTGAAAACCTACGTGCGTAGTCATTCGCTAATATAAACCATTTAGCAGTAAAAATGTCATTTCATGACCTATTATTCTAGAGCAAGAACACCACTTATATTTGATTATAAAACAAATAACGATGTGCTTCATTCCACAGAAGTGATATCCGATTTGGGTGTCATATTTCAAGATTACTACAGATTCTATCACCATATATAAAACATATGTAATAAAGCTTCAAATATGTTATGCTTTTTCTTGACCAGTTTGAGGGCACTGTGTGCCTTGTGATTATACAAGGTACACAGTACACTCGAGCATGCATCTCTGGTCTAACTGACAAATAATGCAATCGATCCACTCTTAATAGTAAAGGTTTAAAAAATCATTCTTATATAAGTGTTCATAAGGAAATATAAATATTGTCCATTTTTATCACATACAAAATTCCTGCAAGATATGCTGAGATACGATTCTCTCGAGTCGCATTGATAAGTATATTTGGAAAAGCACTTCTTAAAGCTGCTAGTTGGAATTATACACAATCTGGATATTCTAGAAAAATTTTGTTTTTGTTTGTCACTTAATTACCAGTGCTTGTTTCCAGAGCATTGTTTGAAGTGTTGAACAACTCCCCAATAACCATCGCTATCCGATTTTTTAACCATCTATCAGATAGTACTGATTTATTCTTATCCATATATGATGCATTGTGGTCTAGCCATTATTATATATAATTGAATATAATTGTTCTGTAATTATATTTTTTCTGGATTTTATTTATTATAAAATATTTTAAAAGAAATAATACAGCAGAGCTTGTCAATTGAAAAAAATGGCGCTATTGCGATGCATCCGTTTATTGTCACGTACGGTCTGCACCATTGCTTTATGGTACTCTAATCAACCGACCCGTTGGCGTGCAAGATGAATTTGCATTAATCCCTGCATATGTATTTAAATAAAATTATATACATCTACTATGTAAATAAATGTTTTAAAAGTAGGCTTTTCCTTTTTTTCAAAATAATTTATATTTCATCCGTTAATTTTAAATTTAAAATCAATTTCAAGTCAAGAAAAATGCTACATATTCTGCTCTCTTTTTTGTCTTTTTTAAATATGGTAATTCAGATAGCTGCTTCTGAAAATTTGATAAGTTTTACGACTGTTAATATTCTTTTTGAGTTGTAAGTTTTTGTCGCTAGCGCATATCTATGGGAAATCCAGCGGCGAAGACTAGCAGAAGTCCAGGAATATTTATCACCAGCAATTGATCACTACACAATTGATCGCATAAATAATTTATAGCCTATAAATGATCGCTAGAATATTTTACCGTATGTGTGTTTAGAAATATTCGCTTATTCATTAATTGATGAACGGTGTGGCAAGTAAAAAAATCATATTTTCATACCTTATTTTCAATTTAAAATGACCAATAAATTATATGTATTGCGTAGCCTTAAAATATGCTGACGATCATTTGTAGGCTATAAATTGTTTTTGCGATCAATTGACGCGGTGATAAGCTGCTAGCGATTAATTGCTGACGGTGAACTGCGGGCAATAAATTTTCCGGACCCCAACTAACAAAACATAAGAAATCGGTACAAAAACTGGACTGTTTAGGATTGAGAAAGTGGCGCTTTTTAACGTAACAACAACCTGGTATCTAAAAACATTAGAGATCTCTATCAAAAGTTTTCATGGCTAGTAAAAATAAAAATTGTGCTTTTTGAATCATAAAACTTTCTACTTGCAGAAGGGCATTGAAATTCTACACCATCGGGTGTACTCAATACAAATCTGTCCATAAGATTATGGTCAGACCAACGCCTTGCAACATCACGACACTAATCGTGGTGAATAGGAAAGTGGTCGTGACGGCATTGCGAGCTCACATTTCCCATTGTTTCCAAACCGGACCTTTCCGAGGGAGGAATCTTTCGAGTTTTTCACCTCTAAGTCTCTGGACTCGCGAATCTTCAGCCAATTAACGGATTCCTTTAGCAGTGGGTAAGGGAATGCGATCGTCTCTAAACGACACAAGACAGATGGACACATGAGCAGATTTGAATAATGCGGCTATTCGTATGACGGTAGCGTTTTAATCGAGCATCCTTCTGTAGAAATAAGCTACAAACGGTGCATACCTAAGGTAGTTGTTCCGGTCAATTTAAGATTGAACCTTGACGAAGGTGGTAAAACATTGGTATCCTGTTGTTGGTTCATCGAGCTATGAAAAAAACTGGAATCATCTGCCTAGTTGGAATTTGCATTTTAATAGCTCGGAAAAGGTATATGATGTACTACACCGTAAACATTTTCGATATGCATAGCCTATAATTTAAATGGAGATGTTCGATCTTAGTTCGACTTCATATATATAGAAAATAAAGAGGCGAAAAATGACGGCAAGTTTAAAAACTTACACTCATAACTCAGTAGATTTTAATTTTACGTAAAAGATCGCTATATATAAAACGCTTAGAAGCTTAACCTTCATCGAAATTAAATATAAAAAAAATAGTTTTTTGCTTCAAAACAAGCGATGTATCAGATCGATCGGACCCCCATACGAGCCTTTTTGAGACTTGCAGAAAAGTTAACGCTCTTAATTCCTTTGTTTTGACGATTAAGAACTGAATTTTTAGTATCGTCTAGAATTATTAAGCACCCCCTTAATATTCAGTATGAAAAAATTACATATTTTTTTACAAAATGGCGGCCAATTTAAAAATGTAATGTGTCATAACTTCGCGAAATGAAATCTTACTGAAAAATGTTTCAAACAAAAAGTGTTCAGAAGCTTAATCTGCATTTAAAAAAAAATATTTTCTTAAAAACAAGTTTTATGGTAAATTGACCGGACCCCCAAACGAGCTTTTATGCGACTTGGCATATAGTTAACACTGTTATTTCGTTCCTTTTAACTCGTACCTATTATTATTTATTCAAGAGAATATATTACGATGTTAAAAAATACATAAAATGCCATTTTTGTCATTATCGTATCGCATTATTCTCTACTTCTGCTTTCAACCAATATATGCTTTGTCATTTTCATAATTATAATTCATGGAAATGTCGTTTTCAACAAATAAAGTGTACGAATTTGAAAAAAAATCGGTACTGCCAGTATTTCACTTTTTAATACCGGTATTATCAAAGGTCGATGTTTGCCCCAATACCGGATCGGTACTACCGATATTGCAATCAAGTGTGACACATGAACGTGTTACAAAATTTGATTATTCAACACATACGCCTATTAGCTTATTTCAATATTTATTAAATATAAATAATACGCAATATCGGCTGCCGGTCGTTATTGTTTGTATCATTACGCCCGTCGTCCGGTCACGTTTCAGTGTTCAAACTAAAGAAAAGTAAACGTTGGAACAAACTAAGTAACCGCACATAACGCGTCGTATAATTGAGTGTGAAAATAAACAGAGCAGAGCACTGAACCGTGCACTCGCTCGTCTGCATACCGGCTCTTTTCAACCACTGAACGATCTTGCGGCTGTACAGGATGTTCCAGAAATTATGTGAAAAGCGGCGCGTGACTTACGGAATAATTTAAAATCAAAATTATAGCATAAGACTAGCTGAAGAACATCAAATATTGGATTAGAAGAACATCAGTGGTTATTGATATATGTTTTCATATGTACTTATTTTTTTATAAATACTTCATGAAGCTGTATAAAATTTGGTCATTTTCCTGCAAATACCCATCGTACAAAAGTCACGTTTTCCCATATTAAATATTCAATAGTGTCTTTCGAACATTCTGTACACGATGAACATGGCGATACAACCGTACCGCTTATTTGATGGCAAACAAAGGACTACTGTGCGTTCGAGAAGACGTGATCACAGTGTAAACTGCTTCTATTATTTGTACAAAACTACCAAAAGTACCGAGAATTAATCACAGGTTTCGAAAAGTGTCAGAAGGATTTTGAAAAAAAATTAAGAGGCGTTAAAATATATGAAACTGTGTTCAGATTTTTTTTTATTACGGTTTATCTGTACTTCCATATGCATGTTTAAAGGTAATTTAAAACAAATCAAAAAAATTCTCACAGTGCGAATTAAGATCCTTTATTTCCTTTGATGTAAAGTGAGTTTACATGTCAACAAATATGTAAAAATCAGGCATCATTTCTCCAACACAGTCTAACGTATGAGTATGTTTTTGGAGTGACGTTTGCGTAATGGTTTTCAAATTGATTTTTCATTATTGAATACATTTATTTTTGTTTATATATATACATATTATTAAATTTTAGATGAAAAAAATAATGGCTGGAATAAATTTAGCATGTGAAGCGAAGGTAAGAGAAACTTCCGGTCAAACTATACAAATACCGAATAATAAATCTAAAAATATTCGTAAAAATCAGTGCGAAAAATTTAAATAAATCACTTAACCCTTTGAACGCGTTATGAAAAATAATATTTTATTGTTTTTTTTTTTTTTTTTTTAAATGCAAATTTTATCTTGATACTGTGTTTAAATGTTTTGATTTTTTAATTTTTATTCATTTAAAATGATATTTTATGTTAATTCACAAAAAAAAAATTTTTCTTGAAAAGCATTTTTTTTACTAATTTTTGCGTAAAGAGATAAAAAAATCAATTGGACGACTTTAGTCGCTTTCCGCGTTCAAAGGGTTAAGTTCATATTAATGTAGCATAAGCTACAAATTTATTGTGATTTTTTAAATATATTTAAAAAATAACAATGCATTTCAATGCACGTTTCGTATTTTAAATTGGCTCTTAACTTTAACTTCATTGTTTCTGCTGTTGCCTGTTGAAAACACACAGACATAATACGCGCCTACTAGCGGCCAAATACTGCTAACCCATATTCGAATGCATTTCATCCAAAGTCAAAAATGCATTAAAAATTAAATTTTGTGTCATTAATTTTTGCAATATTAGATTAAATTACATTTTAGGTATTCACATAAAAAAAACTAAAAGTATGACGGTTAAACAATACATCCAACGTTTCTGTTATTTTTATAAAATATTCAAATATTTTAGATATTATGATAATTTCAAACAGTATTTTTATTATTCACGAATGATAGAATCGTGTTTTGCATTTTAAATTGAAATTCGGTAATTGACGAATCATTCGTAATAACAAGAGCTGTCTTTTCCACAAGTATTTAGAATTCCAAGCTTAGAAAATAAAGTAATAAATTTTGTCACGCACAAAATATTTTAATAAAATAACTTCGAATAGCTGCGCAAATATTAAGAAAAACCGAATAAATGAGTTGGATTACTCGGGAACACTCGTTTGAAGCGGATGTATACAAAATTATTGCGAATTTCAGCACGTTCTTACGTTTCGAATTTATACATGTATACCAAGTGTACATCACCGGTGCGCGCAGTTATTTGCGCGCGTTATTTTTGCACCATAAGGAGAAGGTTGATTACAATTTTAATTGAACAACATACTGTACGAAACAGCATGTTTTATTACTAGTAAAAAAATACTCATTTCCGCTTTGTTTCCAAGTTTAATTGCTAGGGAGGGAGTACTTGGTGACCATTGTACGCAACTGACCACAAAAAAATTGGCGATATATTATTTCGGCGGCAATCCATTTATGAACTATTAATATGCAAATCAAGATTCAGGTTACGAAGCATTGCATCAAAGAATTAATGACGTGCATATTGAATTCTGCATATTCAGTAGTAGATTATACCGAGAAAAGACAGTCTGATTATATTATAGGTGCATATGAACATATTTTTAGAATAGGTAAATAATTAATTTATCAATATAAGAATAGAAAAAACTAGATGTCGATACTATCACTCGCGTCAAATCTAGATTTTTCTACAGCTTTTTTTGCTAGAAAAAGAAAAGGACTTTGTTGCACTGATATATAATTACAAATAACTACTGGTCCTCAAAGTAACATTAGAATCAGTAGTTTTTATTACTAATGAAACTTTTCCTTCGACTTCTTCACTTTTTAATTTAAGTATTAACACCCGACACCGTCGATGGTCACTCAATTTAACATTTGGGGTCAGACTGAAGGGCGCTTTTTTTACTTCCCATTTTTTTTTGGCATCCGAAGGTTGACCGCAGTGTTGAATGAAAATCCCAATTCTGGCCCATGTGTCGCGGGGTGTTCTCTCGACCGGAAAACGAGAGGTGTTGAGTTACCGAAACTATTGCTACCTCTCGTTAACACGGTCCAACGATCCTGGCGATTCAGGCAGCAAATAATACCGGTTATTTACTTTTTTTTACTTATTTTTCGCGTGTAGAAAAAGTGAAAAGGTACCTCTCAGACTGTCGGCGGGGTGCCCTCCGTACAGATCGTAAGGGGATCTGGCGTAGGGCAACGGTGGGTGGTGGGCCAAAGCCCTCGCGGCCAGATACTGAAGTTCCCCGTGGAGGCTGGATGCTGATAATCTGAAAAATGCAAAAATGAATAATTAATTAGCGTTAGAATTTTATAAATCGGTTCACTGGACTCGAAATTAATTTATTGCAAATCTTCACAACCATGTAAACACAATCAACAACTACCAATTAGTGAAAAAATCAATATATCACTGTGTACGACATAGCTCGATTTTATTTTAATTATTCATCAGGATATGCATCCGTGAGATTAAGAAAATTTAGGGAAACCTAATCTGTGGTGATCAATCAGTATTTTTATTATTTAATAATTACAAATATCTTATGGGTATTAATCATAAACTTATATGTAAATAAATAAATTAGTGAGTATATTGGTATGAGGTTATTAGCGTCATATTTTTTTATCAATATACTAGTGCTTTCCAAACTGTATATAAGTGTATGCAATATATTAAATAAATTGTCAATAATTAAGGCCACTTTTTAAACGTCCATTTGGTTTATTCAAATATTTTTTCGATATATATAAAACGTTTCACATATATCTTGTACATTATTTTATGAAAATGAATCATCGCCCTTTGGTGTATTTAAATGTTTTTCCTCCATCATTTCCTACAATTTTACATGACATGATTATAAATAAATATCCGCAAATGAATCACAGCTTTTGTCCAGTTTCCGCAGTTCTTCCTGCACATGTTCGTCATAAACGCATTTAACAAGGATACACACCTAAAAGCGTCGACGTATAATTGGTTAGTTTTGATTTATCTAACTTCTCAAAACATGTGCTCGCCATGTTGGCAAAACTAGGAAACATGATCCTTTGAAATGCTAGAAACGCGAGGGGATGATTCAAGGAATTTTGCGCCAAAGGCAACAGAACATAATATATTATATCCTCTATGTTGTGGAGAAGTTACTAAATTACTACATTCGTACTTAAACTTAAGCATAATAAATCATTATACACTTAAATAAAGATAAGAATTAAATTAAAATTGACATGGGTATTTTATTTAAATATGGATATATAGTTTTTGCTCTAAAACGAAAAATATGTAACGTGTTTTCGGCTTAGAAACGCATTTTGTTAGAAAATAAGTATTTTTCAGGGCAAAAACTTTTCGATGAAAAAAGGAACGATATTTTTTTAATTGAGTAATAATATGCGGTTCTCAAATAAAATTATTTATTGCGAGATTTACGTTTCTCGTGAATTATTGATTAAAAAAACATACAATACTATTCTAAAACATTAAGAAGAATTACTACAAATTGCAATATGAATAACCCATTTGGTATTACTATCTAACGTTCCAAAAAATATCATTTGTTTCTAAAACCGTCGATCAAAATGTACCTAATTGTTTCTTCAATAATAACATCGAATTACACAATTCTAGTAAAAGAAGTAAAAGCAGAATTATTAAATTTCAGCAACCAAAGTGTTAAGACATTTTCCTCACAATATGGGTTTAAAAGAAAGACCCTTATATATACCTTATTATTAACATTAAAATAATGAAAATATTGAATAGTAAAAATAGATTGCAAATGATCTTAAAAATGGATGGGTAAAAAATATTTTGGGATCCACTGATTAAAACAGTCTTTTTATCATTTTTAAATAAGTGCACTTAAATAGTTAAAACACTTACATAAACATAAAACCTGTTTCAATCACTTATGGAGTTGTGGGGTACACTTTAAATCTAGACTACCTGAGTTTTGTTTAAGACTTGACACATTACAGGCCGCTGACGCACATATGCGTGATTTGTAAAAAATATCTTTGACTTACTGCGTCTTTGTAAAAAATCTCATTTAGTATCAGAAAAGTTTTAAATAATATACGGAGTATATAAACTATAAAAATAGTATCACATATACGTAATACTATGTTGAGGAAATTATTTATTTTAATTTGTTTAAAATAAATACGTTTCATTCAATTGGTTAAATTTTAAGAAATAATATAATTATATAGCAATAAAAAAATATTCTCAATTTTTTTTCTTGTATTAATGCGAAACAAATTTGATTTCGTAGTGATTTTGCGAAAGTGTATTAATCTGTATGGTAAAAAAAATAAGGATATAAAAAATCATAAAATAATCAATATCTGGCAATTGAAATTTTTTTTTAATCTATAAATTAATTAAAGTTAAGGATAGGTTTACGAATAAAAGTAGTTAAAGCCGATTTATTAAATTTCGGCAACTAAAAGGTTAAGAGATTTTTCTCATAAGATTGGTGTAAAAGAAAGGACCTTATAATAAATTATTAATTCAACGTTTAAATAATAAAAATATAAATAAAAATTTAAAAAAAATCGTAAAAATGAGTGAAATTTTTAGGAACCACTGATTAAAAGTCGTTCTTATAAGAGTACTTAAATAGTTGATAAAACACACCCACACAACCATTTAGCCTTTTATATATACCTATGGGGTTGTAAGGTCAACACTTTAAATCTTGACTACCTTTACACATAACAAACCGCTGACGCACATATGCGTAATTTATATATAATTATCTTTGACTCGCTAATGGGTTTTTGTAAATAATGTAATTTAATAAAAATATATGGAATATATAAACTATAAAAATAGTATCATACGATATACTATGTTTAAGATTGTTTTAATTTGTTTAGAATAAAAATGTTTAATTTTAAGAAATAATGTAACTATTGTATATAGAAATAAAAGAAATCCGAAACAAATTTGAATCTGTAGGGATTTTACGAAAGTGTATAAATCTGTAGAGTAAAGAAAAAAATTAGGATATAAAATATCATAAAATTTTTTTATTGTATAAATGAAGAATTGGTTTACGAAGATTGTTTTAGATTGATAGCAAATTTTAAATGTCACTCTGATTCTATTAAGTAACAGAAAAAAAGGGAAAAAAATATTTTGTTTAACTATGGTAGATTTTTGGTGGAAAATAATTAAAGATAACATGACAACCAGGTAAACACAATCAACAACCAGCTTCTTTAGCTTATCGATTAATGTAAAATGATTCAATGCGATATTAGAGAGGACTCTCCTGAGATATAGAATCCCAACAGATGCACTAAATCAGTAACGATTCATAAATCAATAAACTAGAGCTTACTATTTCCATTTAATATAAAATACATTACTGAATATATAAAATTATGCATATGCATAAACAGTCCACAATTGTAAAGTATCCACGCGCCCATTTAATGACTACGATTGTAGATAGTAATCGATAATAATATTCGATTTAGCGACAGACGTCGCGCATAATTTAGTAATAAATCCAAATTAGACACCATTGAAGACCGGGGCGGTTCAACGCGATAATCGTATGCAGACCGCGAAGGGTGTATCTGGCAGCTGGCATTTTTTGACACTGTTTAACCCAATAAATTAACCAAACAACACACGCTGAATCTTGAATCTCGGGGAATCGGTTAACCCTTAATTTATCACGTCATTATTGTGAGAACGGAGGGCAGGTGCGTGTTGCGTGATACCTTGATATCATCATTAATTCTGGACCTCAGATATAGGGACTAGCGGAGGAGGTCCGAGATGCTAAAAGACACCGACCGCGAGAGCGGAGGTGGACGTACACATAAAAACGATATTTAACAATCAATAAAATCGGAACCGAGGCAGTATATAATCCACGAAGGTCTATCGGCCCGTGGATATAGAGAGCATGATTGAGAATCTGCACAGTAATTATCAGCCTCAAGTATAAACTTATGGTAGAATGTTCATTTTAGTGCCCCCATAATTTATCCAGTGGAACACTGCTATATAAATATATAGCACTTGTAATGAATTTTCATTAAATCCGACAGTAAATTACGGTAATAAAATATTAACAGATTATATGAGTTGAGTTCAATGAGTTTTACGTATCGGAATCACACCAGATATGAAGTTCACGCATATCTAATTGATGTACAGTAGCGAATAAATAATTAATAAAGGCAAATTGTTACAGTATATATGTTTAAGGCAAGGTGTAACATCGAGTTGTGGACATTCCATGCAGCATTTGAAGCGAGTCTTAGTGGATTCCCTTTTTCATTTATATTACTTGTCATTGATAACTTATTGATCAGTAACTAAAATTTAGCATAGGGTCCGTACCCGGTTTACGAAGAACTATTGCATCAGCTTACTTTTACACATATAAACAAGCAAAAATATAAGTAATAAGACATATTTTTCAATTAGCGAGATGTTACAATATCCTTTTTTGCAAAATAATATATTATTTTATTTTTAATATGTTTTTTAGCTGTTTTAAATTATGTGCAATGGTTTATGTATCTGTATGCAATAACTTTAACCTTCAACGGTGAAATCAATATTTTACGATTATTTTAATTATTGAGGTTTCGCGACGTAAAATCTTTAGCAGTCAATTAGCTTAGTTCATTATCCCAAGTTTAATTGCTGGGTTTGATTGCTATTTTAATTTGATTTTGTAATTTATTTAAGCGTTTTTCTGAACGATATAATAAACGTAGCTAATGTTATACACAATTGGGATTATTAAAGGGCGATAATCTAAGATTAGACTCATTTACTATAACCCTTTGCAGTCCATATTTTTTAAACTAGTGTCGCCCAAAAAATGTAATGCTCATTAAATATAATAAAAAGAAAAAACTATTTCTTTTATATTATTTTTTTAATTGAAATTTAATTTTTATAATTGAATGGAATTCAATAAATATTAATTCAAGAATTTTAAAACATACAGAAATATTTATATTATATAATAAATAAATATTTTATTTATAATATTATTAATTTTAAATAATTTATAAATATCTAGACGTTATGAACATAGGACCTGACAGTCAAAAAACACTTTTCCAATACGTGTGGACAAAACATTTTAATAACATATATATATATATATATATATAAATTGCTTGATCTATTTATTTTTAATAAAACTGGCAATAAGATGTTTACTGTTAATAAGTTACATCTAATACTTTTTTGTTATCATATCTTGGCAATCATTCTCACTATTGTTCAATACCATTCTAAATAAGAGAGTAGTTTTCTTTCTTCTTATTTCTGGTCCTCTCTCTCCTTACATCTATAATACTTAGCCGAATTTTTAACTTTGTATTTAATTAAATATATAAGAGATTTCATAAGTATTCGAACCATCTAATTATTTATTTTAGATCTTCTGTTATAACATGACAAGAATTATATAAAAAGCCTACTTCGTTTCAACCAAGTAAACACAATCAATAACTACTAAGTAAGTAATGAGACACCAGTAATTATAGATTATTAATACTGTTTACAATCAAAAGATGTTACTATGCATGACCTAGATCGATTTTATTTTAAATATTCATCAGAGATATAAGGAAAATCCACGCAAAACTAATCCGGAATAATCGATCAGAATTATAATTATATAGTAATCACTAATGTAAATTGAAAAATATTAAATTCGAACAAATGTATTTTAAGTATTAAACCACTAGTCTTTCGTATTGTTCCTAATATATATGTTCTCTAAGATTTCTTAAACTCCGTGATTAATCTGGTAAAAATTCATATCTTGAGACGAACATGTATAAATAAATCAAGGATTAGGTGGAAGATATTTTTGGTGTCGCCACCTCATCAATAAAGATATCACAATACCATTATGTGGGCGTTCACCAAAAAAAATATGGCACCCGCGTTTTAGACTGAAGCAAAAGGTGGAAAATGGATAATGAAGATGATTCCCGACTCGAACCTCACATGTTGGTCCATCTTTTTTTTCTCGCTTTGGGGTCTCATCCGCAGAAGATAATTATTGTCGGATTTGGGCAACACGCAAACTGCACCTGCCAGCGTCCATTGGCTCCTAATTAAATCTAACTAATGTTGATGATGTGTTAATTTCGCTGCTGGAATGTGCAGTTTTTGAGCTAAAAAATAGTCTCTAATTTCTTTACCTAAGAAACTAAGAAAATAATTACAGTTAATGACTTTCTCAGCAAATTTGATTTTAGAAACATGAACATTTACTGTTCTAGCTTAGGGGACACACTACTAACCGTGGCACAACACGCACCGTTATTTAACGTGACTTCAAATAATTAATTAAAGTACAAAGCAAATTAATCAAAGAGGACTTCTTGATTTTTTTGTTGGCAATCTTAGCTTAGTTTACTTATATCAGTACACGTCAGCCAAACAAATATAAATATTATCAGTAAACGTGTGCTCAGTATTAAAATAGGCGCCACTCGCATTTTATCTCTTATTGGCAAATAAATTGATTAAATTTGTATTTATTAGCATGCAAATCGATTTTTTCCCGTAAATTATTAATTCGCAAGTTTTATCGTAAAATTATCCATTTCGACGCAGAAAGAGCGCAGGGGTATAAAATTAGTCATATATTAAAAATAAGCTAGTTGGAATAACCATATTGGGCGTATAGGACATATTTTGACATTTATTAACTTTGAAGAATTTACATTGGATTTTGCGTTAAAATGGAATTAAGTGCGGTGATAAAATGTTGGAATTGTTTTATGAGTGGTATAAACGATTTCAAGTGATGATGAGATATAAGAGAGGCGGCCGAGTACATCAACCAGCGATTAACACATTGCGGTCCATTCACGCGTTTTCGCGTGATAGCGAAACTTTGCGGTTTGTTCGCGAGGTTTCGAGGATTAAAAATAATGTATTTTAAGCTTAAACGTAATACAGATTTAAACTTTTATCAAGAGATGGCATTTATAATTATGTTTGTGGCATGAAAAAAATACAACCTTTTAGCAAAACATATAAATATTTAAATTTACATTTAAAATTATATATTATATTATAGTATAGCTGACCGTAATGGTTAAAATGTAAAAAATATAAGGAGATTGTGTTTAATAATCGCTAAATATAAGGTAGAAATTTAAGAAAAAACTGTTGATATCAGCATCCTAAATATGCATAGGTGTATAGTTATTTTTTATATAATTCCGCATGAGTAAGAAATAACTCATTCTGTGGTTACAATTTAATGCATTACATTACAAATAAATAGCGTAAGCATTAAGAAAATATAATAAATACATACACTTAAAATATTTATTATACAATTTTAAAGGGAAAAAAATAAGAAACATAATAAAAGGAAAATAAAAATAACAATTATTTAATGATATGTTATATCTATAATTTATTGACTTAATTTTATTTGATTAAAGTTGCATAAATTCATTAAAAAATTTTTTTTAATTTCTTCGCAATTGTTTCTAGCTGATTTTGGTAAAACCTTAAATGTTTTAAAAAATGCTCGAGGGGTGTGTAAATCATCTGCAGATCTAATTTTAATTTCTAATTATGTATCTGCAATCTGAATTTATTACATGATTATTATTAATATTAAAGCGAAACAAGGATCCGATCGTCTTAAAGAATGCACCTCAATAAGAAACAATACCAAAAGTGCATGGCAAAATCGATTGAATATCAAGGTTCTCCTAATTATTTAGATTTACACACAGGTGGTATGGGGTGTCAGTTCCAGAGGGTCGCAAAAAATAAAAATTAACGCGACATTTCGTGTTGCTAAAAAAAATCTTGGTGAGCATAAATGCAACCACGTGCACACGATCAAAGACCACAAAGAATCATAAAACACTAAAAATTACCTCATACAGCTAGTAAATGATATTTGAAAATTACCTGTATTTATTTAACCTTCTAAATGCTATAAAGCACCTACATTTTTATATTCAACTTATTTATAAATTATTTTTGAGAATATGTCAATTGAAGTGCCGTCTTCAAAACGATTAATTAATGTTTAAAACTGCAAGCTATGTTCTAATAACTTTTTTAAATATATATAGATACTAATTTTACGTTTATTAATAATTTAATTATATATTTTTAATGTTAGTGAAGCAAAGGGTTCAAAAATATTTTTTTAGCTAGCAAAGCTTAGGGTTTTTCTCTCTCGTCGCTCTTCTCTGTCCACTTTGGTTAACTACTATTATATTCTTTGTTCTGTGGTTACCATACAGTTGCTTTCGCCGCTATTTTTCAGCATTAATCTACTATTTTCTAGGTCTTAAATGCGAAATATAATTGATGGGAAAATATTATTGGTGTATATTTGAATGTATATCAACTTATATTTTAAATGTAATGTGTAGGAGGGGGGAGCAATTTTGTTTTTGTCTGGAACACTAAATAAGCTACGGTCGACTCTGTTCACACGTATGTTTACTTTACTACATATTCTCACTACCAGATATTATGTCAATAAGGAGTATAACCTAATCCGAATAAACAATTAGCCCTTCAAACCATTTAGTCCAAATCACTTTAAACGAAAACACCTGAGCTGTTCAATGAAATTTCTCACGGCTTAGAATTGCTCCAAAGCGTCAACAAATATGACTTATCTTAAATAAGAGGTTATGCAATCGAAACTACGGTTCAATAATATCAATGAAAGCGTAAACATTCAAAACAAAAGTACGTCAAGTTCGATCGAATGTCAGGGTTCTCTTTATAGTTTTTTAGGATTATAGCGCTACAGTTTAATGCGAATTCTTACCATCAAGTAATACAGACAAAAAAGGAGTATTACTTTGCAGTTTCCGCAATTTGCGTAAGGTAATCCGAAAAAAATAATCCGGGTAAAATTGTATTCAAACAATTAGCTTTTAAAGCCATTTGGTTGGCATATTTTTTAACAAAAACAACTGAGCAAATGTTAAATGAAATTTCTCACGACTCAGAATTGCTCCAACATGATATCATTGAAAGCGCACATGAAGAGGCAAAATAAAAAAAATTACGTCAAGTTCGATCGAATGTCAAGGTTCTCCTTACTGTTTTTTTTTTTCGATTATATTGGTATACTTCACTACGGTCAATAAGGATTATTATATTACAGTTTTACATCGTTTACGTGATAAAAACCAAAGAAAACGATCAGAATTGTGAGCAAGTAACTATTTGATTTTGCACAATGATAACGCACCGGCTCACGCGTGATTTTTTACCAAAAATTACAATGATACAGACTAATGATACCACACTCACAAAAACCACAAATGCCACACTCATAAATGTGCATTGTAGAAATATTTTACGGATTTTCAAAAGCACCATGTAATTATTTTTCATTAACACTTTACCGACCGGCAGTTTCACTATGAGACTTACGCTAATTACTGGGCAAATATCAGCTTTTTGTTTAAATTGATGTATCTTTTGATACTGTCTGATTTTTCTAACCATGTTATTAAGATTGAAATTGAAGAAATACAAAATATATATAATTATTATTTTTTTAAATTTCCCTTTATATACGTATGTCTAAATATATATTTTTTCAAAATAAAATTTAAATTCATTCATATATTTAATCATGTCTTAAAAATTAAAATAAAACACTAAACATATTTTTTTAATTTGACGTGAAAACCATATGCAAAAGACGCCAATTGGCGTCCGCAGTATTTAATGTTCAACACGCTCAGGACGCCAATTGATGTGACCGGTAGGTAAAGTGTTAATATATACTTTTGTAATTGTTTTATTTTCTACAAACAAACGTTCAATTTTATATTTATTGATTGATTTTTTCACGGTTTGAGCACCGCTGGGCCCTCGACTGATTGAGTGTTCAACGTTCCGCGCACACAAGAGCGTGCGTGAGCCAAATCGGTCCTGCCGTCAGTGTTTCCAAACACAATTATGCAAATTTACCCACCGAAAATATAAGTGCACACACACAAAATCCGCGAGCTTGTGATTGAATTAAAAAATAACCCTCTTCGATAAGAATATCGACTTAATTTAAATTTATTGCCAATTTATGCGGAACACGCGAATCGACGGTTGCGCAACGCAGCCACTAATAGATTCGATTCTTATTTATTTATTTACATATCATATAATATGATCGTGTATATTATTATAATCCGATCATATTTCACATTGACTTTATAATTCGCGCCCGGATCGGTCGTACGTGGCGAAATTTGCATACGATTAGCTCGTTATCGATGAATTGTTGGCGTATAATGCACCGAATATATTTATACTGAAACCGGTTAGGGGGTCCCAAAAGCTTATAAATTTAAACTAACGCAGCTACAAATTACAACAATTAAATTTAATACATTTCAAGAGCAATTTATATTTTTTTTAGATTTTTAAGTTTGCTTGCTTGTTAATTTATTAACCTTCTCATGCATGGATGATTAAAAACTTGCAAAAATATGTTTATAGCTAGTAAAATATACTATACAAATAATTATACATATAAACTAATAGTAGAGTACGCTCGGGATAAGGATTCCGGTTTGTTATTGTGTGCGTGAACTGTGTGGCTCAAAACAATTTCGCTCAGAATATTTAATTATTTTATTTTAAAAGAAAATATATGTTTATTTAACATACATACATCTGAGCTAAGTTGGAAATTTCAACGGACAATTAAAAATATATTATACAATCGAAGAAACCAGACATTATGTCATTAATTAAATATTTGCAAAATTCAAAATCTTTCACTAGTCAAAAAAATAATGAAGTCTTTAGCTATTCTTCAAAAGCAAAAAGATATAAAATGGTGAAAGAAATTATTCGCAGATTGTTTAATGGCTCGACGACTCCATTAAATCATTGGAATCAATTTAATAAATTTAAAAAAATATCATTGGCGCAACGATAAGAATAATAACTTTTTAAGCCTTACAGATAATAGTGTAAAAAAACCAACAACGTACGGATTAATGGAAAAATAATAAAAATATTTTAATCCACGGGTAAGAGAACGAATAACTTACAGTGTATATTTGAAGCCTTGATATCAATTAACCCAGATATGCCCAAGAAATTTTGTTCTCTTAAAATTTCATTTATAAATAAAAAACAGTGGCACGAGTTTAGTGACCTACCCATGGGACAGTGGGCATATCTGGGTTTTAAACCAATATCAACACAAAATTATTTAAAATAAATCACTAGAGAAGATCGAACTTCTGTGCCACGCTGCACTTTAATGACGAATACCAGCGTTGACGAATCAGCGACTGTCCTTAAAAGAGAAAGCGAGACAACGAAGTATACGCTACATCGCTTCTCCCTCTCATATACATGTACACGCACACAATAACAAACCGGCATCCTTATCCCGAGCGTACTCTACAAACATACATAGATGACCTATGAACTTATTTTATATACAAAATTGTCTTATTTAAAAAAATTCCCTCTCAGGGGCTATACACTATTTAATAAATATTTTTTATGGCATCTAATAATAAAAAGAGTTGATCTTTTAATGGTTGTCTAAAATATTAAAAACAAAGTCCTTGTTGTCTTAATATTTATTATTATTTATTCAGGTACTTAAAGACATATATTAACTGATTTTTTATAACTTACTTTAATGCATTACCCTTTTAACGGACTGCGGTAGATTTTTATATTTAAGTTTATTAATTATAAACCCTATGAGGCCGGCGGACGAGGCGCCGCCGGCCTTCGTAATCTCGTTGTGATCACCAAACGAATGTGTTATTCTAACCACCACTACGTCAGACTATGTTGTCAGTGTGCTACCTAACACGAGGCCCGTAACTGATATATTAATCATTGAAATTTATTTTTATTAAAAAAAATTTATGGATTCTTCAAAAATAGTTCATATACAAAAAATCAACTTCTGAAACATGTTATGCCATTTAGAAATTTATGTTTTTATTTTTTTGTGTATACATAGTAATTCACACAAAAAATGTATATCTTCAGAAATATTTTTTAATATATATATGTATATAAAATCACATATTTGCCCAAAAATGTTTTAGCATTTTTAGCATACACCGCCTAATTTCGTTTGGCAATAAAAGGGTTATTAGGCTTAAAACTTGAATTTCTAAAGACCTGTTTTTAAGAACCGACTATCTATCTATTCATAAAAATTGTACAATATGTAAAAATAAGTGTAATAGAATAGGACAATCTATTTTATTAATAACAATTCTAAAAAACAAGATTTAATCATTGTAAATTCGACGCTGAGAAAGTTAAAGAAGGAGGGCAAAAATATCAAATTTTCAGTTAAACTATAATTGTAGTAGTTTTTAATTTTAAGATCAAAAAGTTTGTCATTGGTTAAGTCAGCATCTTTGATTCAATTTTTATCAGAAGGAAGAGGATTGCAGATTCATGGTTTAGATTTCATCTTATAAAGATAGTTATAGCCTTTAAATTAATAAGTTCTGTAATGCAAGATTAGCCAAGAAAGTTTGTAATATTTCATCTAAAATGATGATTTGTATGGATTTTTTTGGGCCTAAATTTTTTATTTATTTATTTACAATATGTTTATACATAAACAATTAGTATTTTTTTATTATGATATTGGCATGTAAAGAAAACATCCCATTGGATGGATGCCTATTCATATTTATTATTAAAAGCTTAAAATAAAATAAATGTTCTAAAAGGAGGGACTTTTTCTTTATTCAAGAAAAAATTAAACCTAAATTTTAATAAGCGCTTCAATTTGACAAAGCACTTCATATTCTACTAAAAATGTTTTTAAAATACATTGTTTCAGATAACTGTTAATCACATTGAGAACTACTGTTAAAAATAAATTCTGGGTTATTTGTACACATTTGAAAAAATTCAGAGGGTTTATTTTTTGACTAAGTATCAAAACTATAATTGTAAAAAAATTGTCTTTATAAGACTTGTACTATTAAAAGTAATAGTAATACCAACTACTTTACAACGCCATATAGCTCACTTGTGACGTCATCAGAGCAAGGAATACCAATTGCGGTGAGTATGCAAATGTATTTTTATATCCGTTTTTTTTTCTTCTTATACATTATGAATTTAACTATTTTTGCGAAACTTTAGCACCGCAGATTCATTACAATTAATTGCAATATTAATATGTGCGATTAGGAAAGTAGATGAAAACAATCAACAATAATCTACTAGACAATATTAACATTGGAGCTATATATGATATTAATACTTTTTTTAAATATAAAAAGTCTTAATTAAAATAATGTATTTCAATAGAATTTGACATAATAATATATTATATTTAGATGAAAGAAACTCTCCTTTGACATTATGCTATAATATATGTATAAACAATAATAAAACACTTGGAATTAAAATGAAAAGCACGCATGTCATTACAAAGCCTTGCGCTTATGACGTCACAACAAACCTTCGGCTGAACTATTAGGCCTTTATATAGATAGCGTTGGTAATAATGACACTTCATATTACTATCCTGTTTTTGACAAAATGTTATAAAAATATGATGCTTCAGAAAAAGCGCAATCATTTGTTAATTAAAATACAAATGTTAAACTGAGCATTATCAGATCTTGAAATACAGAAACGCTAGGTTTCTAGACACAAATCACATACTCCATTAAATTCACAGGCGTTTAGGTGATTGGCATAAAATGATACGGTCCAGCATTATATGTTTAAAAAAACCAAAACGAATAATTTAAAATTTCATGCATCTCGACTTATCAACTTATTCACGCCCACCGTGGATTCAATAAAGATAATCTAAATTTGAGATACTAAATATTAATCTCACATTATAAATTAAATGAACGTTAAAGAACAAGATTTTTATTATGACAATAGGTTTAAGCCGTTTTAGTGTTATTAATAATATAGATTAATATTTTTAAACCTTCGCTATATTGTGATAATCTTTTTTTTTTTTTTAATCTTCGATAAAAAAAAGATTGGAGCTATCGAAGAAAACTTCGATAGCTCAATATTTTTTTAACCTCTTTTCTGTGTGATTCTAATATAATGTAAGGCATCGTGTTTCGTACATATTAAAATATTATTATTGAAACTTCGATATTTATCATTAATGAGATTAGGCTTATCAATTGAGCACTAATGTTTTTTTTTTAATTAAATACAATCCTAGATTTATTGTTGTTAATATTTTATTATCATTATTCAAAAATATTGAGCCGCAGCGCAATTTTTTCATAAGATGACATTTAACATGAAAAATGTGGTGACACATTTAACTTTTTTTTTTACAAATCACACGATTTAATAAGTTTAAATTTACTTGTATTTTCATGACCATTTATACATAGCAACAAAAACATTATTAGAATATAGGTATAATTAAATAGAGAATATGTAGTTAAAAACTATAGATGCGCAATTATTTACTGTGGATATAATTATACCATATTGTTTTTATTACTAATATTAACTTGTGATCGATTTGTTATGGACATAAATAATTCTACATATAAAACACTAGATAAAGAGAGAGTGAGCATTAGATCATACTGCATTATAAATAAGGAATATAAATTTACTTTCTTATGTAGCTACATAATTCGTTCTGCTTTCAATTTTATTTATATACATTAAAAATATTTAGATAGCTATCAATAATATAAGAATGATTATAAATATAACAATTGTACATATTTATTTATCAGTTTAGTCAAAGATGTCACTATTGATATATTTAACTGACATAATATTTAAAAAAAAAATAAAAGTATCAAAACTTGCATTAAAAATTTGCCTTTAAAACTAATAATTTACACTGTGATAACAATCAGAAATTTCTAAAATATATATTACGAACGTTTAAGAAACACAAGATGTACTACGACACTACACTTCTATCGCTAGGAAGCAAGGTGTAAAAATAAAAAAAGTCAATTTTATGGAATTCCATACAAAAGAACAACGCAACAGCGACGAAGGTCTCAGTCCTACTCCTTGGAATTGTTCGAAAAAAAGCCCCCATGAACAAAATAAGATCCCCATGGTTCAGAAGCAAGATGCGACTCCATTATCCAGCTTCCTAGAAACACCACCGTAAATTCTTATCAAGACACTTTTGCCGATAGGTACTGTGAAAAAAATCTTCTGCAAGAAACCGATCGATCGAGCGGATGGAATAGATCTTTATTTTTTTGCTACCACAATCAAGAGCGATAAGACACAACTTTTGATTCTACACACGTAACCTATAATTACATACACGCATGTGTAGCAGAAACAGCTCGGCTTCACCTTTGGCGCAAAATTGGCCTCTACCTGTGTGCGAGAGGAGCTCAGGTAGAAAAAAACCTGGCTCGAGCATGTTATAATGGAGTTATTTAAAACAGGTATGGGAGCTACCAGATTATTATATTGAAATCGCATAAGCATTTCGATTAAATCACCCCGCCCATTTGTGTTGTATATCTTTATGTATGAGCGCCTATATGTTATTTTTTTTGCTTAGGAATCGATATAGAAGTGACTTTATGACTTCTTTAACTCCTAACGTTGGGAATTCTTGTTAATTAAGTGGTTATAAAACGAATTCGGGCATTCAACGTCCGGATAGATACGAATCTCGCTATGCTTATTATACAATGTTCATTCTAAAGCAAAACCATTGTTTGCTTCTTATTACAATCTGACAACAAAGATCAAATAACTCAATATGTATTAATGGTTTCATTTTAAAGATATCTTTATCAGCTTATTTTTATAAACATCTACATTTAAAAGTTTTATATTGTTATTACAGATAAAAAATATACTTATTTTATATTATTCATACATAATTAAACAGTATTAAGAAAATACTGCTTGAAAAAAAATGAATGATATTGTTGTATTTTATAAGATGTTTTTACATTTAGTTAAAAACCATAAATTAAGATACTAGCAACTAATTTAATGCGTTCATAGTATTTATTTATTATTTTTGCTAGCAAATAGTAATTTTTACCATAGAGCATTATGTAAATATTTTAATGAAATTCAGTGAGATTATTATTTGCTACAAAAATATGATGATAATACGATATATAAGCAATGAAAAAATAAATGGCTTGTATTAATTGAATCAGTAATTTTTATTTTGGTCAATAATTTAAATAATCAGCAGTTAAAATACATGGACAGTAACTTAAATAAATGGTCTGTTTTTAATATAAAATGTCATGTTTTAAAATGTATTGGTTGGTTCTATTTTGATTGAATGTAGAACGATAATTTGCGTTGCTATGAAATATAAATCGGATATAAAATATTTGTATGAAAAATTCAATTTGTTTACTTTGAATTAATTTATATTATGATTTTTGTTAGTAATTAACCGTAATTATTTATTGATCTGTTTTTAATATTAAATGTTATGACCATAAAACGATAAAATGCAATAAAATAGTTTTATACAAAAATCAAATATATTCATTCGTCTACTTCGAATTTATGTATTTATTAGGTCAGTATTTTTATTTAATTGTGATCAGTAATTTAATCAAACGAGCACTAGTTTTATTATTAAACAAATCTATATATATATAATAATCCATTAATGTTTAAGAGTTTATCTATATTATACATGTCATGTTTTATTTATATTTATATGTAATTTTAGCGAGCAGAGCTTTGCTGACCCGTTTATAACAAAATTAATGAATATTTGTCATTATTAACTGACAACATATTTAAACGTTACTGACTATTCAATTTGTTATTATTTAAAATCATAATCAGTTAATTTTTTATTTGATAAAAAATATCTAAATCATATGTTGTATTAAAATTATTTAATATTTTTTGTTTCAAAAAAATAATTTTATATTGTTATTTGATCTATTATATTAAAATAGTGATTATTTTATGTCGCAATCGGTACTTTACTGACGAAAAACTACTGACCATATAGTAATATTATTACTGACAGTTTTATTTAAATTACTGATTATTTATTCCAAAAAATGTTCATTTAATTTGTTACCAAAATAAATTAGTTTTGTTGTTATGACGGAATACTAGCCGTAATCGGAGCTTTACTGACCATGTATAAAAAACTACTGATCATATATTAATATTACAACAGTTTAATCTAAGTTACTTGTTATTTATTGTATTTAAAAAAAATGTTTATTTAATTTGTTAACAAAATAAATTAGTTTTTGCTATTTTTCTATGACGGGATAAAAGTTGCATTTGGCGTTTTATGACAAAAACTAACCACATATGTAGTAATAGTATTGCAATAATTAAAATTATATTTAGAAGTTACCTTAATCGGAGCTTTAAGTACTGTCTTGGCAATATTACTGACAATTTATAATTAAAAACTGACATTATTACTTAGCATTTTATCTCAAAAATAATTCATTTTTGACGCTATGATGGGTTAAAAACCGCAATCAAAGTTTATAAAACTACTGTACATTTTTAATTAATATTAACTAGTAAGATATTAATAATATGAATGATCATTCATAACACTGACTATTTTATTTAAAAGTTACTGACGATTTAATTTGTTATTAAATAATATGTATAATGAAAACTATTGGTATTAATTATTTTATTCAAGTTTAATGGCTAAAAACATATTTATTTTCAATTCGCTACTTTACATTTTTTGCCATAAAGAATCTGATTTGATACATGTGTAAAAGTATGTACTGATTATAATATGTACGTGTAACTTTTTTGTTATAGTCGAATATTAATTAATGCTAGTATGTGGTATTACAAAAAATATAAACAAAAATAATTGACAGATATCAGCACACAAATAACATAAAATAGTAAAGGTAATAAAAATAAAATTACAGAGCATTTTTTCAACGATAACTAATCAGGTAGACAGTTCTGTAACTGTACTTTATTTAGGCGGCGCGTTTAAAAGTAGCCAAGATAAATAATTCTTTGTCAGAAAAAAAACATCAATGTTTTGGTGTCGCCACCACCTCTCAATAATTGGCTGTTGGCGTCAAAGATTATCGCCACTTTATCTGTGGGTCCTTGTCGCCAGGTAACGGACCCCACCATGGCAATATTGTGACCGTTTCTCCCTACAAATTCGCCAACACCGTCTCGTTAGCCCCCGTCTCGTTTATTAACGCAATTTCACGCGCGCCGCCATCAATAACATCTCAAATATCATAAAGGACCAACCCCATTACTGATTGATTCATGGCGGTAACAAAACACCTGTTTTTGGAACCCTTACTTTTTCGATTATCGCCGGTCCTACGAGACGGATGCTTTTAGGTTTATTTTCATTGCCAAAATGTCCAAAGCAGAATGACCATCCGTTTTAAATAGATACTATCTTGAATATAAACGATGGTGCATTTAAGTTGTTCCGAATAAATATAAAAAATCGATAAACCATCAGCACATGTTTTTTTTATTTAATTATAACTAGCTGATTTGTATATGCTGCTATAATTCGTATAAATCTGTATTTTAACACATTACGATCCGTCCACGCGTTTTCGCGTGATAGCGAAACTTCGCGGTCCGTTAACGCGTAGGGTAAAAAGTAATGTATAATAACTGTGTGAATAAAATAATAAATTGGTGCAATAAGTGGTAAAGATTATATAATGTCATTCCTAAATAACGACAATCTGCTTGATTATATCAAACTGTGTATCATGAAGAGATGGGACTGCCCCTAAAAACGCCTTTGTACAACCAAATTCCACCTTGATTACTACTACAACAACAACAGCTTTCCGAACCCTCCATTACGCCACACACACGCACACAATTACGAAGATGACTATGCAACTTGAAAGCAAATACAGGTGCATTGTGCACTCGAAAAGATTACCACTAATAGGGGCCGCGGACGCTTTTCATCCGGGGATTACTAACTCTGAAGCCCTGGGCTGAGGGCATCCGAGCGTGTCGAAACGCTTCTAATGGGCCGAAAGAAGGGCGCAACAATCGCTTTGTGTCCTTTACCTGGACCCGAGGACCACGCACCTGAGCTTAATTCGGATAGACGTCTCTATTCAACGCCCGGTCGAGCACCGCAAACAGTCTTTTCTAATTTCTATATTCGAATATCAAACTATACATTTCTGCAAAGTCAACGTTGGTTTTGACGTCACAAAAGTGTCGAACATATCAACAACAAAAAATATCAAATACTAGACTCTGTTCTTCATTCAAGAAACTTGTCAAAAAGCAGAAACAAACGGTAGTATTTAGGTATTTTAAAACATATGTTTTCATACATTAGATAGAAATGTAAGGACTGATACGGAACGTCGGTCGAAGCCTCACCAGTCGGCGTCTCTCTCAATGTACGTTATATCTATTCACAGTAGCGTGCAAAAAAACGCATTATAAGAATTCTAGATACATTCGTAATATTCAGTTGGATTTATCGGACTTATTTATGGGTAGGTCTATATTGTTATTTGTGGCTACTTAACCAATTAGCGAAAATATTATAAAAAAATTCTAATGCCTAATAATCCACAATTAAATTTAAATGAAAAATTGGATATTAGTCTGTATTTATTAATTAATTTATCAACAAGACAAATTTCAGTCTGTTGGTAAAAATCAATCATTATTAAGTATTTTTAAATGTGAAAAAAATCGGGTTAAGGGTAAAAATAACGAATGTGCTTCGATATGCGTAATACTGTCGTAGATTTGATATGATTACAAATAAATGTGGACAAGCCTATTAAAAAGAAGGGTATGTAAGCAGTCGTATACATGCCAAAAAACTGTTAAAGACCCAAGAAATTCGGCTAATCGACACAAAAGTTGGATTGCTTTAGATTGAGCAAGAGCTCTTATATAAGAATATAATATGTTTTATGGTTGCACTAATAAGTTTATCGTCAATGCAGCGAAAATGTCTTCATGCAACTGCTAAATCTAGAGAGGCAAATGATCTGGGGGGGTGCTTCTTATATTTCGGAATGGTAGGTATCCACTTAAACGACGGAGCATTTCTGAAGGCAGAGGATTATAAAACTGTATTTTTTCATTCGCGCGTGGGCACAAATTTAGACTGAAACTACTACACACTGTCATAAAAAAAATAGTGAATTTAAACGAAACAATAAAGATGAGATTTATTAAATCAATAAAATTGATACTTTATTGAAATATTTCAGAATAAAAGGAAACATGTGAAAAGAAAAGTGATCTGGAGGTTAATGATTTAATGTTAACCTTTTATAGGTTAAACTATTTCTTCTATATTATATTTTACTAGGTGTATGAAAAATTTTATTTTAGCAGAAATTATTTTAGAAGTACATATTACATTAATTAAAAAAACATAATTTTTTTAATTACTTGATTTTTAATAGTTTTTATCAGATTTTTTTTATTAAAATTTAATTTTTATAATTTAATTGATATTAATCTTATTGGATTAAAAAAATTAAATTATATAGATATTTATATAATAAATGAAATATTTAAAATGCGTTTTATTTATTAATTTTATTAATAATATTATTTATTTTAAAGATATAATTTTAAATAACTTGAGAAAAAAATTTCAGACTTTATGGACACAGCGGCTGCCAGTAAAAACAGGACAAAGGGTTAAATGGTTGGATAAAGGACTCCAAAAGGTTAAATGAATTAGGTTAAGGTCACTTATGCGCGTACGAGTAATATCCATATAGGCTTTTATTTATAATATGATATATTATGATTGAATTGTCCTGTAAGGACAATTTATAGACTTGTTTATTATGGGGTTATTT